>NC_091994.1:98389953-98989953 GCF_044704955.1 Pristiophorus japonicus
CCCCACGTTCTCTCTTTCCCCCCCCGCGTTCTCTCTTTCCCCCCCCGCGTTCTCTCTTTCCCCCCCGCGTTCTCTCTTTCCCCCCCGCGTTCTCTCTTTCCCCCCCGCGTTCTCTCTTTCCCCCCCGCGTTCTCTCTTTCCCCCCCCCCGCGTTCTCTCTTTCCCCCCCGCGTTCTCTCTTTCCCCCCCGCGTTCTCTCTTTCCCCCCCGCGTTCTCTCTTTCCCCCCCGCGTTCTCTCTTTCCCCCCGCGTTCTCTCTTTCCCCCCCGCGTTCTCTCTTTCCCCCCCGCGTTCTCTCTTTCCCCCCCGCGTTCTCTCTTTCCCCCCCGCGTTCTCTCTTTCCCCCCCGCGTTCTCTCTTTCCCCCCCGCGTTCTCTCTTTCCCCCCCGCGTTCTCTCTTTCCCCCCCGCGTTCTCTCTTTCCCCCCCCCCAAGTTCTCTCTTTTCGCCCCCCCAAGTTCTCTCTTTTCGCCCCCCCAAGTTCTCTCTTTTCGCCCCCCCAAGTTCTCTCTTTTCCCCCCCCCAAGTTCTCTCTTTTCCCCCCCCCCCAAGTTCTCTCTTTTCGCCCCCCCAAGTTCTCTCTTTTCGCCCCCCCCAAGTTCTCTCTTTTCCCCCCCCCCCAAGTTCTCTCTTTTCGCCCCCCCCAAGTTCTCTCTTCCCCCCCCCCCCCAAGTTCTCTCTTCCCCCCCCCCCCAAGTTGTCTCTTTTCGCCCCCCCAAGTTCTCTCTTTTCCCCCCCCCCCCCAAGTTCTCTCTTTTCGCCCCCCCCAAGTTCTCTCTTTCCCCCCCCCCCCCAAGTTCTCTCTTTTCCCCCCCCCCCCAAGTTCTCTCTTTCCCCCCCCCCCAAGTTCTCTCTTTCCCCCATTCAAGTTCTCTCTTCCCCCCCCCAAGTTCTCTCTTTCCCCCATTCAAGTTCTCTCTCTTCCCCAAGTCTCTCTCTCTTCCCCCAAGTCTCTCTCTCCCCCCCCCCCAAGTTCTCTCTCTCCCCCCCAAGTTCTCTCTCTTCCCCCCCCCTCCCCCCCCCCCCCAAGTTCTCTCTCTTCCCCCCAGTCTCTCTCTCTCTTTCCCCAGTCTCTCTCTTTCCCCAGCCTCTCTCTCCCCCCAGTCTCTCACTTTAACCCCCAGTCTCTCACTTTCACCCCCAGTCTCTCACTTTCACCCCCAGTCTCTCTCCCCCCAGTCTCTCTCTCTCTCTCTCTCTCTCTCTCTCTCTCCCCCTACAGGCTCTCTCTCTCTCTCTCTCTCTCTCTCTCCCCTCCTCCTCCTCCCCCTTGCTGACTCACTTACCCCCCTTCTCGCTCTCCCCGCTTTCCCCCCCCCCCCCCAAGCAGACACTTGCGGTGCTCCGGTTGGCATGCGCAGAAGGGAGACTTAATACAAATAGTTACTCCAGTTTACAAATGGTTTTGCCAAAAAGACATTACTGTGCTGCAAATTCAATCTCATTTTCGACCATCTTCTGTGACAGGGAATTTTATGATTTCTTCAGAACATCTTTTGAATTAACTGCCCGTCACTTCAACAAGAACTGTTTTCATTTGTGTAGGTGTCAAAACAAACATTTATACAAAATCTCAATAGTTGCCTTTCCCAAATCAAATCAAATCAAATAATGCCTTGTGCAGCTTTCCGATTACCATAGGGAATTGGATGTAGACTATTTACCGAACAAGTTAAACTTTACTTTGCACATAAATTCAATTAAAGTTAGTACTCAGATTGACAATATCCAAGTCTATTTAGTGAGAGATGGAAGAATTTTCATGTACAATTTTGTTAGTTAATTATTTTACCTTTTGGACAAATCGGGTCTTTATGTCACAGATAGGTCCTGCTAATAATATCTATTAAGCCATCTGCTGCTTAGCTTATAGATACCATTTGAACATCACAGTCAAGGTGGCAAACATTTCAGACCCTCTCATAGCAATGATATGGTGTTGGCAGAATATACTGGGGGCAAGCAGAGAAAGTGCTGTGAATTCATGCAACATAGCATATATTACAGAAGCGTCCTTGTATCATAATCAATCTCTCACTCTTTCTCCTGTTATTCTCACATACTGAGTGCCCAGTTTCATTGGAGGCAGGTGTAGAGAGATTAGTGGGAGAGCCATTGCCCCCCCCCCCCCCATTCTCATTCACCCATTAATGGGTAGCTTTAGAGCAGTGATGGTTTGGGGCTTGGAGCTGCTGCATGGTGAGCCAGGAAAGGGAGGGTGGGGTGGGGGAATACCCTAATATGAGTGTATTTAACTATTTATAACCCCAGTTAAATCTATCTATTTATAACCCCAGTTAAATCAATCTGGGAGTGTTTTGCAATGTTTACACCACAAACATGAGGAATGAATGAATTTATGAAGTTAGGCAGACATCAACATTGAACTTATTTACTTACATTTTTTATTTATAACCCGTACAAACTGATTTTTACCATACACTCAGAGCAATGGGCCAATGGGCAGAGGGCCGGTGATTCTCCAATGTGCACTCATGATGTGGGTATTTTTCCATGGGCGAGAACTTGGAAAATCTACCCTATAGAATAACCAATATAAGCGTAGCTAAATCGAATCCGAGGTCCCCAGATGACATCATTTGAACACAGCGTTTGGATTACAGCTTTTTGATTGCTCTCTGCTACCGCAGTCTGCTATTATTTAGAACAGTGGTTCTCAAACTTTTTTGGTTGAAGGACTCCTTTTCAAATGGATTAGTAATCACGGACTCCAGCATCTAAATTATTATTGCCCCCTTGCATTGATACTGTACCAGGATCTTCTGACAATGAATTGCAATATAGCTATGATGACATTTACAAAATGATATGGGGATAGTGCAGACAAGTGAAGTTGAGGTAGAAGATCAGCCATGATCTTATTGAATGGCAGAGCAGGCTCGAGGGGCCTAATGGCCTACTCCTGCTCCTATTATATTTTTAAAACGGGAATCCCTCCAGTACCTATGCGTAAAATAATAGTGATTTTAAAGCATTGATTTTTTAAAATTACAAATGCATTGCTTACTCGGTGTATTCAAGTGCTGCATGATTATTATGTCAGATTTGCTCCTTGGTCAACCCTTGATCGTGGACAGACAGATCTAATGTAATGTATGTCTGCCTTACAGGGCCTGTTCTTTTTGGCTGTATCCTGGTGCTGCTGCAGCAGTTGGTAGTTGGGATGGGATCTTTATTTACAGACGGTCGGTTCCTCTCCGAACAGCTGGCCCTGCTCCCCATCTTTATCATTTTATATTTAAAAAATCTGCACCTTGTAAATTGGATCTTTGCTGGCAGCACTGCATATCTGTGGTAAAATTATCTGAAAGCAACGATCATTCAAAACTCCAAGGGCTTCTTTACATTTTAAATCCTTGTGTTACTTTCTCCAAGTGAGTCAAGACATTCACAAATGGCTGAATTTGTGGTTGAAGTTCACTTATGACTTGTAAATGAAGATTATAATGTGAGAGAGAGCAGCTACATGATCATAAAAGGTTTCAAAAGTGAGATAATCCAGTTACATCAGTAAGTATATTCAGTCTTGCCTTGACAAAAGGCCCTGGGCTTTTCCGCCTCCTGTTGCTGGCGTTGGCATTGCGCTGCGGCTGACCCACTGTCTTTTTCTTTCCCTCCTTCTCCTCTTCCTCCTGCAGCGCACAGCCGCTACTACCCCCATTCAGCAGCATCCAGCCGCTCCGCACCAGCTCGCTCTTCATCACTGATTGGGGTTTTTTTTTGCAGACCCTCTGTAAGGTCTCTACAGATGCTCCGGAGGTCTGCGGACCCCATTTGAGATCCACTGATTTAGAAAATATACTATTTTTAAGTCCTGGCCTATGCTCCTGAATCGGAAGCTCTGGACGTATTTTATGTTGATAGTCGCCAGGTATTATTTTAGTGTGTTGTGCTCATTGTGTTGGTGTCTCTTTGTGGCCTGGCCCCTCCTCATCTCTGTAACCTCCTCCAGTCCTACAACCTCCCCCCCTATCCCCTTTCCCAGAACTCTGCATTCCTTTGATTGGCTTCTTGATCTATGTTCTGACATTTCCTCCTTAAACTTCTCGCCTCTTTCTCCTTTAAGACCCTCCTTAAAACCCACCTCCTCGAACAAGCTTTTGGTCACCACTCCTAATATCCTCTTCTTTGATGCAGCGTCCATTTTTGTCTCATTACTCCTTTGTGAAATGCCTTGGGATGTTTCTCTATGTTAAAGGTGCAAGTTGTTGTTGCTGAATGAAATGCTACACCCTTCATGCTCAATCCTGCTAAATTACTGATGATAGAAGCCAGGTTAGCCTCCGTCCCCTGCAGGTATTGTAGCAAGATGACAGCTGAGAGCAGCGCAAAGAGACAGCCACCAGAGCCAAGTAAAGATGTGTATTGTGCCACGGATATATGAACCTGGAAAATCACCGTTAGCAAGATATGAAAGATGTTTGCTACCCAGGAATGAGTGTAGTGGCCAAAGGCAGGCATATTACGTTGCAGTAGTAGGAGGAGATGGCTGGAGGGCAGTGCTGTGCGGCGAGGACAGGCTGATGGAGGACCTTTGTCTTACGAATGTTTAGCCTCATTAAATACGTCGACTATGTCCTGTAGTTCAGCCTCTGTATGTGTGCAGACGCAGGCGTCGTCCGCGTACTGTAGCTCGACGACAGAGGTTGGGGTAGTCTTGGACCTGGCCTGGAGATGGCACAGGTTGAACACGTTCCCACTGGTTCTGTAGTTTAGTTCCACTCCAGCGGGGAGCTTGTTGACTGTGAGGTGGAGCATGGCAGCGAGGAAGATTGGGAAGAGGGTTAAAGTGATGACGCAGTCCTATTTGACCCTGGTCCGGATGTGGATTGGGTCTGTAATGGATCCGTTGGTGATTACGGGCTGCATGTCGTTGTGGAGCAGGCGGAGGATGTTGCCGAACTTTTGGGGGCATCCGAAATGGAGGAGGATGCTCCATAGACCCTCACGGTTGACAGTGTCAAAGGCCTTTGTGTAAGGTCTGGGCAATGTGGACCATTTCCCGTACCTCGGGAGCCTCTTATCAACAAGAACAGACATTGACGACGAGATTCAACACCGCCTCCAGTGCGCCAGTGCAGCCTTTGGCCTCCTGAGGAAAAGTGTGTTCGAAGACCAGGCCCTCAAGTCTGCCACCAAGCTCATGGTCTACAGGGCTGTAGTAATACCCTCCTGTATGGCTCAGAGACATGGAGCATGTACAGTAGACACCTCAAGTCCCTGGAGAAATACCACCAACGATGTTTCCGCAAGATTGTACAAATTCCCTGGGAGGACAGATGTCGATTCCGAGAGACTGCCTATGATGATGAGTAGGAGGAGAGTTCAGCACTGGAGCACAGAGGTTGTAAGAATTTCACCACCTTGGTCAACGGGTTCACCACAACAGAATTAACCACATGGGCATGGCTGAGGAGTAATGGTTGAGGAAGTCTAAGACTGAAGTGTGCCACTGAAGCCAAGACGACTTGCAGGGACAGTTAATAATCTGTGTTGCCCTACCCGTGACAGCGAAGGTCACGCCCGTTATGCCACAGAAATATTATAGACACTCGCAGGGAACATCACAGGAGTTGACCATTTTGCTTGGACTTTGCACTATTTGCTTTACAACAGTGACTACACTTCACAAATACTTAATTGTCTGTGAAGCTCTTTGGGACGTTCTGAGGTCATGAAAGGCGTCTTTATAAAGGAAAGTCTTCCTTTTTTATGGCAGATTTCAAGTTATGTTAAAGAGTGAACTTATTTGATGACATTTGTCAGTGATAGCAGTATATCTCTTAAATGTACTTTGCCTCTGTGTTTCCCTGTGTGTTGTGAACCTTCCTGTGTTGCTTGTGGATGTGCTAAAAGTACTCACCTAGCTGAGGGAACTGCACAGGTGCATGGCTTCATAGTCAACTGGTGAACTGCACAGGACACAAAAAGACTGCTACGTGTATCTGTGAGCAATACATCAATACCAGGAGTCTGCTTTATAGGAGTCACTGGTTTCAGTCCTTTCAGAGGTGGCGACTGTCACTTGTTGGCTCAGAACTCCTGCCGACGTGGATGCTCCTGTCCTACTCCACGCATGACACACCCGGAGGTAGCTCCTCACAGTGCCCTCCGATTGAGTGTAAAACAAGGGACTATCATTTGGTCTCGAAGTACATCTCTCACATTGTTTGCCAAATAATGAGACCAGAAGTAATATCCGGATTTATTTTGAAACAAATGCATGGAAATATTGATATGATACTGTAAATAGAGCTGTCAGCTGGAGGAAATATTGAGGGTGAGATGAGTTATAAAACCTATTAACCATATACTATTCAGAGTGAGATATGCTAAATTGGACTCTTCTGATGAGAAAATCACACACCGCTTAATATTTCACAAGTCTTAATGTTCCAAGTGCAAATCCTCTTCTTCACTAGAGGGGTACCTAGTAGAATAACAAAAGACATTTTCAGTTCCTAGCAAGTTAAATAATCTAGCCAGGATCTTCCATCCTCCTGCCACCAAGTTTTGGGTGGAACTGGGGTCGTTGGAACAGAAAATGGAACAGGGACAAGCGCTGCCAAGTCCACATCCATTGGATTTCCTGCCAGACATGACTGGTGACAACAGATGTGTCTGTGTCCACCCGTACATGGGCGGGTGCATTGAAATAATACTCAGGCGATGGAAATACGGCATGCAATGTATTTGCTGTCATTTGATCCAAGCAACGCTGAACATCAGGGACTTCTGTTTATCCGTGGCATCCAACATTGCAATGACAGCAGAGGGAGGGGATCTGGGAGTCCTGCGCAGTTGACTGTTCAATCAATCTCTCAGGATATAAACCCAATTTAAAAAAAAATTTCAACTTTTTCTGGTAGCTCCAAGGTGTACCACAGCAAATCTCTTCCCCTGACTCCTGGAGGACTTCTCGGCAGAGGCCGGAGGGGGCCGTCAAATATATTTAAATGGTTCCGTGCTGGAAAGTCAGCCAGGGATATTGGCACATCTTTGTGGCAGGTGGAATTCCCGCCATATCAGGGAGTAACCCCAATTTCGCTCAGGTTTAATATATGGGCTTCTGCGATTCCATTAATCTTCTAAAGATGTTCGTAGACTTTCAGTCACTATTTTAATTTAGCTGTTAACAAGAAACTAGTATAAATTAACATTCCTGTTGCTACACTGACCATGCTATTACATTAGTAGCTTCCAATTCTTCAGCATCTTAAGCTCACCCTTCACCCACTGGCCACTCAGTATTGATGGGGCTTCCACCCTTTTCCCATCTACTTCTCCGTGTGGCTGGCTGGTTAGTCTATACGATGCTGGTGAACAGAGAGACCGTGTAACGAGATAACAATAGAACACTGATGGAGAGGAGATGAGGAGTAGAATGTATAGCACAGAAACAGGCCATCAGCCCAACTGGTTCATGCTGCACACAAGCCTCCTCCCACTCCCTCTTCATATAACCCTATTAGTATAGCCTTTTATTTCTTTCTCCCTCATGTGTTTATCTAGCTTCCCCTTAAATGCATTTGAAGACATAACTAGGTTCCAATGGTTTTCCTTAGAATGGACTAATCTCGGTAACGTCTTCTTTTTATGTATTTCAGTTGAAGTGTTGGGACTTTTTAAGAATGGTTGACTTTAGTCACACCAGACTGTAGACCTTTCTTCCACTTTCCCTTCACATCCTATCGTGAAAACTCTGCCAACCCTCACAGTCATTTTTCAGCAAGTTCATTGCACAGCCCTGCCTCAAACTGCTGTGAATTTGGCTCTCCATAGGTGTGACATTGATTGGTAATGGTGTACAGTATGTTGCATGGCTATAAGACTCCGTCCGGCATTGGCCCTGCATGGGCTCAATCCAGACTGGTGCTCAGTGACAGATTGAACACCCATTTGGATTGAACCTTGCAGGATGTTAAGATGTTGACTGGATAGAGGAATGAAGGCAATCCGTTCCAGTCTGTCTATTAGGATGAGTTGCCTCCATTACAGTCTGCAGGATAGAGCCTGAATGGCCTCCATTCCAAATCAACTGGTGGTCTGTGACCTTCAGTCCTGGCAAAACCAAATGCATCCTGTTAAATTCCTTCTTTTATACATCCAACACCAGAATGGAGAAAAGATTAGGCTCCAAAGTGTGAGTGTTTACACCACGATAGTCTCTTGAAGCCCAATGCATACCTTTACTGTTTGGAAATGGTCTTCTGCTGGCCTGTACATCCCAATACATTTCTAGAAGTACTCTGGCCCAGAGAAGAGGATTCTGGTTTCTGCCATAAAGCCAAAAGAAGCTTACTAATGAGACCTTACTCTCAATGTTGGAGAAGATGGGACTTTTTTCCACAGTGGACAATGAAAGGGAAACATGAAATATGGTCATTGTGTGCATTTGGTACTAATTCCACATCTGAGTCAAAGGATTGTGGGTTCAAGACCAGCTCCAGGCATTGAGTACAAAATGTAGCCTGACACTTAGTAATGCAGTACTGAGGGAGCGTTACATTGTTGGAGGTGGCACCTTTCAGATGAGGCATTAAACTAAACCTCCATCTGCCAGTTCAGATGCATGTGAAAGAGCCTGTGGCACTATTTGAAAAAGAACAGGAGTTCTCCCAGTGACCCGGCCAACCTTCATCCCTCAGCCAACATTCAATCTTCAACCAACACCAAAACAAATATGCTGGTTACTTATTTGCTTTTTGTGGGATCTTGCAGTGTGCTATTTGGCTGCTGTGTTTACCTACAACACAATAGTGACCGCACGTCAAAAGCACTTCATTGTGAAACCCATTTGGATGTCCTGAGGATCTCTAAGATGCTATATAAATGCAAGTTCTTTCTTTATATTTCTACCTTAAGTCATTTGAATATGAATGTCTTTTAAAGTTACCGACCAGCCTTGTTTTAAGAAATGAAATTTCCAGAATTATGTTCGACAACCAAAAGTAGAAGAACTTGGCTTAGGTGGTTTTTGAGGAAGGTACTTTGCAGTTTTCATATTTGTAAACTACAAGGTGACATGATGGCTGCAGTCATTATATTCATTTGGGGAGGTGGGTGAATGCGCTGATTCTGGGGCTAGGTTGCCCACAGATTTCTACATATTTCTGCAAACAATCGCAACAGATTTTACTCAAATTTCTCTCAGATTTCCATTTTCATTGATCCTGTCCATTGGATATTTACAGAAAATGTGTTCCAGATGCCACGTGGGTGTGATACACAGAAGGAAACGGAATGGTCCATCCATCAGCTAACGCTGTGAAGCGTAAGCTGAGAGTATCTTGTACCAAAGCTGAGGCCTGAGAACAGCTCTGTCCTTGAAAACACACACCCGACAGTTTTGCTTGGCGCAGACAGGGTTTGCTGACTCCCTCAGAAAGATGTTTAAAAAATCCTTTTCAAAGCCTGAAACCTCAAGTTACCTGAAGTCATAGGTTCAAAGACTGTAATGCAGCCGTTTGTGCCGGGGTGCTGGGGGGGCAGATGCCGCAGGTTCTCCTGAAGACACTGACTCACACTGGGCAGATACTCGCTGGTTCCTCATCCTAGCCTAATGTTGGCAGGCTATTCCAATGCAGAGAGGATCATACAATCCTGTCCTCACCCCCCACTTTTATACAAGGGTCAAGAGAAAGTAATTCGGGAAAGGGTGTTTCCTGTCACTAGCTCAAGGGCACTGAAGCTAATTGTACCATCCCTTACCATATAAAAGTAAACTTTGACAAACCGTTTCTGCAGATATTCGTTGCAGTATTCATCTATAGCACACGACTCATACACTACATATGCGGAGACGATTTTACGGGAACCATTTTGGTCTGAGCTGTGCGCAATAGAAATAAATAACATGCATTTACATAACACATTTCATATCCTCAGAATCTCCCAAAATGCTTTACCGCCAACAAATACTTTGAAGTGCAGTCACTGTTATTTGGTAGGGAAACAATGTGCACATAAGTAAGGTTCCATAAAGAGTAATGAGACAAATGACCAGATCATTTGCTTTTGGTGGTTTGTTTGAAGCAGGAATGTTGACCAGGACGTCCTGCTTGACTTCTATTAGCCATGGGATCTTCAATGTCCAGCTGAGCAGGAAGATGAGGTGGCAGTTTAACATTTTATTCAAAGTATGGTGCCTCCAACCATGCAGCTCCCCCTCAGTGCTGCACTGAAATATCAGCCTAGATTATAAGAACATAAGAAATAGGAGCAGGAGTAGGCCATACAGCCCCTCGAGCCTGCTCCACCATTTAATATGATCTTGGCTGATCCGATCATGGTCTCAGGTCCACTTTCCTGCCTGCTCCCCATAACCCCTTATTCCCTTATCGGTTAAGAAACTGTCTATCTCTGGCTTAAATTTATTCAATGTCCCAACTTCCACAGCTCTCTGAGGCAGCGAATTCCACAGATCCACAACCCTCTGAGAAAATAAATTTCTCCTCATCTCAGTTTTAAATGGGCAGCCCCTTATTCTAAGATTATGCCCACTAGTTCTAGTCTCCCCTATCAGTGGAAACATCGTCTCTGCATCCACCTTGTCAAGCCCCCTCATAATCTTATACGTTTTAATAAGATCACCTCTCAATTTTCTGAATTCCAATGAGTAGAGTCCCAACCTCCTCAACCTTTCCTCATAAGTCAACCCCCTCATCTCCGGAATCAACCTAGTGAACCGTCTCTGAACTGCCTCCAAAGCAAGTATATCCTTAAACATGGAAACCAAAACTGCACGCAGTATTCCAGGTGTGGCCTCACCAGTACCCTGTATAACTGTAGCAAGACTTCCCTGCTTTTATACTCCATCCCCTTTGCAATAAAGGCCAAGATTCCATTGGCCTTCCTGATCACTTGCTGTACCTGCATACTAACCTTATGTGCACAAGTCCTGGAGTGGGGCTTGAACCTGCAATCTCTGACACAGATGAGTGCTACCAACTGAGCCAAGCTACAAATAATGATCGTAATAGATTATTTTACTTTTTTTTAAGTTAGAGGTTTCGAATGGTTTAAAAGATAAATACACCATATGGTGTGCCTCTAAACTATATAGACCCTGAAGGTTTCAGGTCCCATCCCTGGCTTGGGCTGAGTTATTTGATCACAGCTGGGTGCTAAATGGCCTTAGTGCTACTTGGCTAAGGAGAGGAGAAATCATTTAGGGTTCCTCTTCCTGTCGGAAACTGCACATGCATGGATATTGATCAGGCTTAGTTATGATGCCCTGATAGGTCTACTAGCCTTCAAATGCCCACTCCCAAGAAAGAACGAACTTGTATTTATGTAGTACTTTTCACAACCTCCCAATGCGCTTCACAGTTAGTGGAGAACTTTTTGAAGTCACACCAGGAAGAACTCCGCTGTTCCTCTTGGAAATAGTGCCGTGGGCCTATGTTTAATGTATCATCCATCAGACGTCAACTCCAAGAGAGCAGCACTGAGTGTCAGACTAGATTTTGTGCTCAAGTCTCTGGAGTGGTACTTGAACCCACGACCGTCTAACTCAGAGATGAGAAACTGAGCCATTGCTGTATATACAAATGGCTTCATGTGTGCATCACCAGAGGGCTATGGGGCCCAGGGCACCATACCCGAGCAAGGAGCCAAAGCTTTCAGGAATGGAGAGGTGAAAATTGGGAGGAAGAACTGGTGTGGTGATAACAGTCTTTAATATTGGATGGATGGTTATTTTCTGACATTATCAGGCAGAACACTCGACTGCAGGAACAGTAGGGGATTATGTTCCAGCAGCATCTCCTATGCAGAAACAGTCAAATAAGCAAACAGATTTTTTGATGCAGTACTGTAGAATTCTATTATTCCCTATGTGAGAGAATCCAGAATTTACAATTTCCAACCGAGATAATGGGACGTGTGCCTTTAAAAAGCAGAATTGATGAATTATGAAACACAGGACTCCGTCACAGAGTCAGTCACCCTCCGGAGCGGTGTAATAAATTCCCCCGAGAGAGAGACTGCCATCTGTTAGCCTGTCATTTTCCATAACGCCATGTGGCAGTTTTCCAGACAGTCTCACGCAATGTTCTCGTCTGCCTTCTCTGACCTGGCACAGTAGGGCCACAGGAGAAAAGGAGCTTGCAGCAAAATGACTGACTAATCATTTCCTGCTGCTCCCACCAGGAGTGCAGGATTAGAGGTAGGAAAAGCTTACCGTGTCTACACTGTTCCGTTGCAGGTGGCAAAAAGCAATATTTTTGGAAACCAAGAAGTATATATATATACACACACATTTACACACATATATAATCGATAAATATGCGTGTATAATATGTAGCACATTGAGGCTATTTGCTACTCAATATAAGTGCAAGTCATTGTTGTGGCCACTTGAAGCAAGGTCTTGGAGAGCCATTGTTCAACAACAGAAACTTTTATTTATATAAAATAGCAACGTGCCATAAGCTATTTTCCAAAGAGGGACTGGCGAGGAGTTTGGGTTGAAAAGGTAGGTTTGTGGAGATTTTTGAAAGTGAAACAAGATGTGGCAAGGTGAAGGAGTTTTTTTTAAATTCATTCTCAAGAGATGGGTATCACCGGCAAGGTCAGTATTTATGCTTTTCTCTAGTTGCCCCTAAGAAGATGGTGTTGGTAGCGGTTCGATAGCAAGTGGCTTGCTAGGCCACTTCAGAGGGCAGTTAAGAATCAACTACGTTGGTGTGGGGCTGGAGTCACGTAGGCCCAAATTAAGTAAGAACGGCAGGTTTCCTTACCTCATGAACCAGCTGGGGTTTATACAACAATCCAAAGCTACATGGTCATTTTTACTGATACCAGCTTCTTTTTTAAACTGAATTCAGATTCTCAAACTGCCCTGGTGGGATTTGAACTTGCAATCTCTGGATTATTGATCCAGGACTTTGGATTACTCTATGCTACACATGACCACTACACTACTGAAAGTGCCACATAATGGGCCTGCCAGCAAAGTTGAAGCCCATGGAATAAAAGGGACAGTGGCAGCATGGACATGAAATTCGCTGAGTGACAGCAAACAGAGAAGAGTGCTGAATGGTTGTTTTTCAGACTGGAGGAAGGTTTACAGTGGTGGTCTCCAGAGATCGGTACTTGGATCACTGCTTTTCTTGATATATGTTCATGATTTGGACTTGAGTGTACAGGGTACTATTTCAAAAATTTGCAGATAACACAAAACTTGGAAGTACAGTGAGGAGGATAGGGATAGACTTCAAGAGGACGTAGACAGGCTGGTGGAATGGGCGGACACGTGGCAGATGAGGTTTAACGCAGAAAAGTGCGAAACAGGTGCATTTTGGTAGGAAGAACGAGGAGAGGCAATATAATCTAAAGGGTACAATTCTAAAGGGGGTGCATGAACAGAGAGACCTGGGGGAATATGAAGGTGGCAGGGCAGGTTGAGAAAGTGGTTGAAAAAGCATACAGAATCCTGGGCTTTATAAATAGAGACATAGAGTACAAAAGCAACGAAGTTATGATGAACCTGTATAAAACACTGGTTCGGCCACACCTGGAGTATTGTGTCCAATTCTGGACACCGCACTTTAAGAAGGATATGAAAGCCTTAGAGAGAGTGTGGAAAAGATCTACAAGAATAGTTCCAGGGATGCGGGACTTCAGTTACGTGGAAAAACTGGGGTTGTTCTCCTCAAAGCAGAGAAGATTGAGAGGACATTGATAGAGGTGTTCAAAATCATGAGGGGTCTAGACAGAGTAGACAGAAACTGTTCCCAGTGGCGGAAGGGTCGAGAACCAGAGGACACAGATTTAAGGCAATTGGCAGGAGGTATACAGGCGACATGAGGGAAAAAAATGTTACGCAATGAGTGGTTATGATCTGGAATGCACTGCCTGAAAGGGTGGTGGAGGCAAATTAAATTGTGGCTTTCAAAGGGAATTAGCCAAGTACCCGAAATAAAACATTTTGCAGGGCTACAGAGAAAAGGCGGGGGATTGGGATTAGCTGAAGTGCTCTTGCAGAGAGCTGGTACGGGCTCGATGGTCCGAATGGCTTCATAGAAACATAGAAACATAGAAAATAGGTGCAGGAGTAGGCCATTCGGCCCTTCTAGCCTGCACCGCCATTCAATGAGTTCATGGCTGAACATTCAACTTCAGTACCCCATTCCTGCTTTCTCGCCATACCCCTTGATCCCCCTAGCAGTAAGGACCTCATCTAACTCCTTTTTGAATATATTTAGTGAATTGGCCTCAACAACTTTCTGTGGTAGAGAATTCCACAGGTTCACCACTCTCTGGGTGAAGAAGTTCCTCCGCATCTCGGTCCTAAATGGCTTACCCCTTATCCTTAGACTGTGACCCCTGGTTCTGGACTTCCCCAACATTGGGAACATTCTTCCTGCATCTAACCTGTCTAACCCCGTCAGAATTTTAAATGTTTCTATGAGGTCCCCTCTCATTCTTCTGAACTCCAGTGAATACAAGCCCAGTTGATCCAGTCTTTCTTGATAGGTCAGTCCCGCCATCCCGGGAATCAGTCTGGTGAACCTTCGCTGCACTCCCTCAATAGCAAGAATGTCCTTCCTCAGGTTAGGAGACCAAAACTGTGCACAATACTCCAGATGTGGCCTCACCAAGGCCCTGTACAATTGTAGTAACACCTCCCTGCCCCTGTACTCAAATCCCCTTGCTATGAAGGCCAACATGCCATTTGCTTTCTTAACCGCCTGCTGCACCTGCATGCCAACCTTCAATGACTGATGTACCATGACACCCAGGTCTCTTTGCACCTCCCCTTTTCCTAATCTGTCACCATTCAGATAATAGTCTGTCTCTCTGTTTTTATCACCAAAGTGGATAACCTCACATTTATCCACATTATACTTCATCTGCCATGCATTTGCCCACTCACCTAACCTATCCAAGTCGCTCTGCAGCCTCACAGCATCCTCCTCGCAGCTCACACTGCCACCCAACTTAGTGTCATCCGCAAATTTGGAGATACTACATTTAATCCCCTCATCTAAATCATTAATGTACAGTGTAAACAGCTGGGGCCCCAGCACAGAACCTTGCGGTACCCCACTAGTCACTGCCTGCCATTCTGAAAAGTACCCATTTACTCCTACTCTTTGCTTCCTGTCTGACAACCAGTTCTCAATCCATGTCAGTACACTACCCCCAATCCCATGTGCTCTAACTTTGCACATCAATCTCTTGTGTGGGACCTTGTCGAACGCCTTCTGAAAGTCCAAATATACCACATCAACTGGTTCTCCCTTATCCACTCTACTGGAAACATCCTCAAAAAATTCCAGAAGATTTGTCAAGCATGATTTCCCTTTCACAAATCCATGCTGACTTGGACCTATCATGTCACCTCTTTCCAAATGCACTGCTATGACATCCTTAATAATTGATTCCATCATTTTACCCACTACCGATGTCAGGCTGACCGGTCTATAATTCCCTGTTTTCTCTCTCCCTCCTTTTTTAAAAAGTGGGGTTACATTGGCTACCCTCCACTCCATAGGAACTGATCCAGAGTCAGGTTCCTACTATGCTGGAACCATTCTATGATTCAATGAAAGGGAGTGCTGGATTGTGATGACTGCAGAATCTACCTTCGATGGTAGAATGGAAGAGAGGGACACACAGTAGACCAGAGCTGGAGAGCAGAGGGATGTGAGCTGGGACATAGGGCTAGAAGAGGATTTAGAGATAGATATGTTAGCAGGTCAATTTTTCCCATTGTGGACCTTTAAAAATACAATTTTAATTAATAAATGTCAATATGGTGCCACATATGAGTTTGGGCAATACCAATCGAGCCCTTAGTGGGAATGCTGTCACAAATCAAAATTACCTCTAATTCAGCATTAATGGGAACAAATTTGGCAATGAAGGGGGAGACTAGGGGATGGATAGCATTGGATATTAAAAAAGTCATGCTGGTGAATTTGGGGGATGGTGCTTTTGAGGTTGGGGGCAGACTAGAACCCCCTTTACTCTGCTCTTATACCTGGTGTGCGAGTCTCTGGTCAATCAGGGTTTCATTGTTTGGTGACGAAACTGCGAGGTCAAAGTTTAAAGTTAGACTGCAAATCAGAACCCAGAATGAAACGCCTGTCTTTCCAGCTCTTTTTTAAAAAAGTGTGATTGCTGAGGTTATTTTTTTGAGGCAATGCAAACATTCTGAGTCCCGTGTTAATAATGGAGTTTCTCTGTATATTCTAAACAACTTACTTCTTTGGGGGGGGAAAAAGATTGCTGAAAAAACTTGCATTTGAGCCAGTCAGCTGCAAGATATTTGTCTCAATTAAATTTCCCTCCCATTAAGCGTGACAGAAGAGTGTGACACAGGACACAAAAGCAAAATACTGTGGATGCTGGAATCTGAAATAAAAATCTGAAAGAAAAAGCTGGCAATCTCAGTGGGTCAAAGAGTTAACGTTTCCTGTTGACGACCCTTCGTCACAAGAAGTGTGAGGTGACGAACAAGTAATGTGTGGGCACGTTCCGTTGTTATCTGTCAAGGTGGAGGTTTAATTCATCAGGGCAGCAGGTGAAGACCCAGATTTGCAGGACACAAAGTGGAATATTTTACTGAATTTGTTCTATGTGGTCTGCACTATGGATTTTTCAATATTTAGTTACATGTAAAAATGATTACGTTCAAGAAAAAAAACTTTCGTTGCTTACCTGAATTGTCAGAACTCAGTGCAGTAATGATCCTAGTTGACCACAATGTGTGAACCTGTCAGTCACTTTTGTAATGAATGCCCTCAGTAACAGAGCAAAGTGACACTGTTTCATCAGTTTCTGACTCGAACTCGAATACCTCACAGTACTGGAGTTCCTAAATGGGGGAGAGAGTGGGAAGAAGAAAATTAGCACAAGCGAATCAGTGAAGCGTAGCTCGCGGTTAATACACATAGAACACCAATTGACTTTGAGCAGGTCGTCACCTCATCCTATCTATTGAGGGAGGTAATAGTCCTTGAGAGTGAAAAAAATCCACTGAAGAATAAAAGGACTAATACAGTAATTTGAAAATGGGAAAATGTATCATAATTTATTGGCCTCATAAATGTAATTATTTAAAAATCTCTGCCTTGTCACTTGACCTTATTCATTTGCAACATTCCTTTCCCTGAGGGTGTTTTATAGGCTGTAGTCCATAACCAATTCAACGACACCATATCCTGTTTGGATTCCTGTAATTATTTAATTCCAATCATTTCCGTTTTAAGAGTGATTTAAATGTTATTGCCGCAGTCTGAGCTCGCTGGTCCTGCTTCCTAAGCAGATCAGGCATGCAGAAATCGCTGGCTGTCAGGTTTCTGACCAAACGTAGAGCTGCCAACCTCGGCACATTATCAGGAGAGAGCTTTTATGAAGACAGAGCTAGAAGGATTACTGAAACCCATTTCAACCCAGCACAGGATTAAAAAAAGAACAACAAATTTAACCAAATATAGAGTGTCTTACTCAAATACTTCGAGACCTGGCGGGTCTGATATAGTCAGTACTAAGAGTAGGTAAATTGTGATTCACCTCCAGGGGGAACCATGCACTGCCCAAAACCAAAGCCCAATAAATCCTCTGACCCACCCTTCTTATCCAACCAAGCCTCACTGCCACAGTTGAACCTGAACCCTGTCACACTTGGACCTGAACCCTGCCCATGAGTAACATCCCACTTAAGTGTGCAGACTATATAAGAGCTTCGTATATTATATGGATGTCGTGTGGCATTGCTCACGGTATGCTAAACTCTAACGTCTGAAGTGTGAGAGGAATGGAATAAAAACAGAAAATGCCGGAAATACTCAGTAGGTCAGGCAGCATCTGTGGAGAGAGAAACAAAGTTAACATTTCAGGTCGATGACCTATCATCAGAACTGGAAAAGGTTAGAGATGTAAGAGGTTTTTAAGCAAGTACAGAGGCAGGGAAAAGGGGAGGGGGAGGAGAGGAATAAACAAATGGAAAACATAGAAAATAGGTGAAGGAGTAGGCCATTCGGCCCTTTGAGCCTGCACTACCATTCAATATGATCATGGCTGATCATGCAACCTCAATACCCCACTCCTGCCTTCTCTCCATACCCCGTGATCCCTTTAGCCGTAAGGGCCGCATCTAACTCCCTTTTGAATATATCCAACGAACTGGACTCAACAACTTTCTGTGATACAGAATTCCACAGGTTCACAATTCTCTAGGTGAAAAAGTTTCTCCTCATCTCGGTCCTAGATGGCTTACCCCTTATCCTTAGGAAGGTCTGTGATGGGGTGGAAGGCAGGAAAGATTAAATGATAAAAGGGGTGATGGTGCAAGGAAAAAGGGGATGGTTATGGGACAAATAAAGAAACAAAAGATGGGTCTAGAGATGTAAATGGGAGTAGCAGAATTATTACCAACAGCTGCTGTCTGAAAAAATTGGGTCAGTTTTTAATGATATGAAATTGTTGAACTCAATTTTGAGTCCGGAAGGCTGAAAAGTGCCTAATGAAAAGATGAGGTGCTGTTCCTCAAGCTTACGTTGAGCTTTGTTGGAACAGTGTAGGAGGCTGGGTTCATGTGGTAGTGGGGTAGAGAATTAAAATGATAGGCTACCAGAAGCTCGGGGTCACACTTGCAGACTGCATGGAGGTCTTTTGCAAAGTGGTCACTCAATCTGCATTTGGTTTCCACAATATAGAGGAGACCGCATCATGAGCAGCGAATGCAGTAAACGAAATTGAAAGAAGTACAAGTAAATCGTTGTTTCAGCTGGAAGGAATATTTGGGGCCCTAGACGGTGGGAAGTCAGGAGGTAAAAGGGCAGATGTTGCATCTCCTGCGCTTGCATGGACGGTGCCATGGGAAAGGGAGGGGGTGTTGGGGGGTGATTGAGGAGTGGGCCAGGGTGTCATGGAGAGAACAGTCCTTTTGCAATTCTGAAAGGGGAGGGGAGTGGACGATGTCATTGGTGGTGGCATCACACTGGAGGTGGTGGAAATGCTGGAGGATGATCTGTTGAATTTGGAGGCTGGTGGGGTAGAAAGTGAGGACTTTGTGGTTGAGGGAGAGGAAGGGGTGAGAGCAAAAGTGTGGGATGGACACAGTTGAGGGCGAATCCTCGATTGAGGAAAAAGGAAGACATATCGGAAGCACTGGTATGGAAAAGTGTCAGATCAAATGCAACGGAGACAGAAAAGTGTGAGAATGGAATAGAGTCCTTACAGGAAGCGGGGTGGGCGGAGTCAAGGTAGCTGTGGGCATCAGTGGGCTTATAGGTTAATAGCGTGAGAAGTCTAGGAAGGGAAAAATCAGAGATGGATCATGTGAAAGTGAGGGAATGGGCGAGAGCACGAAATGACATCAATACAGTCATCCATGTACCGGAAAAAAAGGTGACTGAGGGGACCTGAGCAATGTGTTGCTTATAGGACTTGGGTGTTACATACAAGACATTTAATATAGAGAGGTCGATGTGTATCAGTTTGTAATATGGTGTCCAATTGTGTACCATAACTGAGGAAAGCTTGTAATTGTTACTTTTGGTTTTTAATGTGAAGCTCAGTAATTCATATTTCTACCGCCACTAATGCAACCTGACATTTTTCTTTTGTTTGATGCTTTTAACTAAGGAATCTTTTAAAGTGCAGCTTGTTTTCTTTTCTGCTTTTCCCCCCGCCTCTCCTTTCTGAGATACAGTTCTGCTTCCTCAGTACTGCACTGGAATGTCAGCCTAGATTTTTGTATCCCGAGTCCCTGGGGTGGGACTTGAACCCACGACCTTCTGACTCAGAGGCAGGACTGCTATGGCTCAGGCTGACACTACATTTATAGTAACTGAAGGCATCCAGAATGTTCCAGATGAATCTGCTGCTAGAAAAACAGTATTCAGATTTTTTTTGCAGAACTTAGTGCTGACAGAATATCTAGCGAGGGGACTGACTTGCTGGTGATGTAAACAAAGATCATGCAGTTCAGTCCTTTAGATTTTTCCAGTTGCATATTTTAGCTTAACCACATTATATGGTGTGTAACCTTCCTCTAAAGAATGATTACTGCACCTAAAGGTGATTAATCTCCCTTTTTGCTACATGACATTTATATATGCAATCCGTGAACCAAATTGCCTTTTTAGTCTGAGTCTCGCACGCGACGCACTGCCTACTCGTGTGGTTTACATCGCCACCCGCTCCGTTACAGGCCACAGTGGTAAGTAGGCGGCAGAATTACCCTGACTGCCGCCTCGTATCAAATTATATGACAACAGTCCCAGTAATCAGTACACAGTTTGTGCTCCTTTAGCTGTCTTACTCTACAGACCCGCTTCAGAAAGTTAAAGAAAGCAGTCGGAAGACAGATCGCGAGAGAGTGGCAAGCTCACTTCTATCACGAGAGAGATTGTGGTCACAACGCTCCAGTGCAGTGCTGCATTGTCGGAGGTGCCATCCTTTGGTTGAGCTGTTACTCTGAGGCACAGTCTGCCTGCTTTAGTGGTTTAGGTAGATGTTAAAGATCCCACAGCACTATTCAAAGAAGAGCACAGTTCTCCCTAGTTCGTGGTCAACATTCCTTCTTAACCAGTACCACCAAAACTGATTAACTGGTGTGGTGATCAATGTTTGATCGATAGGATTTTGGATATTAAGGGAATCAAGGGATTATGGGGATGATGCAGGCAAGTGAAGTTGAGGTAGAAGATCAGCCATGATCTTATTGAATGGTGGAGCAAGCTCGAGGGGCCAAATGGCCTACTCCTGCTCCTATTTCTTATATTCCCTCGAATTTGTTTTTAGGTAGGGACCGCGTGGCCCATTCAAACATCCGCGCATGTGCAGCTTTTGCATTTAAAAGCCAGCTCAATGGCTGCAGGGGGCCTCTGGAGTGCTGCATGGCCACGCAGCTAAAAGGGAATGTTGGTGGTGATTCACCTCAGAAAGTTTGCTGTGCACAGATTGGCTGTCTATGTTTCCTATATAACAGTGACTGTATTTCATTAAATAATTTGTTAGATGTGAAGCGCTTTTGGACAACCTGAGAGACATTATAAAGTGCGGTATAAGTGCAAGTTCATTATTGTATGATTACCACTCACCCATGATCCAGACAAGCATTGATAACAACAAATTATTTATATAGCGCCTTTAACATAGTAAAAAGTCCCAAAGCACATCATAGGAGCATTATCAAACACATTTGACACCGAGCCACATGAGATATATGGGGAAATGACCAAAAGATTGGACAAAGAGGTAGCTTTTATGGAGTGTCTTAAAGGAGGAGAGGTAGAGAGGCGAACAGGTTTAGGGAGGGATTTTCAAAGCCTAAACGGCTAATGGCACAGCCACCAATGGTGCGGTGAAGGAAGTGGGGGATTCACGAGGCCAGAGTTGGAGGAACGCAGAGTTGTTGGGCTGGAGTAACCTCGCCAGTTGAAACAATTTATGCCGACTTCGTTGCCAGGGAACTCTTCATATAACTGGAAATGTAAAAGAAAATTCTGCAGCCACACGCAAGAAGTACAATAGCACATCTTCTCATTCTCACCTTTTATAGTAGGCGAGTAGGACATTCAGAAGCTTTTGTTGTGTGACAATGGGTCGTTAATGGATAATTAATGAGAATGATTACAGGACAAAGGAGTGCAAGGTCAGCTCACATCATTGAATGTCGGTTTTCACTGTAGATGGAAAAGAAACGAGTTTATAAAAGAGCACCTTCCTCTTATCGGTTATCCTGTGTCAATATATAATGAAGGGGAAAATCCGAACATGTAGCAAACGTGTAATCAGGCTTGTTCTTAAGTGCACTAGTCAGTACTGTATATAATGTTAGAAAGTGACATAAACAGACATGTATATCTTTAGGAAAGGGATACCAAGACTGGTCTTACCGTGTTAGTACTCGGGCACCAGACTCTAATGCAAAAGCAAAATACTGCGGATGCTGGAATCTGGAATAAAACAGAAAATGCTGGAAATCTGTGCGGGTCAGGCAGCATCTGTGGAGAGAGAAACAGAATTAACATTTCGGGTTGATGACCCTTCGTCAGAATTGAAGAGTGTTCGAAATGAACAGGGTCCTAACAAGCATTGAAAGGGGGAGGGGAAGAAAGAACAAAAGGGAAGGACTGTGATAGGTTGGAAGACAGGAGAGATTAGCGAGACAAAAGGGATGATGGCCCAAATTCAAATGGTAATGCCAGGAGTTAGAAAAACATCAGTCAAGATAGGGTGTGAATGGTGGGATAATGACCAATTGCCATTAAAGACTAGGAGAAAAAAAGAAAAAAAGAAACAGGCTCTGGTGGGGCGGGGGTGCCAAAGATTGGCAGCGGTTACACTCTGAAATTTTTGAACTCAGTGTTGAGTCCAGAAGGCTGTAAAGTGCCTAAACGAAAGATGAGGTGCTGTTCCTCGAGCTTACGTTGAGCTTCGTTGGAACAGTGTAGGAGACCGAGGACAGAGAGATCAGAGTGGGAATGGAGTGGAGAATTAAAGTGACAGGCGACCAGAAGCTCAGGGTCACACTTATGGACTGAACGGAGGTGTTCCGCAAAGCGGTCACCCAATTTATGCTTTGGTCTCCCCAATGTAGGGGGACCACATCGTGAGCAGCGAATACAGTGTACTAAATTGAAAGTAGTCCAAGTAAATCGCTGTTTCACCTGGAAGGAGTATTTGGGGCCTTGGATAGTGGGAAGGGAGGAGGTAAAAGGGCAGGTATTGCATCTCCTGCACTTGCACGGAAAGGGGAGGGGGTGCTGGGGGTGACTGCGGAATTGACCAGAGTGTTGCGGAGGGAGCGGTCCCTTCGGAATGCTGAGAGGGGAGGGGAGGAGAAGATGTGATTGGTGGTGGGATCACGCTGGAGGTGGCGGAAATGGCAGAGGACGATCCGTTGAACGTGGAGGCTGGTGGAGTGAAAGGTGAGGGCAAGGGGAACCCTGTCATGGTTCTGGGAGGGAGGGGAAGGGATTAGAGCAGAGGTGCGGGAAATAGAATGGACACGGTCGAGGGCCATGTTAACCATGGCGGAGGGGAATCCTCTGTTGAGGAAAAAGGAAGACATGTCAGAGGCACTAGTGTGAAAGGTGGCATCGTCAGAGCAGATGCGACAGAGACGGAGAAACTGGAAGAATGGAATGGAGTCCTTACAGGATGCGGGCTGGGAGGACGTGTAGTCCAGGTAGCTGTGGGAGTCAGTGGGCTTATAGTGGATACTGGTCGAAAGCCTATTCCCAGAGATGGAGACGAAGAAGTCGAGGAAGGGAAGGGAAGAGTCGGAGATGGACCATGTGAAGGTGAGGGAAGGGTGGAAATTGGATGCAAAGTGAATTAAATTTTCAAGTTTAGGGCGAGAGCAGGAAACGGCACCGATATAGTCATCAATGTACTGGAAACAGAGGTGAGGGAGGATACCTGAGTAGGACTGGAACAAAGAATGTTCCAAATATCCCATGAAAAGGCAGGCATAACTCGGGCCCATGCGGGTTCCCATAGCAACACCTTTAATTTGGAGGAAGTGAGTGGAGTTAAAGGAGAAGTTGTTCAGTGTGAGAACAAGTTCAGCCAGGCGGAGGAGGGTGATGGTGGATGGGGACTGGTTGGGCCTCTGCTCGAGGAAGAAGCGGAGCACCCTCAGGCCATCTTTCTGAACACTCTCCAGTTCTGGCGAAGGATCATAGGGCCCAATTTTGCCATGACTTGCATCAACTTTTTTGGAGTAAGTTGTTTTTTTCTGGCGTAAGTTAAAAAATGTCATTTTCCCCCCAAAATTTGCTCCAGAGTAAGTCAGTTAGGTCCGATTTTTTTCAGTTCAGTTTTTTTTTCAAAAGCGGGTGTTCCCAGACACAGTTTTAGCCATTTATGCCACTTTGGTCAGCAAAAACTTACTCCAAATAGACTTAGGTCAGCGTATGTGGCCAGTTCTGAAAAACATTGCGGGCAGTTAAGAATTCGGCGCAGGTTAGTACATTTAAAGCACAAACACATACAAAGCACTAATCAAAGCACCAAAATAAGCATTCAATAACAAATAAAAAATACAAGGAAGCTGAGGACCTGCACCAAGACTTACAAAGCACGAAACGAACCACAGAAAGTAATAAGCAATCAATCAATAACAAATAAACAAATAGAAGTCCTACCTTTATGCCAGAATCAAGTTTTTTTTTTAAAGTCCCCCCCCCCCCCAAAAAACATCCCCCCCCCCCCCCCCCCCAATCAAAACTCTCAAGCACAACCATCAATAAATAAAAATAATAAAACTGAAGACCTACCTTAGCCCAGGAAGTCAGCCGGTCAGCCGGTGGGGGAGACCACTCGGCTGGGGCTAGGGTGCGGCGAAGATCGGGGTGTCCCTTCGGCCAGGGATAGGGGCTGTGGGTCCTGCTCACAGCTCGCAGGGCACACTGGGAGGGCAGGAGCATGCGCGCAGACTTTGCGCATGCGCGCAGCTGCCGGCAGTGCTTTCTGCGCTGGCCTGTTGCTCCGCCGCCCGCTTCACAAGCTGCGCCACACTGGGACACCGGCGAGTCGGCAGAGCGGGCAGGATGGGGCCCCTTTTTTTCGGCACCGTTTCCAGCGCGCAAAGTCGCCGCATTTAAGGCAAGTGCACCAAAAAAAGGGTTGGGGAAAATTGGGCCCATTGACCCGAAACGTTAACTCTGCTTCCTCTCCACAGATGCTGCCTGACCCGCTGAGATTTCCAGCATTTTCTGTTTTTGCACCAGACTCTAAAGCTGCTTTTATATTGAGGTTAATGCCATTTGCTCCCGACACGCAGGCCTTGCACAACTAGCAGTAGCCCCAGCCTAGACTTTCTGGATTCACTAACGCCAGCAGGCAGGAAAGTCCAGAAAGTACAGGTCTTGCCGGCAGCCAGTCTCAGTAAGTCTGGCAAGTTTACTTTGGTACAAAAGCAAAATACTGCAGATGTTGGAATCTGAAATAAAAACAGAAAATGCTGGAAATACTCAGCGGGTCAGGCAGCATCTGTGGAGAGAGAAACAGAGTTAACGTTTCAAGTCGATGACCTTCGTCAGAACTGGAAAAGGTTAGAGATGTAACAGGTTTTTAAGCAAGTACAGAGGCCGGGAAAAGGGGAGGGGGAGGAGAGGAATAAACAAACGGGAAGATGGGGTAGAAGGCAGGAAAGATTAAATGATAAAAGGGGTGATGGTGCAAGGCAAAAGGGGACGGTGATGGGACAAGTAAAGAAACAAAAGAATAGTCTAGATAAGAAAGAAAGATATAGCGCCTTTCATGACCACCGGATGTCTCAAAGCGCTTTACAGCCAATTTGGAGTGTAGTCACTGTTGTAATGTGGGAAACGCGGCAGCCAACTTGCGCACAGCAAGCTCCCACCATCAGCAATGTGATAATGACCAGATAATCTGTTTTAGTGATGTTGATTGAGGGATAAATATTGGCCAGGACAGCGGGGATAACGCCCCTGCTCTTCTTTGAAATAGTGCCATGGGATCTTTCACGTCCACCTGAGAGGGTGCCTCAGTTTAAAGTCTCATCTGAAAGATGGCACCTCCGACAGTGCAGCACTCCCTCAGCACTGCACTCGAGTGTCAGCCTAGATTTATGTGCTCAAGTTCCTGGAGTGGGACTTGAACCCACAACCTTCTGACTCAGGCGAGTGTGCTACCCACTGAGCCACAGCTGACACACAAAGGGTGTAAATGGAGATGGCGGAATCATCAACAGCTGCCGTGGGAAAGAGAAAACAAAGAGGGCAGAGGTTATGGTTTGAAATTGTCGAACTCGATGTTGTGTCCAGAAGGCTGTAAAGTGCCTAAATGTGTTGTTCCTCGAGCTTATGTTGAGTTTCATTGGCACAGTGTAAGAGGCCGGGGACAGAGAGATCAGAGTGGGAGTGGAGCGGAGAATTAAAGTGACAGGCAACTGGAAGCTCAGGGTCACGCTTACGGACTGAGCAGAGGTGTTCTGCAAAGCGGTCACCCAATCTATGCTTGGCTTTCCCAATGTAGAGGAGACCATGTCAGGAGCAGCGAATACAATATACTAAATTGAAATAAGTACAAGTAAATTGCTGTTTCAGCTGGAAGGAGTGTTTGGGACCCTGGACAGTGTGAAGGGAGGAGGTAAAAGGGCAGGTGTTGCATCTCCTGCGCTTGCATGGGAAGGTGCCGTGAGAAGGGAAGGGGGTTCTAGGGATGATTGAGGAGTGGACCAGGAGGGAGCGGTCCCTTCTAAATACTGAGAGGGGAGGATGTGTTTGATGGTGGAATTACACTGGAGGTGGCAGAAATGGCGGAGGATGATCTGTTGAATGTGGAGGCTGGTGGGGTGAAAGGTGAGGACAAGGGGAGGGGAAGGGGTGAGAGCAGAAGTGCGGGAAATAGAGCAGACATGGTTGAGGCCATGTCAATCACGGTAGAGGGGAATCCTCGGTTGAGGAAACAGGAAGACATATTGGAAGCACTAGTATGGAAGGTGGCATCGTCAGAACAGATGCCACGGAGAAACTGGGAGAATGGAATGGAGTCCTTACAGGAAGCAGGGTGGGAGGAAGTGTAGTCCAGGTAGCTGTGGGAGTCAGTGGGCTTATAGTGAATGTTTGTCAATAGCCTATCCCCAGAGATGGAGACGGAGAAGTGGAGGAAGGGAAGGGAAGAGTCGGAGATGGATCATGTGAAGGTGAGGGAAGGGTGGAAATTGGAAGCAAAGTAAATGACATTTTCTAGTTCAGGGCGAGAACAGGAAACGGCATCGATATAGTCATCAATGTACCGGAAAAAGAGGTGAGGGAGGGGACTTGAGTAGGACTGGAACAAAGAATGTTCCACATGTGCCACGAAAAGGCAGGCACAGCTAGGACCCATGTGGGTTCCCATAGCAACACCTTTAATTTGGAGGAAGTGAGTGGAGTCAAGGAGAAGTTGTTCAGTGTGAGAACAAGTTCAGCCAGGTGGAGGAGGGTGATGGTGAATGGGGACTGGTTGGATCTCTGCTCGAGGAAGAAGCAGAGCACCCTCAGGCCATCCTGATGTGGGATGGAAGTGTAGAGGGATTGGAGGTCCATAGTGAAAAGGAGCGTTTGGGGCCAGGAAACTGTTTACTTTGGTTATGCTGCTGGCTGTGCCATATCAAAGCCTTTTACGAACCACGGATGTACTGTATTACCAGTCTGAGACCGGTAATTTAGGTTGCCAACTCTCCAGGATTGTCCTGGAATCTCCAGGAATTAAAGCTTAATCTCCAGGACACTGCTGCAAGCAAACCCAGGGGAAAAATCATAAAAGGATTAAAACAATCGTGTTTTTTTTTTTCATTTTCTTTGAACATTTTCATTTCTTAGTTATAAAAATATTGGAGGTGAGGACGGAAAGGGCTGTTTGGATAATTCTTGACTTTCAGTCTATCGTGTAATGAAGAGTCTGTTCAGTTTCCAATTGGCGAAGGAAGGAGAGGCACAGTGAGAATGGACGGGTCAGGTGACCAATGGCCGGAGCCTGAGGGCGGGGCAGTTGGAGGCAGGAGGTCATGTGATGAAACCTTCGGTAGATGCGGTGTATAATCTCCACCCGCAGGAACTGTGAGCTGGCTCCGGCTGTGAGTCGTATTCACACAAGCACAGAACTGCACCCAAATGAAAACAGAAAGTTCTGGAAATACTCAGCAGATCAGGCAGCATCTGTGAAGAGAGAAACAGAGTTAACGTTTCAGGCCGATGACCTTTCGTCGGACCTTCCGGCTAGTACATTATTAAAGTGTGGAGAGTAGAGTGCAGCATCCACAATCTGAGGACATTAAAACAAAATTCTACCTACATTTATTAGAGGAAGTCACCACCCAGGTTGGATGTGGTAAACCCTAGAACATTGGCTGGCACAGTGGGGGTCAATATTTACTTTGCAATGAGTTGGAGGTGGGACGGGCTTGTGGTTTTCATTTAATCATCATGAATTGCAGCAAGCAGAGTCTCTCGAGTACAGGAAGATTATTTCTCCAGCAAAATGCAGTGAAAAGAAAAAGGTTGTTCTGAATGGATGTAGTGAGATGGGCCCAAAAGGCCTACTCATCCATAACTGTCTTATAATTCACGAAGATCAACCAATCCCTGAGCATGTTTTAAGCATAGCTTGATACTGCACTTGAGATATACTCCACACATTATTAGATACATAAATCACTAAAAGTAGCTCCGCAGATTAATGTGGTCATAAAAAAAGCAAACCAACCACTTGGGTTCATTTCCAGAAGGATAGAATTGAAAAGCAGAGAGGTTATGTTTAAACTGTATCATCATCATCATCATCATCATAGGCAGTCCCTCAGAATCGAGGAAGACTTGTTTCCACTCTTAGCATGAGTTCTTAGATGGCTGTACAGTCTAATACGAGAACCACAGTCTCTGTCACAGGTGGGACAGACAGTGGTTGAAGGAAAGGGTGGGCAGGGAGTCCGATTTGCTGCACGCTCCTTCCGCTGCCTGCGCTTGTTTTCTGCATGCTCTCGGCGACGAGACTCAAGGTGCTCAGCGCCCTCCCGGATTCTCTTCCTCCACTTAGGGCGGTCTTTGGCCAGGGACTCCCAGGTGTCAGTGAGGATGCGGTACTTTATCAGGGAGGCTTTGAGAGTGTCCTCCGCAACCCAAGTTAGACCACATTTGGAGTACTGTGCACAGTTCTGGTCTCCATGCTATAAAAAGGATATAGAGGCATTGGTGAAGGTGTGAAAGAGATTTACAAGGATGATACCAGAACTGAGAGAGTATAGTTATCACGGAAGACTGAACAGGCTGGGGCTCCTTTCTCTAGAGAATGTTGAGGTTGACCTGATAGAGGTCTTTAAGATTATGAAAGGGTTTGATATGGTAGAAGTGGAGAAAATGTTTCCACTTATGGGGGAGACCAAAACTAGAAGTCAAAAATATGATAGACCCCAATAAATCCACATAGTATATACCTGCTATTGGTGATACTCTGTGAATATAACAAGATGTTGAATTGGGACATCAGTGTTCTTGCAGCCCACATTGTCGCATGCACCCACCCCTCCTCTAACACCTCAATATCCCCCAGTCCCTCCACTCCATCATTGATAGCATTCATTCAGCCACCATACTCCTTTCCTGCAGATCTCCTTGCCTAATTCCTGCCACCTTACACCTCCCTCCCTGCTTTCGAAAGAGCTCCTCAAAACCTTTTTCTGCAACTGTGTCTTCAGGCCCCACCCTAAACCCTGCTCAGTTTTGCCACTAACCTCCCACTCCTGTTTTATCTCCACTCTCAAACGTGAAACGCTCCGAGACATCTTCCTACACATGACCAGCACTATAGAGCGGCAAGTTGGCTGTTATTGATGAAAGTTGCTGAGTCAGTTATAAAAAAAAAGCCAATGAACATATGTAATCTTTTCAATTCAGCTGCTGCCCCACAGAAAACAAAACCAAAGAATTATGTTAGTGTATCCTTGCAAAGGCATTGATGCATCTCCAGTACAGTAAGGCAGAGCATTCATAAACTTCTTAAATCTTCAGGACTGCAATAGCTCCTACTGCCTGAATCCACTGGGACAATAATAGTCTGACATCCGAGTCAATGCCTTCAGCAGTTTATTATCTGCAGGCACAGTGTGTTTTCCATTCTTCCAGTCTCTCTAGTTTGATTGACTCCCATCTTATTCAGGCAAGAGGCTGTGAAATTTGATGCATTGAATCATTTAAAAATATTTTTAAAATTCCTTTCTCAGCAATTTCTCCTTTGCAATCCTTCCCCCCCCCCAAAGCTGTTGACTCATTGCTGGGGTACAGTTCCACTTCTGACCCTAAATCTACCCCCGTAATGGTGCTGACTCCATGCTGGGCTACAGTTCCACCATTGACCGTATGACCCTGCACAACCCTCTGCCCACCCCCGTATTGGTGGTGACTCCTTGCCTGGGATACGGTTCCGCAACTGACCCTGCCCTCCCGGAAGATGCTGACCCTCGCTGGGGTACAGTTCCAGCTGATGGCCTCCCCCTCTGAAGGTGGTGACTCCTTGCCTGGAGTACGGTTCCACTACAAGCTCAGCGGTTTTACTGGTCTCCCTCCTAGGCAGGTCCCCATCTAACGCTAGGGAATCTGTGAAGAAGCTGAGAACGGCAGGTTAATCCTGTGATCCCGCTGTAAGTGCTGATTTCGATTGTCGCCTGTCTGTTTCCCTCTGAGTTGGCAGATCAGCTGGTTCCTCTAGTTGAATGTGCTGGTGGAATTGGGGTTTTGTGACTCGAGCTCTTCCTGTTGGTACGCTTGGGTGGGGAGGGCTTTGTATTGACATCAGGGGGCAAGATTTTCCTTGTAATCAGCATGGAGGAATCTGGTACAGGTATATAAAAAGAAAGAAAGACTTGCATTTATATTGTGCCCTGCATGACCTCAGAATGTCCCAAAGCGCTTTACAGCCAATGAAGTAATTTTGGAGTGTAATCACTGTAATGTAGGAAACACGGCAGCCAATTTGTGCACAGCAAGATCCCACAAGCAGCATTGTGATAATGACTAGATAATCTGTTTTAGTGATGTTGGTTGAGGGATAAATATTGGCCAGGACACCGGGAGAATTAAGATTGAGTAGACTGGGTCTTTACTCATTGGAGTTCAGAAGGATGAGGGGTGATCTTATAGAAACATTTAAAATAATGAAAGGGATAGACAAGATAGAGGCAGAGAGGTTGTTTCCACTGGTCGGGGAGACTAGAACTAGGGGGCACAGCCTCAAAATACAGGGGAGCCAATTTAAAACCGAGTTGAGAAGGAATTTCTTCTCCCGGAGGGTCGTGAATCTGTGGAATTCTCTGCCCAGTTGAGGCTAGCTCATTGAATGTATTCAAGTCACAGATAGATTTTTAACCAATAAGGGAATTAAGGGTTACGGGGAGCGGGCGGGTAAGTGGAGCTGAGTCCACGGCCAGATCAGCCATGATCTTGTTGAATGGCGGAGCAGGCTCGAGGGGCTAGATAGCCTACTCCTGTTCTTAATCCTTATGTAATTCCCCTGCTCTCCTTCGGAATAGTGCCATGGGATCTTTTACATCCACCTGAGAGGGCAGACAGGCACGTCGTTTTAGCATCTCATCCAGAAGACCTGACCTTGTATATGGAGGTAATCTGGCACAGAGTCTTGATAGTGGTGACTGCAATTTGGAAAATCAGAGCTACAATGTTGTTGCCTTATCTCTACTCCTGTAGTCACTACCAGCGAGGCTCCACTCTGTGAGCGGATGATGGCAAAATGATGCCCATAGAGTAAAGGTACCATATGTTCGACTCCCATCACGGAGAAGAATAAGGTAAGTGACAGCACAAGCCCACCTGTGAGCATTGGCACCTATGGTTGCCCACTCCAGTACCAGAGGACTAAACTAAAAGTTAAATAGATTTTTAATCCATACCAGGGACATCAAAAGAAATATATTCAGTCACCATCGCCTGTAACTGGGAGGCAGGCTGCTAATTTGTAATGTCGGAACATATTGGGCCTTAGTCAGAGAATGTGCTCTCAATGGAAGAACATTGAGGATCTTGGGGTCGGACATATTACATTCCAGTAGGTTTGATGTGGAACGGAGAAGACAGATAAAGCTTCTGTCCCTTTGGGTCCTTTAGGAACTGAACAAATGCCATGTGCATGAAACAGGATGGTGGATTGACTGCACTCACCTTTGTGACACTGCAGCCTGTTGGCTTTGGAAGGATCTCAGATGCAATTATAATTGGTCCGTACAGTAACTAATTTCATTATGGTATTGGCTTAGCAGTAGCAAGGTTCCCTCGTGGCATGAGTGTGTCCTCATTGAGTTAATAAATATTTAACATGAGAACATTCTTCCTTCACACTGCTGCTTAGCATACTGGAGAGTGATAGAACTGTATCCCAGCATGTGTCGACACCTTCATGGAAGGAGGGAGAAATTCTGACCTAGTATATTGCCTCAATGGAAGCTAATCCAATGTTTTTAATCCAGTGTTGATCTCGGTGCTGTCTTTGTAGACTGTCAGCCCCAGCATTTGACTTATAATACAAGTACACAGAATGTCAGTTTAGTTCAGTTGGTGGCTCTCTCGCCCTGAGTCAGAAGGTTGAATTGAAGCCGCACTCCAGGACCTCAGCACATAATCTAGGCAGACACAGAGAGAGTGCTGCATTGTTGGAGGTGCAGATGAGACATTATCTGTGAGAGTAAGTGTATATATATACTGATACTATAATGTGAATGAAGCGAAGGCCAGTAGTGAAAATCCTGGCTGATTTTACCCTCCCTAATCGAGTATGCTGAGGCCAATTGTAGTGCTCCTACAGCCCTGACTGAGATTCAGTTAAAGCACCACAGACTGGGGATCAGCCCCGGGGCTTCCCTGGTCTGCATTGTTCGGAACTATAAGAAATGTGTCATTCAAGCCAGTGGCTGCTGTGAGTTAGCATGCTGGAATAGGGGGCAAAACATTAAATCTAGCTCTGAGCTCAAAAGCTATGCCTTATGTAAGGTGCAATGGGGAGGTTAATGGTGCCGTACCTTCTAAATCCTCTGGGACCCCACATATCCTGGCCTTGTTTTAATGACCTCCATTATCTAGTTCATCTGCTTTCTCTTATTATTCAGTCCTGTTTCATCAAATAATCCATGGGGGACTCAATCTCACCAGTGCATGTCATCCTCGCATCTGTGGCCCTCAATCCATGCAGTCTTTAGTGGAGGGGATTGAGGCTTGAATTCCAGGAACACTGGCGTTCACAGACAGCTTTCTGTATTTAAAAGAGAATATGACAATGCCTGAGGAGAAGAGATCAGCATCCAAGAAGGGCGCCAAGGAAGCCGTGAGTTAAATGACAGCAAAGGGTGGCACGAAGCAGAAAAGGTGGAGGAAGGAGATTTGCTCCATCTACAAAGTGATGCAGCTGGTTCACCCTCCCCCCACCACACTCCCCCCTCCCCAATACCAGCATCTCCTCCAAGGCCACGAGTGTCATGAAGCTCCTTGTGAACGATGTTTTGGAGCACGTGGCAGGTGAAGCTTCCCGCCTGGCCCGTTACAACATGCGCTCGACCATCAGCTCCCGGGAGATCCAGACCACCGTGCTCCTGCTGCTGCTCCAGGGGAGCTGGCTCAGCACACACCATGTCAGATAAGGCAGCGATCAAGTACCCCAGCTCCGAGGAAACCTCTACGATGTATTGAGAAGTAACAGCTTCCTGATTTAAGGCCTGAGATCCTGCTGTCCTGCAGACAGCAATGAACGTTGGTAGCACGATGAGCAACATTGAGACCCGCGTGACCCTCAGTCGTCGTCTTTTGGTCAATTTTCTTCCCATCTTTCCTCTTTGCTGGGTATGGTTTGACAGGTCCCTCGCAGCCCTCCACTACCTCACTCAAGTGTCCATTCTTTGTTTATGAGTGTTAGAGAGTGAGTTTTGATGGCTAATCAACCTGGAGAGCATCACAGCCAAGCCTGATGCTGCCCCCGCATACCCATTGCCAGTCGGGAGCAAGACCTCCGGCTGATTTATTCCCCCGTTCTAACGAAAGACCATTGACCTGAAACGTTAACACTATCTTCCTCTCTCTACAGAGGCTGCCCGACCTGCTGAGTGTTTCTGATTTCATTTCAGATTTCCAGCAGCTGCAGTATTTTGCTTTCTGATTTCTCTTCCCTGCAGCTGCCCCACCCCTTCTACAAATCTACTACTTCTGAGCATCAGTGGGAAATTAAACTGCCTCCTGTCAACAGTAACAGTGTAAACGCAGCCTAAACAAGGCCGTGTAAAGTACTTACTCACCTTCAAACACTTGATTATTTTGATTTTTCCGCCCTTCACCTTAAAGTTCTGTCGTGTGACAAAACAGTCCAGTTAAAGAGATGGGAAATATGACAGGACTATGGATTAGGTCATAAACAACCTATAACTATTTATGCCCTATTATTAGGCACCACATCTGTGAATTTTATGGTAATTGTCACACTGTACTCACCAGCCGGGGAGTTCCTGATGATTTAGTGCCATTTTCAGATATCCTATTCAGGTTATCAGCGTGTAATAATTGAGAGGGTAGTAAAAGTATAATTAATTGACATTTTGCTCCTGGAGAGGTCAATTCCCTTGTCCTCGTCCCTGCTGTTCGGAGTCTCGTCCTCCTGCCTGTCTGAGAAAGGCGGGTGTCTGACCTTGGCCAGCAGCTTTAGTTACGAGTGTGTTAATTAAAAGAGACACATGGGGAGTTGCTTGCTGCTGCTTCCCTCTGTGACCTAGGCTTTAGCTCTAAACTACAGAGGTCCCGTAAAGAAAAGAAATCTGCATTATTCACTTGATCAGGGCGGTGTGCCATGCATGTCATTAACCCTGGGTCAGGAGCGGGGCTGGTGAAGTATCTATCAGCAGAATACAGATTGTCGTCAGCACAATAGGGAAGAGGAACCGAGTTTTTTTTTTAAAGTTCCTAACATTTGTATTTCTATTTAATGTCTTGCTTTCAGGTTAAAGTTACAAACACGGCAGCACTTCAGTAGATTTCCACTCTTGGCTCTGCTAATCGTATCTGCGAAGGGCACCAGGGATAAATCATAGAATGGTTACAGCACAGGAGGAGGCCATTCGGCCCATCGAGCCCGTGCCGGCTCTCTGCAAGAGTTCTTCAGCTAGTCCCACTCCCCCGCTCTTTCCCTGTAGCCCTGCAAATTTATGGATTCATAGAATGGTTACAATCTTAGTGTATTGATTCCAGTTGAATTACTTACTGTATTTACTTTTATTAATGACCAGAGTGTTGTTATAAGTTATTCTTTATTTCGCATTGCTGGTGCATTTTTATGCTCGTCAAAGGGAGGAACCGAATTTTTGTTGACTTTTGGTTGCGCACAGTCAGCACCGGGCACTCCTGGGTCAGGTATGACACAGGTTAATTAGAGGGAACACAAGCAGGTCCTCAGCCCAGCTCCATGGCTGAGAATTGTCAACAGCAGGACGGCAGGATAAGTACCTGCTGAATATCTTTGTCTTAAAATGTAGCCTTGTAATATCTCTGTGCAAAAATATAATGCCTTCTGAGGCCCTAGCCCCAACCTCAGAGGAGAACCCCACTGTATTATCCATGTCCTACACCAGCCGCCTCTCTGGAGTGTTTCAGAAGCAGGTTGCTGGGGTGAAAGAATAGTGTGCTAAATCACAAGATTGCCCAGTCCCCTCTCTGTGCTTGTTTTAGCTCACTGTCTGTCTGAATCCAGCTTAGAGTGATCGGCTGATGAATTCAGCTGATTGATGGGATAAATGTCTCTTCTCTCAGCCAATTCTAAGGTTCTTAAGTGAACTGAATTTCAGTCTCTCAACCGATACACTGCCCATAACTTGGTACTAAATTGACAATCTCCTCAAAGGTGGTAAGGTATGGGGAAGGGGAATGTCACACTGGAGCAGTTCTTTTGGGGACCAGGCATGCAGAGTAGAAAGAGCTTTCCCTTATTATTTACCCCAGCGACCTGCTTCTGAAACACTCGAGTGGCCACAAAAACAGCTGGTGTAGGAAATGGATAATACAGCGGGGTGCTCCTCTGAGGTTTGGGCTAGGGCCTCGGAAGGCATTATATTTTTGCACAGTGATATTGCAAGACTACATTTTAAGGCAAAGTACATACCATTCCTTCCTGCTGCTCACTGCTGTCGACAATTCTCAGCCATGGAGCTGGGCTGGGGACTTGATTGTAGCACCTCTCAGTGTTGCTGTGTAACTAGCTGCTAGGGGTTGCGTGAAAGGCAGCCGATCGACTGACTGCATGATTCCTCTTCAATCTCTGTTCGGGACGCGGTTTGTGTTCATTTTCTGCTCAAAAGATGACCAGAAAGGTTGTTGTGTGCGAATTACTGGCACAGAGCATAGCCCTAGCACTCAAAGCACAGCTGCACCTAGGTATTAGGGAGTAAATGATTCATTTAGCAAAGCAATTTGTCAATCTGAAGCTTTCTATCTTTGACATGTCACAGTTCTATAATGCATGTGAGTAGGCAGGCTGATACGGCCTCTCGCACAGCCACAGAGAAACAGAGCCATGAGGTGCCTGGAGGCTCAAAGGGGGCATAAGCTAAAAACAATCATGAAATTGCAAAGAAATATGAAGTAATAAGGAATTGGCGAGGGGGCAGGATACACAAAACGACTACATTCTGGGTGTTTAAGGTGCAGAAAGGTTTTGAGCAGGAGAATTATTTGAACTCTTTTAATACAGACTAGCAGTCATATCACCTGCTGTTGAAGCCAACCCTGTTAAAATAGTTATTGCCCTCCCCACCATGGGCGTTGAGGTATGGAACATCCTGCTGGGGTATGGAACCAAGGGTCCCAGCTGCACTCCAGCAACTCGTCCACGTGACTATTCTTCATGCATGTGCCCAGCAGTGTTGGCAGGCTATTGGTCATGGTGGGCATCACAACTGTGCCTTATCCTATTCTCACTCAGCATCAACACACCCTCACATCAAGCCAATCAAGAGTGGAATCCCAAACTGCTTTTCCCCTCCTGCCCCACCCCTCCCCTCCGGCCCAGGGACCCTGAGGCCAAGTGTGACACTCTTCTACCAGAGTACAGACAGGCGATTGGTCCTAGTACCTGTTTGTGCTGCCAATGGCTCAGCTCTGCACTGGGCAATGCACTAACTAGCTAGTGCTGTTAAGAGAGCCAAGTTTCATGTCAGCCCAACCAACGAAGTACTTTTGAAGTGCTGCTTTGGGATCTTTTACATCCACCTGAGAGGGCAGAAGGGGCTTCGGTTTAACGTCTCATCCGATGTTTCTCAGGAAGCCACTTTATTCAAAATAAAAAGGCGACTGTCATTTAAACAGACTGTTCCGGGAGCAATTGTACAAAATGGTTGAATCTGGGTCGAGTGAGGTGACATTGCCAGCGTGCAGTGAATGAGTTAAGCTATTTTCTGACCCCCTAAAGGAAAAATAATGAATTGTCAAATAGAACTTATTACCCACTCAAAATTAATTAAGCCATTCAGCTTATTACATTAACACATCTAATGGTAAATGATTTTACATTGAATCATAAGAGCTCACACAGCGTTAGCAAGCACAGGATATCGTTCCGAGCATTGCCAATGATGAGGGGAGCAATGTATTCAACATTTTATTTTTTGAATGTAGCTACTTGTGGGCACAGAGAGAGATTTTTGTGTTGTCAATTTTCTCCCCTCTCCTAAAGGCAGTGACTTACTGGGGTACAGTTCCACAGGCACCTGCACCCCTCCAGTACCTCTCCCATGATTGAGCTTGGATGACGAGTATCAGTAGACTATTGGACCATGGTGGGCAGAACGGCCCAGTTTTCTCACAGCATTCACACAAATGTGGGGGGGGGGTTGGGGGTGTTATCACACAGCAAGCAGGAGCTAATATTTATTTTCTCTTTCCCAGCTCGGCAGGCACTGAGGCCAATTGTGCTACCCTTACCCCTGCTGAGATCAGGTAACTCAGCACAGACCAGTTCCACACCAAGTCGTGCATTTACCTACTTGAACCATCAAGGACATTAGCTGAGTTTGTCACTTCCTCCCTTCATGCCCACAGCGGTCTTTGAATGAAGCAATTACATTATGATACCATGCGCACGTTTGTTGGGGTATGCAGCAGGACCCTGAAAGTCAAGAAGATTTAAGCGGTAATTCCGCGATCCTGTAATCCAGTGGGGAGCTATAGATCGGAGAATCGTGGTTACACTGCTGTCTCATGTTACCGGTGAGCACATCATCAATGCTGGACTCGAGCAATTATCTCATCACAGGTAACTTTGTTCCTCTCCTGCTGTCTCAGTTGGTGAAGGCAGTGCAGAACTGAGCCATAGATTCAGGAAGGTCCAAGGTTTGATTCCCCAGTTTGTGCTGAGTTACCTACAATGCCGTGGCTCAGCGGCTAGCACTCTCGCCTCTGAGTCAGAGGGTTGTAAGCGGAAATCTCCATAATCCAGGCTGACACTCCCAGTGCAGCACTGAGCGAGTCGGAGGTGCCGACTTTCGGATGAGACATTAAACTGAGACCCCGTCTGTCCTCTCAGGTGGATGTAAAAGATCCAATAGCACCAATTCAAAGACAAGCAAGGGAGTTCCCCCGGTGTCTTGGAAAACATTTATCCCTGAACCAACACCTAAAAACAGTTTATCTGGTCACATTATTGTTTGTGGGAGCTTGCTGTGCACAGATTGGCTGCCGCATTTCTTACATTACAACAGTGACTACATTTCATTGGCTGTAAAGCGCTTTGGGTTGTCCTGAGATCGTGATAGGCACTATATAAATGCAAGGCTTTCTTCTTACAATTACTCTCAACAGTATATTTGATGGGATGAATCAGTTGCAGTTCTCACTTCTGATCGCTATGCAATAATCCTAGTGCGTGTAGACATCAGATGGGAACAGGATCAGGCTTGGATGTGATGTCATCTGCTATCAAATAGCTCCCGGGTCCAGTAATGAAGAATACCAATGGTATGGCCTCATGTCTCTGCTTCTCGGTGAATATGCCAGTGGCTTTACAAACCCACCGACTTATGCACATTACAGAACTCTGTCGTGTCAGAAATGCGAAGCTTCAAATTGACAAGCTGTTTTTGTTTGAATGAATCATTGATTCCAGGTGCAGCCAGTCCATTGGAGTGGCAGGGGTCTGCTCTGTGCCCGTCATTCCCATGTGCCAAATTTTCAGCATCACTCCGGTCATCTTGTGAGCTGCCAAGGTGCCATAGGGCTGTCGGTGCCCTGTGGATCCATAACAGGGTCCAAGTTAGCTCCTGCGCAAGAGGAGCGAGGGAGGCTGGAAAAGGGGAAGACTTTAAGTAAAGGATGCAGTACTACACAGGAAATGCTGGGCATAAACCAAGAGCAATAGGGACAGTGCAGGAGATGCCAGACGCCATGTCTGGCAAACGCTGAGCGGAGGGAGAGGCCGAGAACATGGAAATCTGCTCATCTCCACGTGACATCTCCCGCTCTGCACTTGGCATGTCCACAGAATCTTCTGCACTTATCTCAGCCTATCTCCGTCGGTCAGCACTTCCTCGCAACCCCCCCCCCCATCCCCATAGTCTGTTTTTCACTCTCCTGTGTTGATTTTCTTCCCAGTCACTCAGCTAAATACTATTGCTGCACTGGCAGAACCACGGTCCTACATGTGCCATAGCAAATTAGGGTCACATTGATCATACGAGTCAAGAAAATGATAGGCAGGAAGGCACTAGTCTATAAAATGGACAAGATCCCATCTTGTTTGCAACTGAGGGAAATGCATTACTGTCAGCACTTAAAATGCTGTGAACAATTTAACTGCACTGGTGCTCAATGGTGCACAAATATTAGATTGCAAAAATGATCAATGAGGCCGATATTCTTCCCTTCTCAGTAGAATGTGCTCAGTGTGCAACCGATTTTTATATTTCGGTGACTTCCTCAATGGCCCCAGAAAAACTTGGCTTCCATTCCCGGCCCTGCATGTCACCTCCGGAGCCTCCCAAGGGCCCATCCGCGGGCCCCCTGCTCTTCCTCATCTACCAGTTTCCCCTTCCCCTTGTATACCAATGACACCCAGTTCTACCTCTCCACCACTTATCTCGACCACTCCACTGCCTTTGTGTGTTTGCCTGACACCTAGTTTTGGATTAACCCTTACTTCCTTCAGCTAAATATCGGGGAGACCAAAGCCGTCATCTTTGTCCACCACCACAAACTGCGTACCCATACCCTCCCCCCCCCACCTCCAGCCCCTCCCTGGCTACAGCCTCAGGCCTTTGTCCCTTTGGAACTCAATCTTTTACACTGTGGGATAAAGGTTTCTCCATGTCCTATTTTTGAAGAATTAATTTTGAAGATTAATTTGTTTGGATGAGATTCCTCTATATTCTATTTTAAATTAGTCATTAGTCAGTTTTAATGGTTGAATAATTTTGTTATCAAGCACAAGGGAGGAGATTCTACCCCAAGCCAGTATAAAGCATTTCTACTTCAGGTATAGCAAGGGTTAGGTGCAGAGTACAGCTCCCTCTATCCGTCTAGACTGTTCCTACAGAATAGTTTCACTTACTTTTACATTGGTTTTGTGGCATGTTATCATCAGTACTTACTGAAATGTGAGTCTCATACAGCCAGTGAAGGCCCTAAAATAACTTTACTGGAGGTGCTAAGGTGAGTGGCTGAGAAGACCCATTCCTTGGAACCCAGTATAACAACTGCTTCATTTCCAACCTAACCTTCTACTGACACCTGGAAATCCCTGGCCTAAGACCGCACAAAGTGGAGGAAAAGCATCCGGGAAGGCCCCGAACACCTCGAGTCTCTACGCCGAGAGCAAGCTGAAGCCAAGCGTAAACAGCGGATGGAGTGCACGGCAACCCAAGCACCACACCCACCTGTTCCTTCAACCACCGTCTGCCCCACGTGTGACAGAGTCTGTAGGTCCCGCATTGAACTCATCAATCACATGAGAACTCATTTTTAGTGTGGAAGCAAGTCATCCTCGACTCCGAGGGACTGCCTAAGAAGAAGAACCTTCTACAATGAAGCCTGTTTTTGATTTTCATTTTTCACATATCCTTTAATGCAAACATACTGAAGAATAGCTCACTCTTGTGCTGCAGATCCTTGACAGGGTTATCTTGTGTAGGACCCTTCATAGCAGCTGAGAAAGACCGAAATCAGCACAGAAGATGCTGGAGGGAAGAGGAGTGAAGAAACAGCTGACAGAGAGTAAAAAGTGCCCCAGAGCAGAACAAGAGAGGTCATCCCATTACTCTGGGTCAGATTCTAACTGAGACCCTAGAGGTGACAGTCTGCTTAACCATTGCACAGCTCTGTACCCTTCATATTTGATATACACTTAAGGGAATTTCCGATAAAGGATAGTGTAGGACAACCAACAATTCTGATTAGTTGCAAAAATGGCCTTTTTATGTTTATGAAATGACAATTTAGAGCTGCTTTTGGAGCTTTCTTACCCCAATACCCCCAAATTAGCCAATCTCCTGTGGTGTTGCAATGGAAAGTCAAGACCTTGGGCTAGAACCTCCACTTTTTTTGCATGCTTAACGACCACTTAATGCCCATTTTACCGCTGAAATGACGAATAACGCCCATATATCGCCCATTTTGGCACAAAATGGAAACTGGCGGGCATTTTCAGAAACTTATTGCCTAGTATTACTTTCCCCATGTGCGTAACGCCAGGAAAAAATATTACTGCCCGCCCACTTTTTTTTGGCGGAATCAGCAGAATGGGCGAATTCAACGCCAATAATATCGCCCAGCGTTACCTTCCGCATGGAATTAATGCCAAGATTCAATATTAATGCCCGCCCACTGTTTTTTGTCGTAAAGAGCATATTTACCCAAACTAGCGGCCATGGAGATCGGCCATCGTCGATTTCACCAGCTCCCATCGCCCACAGCTCACATCGCCCACAATATCGCTCACTCAAAAAAACGCCCATAAAAAGTGGAACTAACCGGAACGAATCACAGCGTTATGGATGCCACGTTGTAGATTATATGTCACGTCCTTTAAAAGGCTGCTGTGCTTCAACCTCGGCGGAGTTCAGATCTACTCTAAAGGTCGTTGGAGTTGATGTGAACATCTCTAAAAACATCTTGACCACACTGTGACCGATTGGAATTGAAGAGGTGAGTTTGTCGGGACATTCCTTGTTTGTGAGCAATCGGTGGAAAACAGAGAGCTACTGCAATGGGACCTGTCCCTTCTCACCCTTTCTTGGTGACCAAATACATGCAGCAGACTCGACATCGCCAAAGGAACGCTCCACTGCATTATGTGCCCAATGAATGAAGTGACAGATAGATGAGGAGGACCAGATGTTACACGCCCCGCAAGTACAAGGCGAAGCATTTTTACCTCGACTTGCCCGAGACCACCTGCCTTCTGAGACTGCACTTCCACAAAGAGGTTATCACTGAGGTATGCCAGCTGATGAGGGCAGATCTGCAGCCCTTATGCCAGCACCATCAGAACTGCCCGTCGAGGTCAAAGTCACCGTGGTACTGTCGTTCTACGCCTCGGGTTCTTTTCAGGCCACAGCTGGCAACATTTACGGACTTTCTCGGCATGCCACACATCGCTGCATTAGACAGGTCACTGAAGCCCTGTACGCACGCAGGAGCGATTTGATCAGTTTCCCTCTGATCAGGGAGGCAGAGAGTGAGAGGGCTCTAGGATTCTCCAGAATTGCAAACTTCCCCAAGGTGCAGGGAGCAATAGACTGTATGCACATCGCGATTGGGCACCTTTTCAGGATGCTGAAATTTTCAGGAACCGCAAGGGATTCCACTCTCTGAATGTTCAACTGGTTGTCGACCACCAGCACATTATACTGGCAGTGAATGCTCAATTTCCGGGCAGCATCCATGATGCTCACATCCTGCGTGAGACCACTGTATCTGACTTGTTTAACAATGAGCCACAAGGTCAATGCTGGATGCTTGGGGACAAAGGATATGGCCTCGCCACCTGGCTGATGACCCCCCTGCGAGACACCCCACACCGAGACCAAGAGACAATACAACGAGAGCCACAGAGCAACTCGCAATATCATGGAGAAAACCATTGGAATGCTGAAGCAGCGCTTTAGATGCCTGAACCACTCAGGAGGCGAGCTCCAATACCACCCTGAGCAGGTAGCTCAATTCGTGGTGGTGTGCTCCATGCTGCACAACTTGGCTATCAGGAGGGGACAAGAACTGCCTGATGAGTCTGACAGTCCACCTCACCAGAGAGAGAATGAGGAGGTGGATGCTGACATCAGCCCAGACAATCAGGCTGACGTTGAAGCCATACCCCCGACCCCGCCCCTGCAGATCGCATGACAGGGCCCACTGTGGCATGATAGCTGCAGGAGCCTTACGTCAGGAGCTCATCAATGATCGCTTTGCCTGAAAGAACGATGGTGTTATTGACAAGGCTGACACACTGCTGGGTGTGCAGGTCATACATCAATGGTGGTCATCACCTTGGTGACAGTTAAAATTTAAATTGATTGAAGTTAAGTGTGATTATACTCTTTGATGTTAAGGAATCACCAGCATGTAATGGTGCAGCTATCTGAGCCAATGTGCTACAAGGTTTTGTTAAATAAGAAACATTTAAACCGAACATTAGTCTGAAATCATCAGGATTTCTGTACAAACCAACCCTTTCCCCCCTCCCCCCCCCCCCCGCATCTCCTCCCCACCTCTACCCCTACCCCTACCCCTTCCCCTCCTGACTCCAAGCCGCCTGGCCGAGGTGGTCCTCAGGCGATGCTTCATTGTGGGGGGGCGGGGGGGTGACAGCCGAACCACTGCTTGGACAGATATGGGAGAGGACGATCCCGAGGTGGGAACATGCTCCGAGCCATAAGCAAGATGTTGCTGTTGCTCTCGTGTGGTTGACATTGTGGTTGCATATCCTTGGGCTGTAGTCCGGTGCTCCGGGACCACTGGGAGCCCTATGCCACCAGTGTTCCTGGCTACCAGCTCCAGGGCCTACTCCATCCCTTCCATGTTATCATGTTATTTCTTATTTGCCAACTATGTTCTTGGTGCTTAGTAGGCTTTTTGCTGCTGGTGAATCTCCATCGTTGCTCCCACAACAGCCAAACAGGCACACACCACAGCCACACATGCTTTCAGCACCTCTGAGCTCCCTCTCTCTCTGTCTCCTCTTCTGCGCATGTCATGATGACCCTTGATCTCCTGAATCGTGGGAATCGAGCGTTGCCGTGCCGTTGCTAAGAACGGCCACACTTTACAGCAGAAGGTCAAAAAAATTTAACACAACCAACCATTTGATATCGCTCGCAGTAACGTTCATTTTCAAAAATGTAAACTAGGTGTTTTGAGAATGGGCGAGAAGCCAGCGATCTGAAAAGCCTTTTTTAACGCCCACGCCGGAAATAACACCCATTTTTGGGCGATAAGCACAAAAGTGGAGGTTCTAGCCCCTTGTGTTTTTCAGATGAAGCTGCCGCCACTGGGAGGAGGGTGTAATTACACCACGAAAAGTTTACATAGGCAGTTTCCATCATAAATATGGACATCGAAATTTGTAATCAAAAAAATAGACAGATAGTGCACTCGGACATAAGACTTGTAATGATGCACAATAATTAGATAATATTTACAATGTTAAGAAGGGGCATGTACTGCTAAACTACATATTTAATAAAGAAATTCCCCACTTTATCACACACTCACCAGAGCAAGCTTACTGGGTAAATGCACCGTGGTACTGAGGCATACTGAGTTAGTTGATCCCAGATAGTGTGGTAGTAGGAGCGTTACTGTCACCCTCAGTGCGCTAGGGCTGGGAGAGGGGAGATTCTCGACCACTAAAAGAAAGACTTAAATTTATAAAGCGCCTTTCATAACCATCGGATGTCTCAAAGCGCTTTACAGCCAGTGAAGTACTTTTAGAGTGTAGTCACTTCGAAATAGCGCATGGGATCTTTTATATCCACTTGAGAGAGCAGACGGGGCCTCAGTTTAACGTCTCATCCGAAAGACGGCTTCCTCAGCACTGCACTGGAGTGTCAGCCTAGATTTTTTTGTGCTCAAGTCTCTGGGGTGGGACTTGAACCCACAATTTTCTGACTCAGAGGGGAGAGTGCTACCCACTGAGCCACAGCCAGCAGTGTCAAGTTAGCTCAGCAGGCAAGTGCCTGTGTGCAAATCTCAGGTGAAGGCCATATCTAATGCCCTCCCACAGTCAAATAGCCTACCAGCAATGGTTTTCTGCACTCGAGTACAAAGAATGTTCACTTGGGTGTGGAACTGGGAAAGTGTCAAAGCCTGCAGGAGAAAACATTCAGGAAAAGATAAACAAGGCATGTTTGGCAGTAAGAAAGCGCAAACTCGTAACTTGTGCATTTAGGTGCTACGCTAATTGCAAATGACGTGGCTTTTACCCCTTCCGAAGAGTAGTGACTAATTCAGACAATTCACTTCTGATAAAGCTTTTACGTTAATAAATTAAATGAACAATTAACACTGCCAAGGTTAACTGGGAGCATATCTCATGCATCGGGCCCAGTGACCTATTAGCCAGTGAAAATGGCCTCCAGATTGGAGCAAACACTCAAAAATATAGAGACTGGGGCAGGGAGGGAAAGTTCTACTGTTGCTGTGAGGCACAGACTCCAGCATTTTGCACTACAATGATGTTGGGGCTACCACCAGCATCACTCTAGGTGAGTGTTTCATCCTCAGTCTTTGTTGCACAGCCCTTTGGTTACTCTGAGGAGTTAATCGTGTGTATGTTTGCAGTTTTTTTTAATCTTAAAGAAATAAAAATCTGAACAGATGGGAAAGGATTAGGTGATTGACTCTGAGTGTCAGACAGCATGGAAGTGAGCTGTTTGCTAACACAAACAGATTTATCTCCCCTGCTCTTCTGGCACGATCAATGGTTTCCACTGCGTTTGGCATTCTAACTTAAGTCATTGAGTACCATGGTGATAGTGATGCTCAGGAACCAGAAATGCACTGCCACTTCCCCACAGGGCATTATACACAGTCCCATGCTCCATCATCTCAACAAAATCAGTTGACTTCAAATTCCTCCCTCAATTCCTCTTCACTGTGGGGAGAAAAGAGGGAAGGATGGTGAGCATACACCAGACCTTTGCCCCAATAAATAAAATCACGTAGATAAATCTACATCAGTCTAGAAAAGAGAAGGCTGAGGGTTGACCTAATATATAATTTAGCAGTACATGCCCCTTCTTAACATTATCTGATTATTATGTATCTAGCTGCATCATTACAAATATTATGTCCAAGTGCACTACATAGCAAAATGTCCCATGGCGAATAACAAGTGCATTATCAATAAAAGAACATTTTGACACCGAATCACAGAAGGAGATATCAGGACACATGACCAAAAGCTTGGTCAAAGAGGTAGGTGTTAAGGAACATCTTAAAGGAGAATAGCGAGGCGGAGAGGTTTAGGGAGGGAATTCTAGAGCTTAGGTCCAAGGAGATTGAAAGAACGGCCGTCAATGGTGGAGCGATTAAAATCGGGGTGTGCAAGAGGCCAGACAGAATTGGAGGAGTTCAGAGATCTCGAAGGCTTGTAGGGCTGGAAGAGGTTACAGAGATAGGGAGCGGTGAGGCCATGGGGGGATTTGAAAACAAGGATAAGGATTTTAAAATTGTTGTGTTGTCAGATCAGGAACCAGTAAAGGTCAAAGCTCAAGAAGTCCAATACCATCCAAGACAAAGTAGTTCACTTGATGGATGCCCCTGCCATTGAGCAACCTTCCACAAGCAGCCAGTGTATATTATCTACAGGATGCATTGCAGTAACTCAGAGAGCTTACTGCATAGATATCTCCTAACCCAGTGACCTCTACCACTGGGAAGGAGAAGAGCAGCAACGTCATGGGAATGCCATCCGCTCCAAATTGGATATATCCCCATCCGACTTGGGGATATATCCTCCTTCTTTCATCATCACTGGATCAAAGTCCTGATGTTCCCCTACCTAATGCTATTGTGGGAGCACCATCAACACAAGGACTGCAGCGGTTCAAGGAGAAGGCCCACCATCAACCTTCTTAGGGCAACTAGGGATGGGCAATAAATGCTGGCCGTGCCAGCAAGGCTCAATTCTCAAGGACAAGTAATAAAAAAGTAAAAGCTCAAATTCTGTCATTCAATCTCTCCTGACTTCAACCCTATCACAGACCTTCACTGTTGTTTTTTCCTTCCATCCCCACTTTTGTTGGGGCAAAAATTGCCCCTTCCCTTAAGGCCTGTTACTGCCAGAAATCGTGGCCACGCTGCGGAGTGCCATGGCCACCGATTTTTCGTATAATGGCTGCCATTTTGAATGCTGAACCGCTACCCCCCCCAACCACTGCTCCGCTGCTGACGAGCGCCATCAGAGCGCGCACCGCCGATGTTCTCCCCCCACCCGATGGCGAAAGTCCACTGAAAAAATCTTGCTCCCGCTGTGCAGTGCCAAGGGCAGCTTTTTCTCCCGGTGCACTGAGCTTTGTGTCCTTCTAAAATGGCGGTGCGGCTCCCATTAAAGGGGAGGACTTACTGCCGGTGCCGCCATGTTTTTTTTGGGGCCGGCCGACTGCCATGTCGGGACCGACAATTATGCCCCAGGCAGCCTGACACCCCTCTTGGTGGCCCAGTGGACTGAACTTAAAGAATCGCGCAGGCTCTCCCCTTTAAGTGAAGAGCGAAGTCGTGGTGATGCGGTACCGTGATGACTGACAGCGGCAGCCACCACACCCGCCCCCAACTTCCGCCCCTCTAGACTGCGATCCTCCGCTTACCACCGCACATCCGACCCCATTATGCCTGACTTCCGGTCCGCTGAAAATAAAAGCCAAGGAGTGGAATTTCGCTCAAGAGGCCACCGCATCCACCGGGCCGGTAAAATCAACAGACACGGGGCAGGTGCGCCGTTTCCAGCGGTGAGCTATTTCGGCCCCATTACATCTGTAACATTTTCTAGTTCTGATGAAGGGTCATCGACCTGAAACGTCAACTCTGTTTCTCTCCACAGATGCTGCCTGCCTGCTGAGTATTTCCAACATTTTCTGTTTTTATTTCAGATTTCCAGCATCTGCAGTATTTTGCTTTTGTAAAGGCTCAAATTATTGTCAATAAATAAAACATCCGTTCCAGTATCGCATTTCATTGTTCATTGTGCCATTATGGCTCTGAGTTAGGCTGTCACAGGCAGCCATCGCACATTGTTCAGCGGAAGACGCTTGGTAAGCAAAATGAGATGACAGCTAATGTCAAATAGAAAACCTAACTATAATGAGACTCTGGGTAACCTTGGGTTATATTCCTTGAAGATGAGGTTAGGAGGTGATCTGACAATTGAGAGGTTAAAAATAATTGACAGGATTGAAAGTGAATGACTCTTCCTGACTCTTAATTTGGAAATCCAGAAACAGTGTTCCAAAATCTATTATCATTTGAACTGAACCAGTTAAAAGCAAATCCAGAAAAAAAAACCTCTTCAAACAAAGAATTGTGACAATGTGGATCACACTGGCCCAAAAGGCAATTGTTGCAGAATCATCAATTGAGGTGTTTAAATAGGAGTAAATTAGCCCCTCCCTACCACTGTATCCTCCTTCATCCCTAAAACCCATCAAGATCTCTGCACTCCTCCAATTCTGGCCTTTGCTCACCGCCAATTTTTATCGCTCCACCATTGGCGGCCATGCCAGCAGCTACCTAGGCCCGAAGCTCTGGAATTCCCTCCCTAAAACTCACCGCCTCTACCTCTCTGTCTCTCTCCCTTTAAGCCGTTCCTTAAAACCTACCCCTTTCACCAAGCTTTTGGTCACCTGTCCTAATATCTCTTTATGTGGCTTGATGTCAAATTTTGTCTAATAATGCTCCTGTGAAGCGCCTTGGGCCGTTTTTACTACATTAAAGGTGCAATATAAATGCAAGTTTTTGTTGTAAGGGTATTAAGGAAAATGGAGATAGGTTGGGGACTAAGGGTTGTGGCTAACAAAATGTCAGATCAGACTCGATGGGCCACATGTCCTGGTCCTGTATTTGTGCTCCTAACACCAGTGGTCAGTGTGAATGCACTAATTGATTGTTCATACTTTTGCAGGGTGCCAGATCTCTCCATCAGAGGAAAATAGTTCCATTCCTACTCTGAGCTATCAAAAAGCAGAATGTGGCTACGCGTTGTTTCAGGATATTGTCCTCGCTCCGCCCCCCGTTTGCTATCGCCCCTTCGTAATTCTGGACGAACTGGAGAAGGTAAAAGCTTCGAAACCCAACATGCTTCTCAAATCTTCGTACAAGGCATCTGTTAAAATGTAGACAACGACACAACCCATTTGACTCTGATCCATGATGTTGCTTGATTAGGCTATCTCACTCAAAGCGGCTATGGGAAATGTAGAAATATGAGATGGTGTCATAGGGGCCACTCTTCCACGCTCGTGTTAGGGCAGGGTGGAAGGGAGCTTCACATGCACGCAAAAAACATATTTCAGAAATGATTCCCTACTCCCCTACTCAATACCATCCTCGATCGGCAGGGCTGGTGGGGTACTTCAGCCCACGGACATTTGCAGATAGCTTCAGAGCAGGTCTTGGCCAGCATACCGAAATGAGGCATATAGGGAGCTCCCTCGCTGTTAATCTTTCCTGCCTCACTGGGTAAGACTTAACCACATCTTAAGAGGATTAATATTTATTCAATTTCACATTTTCGAAATTCCTCTCCAGATCTATTCTGCGGATTCCGCCACGCAGCCATGCTGCATGACCTTTCCCAGCAGAGCTGATGTTGATACCCCACAGCCGCGTCGACCTACTCCCTGATCTCTCCATCCTTTGCCGAAGCATCTCCATAGAGCAGCCAACTCACAGTGCAGGGATTCCCAGAGGCAGGGGGAGTTTTCTGCACCACTTGGATAAAATACCAGAGAAGCAGGCGGTCTGCCAACCGTGTGCCCCTGATGATTATTAAGACTAACTATCCCTGTTGGTACTGAGATTCTCACTGAGCCATTAGATGGAGCAGCTCGATGTGGTAATGAAAGAATTGAAAGACTTACAGTTCTATAGCGGCTTTCACAACCTCAGGAGGTCCCAAAGCACTTTACACCCAATTAAGTACTTTTGAAGTGTAGTCACTGTTGTAATGTAGGGAAATGTGGCAGCCAGTTTGCGCACAGCAAGGTCCCTCAAACCGCAATGTGATAATGACCACAGTATCTTGTTTTCTAAGTGATGTTGGCTGAAGGATAAATATTGACCAGGACACCAGGGAGAATTCCCCTACTCTTCTTCGAAATAGTGCGATGGGATCTTTTATGTCCACCCAAGAGGGTACGGGGCCTCGGACTAACATCTTGTATGAAAGATAGCACCTCCACGGGAGAGTAGAGTAGAGTTAGGCCGCAGAAAAGGAAAGGGTCCTGCACATTTGATGCTGTTGCAGCTCCTGCCACCATCATAGGCAGTCCCTCGGAATCGAGGAAGACTTGCTTTCACTCTAAAAATGAGTCCTTCGGTGGCTGAACAGTCCAATACGAGAGCCACAGTCCCTGTCACAGGTGGGACAGATAGTGGTTGAGGGAAGGGGTGGGTGGGACTGGTTTGCCGCACGCTCTTTCCGCTGCCTGCGCTTGATTTCTGCATGCTCTCGGCGATGAGATTCGAGATCCTGCCACAGCCTATGTATCATTCATTTGGCCGGCATATGTTCCACAGGTGTTGGGAGGGCGTGCTGGAGCTGTGACTGGGGTTTGGATCTTCTTGCTGCAGGCGATAGAAGTTTAAACATGAAGCCTTGCAAGTCAGCAGTTCCCGGCCAGCTGCAGGTAGCGTTCTTCCAGCTTCAATCACATGTTTCAACCACAAATGGCACTGTGACAATTCCAGGTGGCAGGAAAAGTCTACTGACTTGCCCAGAACTATTTAACCACTAATGCAGATCAGTGCTTACTTCACCATTCAATTCCAACATGAAACAGTGCCTGCCTTTATATATGCCTCATCACATCTCGCCGTGCTTCACAGCTAATGAATTGCTCTCAATGTTAGTCGCCGACGTTAGGAAAGCAGACGTGGCAGCCATTCATTTTTGCAAAGATCCCTACAAACAGCAATAGGGTTGAACAACCAGTATTTTCGATGGTATGCTTTGAGGGAGGAATGTCAGCTCCCTGTCCTTTTTCAAAATAGCACATTGTGATACCAGCCTCGTGGCAGCTTGGTTCCAATTCGTATCTTGTCCTGCTCAACATTTGTTCTCAGGATATCTGTGTCACTGGCAAGGCCGGCATTTATTGCCCATTTCTAGTTGGCCTGAGAAGGTGGCGTTGAAGGGCGTTCTCCTTAATAGGCCATTTAAGAGGGCAGTTAGGAGTCAACCACGGTTGGTGTGGAACTGGAGTCATACATAGGTCCAGACTGGGTAAAAAGAAAGACTTGGATTTATATAGCGCCTTTCACGACCACCGGACGTCTCAAACACTTCATAGCCAATTAAGTACTTTTGCAGTGTAGGAAACACGACAGCAAGGTCCCACAAACAGCAATGTGATAATGACCAGATAATCTGTTTTTGTTATGTTGATTGAGGGATAAATTTTTGCCAGGACATCGGGGAGAGCTCCCCTGCTCTTCTTTAAGGTAATGCCGTGGGATCTCTTACATCCACTAGAGAGAGCAGGCAGGACCTCAGTTTAACATCTCATCCAAAAGACGGCAGCTCTGACAGTGCAGCACTCCCTCAGTACTGCACTGGAGTGTCAGCCTAGATTTTTGTGCTCAAGTCCCTGGAGTGGGACTTGAACCCACAACCTTCTGACTCAGAATGCTACCAACTGAGCCACAGCTGACACGGTGGGTAAGGATGGTAGTTTCCTTCCCTAAAGGACTTTGGTGAACAAGTTGGGATTGGGATTTTAGAACAATACTATCATAATTTGTCCTGCTAAGCTATATTTAAACTAAGAATCATTCTAATGAACCGCTTTTATGCATTTGTCTAATTTGACCGGCGGTACCTCCACTTTACCACTACTCCCACTTGACAAGGGGAAAGCCATCCAGACAAGGGGAAATCCCAGCTCCAATCCTTTGTCCAAGCCTTTGAGTTAGCTCATCTTGGCCAGGCTACCAATACAAGCACAATGAATGGCTTGCGTGCCCACTGCATTAGATAGGGTCTTGGCCGGCATCCAGTGACGTCTGCTGAAAAATGTGGGTTTGTGCACATCAGGGAAGGGCAAGATTGGCTTCACCAAATAGCTTTCCAATTGTCTCGGCTCAAACATCAAGAATGAAGAAGTCCAGTATCACTTGGGTCGTCGTCGTCTTAGGCGATCCCTCGTATCAAGGATGACCTGCTTCCTCACCAAAAAGGGATGAGTTCACAGGTGTTTCAATGAAGGACCTAATATTCCAGATCCAGAACTACATGTTGAAGGGTGGAAGATGCCTGTGTGTGGATTTTGTTAACATGTGGTGGCCGTTGTACACCAGCCACCACACGGGCTTGACAGAGCTAGGTCTTGGTCCAGTGGCAAGGATTAATCAATATTGACATCTTGTATGATATTGACTACATGTAAAAGATTACAAAGCTACCAGATTTGATAACTGCCTGATCTCGCTGATCATGCCTTAAGGTAGTGATAGAATGTGCCTCTGTGTCTCTGGGCTAGGAAAAGGAAATTAGGTGGGGTTACCTGCTCTTTGTTTCTCTCTGTCAACCCTGCTGGAAAGTATATGTCTCTGGATTTCAAATGAAAATCTGTTTTGGCCTAGCTGTGTTTTACCCTCTTTAATCAACACTTGGGCTGTCCAGGCTCACATTTGGGCATTAGAGCTGAGCATTACTAGCATTAGTATAACTGTATCCTAGGGGCCCAGAAGAGGCGAGGACCCAGGGGCAGCATGGGCCAGCCCACACTGCGATATGTGTCCGTGCAGCAGAGCACTTGGGCAAGATACCAGATGGCACCCAGCAGATTCCACATGAGTCTTAAAGTAAGCTTAGTCTAGTTATCAGGATAAAAGATTGAAATCCTTACTTAGGTACCCAGAGCAATCCTGGAGTGATCTGCTCTGCTAGTCGGAGAGATTGGAACAGATATTCAATGTACACCGGCCTAGTACCTCCAGGAACCTGGCCTGGTACCTTGAATGAACCATGTTGGTACTGCCACCAACAACCAGTGGAACCATGGTTCCATACCCCAGTATGAGTTTGCATCTTGCAGAGAGAAGAGGAGAAAAAATATTCTGTAAGAAGACATCAAAGATGTATTTGTGTTGATGGAAATCCAACTTGCAAAAGTTTTTTTGCCTGCAGATATGCAAATAGTTACGGGATGAGACTACAAACCATGACATGAGTAGCCACTATGTTAAACTCAATATCTATTGTACTTTGTGTTGTAAAAATGACTAAGTCTTATCTTCTCAAATGCAGAAAGCAAGCAAGAAGTCAAGCAACAGAGAAGTGAGTGACAAAGGATCAGTCTCACAGGAGAAGATAACTGAGAGCAGGTGGGTGTGAGTTGCAGCTTAGTCAGTACAAGCGCCTCTATGTAGTACTTAACACAATGCCCCACGCCTGGGGAGAAGCAGCAAGCAGTTGTTAGCTCATTTTCCTCGTACTCTACAGATGAGGTTGCTGCAGTAACAAGCTGCTGGTCTGGGGAGCAAGGACTGTCAGGTTGCTGAGGTGACGATATTGTGAGAGGCCACTTTTGGACGGTCTATTACAGAAGCACTTAGAGACCTTTAGGTAGAGAGCCCCACAGAGCAGCAACATCATAAAAATAATTACACATCTCAGCATGGTAACAAAAATCATTCTAAAAGGTCACAGCAAATGCTAGAAATACACAGGAGGTCTGTCAGCAGCTGTAAAGACAAACAATGGGTTAATGCTTTGGATAGAGGCTGCTACTTAGCCTGGCTTTTAGTACCATATTAGTGACACATTGATGTGGCACAGGTGGCAGCTGCAACAAAGTAAACTTGCCAGGTTTGCAAAGCTTGGTGGCTGGGATCCTGCTTGCTTCCTGCTGGCTTCCTGCTTGGTTCCTGCTGGCTTCCTGCTTGGTTCCTGCTGGCTTCCTGCTGGGCTCCCGGCCTCTTTCTACAGATGCTGATGGACTTGCTGTACAGTTCCAGCATCGTCTGTAATAAGAAAAAAGGCTGCAAATGTTCAGGGTTCACCTTCAGAGAGGGAATGGCTGACACAGTAAATTGTCCTTTCACCTCTGGCACAAATCTAGCTCACCGACATGGAACCAAAGCCAGCTCACTCGCTGCTGGCTGCAGGTGTCCGAAACTAATTGCTTTTACACTGTAGGACTAATTTTACAAAATCATGCTCCCAGTGGGGAGCATCACACACCAGGAGCACAAATTGTGAAATTGCCAGCGGGCAAGGCTCTTTGCCAGGATTATAAGAACATAAGAAATAGGAGCAGGAGTAGGCCATAAGGCTCCTCGAGCCTGCTCCGCCATTCAATAAGATCATGGCTGATTTGATCATGGACTCAGCTCTACTTCCTTGCCGCTCCCTATAACCCCTTATCCCCTTAACGTTTTAAGAAACTGTCTATTTCTGTCTTAAATGTATTTAATGTCCCAGCTTCCACAGCTTCACAACCCTCTGAGAGAAGAAATTTCTCCTCATCTCAGTTCTGAATGGGCAGCCCCTTATCCTAAGATCATGTCCTCTAGTTCTAGTCTCCCCCACCAGTGGAAACATCCTCTCTGCATCCACCTTGTCAAGCCCTCTCATAATCTTATACAGTCACCTCTCATTCTTCTGAATTCCAATCAGTAGAGGCCCAACCTACTCAACCTTTCCTCATAAGTCAACCTCCTCATCCCCGGGATCAACCTTGTGAACCTTTTTGAACTGCCTCCACAGCAAGTATATCCTTTCGTAAATATGGAAACCAAAACTGCACGCAGTATTCCAGGTGTGGCCTCACCAATACCCTGTACAGCTGCAACAAGCCTTCCCTAATAATGCGTTCATAAAATTACCCTTACATCAGTGGGAATTCCAGTCTCTCTTCCTGATGGCATTATAGATCTACAAAACTGTTGGTCTGCGATTTGGTTATAAGGATAAATGAGACAGTTATAGAAATGTAAAAGCAGTGATCTAGCAGTGCGCATTTGCAATCTACCATTGGCGGCTGTGCTTTCAGCCATCTCGGCTCTAAACTCTGGAATTCCCTCCCTAAACCTCTCTGCCCCCCTCTCTCCCTTTAAGATGCTCTTTAAAACCTATCTCTGTGACCATGCTTTGCATTACCTGTCCTAATAATGTGGCTTGGTGTCAATTTTGTCTGCTTATGCTCCAGTGAAGCATCTTGGGACGCACGTTAATAAAGAAACTATATAAATGCAAGGTGTTGTTGTGGGGCTCCATATAAAAGCAAAGCTCAGCATGCCAATGGAGACTAGCTGAATGTGCAGGTGAGAAAGTGATGCATAGTAACTCTCTTCGCAAAACTGACTGAAATGTTGCTCACAAATGTGATGGGCCATTAGTGTGATGCATGTTCGCCCCTTTGGAGACACAAGCACACAGAATCTTTTGATGGGGTTACCTGCAAACATAGAGCCTGCTAATTGAGACACCAGAACATAGAAAAGCAAAATACTGTGGATGCTAACACTTAATACTTCAGGTGCAAATCTTGATTGGATCGGCTGGGGTTGATTTCTTTGGAACAGAGGAGGCTGAGGGGAGATTTAATTGAGGTGTATAAAATTATGAGGGACCTAGATAGAGTGGATAGGAAGGACCTATTTCCCTTAGCAGAGAGGTTAATAATCAAGAGGCGTGGATTTAAAGTACTTGGTAGAAGGATTAGAGGGGAGTTGAGAAATGTTTTCACCCAGAGGGTGGTGGGGATCTGGAACTCACTGCCTGAAAGGGTAGAAGCAGAAACCCTCATCGCATTTAAAAAGTACTTGGATATGCACTTGAAGTGCCGTAACCTACAGGGCTACAGACCAAGAGCTTTTTTCAGCCGGCACAGACATGATGAGCCGAATGGCCTCTTTCTGTGCCATAAACTTCTATGATTCTATGAAATATGAACTTGCCTGTTCTCTCCACAGATGCTGACTGTGGGTTGCAGCGTTTTTGTTTTGTTTCAGATTTTAAGCGTCTGCAGGATTTTGTTTTTCACCAGAACATAGAACCTGTCATTATGGACATCGGGTCTCAGAATATGTTAATGGCAAACATGCACACGCAAATACACACGCAGGCACACATACATACATGTACGCATTCACGCTCGCACGCACTCACACTCTGGGGCAGTAGCTAATGCCAGTTTCACATACACCTGATGCCCTCTAGTAACTTCACCCATGTGGCCATTCCTCATGTGTAGGCCTGGTGCCGATCAGCCATTTGACTCCGGGGGTCGTATAGCAAGAGTTTTCCAAGAAAGAATGGAAGAAAATGAGCAAATATATACACGGCAAATAAAGCACAACAGCGGCATATGTTAAATAACTTGAACGGTAGACTGGAAACTAGCTGGGGATATGCTTGCTGCTCTTGATTTTCCTGCCCCACACAGTGGAGCCATAAAAGTATTCTGCAGTGTATCTGTCACAGTCGATTCAAGCTGGGAAGCGTGTTGTGGCAACAATGCACTTAGCACCTCGTGTAGCAATGGTGTCTGGCAGACGGGTCACAGCAGGTAACTCTGTGACATCACCTCGTCTAGCAGCAGAGAGAACCAGCGCTGCTCTGGGACGGAAATGTATTAAATATAAATGGGACCCAAGAACCCAGAGGTAGTTTAAAGCAAACACTGAATTCTGGACATTTTTATTATAGGTACATAAACAGAGCTGATGAATTTCACTGCTTTAGCAACTAAGTAAATAATCTGTACTCTATAAAATCCAACCGTGCTGGTTATATATTTTCTCCTCATGGGGATTTAAGGTCCAATGTTTTTCATTTTATTTCTGGTGTAAAATTGTATTGCTGCAACAGTAAAAACATCACAGTCACCAATTAGTGTGATAAATTAAATCTATTGGTCATCACTTTGCAAGGTTGCGCAGTACATTTTTCCTGGTACCTCGTTTCTCATCAGAGGCAAAAACCACTCATATTCCCATGCTGGGATACAATTATACAGGAGGGAGCTGACCTCCAGTACCTTGCCCAAGCAGTCATCCATCGCGTGTCAGCCTAGGTGGTGAGTGTCGCTAGGCCACGCGCCTATAGAAGGGAAGGGGGGAAATTGGCACAGGAAATTGGCGTATGAATGCGATGTCCGCGAGTTGATGCGCCCCAGGGACAGTCGCTGTTCTCGGGCATTTTGCCAGGATAGTACCGTGTGGAAGCCAGGCACTTCTCCAGAATGGGGAGAAGGGAGGGAACATTATAGGGATAATCAGTCCCAGTGTCCTCATAAGGCAAGTGCAAATGTTCACGTTTCTGGTAGTGAATGGTGGTTTAACGATAAAGATGACTATCTCCCAAGATCTGACAGCAGTGTACACCCACAAATGTCATGGATCATGCCACCTGCCTCGGAACAACTTTAAAAAGAATTCATTCTCAGGATGTGGGCGTCGCTGGCAAGGTCAGCATTTATTGCCCATCCCTAAATGCCCTTGCCAAGGTGGGGGTGAGCCGCCTTCTTGAACCGCTGCAGTCCATTTGGTGAAGGTACTAACACAGTGCTGTTAGATAGAGAGTTCTAACATTTTGACCAGGCGCCCATGAAGCAACGGTGGATATTTGTCCAAGTCAGGATGGTGTGTGACTTGGAGGGGAATCTGGAGGTAATGGTGTTCCCATGCACCTCCTGTCCTTGTCCTTCTAGGTGGTAGAGGTCGCTTGTGAAACCGTGGTGATTTGCTGCAGTGCATCCTGTATATAGTGCACACTGCAGCCACAGTGCGCTAGTGGTGGAGGGAGTGGATCTTTGAAGTGGTGGATGGGCTGCTAATATGCTCAGCCAATTCAGCATGTTTGGCATGACGTAAAATTGAAGCATGACTCGGCATATATGATGCATCGGGCTGACTCAGCATCTGTTCCCAGGTCCGCAACTCCATTTACTTTTCATTTGAAGAAGATGGCCGACCTGCAAGATTCTTTGCCTTCCTTCTCCTTCAGCGCCTTTAGAGGAAAATGCAGATGTGCCTGTGCAGATCTCCATTTCCAAATTGCCCTCCGACGAGCTACAGGGGAGTACAAAGAGAGGACACTGTAAATGCGCAGGAGGGCAATGCAAAGAGGGTGTTTTGATGTCACTTATCTGCAAGCCACACATAATGTAAAAGGGCCGATACATCTCCTAATAGCTAGCAGAAGGTCAGGATTACATAACCACTGTCAGCTGGGGAGCCTTGCGTGATTGGGGGAGACACTAAAGAGATTGGGATAAAAAGAAACCCATTAAAAATATACAGATGGATATGATTTAAGCAGTCCAATGAAATGTTACAGACTCCTCCCTGCCCATCCCCCATTAATACATGTGCTGCAAATCTGTATCTGCCCTCAGGCACCAGCAGTCTATAAAGGGTGGCTTCTTGCCTTTGCTGCATTGTGTGGTGTACAAAGGCTGCACCCTCTGCGGTCCTGCTCATTTCACGCTTCATCTCCGAGCTTTTTCATCCTTCACCACAAATTTACATCCCTAAATTCACCGAACCATTCCTTACATTGAATATTGTACTGAGTTAGGAGGTTGTAGGTTTAAGCCCCACTCCAGAGACTTGAGCCACATAATCCAGGCTGACACTCCAGTGCAGTACTGAGGGGGCTGTCTTTCGGATGAGACGTTAAACCGAGGCCCCGTCTGCTCTCTCAGGTGGACATAAAAGATTCCATGGCACTGTTTCGAAGAAGAGTAGGGGAGCTATCCCCAGAATCCTGGCCAATATTTATCCCTCAACCAACATCGCTAAACCAGATTATCTGGTCATTATGACTTTACTGTTTGTGGGAGCTTGCTGGATGCAAATTGGCTGTTGCACGTCCTACATTACAACAGTGACTACACTTCAAAAGGACTTAATTGGCTGTGAAGCGTTTTGGAACATCTGAGGTTGTGATAGGTGCTATAATAAATGCCAATTCTTTTTTTACAAAACTGATCGCTTTCTTTTCTTCAATTTTCCTCCCTCCTCTCCTGAAGGCACTGACTGCTGCCTAGTGGATAGTTCCACAGGGGCTGTGCACCCCCTGCAACCTCATTCCTTGCTGCTGTTCATGTGTCAGCCTGGACAGTTACTGCCGACTATGCAACTGTCAGGGATATTGCAGCTGAACCTGATCCTGTCCTTTCCCGAGGTCTATACACACTCACTCACACACACTGCTTCCATCAGGGATCACTGAGCAGTCAGGAGAGGCTATATTATCCCTTCCCGCTTCCAGGGCTAATTGTAGGACCCATTCACCTCCCCAGGTGAGATCAGCTAGCCTAGCGTAAACAGGGGATGGAGCCTTGAACACTTCAGGTCTGTCAGAGCCAGTTCCTCGCTGGGCTGCTGCATGTACCAATGGAGTCAAAACTGATTAAAATCTCAGCAAATTACTTGCATTTTTAATTCAATTAGCAAAAATAACCCACGTCCCATATGATGGTGGTTAAGTTGCTTTGGGCAAACGAATCACATTTAAAAGCTGCCAAGGACATGAAGTACTGAACAAACTAATCATTCAATAGTCACCCGATCCGATGGTGATGCCACTCAGAAGAGACTTAAAAAAATATATTTCAAGCTTAATATTTCAAGCCAGTATTCAGCTAACCTTAGGTATACTTGGTCGTACTGAGTGTATTACGCTCTAAAATAGAGAGCAGGCAGATCTTAAAGCAATGCTAGTACCCCCGAGATGTTTTATTGGTCTTCTTTCTTCTTCTCACTGTTTCCTCTCCTCTTCTGAAGATGCTGATCCCTGGTAACATATGATCCCAATTGTACCGCTTTATTTCCTGCTGGGATACGGTTCCACTTTTTAAAAATTCATTCACAGGACGTGGACGTCGCTGGCAAGGTCAGCATTTATTGCCCATCCCTCAAAGGTTCTATGAATACAACTGAGTGGCTTGCTAGGCCATTTCAGAGGCCACATAAGAGTCAACCACATTGCTGTGGGTCTGGAATCACTTAGAGGCCAGACCGGATAAGGACGGCAGATTTCCTTCCCTAAAGGACATTTGTGAACAAGATGGGTTTTTATGATAATCCGGCAGTTTCATGGTCACCATTCCTGATACTAGCTTTTTATTCCAGATGTATTTAATTGAAGTTAAATTCCAGTGGTGGGAATGGAGCTCAGGAATCATTAGCCCAGGCCTCTGGATTACTCGTCCAGTTACATAACCACTATGCTACGTACAACTTGTTTCTGTCTCTCTCCTACTTGGATATGGTTCGATGTGTTAGTCTCTCTCCTGGTGGGATAGGAGTCAATGTGTCAGTCACTCCTGCTGGAATCCGGTTCCACTTGTGCCAGTCATTCCTGCTGGGATATGGGTCCACTTGTGCTAGTCACTTTCCAGTACCATTTAACCATTTATTCTAAACCATTTCCTTGTTCTTTTCCTACACCAGTCTTCACAAGTGAGCTTAGGCAGTGAGTGTCAGCTGGCTATTTGACTGCAGGAATCATCATAGCTGAATCCAATCCTATTCTCATTCGATATCCATCTGTGCAGTTTTCCAGCAGGGGGGTCACTGGATAGCGATTAAGAGTGGAAAGCCTTGGTAGGCATATTCCCAGCTTGCTGCATGCCCATTCACAGTAACACAATAGGTCATTCCTGTAGATATAAAATGTCTTGCAGTTTGCATTTTCTGTGCAGGAACTCTCACTAACCAGGCCAGGTTGTGTCCAGTCACCCTTGCTCCTGTTCCTTGCTGCCCTAGCCAATGGATCAGTCTGGCTTTCTTTGCCTTTTCTGCGTTACTCTCACCAACTGCAGTTCCCCATCAAAACCATTGCCTTGTTCCAGTCACACAGGATGATTCAGCTCTCTGATGGATGTCAACATTTTTATGATTTTTGGTTATTAATGGCTGAATGATGCTTGGAAAGGTTGGTGCTTTATTTTCAGATGTTTTCCATTTTTCCAAAAAAAAAACACTCCCACCCTGAAACAGAAATCTCAGCAGCAGGCCATATGGAATATATAAACCCTCCTCACCGACCCAGCGACATTCCACACCCTGCTCTGGCAGCAACGACTAAACCTTCACAGCATTCCTTCTTGTTGTGTGTTCCCCTCCTCCAAGTGGCCATTCTTCAACGGAGAGCCTAGTCAGCAGGCGACCAATCATGGAAGGTGGCATAGCTAAATTCAATCCTATCCTTTCCACCCTCACTCAACATACATGCACACACACACGCACACACACATACTCCCATCCAATGTTCCTTCTGATTTTTTATCGCGTGTGGTCCCTTTAAATTTGCGGTATCTTTTCCAGCGGAACAGGTGGTGAGTGGCCTGCGTGGGATCTCCTGATTGATCTGGTACTGTGTAATGAGACAGGATTAATAAACGATCTCCTAGTAAAGGAGCCTCTAGAAATGAGTGATCATAACATGGTTGAATTTCAAATTCAGTTGGAAGGTGAGAAAGTTGGATCTCTAACCAGCTTAAATAAAGGAGACTACAAAGGTATGAAGGCAGAGTTGGCTAAAGTGGACTGGGAAAATAGATTAAAGTGTGGGACGGTTGATGAGCAGTGGTAGACATTTAAGGAGATATTTCATAACTCTCAACAAAAATATCCCAATGAGAAGGAAAGACTGTAAGAGAAGGGATAGTCATCCGTGGCTAACTAAGGAAATAAGGGATGATAGCAAATTGAAAACAAGGGCATACAATGTGGCCAATACTAGTGAGAGGCCAGAGGATTGGCAAAGAACAACTAAAAATATAATAAAGAGAGGGAAGATAGATTATGAAAGTAAACTAGCATTAAATATAAAAACAGATATTAAGAGTTTCTTACAGGTACATAAAAAGGAAAAGAGTGGCTAAAGTAAATGTTGGTCCCCTAGAGGATGAGACTGGGGAATTAATAATGGGGAACAGGGAAATGGCAGAGAATTTGAACAAATATTTTGTATCGGTCTTCACGGTAGAAGACACTAAAAACATCCCAATAGGGGATAATCAAGGGGCTAAAGGGAGGGAGGAACTTAGTACAATCACTATCACTAAAGAAGTAGTATTCATTAAATAATGGGACTAAAGACAGACAAGTCCCTTGGACCTGATGGCTTGCATCCTAGGGTCCTAAAAGACGCGGCCGCAGAGATAGTTGCATTGGTTGTAATCTACCAAAATTCCCTGGATTCTGGGGAGGTCCCAGTGGATTGAAAAACCGCAAATGCAATGCCCCTATTTAAAAAAGGAGGCAGACAGAAAGCAGGAAACTATAGATCAGTTAGCCTAACATCTATGGTTAGGAAAATGCTGGAGTCCATTATTAAGGAAGCAGTAGCAGGACATTTGGAAAAGCATAATTCAATCAAGCAGAGTCAGCATGTTTTTATGAAAGGGAAGTCATGTTTTACAAATTTGCTGGAGTTCTTTGAGGATGTAATGAGCAGGGTGGATAAGGGAGAACCAGTGGATGTGGTGTATTTGGATTTCCAGAAGGCATTTGCTAAGGTGCCACATAAAAGGTTACTGTATAAAGTAAAAGTTCATGGGGTTGTGGGTAATATATTAGCATGGATTGAGAATTGGCTAACGAACAGAAAGCAGAGAGCCGGGATAAACAGGTCATTTTCTGGTTGGCAACCAGTAACTAGTGGGGTGCCGCAGGGATCAGTGCTGGGGCCTCAACTATTTACGATCTATATTAATGACCTGGATGAAGGGACCGAGGGTAATGTAGCCAAGTTTGTTGATGATACAAAAATGGGTGGGAAAGCAAATTGTGAGGAGGACGCAAAAAATCTGTAAAGGGATATAGACAGGCTAAGTGAGTGGGCAAAAATTTGGCAGATGATGCCAAAATGTAGGAAAATGTGAGGTTATCCACTTTGGCAGAAAAAATAGAAAAGCAAATTATAATTTAAATGGAGAAAAATTGCAAAGTGCTGCAGTACAGAGGGACCTAGGGGTCCTTGTGCATGAAACACAAAAAGTTAGTATGCAGTTACAGCAAGTAATCAGAAAGGCAAATGGAATGTTGGCCTTTATTGCAAGGGGAATAGAGTATAAAACTCTACAGGGTATTGGTGAGGCCACACCTAGAGTACTGCATATTGTTTTGGTCTCCGTATTTAAGGAAGGATATACTTGCATTGGAGGCTGTTCAGAGAAGGTTCTCTCGGTTGATTCCAGAGATGAGGGGGTTGGCTTATGAAGATAGGTTGAGTAGGTTGGGACGATACTCATTGGAATTCAGAAGAATAAGGGATCATCTTATCGAACCATATAAGATAATGAGAGGGCTGGACAAGTTGGATGCAGAGAGGATATTTCCACTCATCAGGGAAACTAAAACCTGGGGATATAGTCTCAGAATAAGGGGCTGCCCATTTAAAACTGAGATGAGGAATTTCTTCTCTCAGAGGGTTGTAAATCTGTGGAATTCTCTGCCCCAGGAAGCTGTGGAGGCTGGGTCATTGAATATATTTAAGCCTGAAATAGACAGATTTTTGAGCGATAAGGGAATAAAGGATTATGGGGAGCGGGCAGGGAAGTGGAACTGAGTCCATGATCAGATCAGCCATGATCTTATTAAATGACGGAACAGGCTCGAGGGGTCAAATGGCCTACTCCTGCTCCTATTTCTTATGTTCTTGTGATGCATGGCCACGTAGATTAGGGAGAACGTTGCCCCCAACATTAACACACGCATGCAGACAAGACATATAGACACAATTTTCAGTCGGAGTCACTGGATTGTGATCAGGAATAGGAACCATCACTAATTCCGCCCCCCTCCACCAACCTCCCCTCATCCTAACACACGGTGCCCCAACTGTTGCTCAGTCTGAGATCAGATAAATCAGCACAGACAAGAACTGAACCTGGGACTTTCAGCACTGTGTAGACCTGACATTTTTCCTTTTCAAGTAAAGGCACCAAATGATGCCTTTACCCACAGGGCCACGGTCGGGGAGCCAATTACGGTGTGTTTTACATTTTCAGATTAAAGGAGCTGCCTGGTTCGGAAGTGAGTTGTACCGACCAGGGTTGTCCTAAGTCCCATCGCAGATCTGTGCTCGGGTACCAGGGGAGCAATTGAGGTGCTCGAAATTACTGAGTGCTCCTGAACTAGAGAGAGGGGTGCATGTGCATGCATGTCAGGTCAGAGCAGCGTTAGTTGAATAGCTCACCAGCATTCACTAGGCTCGCGTTTGACTATTTACTTGGGTGGATATTGAAACGCAGCTGGCACCCGTGTAACTGTGCCCCATTATTAGTTAACACCATCAGGAGGGGAGAAGTAGAGAATGAAAGGGGATTTTGCATTTTCTGCAATCAGACTCATTACCCGCTACCGAGACCTGTAGGTAAAGCCTTCAGTCTATGCACGGATGTTGCAAGCTCCCCCATCAAGGATCAGTAATTACTGCGGTGAAGCTGTTCCCATTCTGCAGCAACCTCTCTCCCAGTTGTGGCGTAAAGTTTTAAATGGGTAGTGTAATGAGAGCCTGGGGGATAATTGGTGGTTGCCAGTGAATTGCGGAGTAGCAATTCAATCAACTGCTTCTGATTGTGTCCCAAGCCCCAAGAGCAAAACCCAAAATTGAAATAGCTTTAAACACGCTGCCAGCTGCTTGTTAATCTTTATTTTCTCTGCCATTTTCTCCCCTTCTTTTCTGATTTATGCCTGAATTCGTTCCACGGCTGATGCTGTCCCTTGTGGTACATCACTTAAGTGGCCTGTGGGCCTTAGAGAGCGATTGTTGGTGGTAGCCATCACAACCGAGCCCTATCCTGTCCTGTCTTTTCCCGGCATCTGTTGCCGCTGTTACTGAAGATGCCTGAAAGGATGATGGAAGCGGATTCAGTCGTAACTTTCAAAAAGGGAATTGCATAAATACTTGAAAAGGAAAGATTTGCAGGGCTGCGGGGAAAGAGCAAGGAGGGGTGAGTGGGACTAATTGGGTAGCTCATTCAGAGCCGGCACAGGCATGATGGGCCGAATGGCCTCCTTCTGTCCTGTACAGTTCTATGATTCTATGTTGATGATATCCACACATCGGCACTTTGCAGCAGAGCGTCACGTGATAAGAGATCAGGAGCAGGAGCCCTGGCTTGTTTTTCTAGCTCCCTAACCCAGGGCGCACTGAGACCAATCGTAACGCCCCTAGTGCCACCCAGCTGTGAACCCGGCATGGACCAGAGATCGAACCTAGGCCCATCCTGGCCTGTAAGACCCCAGTAATACACTGGCTTTACCAACCGGGGAATCGAGGAGAGAATTGCTTCAGCCTAGGGTTGCCTACCCTCCAGGATTGACCTGGAGTCTCCAGGAGTTAAAGATTCATCGCCAGGACACTGCTGCCAGCAGTCTACGAGAAAGTGTAGAGGTGTTAAAAATGTTGTCGTTTTTTTTCCATTTTCTTTGAACACTTTTGTTTATTAGTTATAAAAATATTGGAGATGGGGAAAAAAGGCTGTTTGACTGAGAGTCAAGAATCATTCTGTGTTACATCTGAAGAGTCTGTTTACTTTCCAATTGGCGTGGGAAGGCGGTGCGCCATCAGAATGGACCAATGGGGGTGGGCCGGTTGGAGGTGAAAGGTCATGTGCTGAAACCTCCAGAAATATGACCAACCAGAGTTGGCAACCCTACTGCAGCCTCTACGCTCCGATTGGTGATTGCACCTTCAAGGTTTCAACCATTTGACAAAAGCCACGTTTGTCGCTGGCCAGGTATTCCACTGGTTCCAACTAAATTCTCCACCCCCCCATGTGATCAGAATGAGGTCAGTTGCACAGACGCAGAAAATTTCAGCAGCTCCAGCTACTTTGGGCAACAGTCTCGGTTTTTCTCTTCAGATTACAATCTGAAAATGTTTTGACCCCTGTAGTTTTCTCCCCTGAAGGTGCTGGCTGTCACTGGGGTACAATTCCAAGAGTCCCACCTCTCCCCCTCTCTCCTGCACCCCACCCCACTCAAGTGGCCATTCTTCATATGTGAGCCTAGAGCCCTAGACATGAGTTACCGAGATTGGGAGGGGGCAGATATTACAGCTGAGCTCAATCCTGGCCTCCCTCAGCAGCGATAGCGATCAGGAGCAGGAACCCTGGGTGACTTTTTCTTGGCTCGGGGGCCAATGAAGCCAACTTATAGCAGCCCTTGTAGCCACCAGCTAACAACACAGACTGGGGATCAAACCTGGGGCCTACCTGGCGTGTCTGGGTCTTTCTTAAGAGAGCCACCAGCAGAGGAAAGAAGTATTTTTATTCAAACAAAATTGAAGCGTTTCTCTGGGCTGTGTTGAGCCTCAAAGATTGCCTGTCTGCAAACGTACAGCCTGTCCCTTCATGGTGAAAATAATAAAGTAAAGCAGGTGTAAGGCCTGAACACGGACCAGCTGGATCTGACGGATGTAATTTGGTTGCTGTGGGCTTAAATGTTAAATCCCTGCTGCTCGGGATGAATGCTTCTCTTCTGACGCAATGCTGGAATAAGAATGTAGCACACTATATGGAGCGGATGCTGCCGCTGAGGTAATGGGAATGCCAGCTGTTTTAACCCCTTTCCCGACTGTACGCTGCCGAGTCAAACTAGCGCCTAGTTGAGTCGAATTCAACTGTTCAGCCAAGACCAAAAAAAAATTATTTAATAATTTTCCCCTTTTTTAAAGTGGAACAAGCAGGCATTGTGTAGTGGGATCGCACCACTTTTCACATAGGAGACATGGCACAAAACTCCCGCCAAGTCCCTCCGTCCCTCCATCCCTCCACCCCTACTACAATGGGGAGACCGGAATCAACCAAGTGCTACACGATTGCCAAATAGTATTTTTTTGTTCTTTTTTTGCAAATTATTTCCCATATTCCCTCCCTTTCTCTCTTGAATGAGTTGTTGCTCTCTGAAAACGTTTCACCTTTGACTTATTGAGTATGGTTTCACCGTTGACTCTTGCTGATGTGGTCCCATGGGCGTTGGGCATCTTCTGCTACCTCGCCCACTCAGCAGTTAACTGTGTCAGCCCAGTGATTGAGTATCGTCAGGCCCTCGACTGTAGAGTAGGGCAGCACAGCCAAATTCAACTCTGACCTCACTTGTCCTGCACTTCTGGCACTGCTGGATAGTGATCGGGGGCGGGGGCAGGGACACTAGCGAGGGCATGATACACCAGCGAGGGCGAGTGACGGGCCGAGGGCGAGTGACGTGGCGGGGTCGAGGGCGAGTGACGGTGAGTGATGGGGCGGAGGGCGCGGGCGAGTGACAGGCCGAGGGTGAGTGACGGGGTGAGGGTGAGTGACAGGGCGCGTGACGGTGAGTGACGAGGTGCAGGCAAGGGCGAGTGACGGGGCGAGTGACAGGGGGAGTGACGGGGCGAGGGCGAGTGGCGGCGAGGGCAAGTGACGGGGCAAGGGTGAGTGACAGGCTGAGTAACAGGGCGAGGGCGAGTGACAAGGCAAGGGTGAGTGACGAGGCGAGGGTGAGTGACAGGGCGAGGGCAAGTGATGGGGCGAGGGCGAGTGACGGGCTGAGGGTGAGTGACGGGGCGGGGGCGAGGGTGAGTAATAGCATTGTGAGGACAGTGGCTGAGTCTTATCCTATTCTGCCCCCTTCCAAATACAAGTTCAACGAGCACTTCTTTACTGAAGGGCGATATCCCTTTAAGTGCTTCTCTCTATTGCACCCCTCCTGTGCCTGCTTCCCACACATATATCACTGAGAGGGTCGAGTCTATGCCTTCTCTCTATGTATTTGTCTAATGGTTGAAAAAGCACAAAATAAAATATTGATACGTTGACATGGCAACATACCTGCTGTTGTAGTATGTAAGACCGTCTTGGAGATCAAGAGAATAAAAATCCTTGTGCATCTTTAAGTAGAAAGCAAGTGAAGGATTTGGTTTTCAGCAGAGGTAATTCTTTACCTGACAGGCCAGAGACCTTGGAGGGTGTAGATTTGTTTGATCTTGAAGTGGCTGACAACGGGATACAGGGATATGAATTGTGAGTAATACTGACGCTGCTGGCAGCTATTGTGCAGACGGTGCAATGCAGAAGACTCGGGCTGCAGTTCCACTGTTACTTTTGCATTATTGCAAAATGATTTTGGCGTGTTCGTCATTCCAAAAGTGGCAGACTACTAAGCACACGAAAGTCATGAATTCCGAGGCCCCTTCAGGAAGCTGTCACCTTGGATTGCCTTCATATTGAGTGCAGTGTAACTCCTGCCAAAGGATAAATACTGGGGGGTTGCATGTGACAGCAAGAGTGCAGTCAGAGAGGACAGTCTAACATAAAGGGCCCATCGCCAGCAAAATAGAGAGAGACCAGAATAAAGAAAGAACCTGTAATTGTATAGCAATGTGACAAAAGTGATGGGGTAATTTAGACTTTGTGCGAATGTAAAAGGGTGATAACGAATTTGCAGCCTGTTTTACATCTCTCCCCATTTTTATTCCTATTACGCTGCTTCAAAACGGGTGTAAAGTTTTTGTCCAAACTTTTAAACACAGCAGGACCCAAAGTCATATTTCTAGTGTTTTATGGCAATTGTTTTAAGCAATTTAAAAAAAAAATTCTCCTCCCCAAGGCTTGCAGTATTTTTTCTGTTTCTTTGAATGCATTTTTATGGCATCAGAATGCGTTGCATTAAAAATTGAAAAGCTTCCACTTTTTCATTTTCTTAAACATGCTGTGTCTAATGTGCATAAACGATGGTTTGATGGCTTCAAACTTTAATTTTCACATTTAAAAAGGGAATATATGATGTGAGTTCCACACTTTCCTTGGGCCCTGACTGTACTGATTTTCACGTTCCAATGTATGCTAATGAGATCGGCAGGAAATCAGCGTCAATTGCCGTTGGCAAAATGGGTGCGAATTTTGCACACACTTTCGGCAGATTATGTCACCACAGGAAAATTGCAGCCAGCAATTATTGTACTATTTTTGTTTACGACAGAAGTTAGATAAAAGACTGATTTCTGTAGAAATACCAGATTTAAATTTGCTCATTATTTGTGTAATAATTTCACTTTGTACTTTAAGGAAGACTGTGTTGCTGGAGCACTAAAGCCTGAAGTGAAATCCTGTGCAGAACAAGATAGTTTGCAGCTAACAGCAATCACCAAACAGGGATTGATGTTTGTTTCCCAGCAATGCTACCAAAAGGCTTACCAAGATCACAAGGCAAGGGTAAGGGTAAGGGTAAGGGTAAAGGGTCTCGCCCATGAGAGTGATCCAAGATATGAGCCTTGATACAATCTAGGGTAAGGTGGTTTTAAAAGACTCCAAAACATAACAAGCATCTTATTACGTCTCTCAGGTCATCACAAAACACTTCAAAGTCAACAGATTACTTTTCAATTGCAGTCACTGTTATAAGAACATAAGAAATAGGAACAGGAGTAGACCATACGGTCCCTCGAGCCTGCTCCGCCATTCAATAAAATCATGGCTGATGTCAGAGACGTGGACCATATACAGTAGATACCTCAAGTCGCTGGAGAAATACCACCAGCGATGTCTCCGCAAGATCCTACAAATCCCCTGGAAGGACAGAAGCACAAACATTAGCGTCCTCGTCCAGGCCAACATCCCCAGCAGTGAAGCACTGACCACACTTGATCAGCTCCGTTGGGCAGACCACATAGTTCGCATGCCAGACACAAGACTCCCAAAGCAAGCGCTCTACTCGGAACTCGTCCACGACAAACGAGCCAAAGGTGGGCAGAGGAAACGTTACAAGGACACCCTCAAAGCCTCCCTGATAAAGTGCAACATCCCCACTGACATCTGGGAGTCTCTGGCCATAGACTGCCCTAAGTGGAGGAAGTGCATCCGGGAGGGCGCTGAGCTCCTCGAGTATCGTCGGCGAGAACATGCAGAAATCAAGCGCAGGCAGCGGAAGGAGCGTGCGGCAAACCAGTCTCCCTGCCCACCCTTTTCCTCAACGACTATCTTTCCCACCTGTGACAGAGACTGTCGTATTGGACTGTACAGCCACCCAAGAACTCATGCTCAGAGTGGAAGCAAGTCTTCCTCAATTCCGAGGGACAGCCTATGATGATGGTGGCTGATCTGATCATGGACTCAGCTCCACCTTGTCAAGCCCCCTCATAATCTTATACGTTTTAATAAGATCCTCTCTCATTCTTCTGAATTCCAATGAGTAGAGGCCCAACCTACTCAACCTTTCCTCATGTCAACCCCCTCACCCCTGGAATCAACCTAGTGAACCTTCTCTGAGCTGCCTCCAAAGCAAGTATATCCTTTCGTAAATATGGAAACCAAAACTGCACACAGTATTCCAGGTGTGGCCGCATCAAAACCTTGTATAGCTGTAGCAAGACTTCCCTGCTTTTATACTCCATCCCCTTTGCAATAAAGGTCAAGATACCATTGGCCTTCCTGATCACTTGCTGTACCTGCATAGTAAACTTTTGTGTTTCATGCGCAAGTACCCCCAGGTCCTGCTATACTGCGGCACTTTGCAATCCATTTAAATAATAACTTGCTCTTTGATTTTTTTTCTGCCAAAGTGCATGACCTCACACTTTCCAACATTATACTCCATCTGCCAAATTTTTGCCCACTCACTTAACCTGTCTATGTCCTTTTGCAGATTTTTTGTGTCCTCCTTATGTAGGTGAATGAGGCAGAAGTGCCAGAACAGTCAATTGTCAAATGTCTAGCTTTTTCTGTATAAATATACAGGAGTGAGGGAGATCTATAAAGGGCTCCCCAAATATGGGAACAGTAGAGTTGAGAATTATATCTCAGGAGGGTAACGGCACCGATACCCTGCCCCCGATCGGCTCCACCTTTCAGGCACCCGATGGTACCAACCGTCACGAGCCTGAAAGAGCAAATCGCACTAAGACGCAGCCCCCAGAACCTATCACCACCAAGGTCACACCCGGGAACAAAGGGTCACCCACAACGGTTCTCCCAAATGGGACTGGGACCAGCCAGGATCCCAAACCAAATAACGTCCAGGCAAGTGAGTCAGCAGTTCCCTGTGCACTTCTAGACGACTGCCTCTCAGGGAGCAGCAGCGACCCGGGGCGCAAGGAAAGGACAGGGAGATCACAGGCATCTGTGAACCTGCCCGACGCTAGGAGCAATGGCAAAAGCCCCGAGAGCAGGCAACTTGAGCCAACCGGGTTCCCACTGCCAGCACTGGGCACCACGCCGCCACCAGAATATCTGGATACCATCCAGCAGTTCTGGCACTAGTTTGTCCTCATGCACCAGTGCTGACCCCAGCACTGACTCCAAGTATATCCCAAGTATGTACCTCACTCAAATGTACTTGCCTCTCTACGGTACCACGAATGTAATACTGTAAATGCAAATCTTTTTTTTGGACTTGAATGTATATGATTGTAATGAGCCAACAGCACCTCTATGCCAACGAAACACCACCTACTCACCCAAGATGGAAACGACCCTCCAAGGGTCAACCAGATAGAGCTAAGCCCAGAGCACAATCAATGCAAAGACGATTTGCACTAAGGACTTGAGGGAGAGTGATGTCATGTATCCTACATGGTGACTGCTTGTACTATTACAAGGTGTGCCACCGGAGGACACTGCAGTGAGAGACTTGTTGGTTACCTGTACAGGTGTGCCAGACCTAGTATAAAAAGCAGGCCACCAGATGTGATCCTCACTCTGGAGTTACATTCAATGGACTAAGGTCACTACAGTTCAAGTCCAACACATTGTCTCATGGCGTCATTATCAGAACATCTGAAGACAACAGGGGAGGCTGGTGATCGCGGGGGTGGGTGTGGGAGGGGTCCAATCGTGTATCATGGGAAACAGGTCGGGGAGAAGCACTCCTGCTTCTCTTGGGCACAAGCAGTGTTGGAGATACACTTACCTGTTCCATGCAGCAGTCCTCGCCTCCCTTTAGCTGCTGGCTTTCCTGAGGCCTGGGAAACCCAGTCGGCCAGCGTTAAAGCTGGAAGCGAGAAAAATTCTGAGATGCACAGCCTCATTAAAATATTTAAATAAGCGACCTGCCTCCTGCAAGGTGGATTGGACGCCCGCACCCTATCCTGACTCCATTGAAACCAGATATGGGTGGGTTCGAGGCAGATTAGGTTAATGTTTGAGAGTTTTTACATTTTAACATCCCACCCGACCCAAACCCACCCATTTTTGAGGGTTAAAATTACCCCCATAGAGTGGATTCTCCATTTGTCTGTATTTTTTCCTCTCTATATCCCCTGCATTTTCTTGTATATGTAAAAATAGTAACATCCAGATTATCCATACCAGGTACTTAATCCTAGAAAAGGGCATCCTAAACTCTGAATTTTAATGTAATTATTTCTACTCAGATTGGCTGCAGTTTATGGCTGTCATGACCTAGCCCATTCCACAGGTTTGGCTGTGATAACGTCACAACCAAATAGCCTGCCCACACATGAGCGAATTGGCGAACTTGCAGGAGGGCTGCTTATGCCAGTGGAACCAGACCCTGGCAAGAGTCATGGGCCTCAGTTTCTCGCTCATAATGTCAATAGTAAACTATTCAAAATGAATGGGTTACCGTCATGGATTATTATCAGAAAATCTGTAGTACCTGCAGGAGAGGAGGAAGAAAATCGGAGAAATTTTGTTTCAAATGTCAAAAATAATGTTAATTTTTTTGTTCCCTGCAAAGGGTATCAACTGCCCGGCAGTGAGTCTCAGACATTCCCTTCTGTTAATTCTCTGGAGCCAAACAGGCTTTCCTTTCATGGTTCATGGCGTCATTGGAAGTCTGCGATTGAATTATCGCCTTGTAACTCACTGCAGCCAAATATTACCCCGTACTTATTGATTGTTCTCTCCATAATAAATGAAATGAAGTGCCTTCTCCAAAACATGCCCCTAGCCATGTAACATTTATCCTATAAAGAACGACACACCATGTTTTGTTCCATTGGCTCTCAGCAGATTGATACGGTCGCTGAAGGATGGGACTGTGAAGACATTTGTCTATGCATTTCCACGCTAGTTAAATTACATATTTTTTAAAATTTAGATCAAAATTAAGTAATCCCCATTCACAAATAGTTCTGGTCTTGCTTCAACACATGGAATGGAGCTGCAGATTCTGTAGTGGAGCCAAAAACACTGGAATTGCTGAAAAACAAAGTGGATGCTGCAATCGGGTGAACATTAGGGCCTCTGTGGCTGGATGAATTAAGATGGGCCGAGTGGGCCTCCCTTATCTGTCACTGTCTTGTGGCATATTGACTGAGTGCAATCTAGCTGTAAAGTACACGTACAGACATTGAGTGATAACGCAGTTCACCTCCCCTTCCTCCCACCCCGTCCTTTGCAGTCGAAAAGCCTGCCCAACTGATCGCAGTTCACGGGAAGAATGGTCCCTTGGCCAAGAATTGCCAGGATCCCGTCAGATCTCAAGCCGAAGCGAGTGACTGCACCTTCAGGAACAGATTGGAAGGATGAAGTACAGCGTTCCGATGGAAAGTAAACGGAATTATGCTGGTCGGACACTCATTTCCTGTTTTTCATTTCAGATCTGATGTAAGAAAATTGAAGACGGTGCAGAGTGCCACAGACCTGCATGGTGTGAGACCAGGTAAGAGAGGAGGCTCAACCTGTTTGGGACCTGAATGGCGAGTAGAAGCCACAAAATTCTGCACCACACGTAGCGAGATTAATCCCAAAATTAGTTCAGCACATCGATTGTCCCACCTTGAGCAGGAGCAGCCTGCTCTGCTCCCATGCCTGTAACTAGATAAAGATTGACATTAAATTCAAATCTAAGTGAAATACAGTGACGGCAAAGAGAGAGAAGAAAAGAAAGAAAGAACTTGCATTGATAGAGCGCCTTTCACAATCCCAGGACGTCCCTCAACCAACATCATTAAAAAAACAGATTATCTGGTCATTAACTCATTACTGTTTGTGGGAGCTTGCTGTGCGCAAATTGGCTGCTGCATTTCCCTACATTCTAACAATGACTACACTTCAAAAGTACTTAATTGGCTGTAAAGCGTTTCAGGACATCCTGAGGTCAAGAAAGGCTCTTTATAAATGCAAATTCTTTCTTTCACAGCCAATGAAGTGCACTCACTGTTGTAATGTTGTTCAATTTGTAGTTTTCAAGTGAGGTGGTACAGTGGGCCTGATGCTTTAATATTTATAATCCAGTACGAATGGTACACTCCGAGCTGGCATTGGAGGGGGGGGTGATTAGCGTTTCTACAACTTAAAAAGCTGCCTGGGCTGTCAGCATGAAACAGTGAAGGAAAGAAATCACACTGGACAACTAAATCTAGTCTGTGGTCGAGTCAGAGCACGTCAGCATCCCACACCTGACTCCCTGCATAGTTTCCTTGTAACAGTGTAACTCCTGTGGTTAAGGGTTATTAAATACTGTCTTTTTTTTTAAAACCACACTTCAGCCCACCTGTCGAGTAGTGACTAATGTCGATCTCAATACTAAGTGTCAGATTATGAACTCAACGTGTGGTGAACACTGGGACTGAGTGCTCAGTATGAAGCAAGTCTTCATTCACCAGCCCACAAGTTGGACAGACAGAAATAATCTTTTATGGGGTTCAGCCCAATGTGTCACCGTGGCTCAGTGGGTAGCACTCTCTCGCCTCTGAGTCATGATATTGCGGGTTCAAGGCCCACTCAAGAGATTTGAGCACAAAATCTAGGCTGACACTTCCAATGCAGTACTGAGGGAGTGCTACACTATCAGAGTCTTTCGGATGAGATGTTAAACCGAGGCACCGTCTGCCCTCTCAGGTGAATGTTAAAAATTCCATGTCACTATTTCGAAGAAGAACATGCGAGTTCTCCCCGGTGTCCTGGGCCAATGTTTATCCCTAAACTAACATCACTATAAAGATCATCTGGACATTATCACATTGCTGTTTGTGGGATCTTGCTGTATGGAAATTGCCTGCCGTGTTTCCTACATTACAACAGTGACTACACTTCAAAAGTACTTCATTGGCTGTGAAGTGCTTTGGGATATCCTGAGGTGGTGAAAGGCACTATATAAATGCAAGTTCTTTCTTTCTATCTTTCTGCTGGGCTGCTGTTTTCTTGTAGTCTACAATTTCCTCTTTTTCTGAATTATGTCTCTCAAGATAAAATGACCTTTTGTAGAAGTTTTTGATTCAGCTGTATAAATATTTTTAATTCTTCAGGAGCTCAATATTATGCTTCATTTGGAGACATTCCCCACCCAGAGAGTGTCGACACTTGACACAGCTTCCCATTCCTCACGTGATCCTGTCAGAGCGATAGATTTTTTGTTAGGTGAGAGTACTGAGAGACATTAAGCTAAGGCAGGAAAATAGAGTTGAGGTGCAGATCTAATTCAGTGGTGGATCAGGCCTGAGGGGCTGAATGGCCTCCTCCTTTTCCAGATGTTCTTGGGCATTGAGCAGGCTGCTTGTCATCACAAGCGAGCACAATCCTGTCCTCATTCCAATATCAATGCACACTTTCTCGCCAGGAGAGAGATTAGGAGGGGCATGCTGGTTGACTTTGCCCTAGGGCATTGTAGCAACCCAAATAACATCATCACAGACTGGGAATTGAAGCTGAGACCTGTCTGGTCTGTATGGACCAATACCACACCAAGTATCACACTAACCTACCCAACCACCAGCAGCGTGTGCTTACTACAGGATTGATGAAAGATCCCTTGTGCTGAGGTTCCGAGAAGTATGATTCTGTAAGATCTTCCCAACAGGGACAGGAATGAGCAGCACAGGATGGGACCACCTGTGTTAGACCATAATCCCCGGTGTGGCTCCCAGCCACTCTGACCAGAACCTCCCAGGTTTTATCCCTGATCTGCGTTGTTATCTGGGGCCGCATTAGGATTGCTACAATCGGCCTCCTTCCCCCAATATTAGGAAGGGTCAAATCAGGCACAGATCCCGCTCCTGATCCCTATCCAGTGACACCAGTAGTGAACATCAACTACAACAGCTTGCATTTATATAGCGCCTTTAATGTAGTAAAATGTTCCAGAGCGCTTCACAGCAGCGTAATCAAACTAAATTTGACACATAAGGAGACATTAGGACAGGGGACCAAATGCTTGGTAAAGAAGTACGTTTTAAGGAGCGTCGTAAAGGAGGCGGAGAGGCTTAGGGAGGGTATTCCAGAGCTTAGGGCCTAGGCAGCTGAAGGCACGGCTGCCAATGGTGGAGCGAAGGAAATCGGGGACGCTCAAGAGACCAGAATTGGAGGAGTGCAGAGATCTCATCAGGTGAGGACAGGCTGGGGCTCTCCTGGGAAATTCCCCCACAGTTGAATAATTTGCCACATTTGCTTGTGTGAAGACAGATCTGACTCTCCCGTAAGGCTCACACACAAAGACCGCTCACTTGGGTGGGGTACAGGACTAGGTTCAGTGCCCGTAGAACTGTACCCCAGCAAGTCTCTGCCTTTGTGGGAGGAGGGGAGTAAACTGGGGAAATAAAAAAAATTTAAATTAAAAAAGTTAAAAATGGTGCATCTCTGATTTCAGGTGAATATATTATCATGGTCAAGGACATGACAACTCCTCCTTTCCTGGGTCGCACTCTCTCGCCTGCTTTCATTCTCCTGAAGGTTATACCACAGAAAGCAAACAAAAGGAGCACGAGAAAGGAGTCCCACAAAGTGCCCAGCAAGACATGAGGTTCCTGAAGAATGCCATATGTCCAAGGAAGTTTTAGCAATAGCGACAATGTATTATTATTGCTCCCCCCCCCCCCCCCACCCTTTTGATCTCCGAGAGAGACCCGTCTGCTTGTGATCTGTCCTTTTTCTACTCCCCTCTGATAGCCTGAAACACTATTTCATGTCGGACTCTCACAGCCAGCAGAGAGAGGACAGTCTCATCCCATCAGTCTGGGTCAAAGTTGAGTCCAGTTCTGAGAAGTGAAAGGGAATGTGCGAAACCACAGTGAACACCCAGTCCCAAAATAGTCTGATCTATAAATGAGACCTGCAAGTGCAGAGAGTAAAGTCCCTGTTGTAAGCGGAGGTGTCATTTCCAAACAGATTTGCACCAGAACAGAGTGGAGGCTTTTAAAAAATATTTTGTTTCCTTCAGTTAAATAAGGTATAATTTTTAAAAATCTCTATTTAATGAGTCGTGTGTTTGAATATTTTCACTTCCCAGAAAGCCCCGAAAGTCAGTAAGCTTTAGTCACAGCTGGTGGTGAGAAAAGCTTTCTGTCTCGTCGAGAGTTAGTGTCTGTGAGGCAGAACAGGATGGTGGGATCTGAAGAGAGATTCGGCAGCAAACACTTTCTGAAAAACAAGTGAAACAATGTACTCAAAGTAGCCTGTTTAACCATCCGAGTGTACAGCTTCCCCGATGCTTCAGTCAGTGTGTAACTGTGCCATGTATAACAGGTCCAATCCCTAGCCACTGCGGAGTTACTGGCTTTAGGGGAGCTACCATTTGCCTCACTGCCCCAGGCAGAGGGAAACAAAGCCACCCCACTCCTGACCGTTATCCAGTGACTGTAGTCACTAGGTGAGGACAGGAGCAAGCTCGGCTGTGATTCTCCCCCACAATCGAATGCCCCACTATTTAAGAATGATCACTTAGATGAGGTACCAGATCGGCCTCCAGGCTGTACCCCATCCCTTTTAGAGAGAAGTGCTGGGCTATGGGGAAAGAGCAGGGAAGCGGGAGTAATTAGAGAGCTCTTACAAAGAGTCGGCATAGAGACGATGGGCCGAATGGCCTCCTGGGCTATATGATGGTCTGAAATGGAGAAAATTAAGGGGAATTTAAAAATGACCAGCGTGCAATCATTGCCCTGTTAAGGAACAATGTTGGAGGCCATTTGAGACAGGATGGTGAAGTCTCCAAACATGTCTTTCTCAGTGACTTGCTTTCTTTGGCCTCTGGTATTTCCTGTCAACTCCTTTTTTCTCTCTCCCTCTTTTTTCTCCCTCTGTTTTCTTCACTCCTTCCACAAATTCCCTCCAGCAATGTTTTTGCTTGTGGCTTTTCAGCAAGCTGTGCGGCCTATTTTCTTTTGATTCACCGTGTCTATTGTCTCCCTATTCTCGGTCAGTGCTTGCTCCAGGTCTCAGTCAGTCCTTACATCTCTGCTTCTCGATCTACAGCCCCCCTCGTTCCCGTCCCACACGTGGCTACTCCTCCCTCCTCCACCAGCCCATGCCAGTTCCTCTGGACCCAATGATCTTGGCCCATAATTGGCCCTTCAGTTGTGAGTGTTGGAATCTCTCAGAGTTCCATCATTAGTTCGACATGTCATTTTAATTCTCTCTCGATTGTTCATTTTTCTGTTCTGCTTGAAATTTATAAACCATTTGAGAAAAAAAGACTTTGCTGTATGAAATGGTGGTTTACAGATAATCTGAACAGTGCATTGTTTGCTGGGAGCTCTGGATCAAACTGTTTCTATGAGCAACATTGAGACTTGAGTGACCCTCTAATCTGTCCGAGTTGCTGATTTCGGTTGAGTCATCAGCGGCATCAAACGGACAGGAACCAGCCAGAAGTTCCCTCTGTAGTTACACTCTTGCGCCCCTGCTAATTGCCCACAACACCAGTGGCAGAGGCTGTGAAAAATGACTTCACTTGTAGTCTCTTTCCCCTAACATGCAGAGCTGGAAGGAGACAAAGGGGAGAAACGCTCTTGGGCTGGGGGGAACAGGAGAAGGTCATGGGGGGAACAGGAGAAGGTCATTCAGCTCCTCGAGCCTGTTCTACCATTCGATTAGATCACAGCTGATCTATCTGTATCTTAACTCCATCTACCAGCCTTGGTGTCATAAACCTTGATACCCTTACTTAACCAAAATCTGTCAATCTCTGTCTTGAAAGCTCCAACTGACTCCCAGCATCCGCAGCCTTTAGGGGGAGAGTGTTCTAGATTTCCACTACCCTTTGTGTGAAGAAGTGCTTCCTGACATCACCCCTGAATGACCTAGCACTAATTGTAAAGTTACGCTCCCTTGTTCTGGAATCCCGCCAGAAGAAATAGTTTCTCTCTGCCTACCCTATCAACTCCTTTAACATCTTAAACACCTCAATTAGATCATCCCTTAATCTTCTATAGTCAAGGGAATACAAGCCTAGTCTATGTAACTTCATGATTTAACCCTTTTATCTCAGTGAAACCCACTGGGGGGAGGGGGGAAATTATGGAATGTCTTGTGACTATTACGTCCCAGGTGTGACTGTAATACCATGATCCTCCATCATTGCACTGAACATCTATATTATTTCTTTGCCTTTCTCCCTACTGAAGGAACTGATTTACCAGTGTACATACAGTTCCCTTGCAGTATCTTGCCTAAGTGGCCATTCTTCATGTATGGGCTGGTCGGCCTTGCTGGAAGTGCCGTGTGAGAGCAGGATCAACACCCATTGTGACGCTCTCTGCAGTCAAATAGCCTGCCAACACTAAAACATAAGCACAAATACTGCGGATGCTGGAAATCTGAAAGAAAAATCAGAAAATGCTGGAAACACTCAGCCTGTCAGGCAGCATCTGTGGAGAAGGAAACAGAGTTAATGTTTCAGGTCAATGACCTCTCATCAGAACTGGAAGATGTTAGAGATGAACAGTTTTTAAGCAAGTACAAAGCTGGGGATGGGGGGGTTCAAGACAAGAACAAAAGGAGATTGATCTGTGATAGAATGGAGGACAGGAGTGATTAAATGACAAAAGCCTGCCAACACTATCTGAGTTCACAAATGGCTACCGATATAGTTACTTAGAAAGCAATTTCTTCTCTTCATTCCCCTGGAGAATGAGGCCTCTGTAGATGTCAGCTTGGCTCCGGCAGGTCTTTGAAAGCAGCCTGGGGGTTCTGGCTGTCCAAAATAGGTTCTCGCTCTCTGTGGTGTCTACCCTGTCCTGCTGCCTGACACCAAACACCCTTTTCTTACCGTCCAAACCTCAGATGGCAGCAAGATAGGCAAGGGGTCAGGTTCTGATGTTGGCTTTGCTGATGATGAAAATGAATTGAAAACTTCAATAACTAAAATCTCCACATCACGAGAGCCGCACACTGTCAGATTTATCTGTGGTTTACATTTTAGACATTTACAAACAAAAACTGCCTTGTGCTGATGCTGCGCTTGCTAGCGCTGCGCTCGAGACAGCCACTGGGAGGCGCTGGAATGCAAGCCCCATACCTCCCTTTGAGAATCGGCTTCACCCGGCAGCATGTCTGACAACACGTGCTCCTCACCAAGCAACGGAGCACGAGAGGGAACATTCTTCTGTGCCGCATCACCAGCCTGCACCCAGAATATAAACATTTGCACAGGTACTCGATGGTCTAGTGGGTAAAGGTACAGCCCACTATGACAATAAACCAATACAGACCGGAAGGCCCCAGGTTTGATCCTTGATCTGTGTGCAGAGTTAGCTGGTCTCAGTCAGGCAGTTGGACTCGGTGTTTTCCACAACCTCAGGATGTCCCAAAGTGCTTTTTAGCCAATTAAGTACATTTGATGTGCAGTCATAGTTGTAATGCAGGGAAATGTGAGAGCCAATTTGCACATAGTAAGCTCCCACAAACAGCAGTGCGATAAATGAACAGATAATCTGTTTCGGTGATGTTGATTGAGGGATAACTGTTGGCCAAGACACCAACTACATCTACCTGAGAGCACAAGTTCAACATCTCATCTGAAAGACAGCAGTGCAGCACTCCCTCAGTACTGCACTGTATTGTCAGCCTAGATTATGTGCTCAATTCTCTGGAGTGGGACTTGAACCCACGACCGTTCTGACTTAGAGGTGCATGTGCCACCAACTGAGCCACGGCTAACACCTCAAAGGGAGGGGGAAACCTCGGGCAAGGGTCCTGCTTCTGACTGCCATCTGATGACCCGCCCCCACCAATAGGAAAGGTTATTTGGTTGTTGAGTGATGATGGGATCGGATTGTGACGCTCCTCCCTCTGTCAAATAGTCTGCCAGCACTCGGTGTCTTGCATCACACATTCAATATAGCCTCTGGGGCCAGGTACCAAAGGGCTGTTGCGAGCTGCCTAAACGGAGGTGAGTCAGTGCCTTCAGTGGGAAGTAAAACAGTAGCGTGCAAGAGGAGCTGCCAGTGTACAAGGCTGGACATGTCTCACTCCACCTTCCCCGCAGTTGGCTTTGAATCATCAAGTAAAAATGGCAGTAGCCCAAATATCCCCGGTCTTACTCAGCGCCTGGATTCATTCAACTCTGTTCCTTGGCAGATCCCAGGTAATCAGAGATTCTGTCCCCAAAGGCAAGTGTTTGTCTACACCAGGACTTTTATAACTTGTAGGCAGGCATGGGTTGCCAACCCTCCTGGATTGTCCCGGAGTCTCCAGGAATTAAAGATTAATTTCCAGGACACTGCTGCGTGCAAACCCAGGGGAAAAATCATAGAAGCATTAAAACAATTGCATTTTATTTTTCATTTTCTTTGAACACTTTTGTCTCTTAGTTATAAAAATATTGGAGGTGAGGACGGGAAGGGCTGTTTGGATAATTCTTGACTTTCAGTCAATCGTGTAATGAAGAGTCTGTTCACTTTCCAATTGGCAAGAGAAGGAGAGGCACTGTGAGAATGGACGGGTCGGGCGACCAATAGCGGGAGCCTGGGAGCGCGAGAAAATTCATAGGGCCGTTACAATCTTGAGTGGCGTTATTATAATTTTCTTTTGAACACTTTATTAGTTATAAAAATATTGGAGATGGGTGGGAAAAAAAGGTGGAGGCTGAAGAGGTCATCGGATGAAACCTCCAGGAATATGTCCAACCAGAGTTGGCAACCTTAAGGCAGGCCATTCACATGTCACATGAACATTGGCTAAGTGAAGTCGGGCAGTTTGTTGGGAGGCTCTCTAAGAGTCAGTGAATCGCTAAAGTCTAAATGAAAAGATAAATGATGTGTTGGACTGCAGAGGGCAGCAGTTTTTCGCCAGCACCACTATATTTTTGGGACCAAGTGATCGGCTGCCCCCCCCCCCCCCCCCCCAGCAACCTCTGTCCCTCTGCCTCCCCTCCCTTCCCCAATAAAGCATCTAATCAGAAGAGGGACTGCACACGGCTCCCTTTGTAGCCACCCCCACCGCAAAATACAATCTTTACTTCATCGTGGAGTTGTAATTGTTGAAACTTTTGCCAGCTGGGTCTCGTATTTTCTTGCAGATGTGAGATGGGTTTGTGGTTTGCCCTTTCAGCACAATGAATGCTCTGTTAATCAGCTAACATTCAGAATAGTCTGGTGTGGGTTTGGACGGCAGCCAGCCTCAATCCATCAGGCAATGGATTGTTCATTCCAGGCAGAGCGAGCAGAATGCTGCCAGGCTCTGGGATGATCGCTTCGCTTAGACAACCCTCCGAATCTCACAGGAAGGTAGCATCAGAGCGAGCGAGAGAAAGAAAATTAAAGGAGCCGTATGAATAATGGATTGTCGACCCATTCTGCTGACTTCAGCTATTTCTGTTACGAATACCCAGCAGCAGAATTGTACCGACTTCCTCCGTGGCTCGCTGGGCAAATGCAGCACAAGAGTGAGCCACACAAGTTCAATCTCCAGCTTGTGCCGACTTAGTTGGTCGTGGTTGGGACGGTGGGTAAAGTAGGCCTCAGCACTCTTGGGCTATGAGCAACAACAACTTGCATTTATATAGCACCTTGAACGTTGTAAAACGTCCCAAGGCGCTTCACAGGAGTGTTATCAGACAAAGTTTGACACCGAGCCAGGAGCTGTTGGGACAGGTAACCAAAGCTTGGCCAAAGAGGTAAGTTTTACGAAACATCATAGAAGGAGAGAGGCGCTGAGAAGTTTCAGGAGGGAATCCCAGAGCTTAGGGCCTGAACAGCTGAAGGCATGGCTGCCAGTGGTGGGGCAAAGGAAGTAGGAATGTGCAAGAGGCCAGAATTGGAGGGTGGCTGAGATCTCAGAGGGTTGTAGGGCTGGATTTGTTTACAGAGATAGGGAGGATTTGAAAATAAGGATGAACATTTTTTCATCAAGGCTTTGCTGGAGCGGGAGCCAATATAGGTCAGCGAGCACAGGGGTCATGGATGAGTGGGACTTGGTGCGAGTCAGGATACAGGCAGCAGAATTTTGGGTGAGCTCACATTTATGGAGGGTGGATGATGGGAGGCCAGCCAGGAGCTTTGGAATAGTTGAGTCTGAAGGTAACAAAAGCATGGATAAGGGTTTTAGCAGCAGATGGGCTAAGCAGGGGCAAAGACAAAACAGCAGGGGGGGGGGAGGGTGGAAATCAGCTCAGGTTCCTGCTTCTGATCTCTATCCAGTGGCCCCTGCTGCAAAACACATGTGCAGATATCGGCTGAGAACAGGACTGCACTAGGTTGTGATACCCACTCAGTAGAATAGATGGTCAACGTTCACAGTCTGGGCATTTGACGAGGTACTGGGGAATCCGGGCACCAGCAAGAGTGCAATGCCTTCAGGAAGGAAAGAAGACTGAACTGAAATTATACTTCTTTGAGCTGGAGTCGGGGTCAGTAAGGGAGCAAATTCTTTACGAGCTGCCCTACTCTGTGACTGGCTGACGGAAGATGTGTGTTACGTTTTTTGTAATTTTTCTTGGGGTGTTCTTGTAGCCGATGCTGGCAAGGCCTGTATTTATTACTCATCCCTAGTTACTCTGAAGGCAACCAGACCCAACTACGTCTTGTGGGCCTGGAGTCACATGTAGGCCAGGCTGGGTAGAGATGGCAAATTCCCTTCCCTGAAGGACATTAAACAACCTGTTGGGTTTTTACAACAATCCAGCAGCATTCATGGTCATTTTTATTAAATTCAATTTCACAACTTGCCCTGGTGGGAGTTGAACTCCAAACCACTGTCTGGATTGCTGGTCCAATCCAGCCCCACTACTGCTACATTACTGTGTCTCAGTCAAACGACACGCACATCGCTTTTCTCCCTTCCCACTGCTCAGTGACAGAATAGTACGCACAATGTCAGAAGGTCATGACTCTTAAATTGGAATGCAGCAACCAATGTGTTCCATTTGCTTGCTGAATATCCAATTCAAGGGACGTTGGAAGGGTCACATCTGTGAATGTGTAAACCACAGTGGCATTTCCTGTAACCTGCAATCTCCCAATTAGGATTGTTTAATCTCCAACTCTCCCCCATTCCCTCAGTGGAAGTGTGTTAACATTGAACTGATTGGGCCAGCCTTGCAAAAGCTAGATTAAAATGGAGATACGAGAAATCATTGCAAAATGACACAACTACCACTGATTGCAAAGAGTTTAGACCCGCTCTTCAATTCTTTTAGATTTAGAGGGCCGGAGAAAGTTCTTCACACAGAGAGAGTTGTGAGGCTGTGGAATTGACTTGCAGGGTTAGTGGTTAGACTGGATAGGTGGATGAAGGAAAAGGCGATGACTGGATATGGGAACCGGCTAGGTTCACACGTGAAGAATGCTGGGAACTATCAGTAACTGTAGAACCAAGCGTTGGATGTAGGAGAAAAGGTGGAGGGAGGGGCGAGTATTTGGGTACGGTAGAGTGTAGTGGCTATGCTATTGTACTAGTAATCCAGAGGCCTGCGCTATGGCAGTTTGAGAACTTGAATTCATTTTTTTTATCCATAAATTTGGAAATAACATGCTGGTATCAGTAGACGTGACCACAAAGCTGTTGGATTGCCATAAAACCCCAACTATTTCACTCCTGACCCTTGGTCAGTCCTTACCCCGTCTGGGCTGATATGTGACTCCAGTCCCATACCAACCTGATTGACTCTTAACTGCCCTTTCAAATAGCCTAGCGAGCCCCTCAGTTGTATCAAATACGCTGCAAAGAATAAGAATGATTTAAAAAAATGAACGGGCTACTCGGCAGCAAATCAGGACACAGTGAATGCACGCCCAGCTAACATCTGGGACTGGTGCCAAAGTTGGGAGAGCTGTTCCAGACTAGACAAACAACAGCCTCACACAGTCATACTCACAGAACCATACCCATCAGCCAATGTCACAGACTCCTCCTTCACCAACCCAGGGATGTCCTGGGTGTGCAGCCTCTGACCTACTCGAGTGGCTATTAGTATCAGAGAAAAATAAGGACAGAATGTATGACTTTAAAATGGAGGCTGAATTACATCTGTGAACCAAGCCTCTAACCCCACCTCACCTGTAGACTACACTTGGTTTTGACTCCCCACGTGTAACATCGTGGGAGCTCCATTAGTGATACAAAAATTATCCTTGGATTTTTTTACGGTGATTTTACGAGGGTAATTTTTCAACTTTACACTTCAAGCAGGTGACCTCACCAATGACACCACATGTCGGAAGTTCGGGTGTAGCCCGATCACGTTCCGATTGTTTCCGAATACTCCCCCCTCACCCCCACCCACCCAGTGTATCATGTTCAGCATCTGAAACTGATAGAAAATCAGCTAGGTGGCCTTTAGCTTATAGGAAGCAGGGGTTGGTTTTAAAGCTGGGAAAGAAATTCAATATTCAAATGGTCTCCTGTCTGTGACAACACAGCAGAACGAACATAACCCGTCTCAAGTGTCATGTATGCTGTAAAAACTGGATCAGAAACGGATGAGTGCATCAGCGTGTGAGCTCATCATTACTGCTGGTCTCCAGAGGTTTAAACGGGAAGAAGGAAATCTCTTTGACCCATCTTCGCTTCATCTGTACTGACACGTCTCACGGGCCAACAAAACGATAGCGAGAGCATTTTTACACTTACACGGCCAAGTGAGCAGACTTTAAATGCTTACCCCGAGGTTCCATAATGGCTCGCTGAGCGAATGCAACCCCCTCTTAGAATCATAGTACAGCCATTCGGCCCATCGAGTCTGCACTGGCTCTTTCGAAGAGCAATCCAGTTAGCCCCACTTCCCCGCTCTTTTGCCTTATCCCTGCAATTTTATCCAACTCCCCTTTGAAGGCTACTATTGAATCTGTATCCACTGCCATATCAGGCAGTGCATTCCAAAACCTAACTACTCGTTATGTAAAAAAGTTTTCTCTCATGTCGCCTCTGTTTCTTTTGCCGATCACCTTTTCCGATCGTGGGCCATGGTCACAGAATCAAGTGCCTGTGTTGAGTTTGCTGACTCTCAGCCTGGGCACAGTATCTGACCCTCTAACTTTTGCCCCTTTTGTGAAGCACCTTGCGATGTTTCTCTGTGTTCAGGGTGCTACATACACATGGATTGTTAAAGTTCAAATAGCAAGGGAGATTAGAAAAATGTTTTCACTCAAAGGCTTATCAGGACATGGAATGTATTACAGAACAATCAGTTCTACTCACCAGTTATAGTTCGTAAGATGTACTCAAAAGTGAACTATCAAAAGTGTGTGCCATCGAAGGGTATGTTTTGACAGCAGTACTAGAGCTTACTACTAGTCAGGTATGCAACTCGCCCGGAGCATTTAACCTTACCCATCAACAAATGCAGGCTTCGCAATTGTGACTGACTCGTTACCATGGCATTTTACAAGGTTTACAGTGATTCGATTGCCACGGAAACGGTGTGTGTTACGGTCTTTGCCCATGCTAATATTAACAGTGGTCGCCATGGAGACGTCGCGGGAATCATGAGAACTGATCACCCTCTGGTTCTAACTGAAACTGCCCTTCCCCATCCCCTGGCGCAGCCCCACACCTGCTGGGGGACCTGACTGTGACTACAAGTGTTCAGTCAGATTTGGTGATCCTGTTGGCTATTTTTTGTTGCCCAATCAGGCACTGGATCGTACTGTACTGTGAGTGACTGCTAAAGCCGAGCTAATTGTCACGCTTAGGAGGGAATCAGGTAAGCACTTGGTGGGAGGAAAAGGCTTTAAAGGGATACGTGGATAGAGCAGGGAAAAGGGTTCGAGTAGAATGGTCCAAGTAGAAACTGCACTCAATTCCTCGCCCCTCCACTCCACAAAGCAGAGCCCCACCCCTGTGAAAGTGCGCCTCTTGGTGCAATGAGTAAGGCTGCTGGGAAATTTCTCCCAGTCCTTTCAGCTCATCGCCTCAAGCAGCTTCCAATGAGTTTCAAATGTGCGCAAACTTGCAAAAACACAGCAGAGATTCTTCCAGGTTTGGCAGTGAGTGTGGGAAATGTGTGAAGACACAATAGCAAGTAAAGTAAACCAAACAAGAGTGGCAGTCATTAACTAGCACTACCATTCCATACACACATACATACAGACCTTCACACACACATATACAGACAGTCACACACATACATACATATCGACACACACGCACATACATACAGACACGCACACACACATACATACATACAGACATGCACAGACACACACATACAGACACATACACGCGCACACATACATACAGACACTCACATACATACACAGACACACACACATAAATACAAAGAGACACACACAAACACACGCACATATACACACACAAATAAATATACATACATAAAAATACACACAAAAAATAAATTATTTACAGTTCTATAGCGTCTTTCTCAGGACGTCCCAAAGCGCTTTACAGCTAATGAAGGACTTTTGAAGTGTACTCATTGTTGTAATGTGGGAAACACAGCAGCCAATTTGCGCACAGCAAGCTCCCACAAACAGCAATATGATAATGACCAGATACACAAACACATGCACACATACACAAAAATACACACAGACACACATATACCTATATACACACACACACACACACACATATATACACACAAGCATACATGCACACACATAACGATATAAACAATCTGCACTCGTAATAGAAACATAGAAAATAGGTGCAGGAGTAGGCTATTCGGCCCTTCGAGCCTGCACTGCCATTCAATGAGTTCATGGCTGAACATGCAACTTCAGTACCCCATTCCTGCTTTCTCGCCATATCCCTTGATCCCCCTAGTAGTAAGGACTACATCTAACTCCTTTTTGAATATATTTAGTGAATTGGCCTCAACAACTTTCTGTGGTAGAGAATTCCACAGGTTCACCACTCTCTGGGGGAAGAAGTTTCTCCTCATCTCGGTCCTAAATGGCTTACCCCTTATCCTTAGACTGTGATCCCTGGTTCTGGACTTCCCCAACATCGGGAACATTCTTCCTGCATCTAACCTGTCTAAACCCGTCAGAATTTTAAACGTTTCTATGAGATCCCCTCTCATTCTTCTGAACTCCAGTGAATACAAGCCCAGTTGATCCAGTCTTTCTTGATCGGTCAGTCCCGCCATCCTACTACAACTTTGATGTAGGAAAGCATCCCAAGGTGCTTCACAAGGAGCCTAATTGAAAAGAAAAGGACACCGAGCCAAAGAAGGAGACACTAGGAAGGGTGGCCAAAAGTTTGGTTTAAGGAGGATTTTAAAGGAGGTGAAGAGGTTTAAGGGAACGAATTGAGGGGTTTGAGGCCAATTGTGAAGTGAAGAGGGAATGCACAAGTGACCAGAGTTAGAGGAATGGAGTGTTCGGGGGGGAGGTTGTAGGGCTGGAGAAGATTACAGAGATAGCGAGCAGCGAGACCATGGAGGGATGAGAATTTTGAGGTGTTGATGGAACTGGAGGCAGTGAGTGTCAGCGAACATAAGGGTGATGGGAGAACGGGACTTGGTGCGAGTTAGGATACTGACAGCAGAGTTTTGATGTTTATGGAGGGCGGAGGCAAAGAGACAGGCCAGGAGTGCATTGCAGTAGTCGAGTCTGGAAGTGATAAAGGCATGAACACTTCTGTGCTCGCTCACCGACGTTGGCTCCTGGGGCCCGAATTCTCATCCTTGTTTTCAAATCCCTCCCTATCTCTATAACCTCTTCCAGCCCCACAACCCTCTGACATCTCTGCACTCCTCTAACTTTGAACTTCTGCACATCCCTGAGTTCCATCACCTCATCATTGGTGGCCGTGCCTTCAGCTCTGGAATTCCCTCCCTAAATCTCTCTGCCTCTCCTCCTTTAAGACCTTCCTAAAAACTTACCTCTTTGAACAAGTTTTTGGTTACCTGTCCTAATGCCTCCTTCTTTGGCTCAGTGTCAATTATTTATAATAATAATAACTTTTATTTATATAGTGCCTTTAACGTAGTAAAACGTCCCAAGGCGCTTCACAACAATTTTACAACACGTTAGATATTGACCATTGAGGGAAAGAGAGAAAAAGCGTGAGAAGGAAGTGTAAAAAGAGGTTAAAGGCTCGGCTCTGAAGCAGCAGCCAAAATGCGCACGCAGAAAGACACAAGCAAAAAAACTAAGAAATAAAAAATTCTAATTACATTGTAAATAATACAAAAGGAGTATTATCAATGTAAAATCAGTATAATAAAGATTAATTATAAATAAATGAAATTGAATAATATATACCATAATTATAAATTAAGTTAAAATTAGAAAATCAGAAATTGAATCAAATAAAACCAGTTATCAGCTTTCTGTATTTGTCTGATTACACATCTATGATCCACCTTGGGATGTTTTATTATATTAAAGGCACTGTATAAATGCAAGTTGTTGATGTTGAGGCTAGTTGCTCAGTGGGTAGCACTCTTGCCTCTGAGTCAGAAGGTTGAGTGGGACTTGAACCCATGAATCTAGGCTGACACTCCAGTGCGGTGCTGAGGGAGTGCTACACTGTCAGAGGGTGTTGTCTTTCGGATGAGACATTAAACCGGGGCCCCGTCTGTACTCTCAGGTGGACGTAAAAGGTCCCATGGCACTATTTCAAAGAAGAGCAGGGGAGTTAGCCCCGGTGTCCTGGCCAATATATATCCCTCAATCAAAATAATAAAAACAGATTATCTGGTCATTATCACATTGCTGTTTGTGAGAGTTTGCTGTGCACAAATTGGCTGCCGCATTTCCCACATTACAACAGTGACTACAGTCCAAAAGTACTTAATCGCTTTGAAACATCTGGTGGTCGTGAAAGGCGCTATAGAGATACAACTCTTTCTTTTTTCTTTCTCGTGGTAGCGCCGTGGTTAAGATCAGCACAGGCTGGGAATCAAACAGCATCTGCGTTCATGGTGTCATGGAAGGGTTAAAGAGACACTGATCGGCACAGTGTAAGCCTCATGTTTCTCCGGCGCCCTTCCCCTCACCGTGTATACTGGCTTTTCCATGAGAGGAAAGGAAAACAAACAGTATGTTCTGAGATAGTGGTGCAGTACGTCCACAGGCACATCTCTGAACAGAACAATGAGCGACTCTCCCTGGAGTTCAGAAAGCAACACACTTCATACAAGGACGGACCACAATTGGATGGAAAGGAACACTCGTCATTACCACCTTCGAAACATCGCATAGCACTAAGGTTGCCAACTCTTGGTTGTACGTATTTCGGGAGGATTCATCACATGATCTCTCGCCTCATGTCACCCCGCCCCCGCTCTCCCGCCATTGGTCGCTCAACACGTCCATCCTAACCACCATTCCGCGCAAATTGCAAACCGTACAGACTCCTCGTTACCCGATTGGATGATTCTTGACTGTCAATCAAACAGCCCGTTCGCCAATCATTTTCCTGCTGAGTTTTGCTCGCGGCAGTGTCCAGGAGACTAACTTTTAATTCCTGGAGCTTCCAGGTCAATTAGGGGAGGGTTAACAACCCTCTCATCTACCCTTGAAGGTCTTGACTCTTGCTGGGGTACTGTCCCATGGGCAACAGCAGCCTTTTCGGTACCTTGCTCTGAAGGGAACATCAGGTTCCCCAACCTGATCGCTGTCCGGTGGTCCCTTACTGGAAAGTGCTTGGAGTTGAATTTCATCTAAGCCGCCCAGCAGGAAACTGGTGGGAAACAAGCCAAAAAATGGTGGGAAAGGAGTAGGAAAATATCGGGAAAGAAGGAGAAAAGTGGCAGGAAATGACCCACAAATGGCAGGAAAGTGGTGGGAAACAATCGGGCAGCCAGGCGGGTTCGGGTAGATTCACCCACTGTGCGTCTGCAGATGTCTGGTTGGGGGGCAGAATGGGGGCTTGATTGTGATGCTACCACAGTTGAAAAGCCCACCAAAACTGTCTGGATTCCCGCACAACGAGCAATTTATCGGGGTGGGGGGTGGGGGGCACCACGCAGAGCTGTATCCAATAAGATGCTGAATTTTACTGGGGGAGAAAATTGAAAAAAAAACAAAAAAGAAGCTTTTGGATGAGACGTTAAACCGAGGCTGAAACTCCACTGAGGGAATGCTGCACTTTCAGAGCTACCATCTTTCAGATGAGACGTTAAACCGAGGCCCTATCTGCCCTCTCGGGCATACGTAAAAGATCCCGTGGCACTATTTCAAAGAAGAGCAGGGGAGTTATCCCTGATGTTCTGGGCCAATATTTACCCCTCAACTAACATCACTAAAACAGATCATCTGGTCATTATCACATTGCTGTTTGTGGGAGTTTGCTGTGCGCAAATTGGCTGCCGCATTTCCTACATTACAACAGTGACCACACTCCAAAAGTACTTCATTGGCTGTAAAGCGTTTTGGACATCCTGAGGTTGTGAAAGGCGTTATATAAATGCAAGTCCTTTCTTTAATTTTCAGAGTTCACCTGTACTGCAGCTGACTCGCCCCAGCACTCAGACTGGATTTGTAAACGGATGTATGGCTCGAGCTATTGGTCACTGCGCCAGAATTTCAGCCTGTCCTCAAACTCAGTGCAACCCTGCTACTATCCCTTTAAGGCCACGTGTTGTCGCAGCAACAGAGTCTGCACACCTCAGGCAGTGCCGGAGAGCTACTCCCAATTCTCATACCACCAGTAGCCTCTCGCACGCTAACCGGCACACCATTACTGTTGGCTATTGGCTGCTTTACTTTTTAATTTGCAAGCAAGAAAATAGGTAAGACAGAGATGTTGGATGGCCAAACTATTATTTTCAGCTAAGGCTGTTTATGTTTCTGTCTGATGCAACTCTTCCTAACTCATCTTCCTCTTTCCAGCTCCCTTCCTTGTTTGACAAGGGTATCAAGGGATGTGGAATAAAGATGGGCAAATGGAGTTGAGGTACAGATCAGCCATGATCTAATTTAATGGTGGAGCAAGCTCGAAGGGCTGAATAGCATCCTCCTTTTCAAATGCAACAGGCTCGAGGGGATGAATGGCCTCCTGATCCTCTGTAACAGGCTCAAGGGGCTGAATGGCCTCCTGATCCTCTGTAACAGGCTGGAGGAGCTGAATGGCCTCCTGTTCCTCTGTAACAGGCTGGAAGGGCTGAATGGCCTCCTCCTGTTCTGATTCCTCAGTACCTTCAGCGCTCGCTCCCAAGTTCCCAACTCTCTGACTTTCCCTTTTGTCCGGTTCCCATTCTCCTTGGTTTTTCCTCTTTCTGCCTCTTCGTTTCCTTCTTGCTCACTCCCCCCTTTGCTCTCTGTTTCGTGCTTGTTTTGTGGATTTATTTCACACTGCGCCTCTGCTTTCCATTAAAAGGGAATCACATGGCAGTGGAACAATGACTGGCTTTCTTAGATCTGGCTGTGCTGTGCAGGCTGGGTCCAAAGGGAGCTGTGGGCTGCATAAAGGTAATTGTTAAGCTTAGAGTGCCCCTAGGCTGACCTACATATAGGACACCATTCCTTAAGGTGGTGTGTTTGGAGCTGAACAAGCTCTCCCAAAATACACAGTGTGTACAAAACTCTAATGTACTACAACCTCCCTACAGCTTGTATTGTTTATGGCTCCTTCTCCAACAGAGCAAGTACGTAAAGCTCTCTGATGCTAACCTAACAGAGACCCCACACGACAGACCCAACCAGTGGCGTCCCTTCCTCACTATGAAGACCACTGTTCACCTGAGGGAGTGCTGCACTGTCAGAGGTGCCGTCTTTCGGATGAGCTTGGGCGTAAAAGATCCCATGGCACTATTTTGAAGAGCAGGGGAGTTCTCCCCCGGTGTCCAGGCCAATATTTATCCCTCAACAAACATCACTAAAAACAGATTATCTGGTCATTACCTCATTGTAGTGTGCAAATTAGCTGTCACGTTTCCTACATTACAACAATGACTACACTTCAGAAAGTACTTTGTTGGCTGTAAAGTGCTTTGTGATGTCCTGAGGTTGTGAAAGGCGCTATATAAATGTAAGTCTTTCTTCCTTTTATAATTGGTTTGGATAGTATGTGAAATTCAGACAGAGTTATTTAATTTTACCCACCGTTCAGATTTCAGTGAAGTTACCCAGTGTTTGGTTGGCTGCAGTGTTTCAGGCAAACCTGGATAAGTGCAATGGGACAGACCTTTTCACCTCCGGACTCCTGCGTAGGCTGGGGGGCGTTTGGGACATCCTGAGGTCGTAAAAGGTTCACTGCAGCCTCGGAACTGAAGCCCAAGGCCTTCTTGGCTTGTTATGGTTCAAGCTACTCCCTGGACCTCTGATAGAGCCTTCTTATAGAAAGGGTTTCAATCATTAAAAAAGAGTTTGTGTTCTTCGCTAGATGCAACATCAGCATCGTGTTATGAATTAAAATCTTTAAAAAAAAAATAAGGCTCAGTAAGGAGCTGAACTACACAGATCAGGAAGGCCCCAGGTTTGATTCCCAGTCTGTGTTGAGTTAGTTGATCTAAAAAAGTCCACCTGTAAAAAAACCTTGCATTTATACAGCACTTTTTACTACCTCAGGATGTCCCAGAACGCGTTTTTTCTTGCTGTAGTCACTGTTGTAATGTTATCAGCTGTGGCTCAGCAGGTAGCACCCTCGCCTCTGTGTCAGAAGGTTGTGGGTTCAAGTCCCACTCCAGAAACTTGAGCACATAAATCTAGGCTGACACTCCAGTGTAGTGCTGAGGGAGTGCTGCACTGTCAGAGGTGCCGCCTTTCGGATGAGACGTTAAACCACTCTCTCAGGTGGATGTAAAAGATCCCATAGCACAACTTCAAAGAAGAGCAGAGGTGTTATCCCCGGTGTCCTGACCAATATTTATTCCTCAATCAACATCACTAAAACAGATCATTTGGTCATTATCACATTGCTGTTTGTGGGAGCTTACTGCCACGTTTCCCACATTACAACAGTAATTACACTTTAAAAGGTACTTCATTGGCTGTCCGGTGGCCATGAAAGGCGCTATATAAAGCCAAGTCCTACTTTTAGGAAGTAAGGTCAATACAATTGGTCTTAGTGCCCCTGTGGCCTGTGCGTGGAGGGTGTCCCATCTCTCATTTGTATAAAGCACACCCTGTAACATTATTTACACAGAACAGCGAGTGTGAATACAATACCTTTTGTTCCTTCAGCCTTGTTTGCAAGTTTGCAGATGTAACTATTCCCGGAACTTGAAGATTGCTCCATGAATGTTTTAAGTCAAATGGTTACTAATTGATAAAGTAGAATGAATGCAAGTACAGGGCTCCTGGCCAAATCTGACTGGCACTCGGTCATCCCTTTCACTCAATATTTTTAGTATCTAAATTGTAGCCAACAGTAAGTAGGAGATGTTTGGGCTTCTAAGAAAGGTCAAGCATTATCTTTTCTGGTGAGTTTCTTTGTTCCAGCCCCGTGTCACAGCGTGCACTGTGTGTTCTACGGCATATCCCCATCTTTCCCCCGCTCCATCATTGATTCAGGTCCTTTCCCTCCCTCCCTTGCACTCTGGTGATCTCCGCCTGGACCTCTTTCCCTCCTGGCCTCTCTCCGCACCTTCAAAAACCTCTTCAAAGCTTACTGTGCTTTTCGGCACCTCCCCTAACTTCTCTCCTACATCCTGCTCAGTCTCCACTCCCCAGGATTGTCCTGGGGTCTCCAGGAATTCATGATTAATCTCCAGGACACTGCTGTGAGTAAAACCCAGGAGAAAAATCATAGGTGCAATAAAAAAAAGTGTTTTTAAAATCGAAAGTCTTTGAAACCTTACATTTTCAAACATGGAAAAAATAGCTGTTTGACTGACAGTGAAGAATCATCCAATCAGTGTTCGCTTTCCAATTGCTGTAGGAAGGCGGGGCACCGCGAAGATAGACATGTTGGGTGGCCAATGGCGGGAATGTGGGGGTGGCTAGAGATCAGTGGTCATGTGATGTTACCTCCAGGAATACATCCAACCAGAGTTGGTAACCCTACTATTCTGCCCCCCCCCCCCCCCAAACCCATGTATAGGACTTTGGGATGTTTTGTAATGTGAAAAGCGCCATATAAATGCAAGTTGTTTGTGGAGGAATATAATTGCTGGGAAATGTAATACACGTCCACTTCTGGCACCCAGTGGGCAAGGATGGGCGACAGATTGGCCACTGATGAAATCAAGAAGTTCCAAAGTTCAATCCTCAGTGTGTGCTGAGTAGGATTGGGATGGGATGGTATTGTGGTGGTTACGTTACTGGACGAATAAACCTGAGAACATGAGTTCGAATCCCACGATGGTAATTTGAGAAGTTGAAATCTGGATATAAATAGCTGTTATCAATATTCCACCCACCCCACGATCTGTTTGCAAAATTAGAGAGATCGATCCTTGATTGTCCTTTGGACTCAAGGTTAAACTGCGGCCTCATCTTCCAGGTGGGTTTGGACATTGGGTGAGGATGGAATCAGGCTTAACCATCCTGCTCCATGGTCAAAAACTCATTGTCTGGGCTACCACATAACGTATGGCCAGTTGGGAGAGGTGGCCAAAAAGGAATCAACACCTTTGGACGGGGGAGAGAATTATGAAGATGGAAATTACAATCGTTGAGTGTTTTTTAGAGCCTGTACATTTGACCTATCATATCCATTTCATGTCACTTGGGGACAAACAGCAGGATGGGATGATCCCTTGCAAGCTCTCCTTGTATCATGTGCAACCCAATTACCCAATTCAATCTCTTGAGGGGAGGTTCTCCAAAATGTCTCCCTGTCCCGCAGGTAAATCAAGCAATAGTCCAGAATATTAATCTGTCTGCTGCATTTATCTAGTAGATTTTGCAAAGCTGCTCTCCCAGCCTTGCTCAACAAGAATCTGGTCACCTCCACCTCAATCTCTCCAATCCAAACACCCATCAAGGGAGGCTGAATCCCAGAACTGCTGCCTGCAGAATTACCCTCCCGCTGTCAGTCATACCTAAACACTTATCCACCTTTAATCCAACATTATTCATCTTTCGTCAGTTGCCTTGACTGGCACAGAAATATCACCAACGATGTCTCCGCAAGATCCTACAAATCCCCTGGGAGGACAGGCGCACCAACATCAGTGTCCTCATTCAGACTAACATCCCCAGCATTGAAGCATTGACCACACTCGATCAGCTCCGCTGGGCAGGCCACATAGTCCGCATGCCAGACACGAGACTCCCAAAGCAAGTGCTCTACTTGGAGCTCCCTCACGGCAAACAAGCCAAAGGTGGGCAGAGGAAACGCTACAAGGACACCCTCAAAGCTTCCCTGATAAAGTGCGACATCCCCACTGACGCCTGGGAGTCCCTGGCCCAAGATCGCCCTAAGTGGAGGAAGTGCATCCAAGAGGGCGCTGAGCACCTTGAGTCTCAACGCCAAGAGCATGCAGAAATCAAGCGCAGACAGCGGAAAGAGTGTGCGGCAAACCAGTCCCACCCACCCCTTCCCTCAACGACTATCTGTCCCACCTGTGACAGGGACTGTGGCTCTCGTATTGGACTGTTCAGCCACCAAAGAACTCACTTCAGGAGTGGAAGCAAGTCTTCCTCGATTCCGAGGGACTGCCTACCTCACTTCAGGAGTGGAAACAAGTCTTCCTCGATTCCGAGTGACTGCCTATGATGATGATGATGATGATAACTGGTACAGTAATTCAGTGGTCCTTAGGAACCATTCTGCTTTTCTCATTCCATCCTTATCTCTCTATCTATAGGTGGACGGACTCACATACGTTCGCCATTTCTGATGATAGCCCCTGGCTCAGTGGGTAATGCTTTCTCCTCTGTGTCAGAAGATTGTGGGTTCAAATCCCACTCCAGAGACTTTAGCACAAAATCCAGGCTGACACTCCCAGTGCAGTGCTGAGGGAGTGCTGCACTGTCAAAGGCGCCGCCTTTCGGATGAGACATCAAACCGAGGCCCCATCTGTCCTCTCAGGTCAACGTAAAAGGTCCCATGGTGAAAAAGAACGAGGGAGTTCTCCCCAGTATTCTGGCCAATATGTATCCCTCACCAACATCCGTAAAACAGATTACCTGGTCATTATCTTAGTGCTGTTTGTGGGAGCTTGCTGTGCGCAAATTGGCTGCCGCGTTTCTTACATTACAACAGTGACTACACTTCAAAAGTACTTCATTGGCTGTAAAGCGAATTGAGACGTCCTGAGGTCATGGAAGGCGCTATATAAATGCAAGTTCTTTGTTCTCTCTCGCTGGATGTTACCAACGTGATGCAGCTGGGAGTCCGTCCCACATCCACAACTCTTTAGCGGATAAATAAAACCTCCCCATCCTGCAGCACTCTTATAGTTAAATTACCTCCTTACCCTCTGAGTCTTCATTCCTGCCTCTGAGAAAGCTCCTCATTGTCACCTCGTGCCTTGCTGGAGAAAGGGTTGCCATTCAAACTCATGAGGGGTCTGGACAGAGTACATAGAGAGAAACTGTTCCCATTGGTGGAAGGGTGACGACCCAGAGGACGCGGATTTAAGGTGATTGGCAGAAGATCCAAAGGCGACATGAGGAAAAACTTTTTTTACACAGCGAGTGGTTAGGATCTGGAATGCACGGCCTCAAAGGGTGGTGGAGGCAGACTCAATTGTGGCTTTCAAAAGTGAATTAGGTAAGGAAAAAAATTGCAGGGTCGCAGAGAAAGGGCGGGGGAGTGGGACTAGCTGACGTGCTTCTCCAGAGAGCCGGCACGGGCTCGATGGGCTGAAAGGCCTCCTCCTGTGCTGTAATTATTCTAACTCTGACTGGACGTATCTCTGGAGGTTTCATCACATGACCTCCAGCCGCCCTGCCCAGTCAAAATGCCTTTTTGCGCAAATCCAATATTTTTATGACTAACAAACAAAAATGTTCAAAGAAAACATTTGAAAAAAAAAAAAAATTTTTTTGAAGGCCCTTTGATTTTTCCCCTGGGTTTGCTCGCAGCAGTATCCTGGAGTTTAATGTTTCATTCCTGGAGACTCCAAGACAATCCTGGAGGGTTGGCAACCCAAGTTGGTGAGTGGGAGGGGAAACATTCCTTTAATTCTGGGCCTTTGACCTGCACCAAGTCCATTTAGCCCCGTGGCACCACAAAGCTCCGCCGTTTCTTTCAGCAGGGTCTGTTTCGGTGACGGTATTTGGCCCTTGTTTTATTTTGCCTCAGAGCAAAACTCGGAAGGACCACCCCCCCCCCCCCCCCCCCCCCCATCTGTTCCATTCTGTACTCTCTTCCCAGCTCTGCCGCCGACTCATGTGGAGGCCCAGAGCAGATCGCCATGCTGTGAGCACAGGCCGCAATCAGAGCCGCCACATCTCAGGGCTCTCAGAAAAGAGAAGAAACTCAGTCTTCTTTCTTTCTCCCCCACGTGATCCTCCCCCTCTCTCCTTCGGCCGCCAGTTTTCTCCCCTCCCCTCCCCTCTCCTGCTGAACAAGCTGAGCCTTTAGGAGAGGAGGAGCGGAAAGGACGACTGGCGCCAGTGAGGAGTGAACAACCTCAGAAGGGGTGGGGGGAGAAAATTGGCACGAAGTTGAAAAAATAAATAAATTACAAGCAAAAAGAACGTGGAGCATCAGCCAGAGCTGAGGGGGTTAAGTGCTGGATAAGCTGAACAGCTGCAACAGGATGTCTGCATAAAACAATGGTCTATTCTGATGCAGGCATCAACAAATCGACTTGAAGGATGATTTATGTATCCCTGTGACAAAAAAATGAGATGCTGTCATTTCCTTTCAGTAATTCACCTAGGGTGAAATGTATCCAGCTCGGTCTCCAAGCCAAGGAGTCCAGCCCTTCCCCTGCCATTGGCATTCGCACAGCTCCAATCGACAACTTTCATTAACTCCAACCTCCCTGCTCTGTTCTACCACAGCAACTTGCATTTAGACAGCGCCTGTAACCTAGTAAAGCGCTTCACAGGAACGTAGTCAGACAAACAAACTTGGCACCGATCCACATAAATGAGATATTAGGACAGGTGACTAAACTTTTAGTCAAAGAGGTAGGTTTTAAGGAGTGTCTTAAAGGAGGGCAGAGAGGCACAGAGGTTTAGGGAGGGAATTCCAGAGCTTAGGGCCTTGGCTGCTGAAGGCCAGTGGTGGGGCGATAAAAATCGGCAATGCTCAAGAGGCCGGGATTGGAGGAGCGCAGAGATCTCAGGGAATTAAAGAAGAAAGACTTACATTTATATAGCGCCTTTCACGACCACTGGACATCTCAAAGCGCTTTACAGCCAATGAAGTACTTTCTGAAATGTAGTCACCTTTGTAATGTGGGAACCATAGCAGCCAATTTGCACACAGCAAGCTCCCACAAACAGCAATGTGATAATGACCAGATATTTTGTTTTAGTGATGTTGATTGAGGGATAAATATTGTCTGAGGATAACTCCCCTGCCCTACTGCGAAATAATGCCATGGGATCTTTTACGTCCACCCAAGAGAGCAGACAGGGCCTCGGTTTAACATCTCAACCAAAAGACAGCACCTCCGACAGTGCAGCACTCCCTCAGCCTAGATTTATGTGCTTAAGTCCCTGGAGTGGGACTTGAACCCACAACCTTCTGACTCTGAGGCAAGAGTGCTACCCACTGAGCCACAGTTTGAAACGGCAATGTTTTAAATTGCTCATATACTGGATCCCAAAATAAGCACTGGCCCATGCTGCAATGCACAGGCACAGGGCACTGATACCTCGTCTACTGCCCATTCTGCATGTTTGAATCTAATCAAGGATTATTGGCAGGCTATCCTACCATGGGTACCAGGTTGTCGGGATGGGGAAGGATACAGGGATAGGGAGAGTTGTACTGTGCACACTAATAGGATAATGTACCTTTTCAACGCCCAGCTCCTCCTATTCTCTCTCCTGAGCAGAGGAATTGCTGGACACGGTCCATCTAGTGCACCTTCTACCATCCTGGCAGTCACATGATACGACGATAATGGAGTAATGGAGTTGACTAATCACAGCAATCAATCTCTTATCAATGAGTCTACATCAGGCCCAGACACGAGGTGAGGAAAACACTCAATGTTGGAGAGCTTTGGGAAAGCATAGGTCCAAAGTCACCAGTTCCTCCTAAGCACGCTACACTTACCACACGTCAGGTCTCAAATTGCTCATATATTGGATCCCAAAATAAGCACTGGCCCATGCTGCAGTGCACAGGCACAGAGCACTGATACCTCGTCCACTGCCCATTCTGCATGTCCGAATCTAGTCATCGAGCATTGGCGGCTATCCTGCCATGGGTACCAGGTACTGACCCCAGATGTTTGTCCTTGCGGGGGAGGGGGGGTTTTCAAGGAGAAAACCCTTGACATCAAATATCAAACAAGGTAGTGAATTAAACGGAGTGAAACCAGAATGGAACCAACATACATTAAACCATGCAGTACAACGGTCACTATGGTAACTGTCCATGGTAATCTGCCAATGAGACATTCAACTTGGCGGCAGACAATATAGCAAATAACTTCAAAACACAGACTCTGTTTCATTCATTTATAATGTAAAATTCACCAAGAAACAAACATTTAGAACAAATATACTCCCGCACCACATCTTCTGGGTGAACTGACGGATGCCAGTTCTCAGGGCAACTAGGGATGGGTAATAAATGCCGGCCCTGCCAGTAATGCCCACATCCGGAGAACAATTTTCTTTTAAATAGCTCATACGATACCGCTCATGGAGCGCAGCCTTCTCCATTTTCCTTCAAACGTGCATTTCCTTACACACATCCATATTGGGTTTCATCCGCCGGAGTCTAATGTTGGTTGTTAATTCCCAATCTGTAATGGATATTTCATTAACACCGTGCACTCCATGGATTTGTTTTAACTAAACCTTTTACTATTTTAAAAAATGTGATCGGTTTATTGGAACAGGGGGAATTTTTTGACAGGAAAGGCAGATTGTTAAAGAGAAACCATCAGCTGGAAAGAGAAGAAATGAACAGAGTAACACTCGGTGCTCCAAGATGATAATTGAGCTCGTTGGTGTATAATGAACAGCAAGGACTAAAACTGAGTGGAAGCACAGGAGCCTTTGAAAGTCACTGCGCTTTAGGGAGTGCAGATTAAGGAAGTGTGGGGACGGGAAAGAAGAGGGAGGGACATGTCACAGAATGTTACTGTGTTCAGTTCTGGGCCTGAGGTAGGATATATTAGAATTGGAGAGAATGCAGCGAAGGTTTACTAGAATCATACTTGGACTATAAGGAAGTGTACCCTGTCTGGTGTGGGTGGAACTGTACCCTGACTGGTGTGGGTGGAACTGTACCCTGTCTGGTGTGGGTGGAACTGTACCCTGTCTGGTGTGGGTGGAACTGTACCCTGTCCGGTGTGGGTGGAACTGTACCCTGTCCTGTGTGGGTGGAACTGTACCCTGACTGGTGTGGGTGGAACTGTACCCTGACTGGTGTGGGTGGAACTGTACCCTGACTGCTGTGGGTGGAACTGTACCCTGACTGGTGTGGGTGGAACTGTACCCTGACTGGTGTGGGTGGAACTGTACCCTGTCTGGTGTGGGTGGAACTGTACCCTGTCCTGTGTGGGTGGAACTGTACCCTGACTGGTGTGGGTGGAACTGTACCCTGACTGGTGTGGGTGGAACTGTACCCGGACTGGTGTGGGTGGAACTGTACCCTGTCTGGTGTGGGTGGAACTGTACCCTGTCCGGTGTGGGTGGAACTGTACCCGGACTGGTGTGGGTGGAACTGTACCCTGTCTGGTGTGGGTGGAACTGTACCCTGTCTGGTGTGGGTGGAACTGTACCCGGACTGGTGTGGGTGGAACTGTACCCTGTCTGGTGTGGGTGGAACTGTACCCTGTCTGGTGTGGGTGGAACTGTACCCGGACTGGTGTGGGTGGAACTGTACCCTGTCTGGTGTGGGTGGAACTGTACCCTGTCCGGTGTGGGTGGAACTGTACCTGGACTGGTGTGGGTGGAACTGTACCCTGTCTGGTGTGGGTGGAACTGTACCCTGTCCGGTGTGGGTGGAACTGTACCCTGTCTGGTGTGAGTGGAACTGTACCCTGTCTGGTGTGGGTGGAACTGTACCCTGACTGGTGTGGGTGGAACTGTACCCTGACTGGTGTGGGTGGAACTGTACCATGACTGGTGTGGGTGGAACTGTACCCTGTCTGGTGTGGGTGGAACTGTACCCTGTCCGGTGTGGGTGGAACTGTACCTGGACTGGTGTGGGTGGAACTGTACCCTGACTGGTGTGGGTGGAACTGTACCCGGACTGGTGTGGGTGGAACTGTACCCTGTCCGGTGTGGGTGGAACTGTACCCGGACCGGTGTGGGTGGAACTGTACCCGGACTGGTGTGGGTGGAACTGTACCTGGACTGGTGTGGGTGGAACTGTACCCTGACTGGTGTGGGTGGAACTGTACCCGGACCGGTGTGGGTGGAACTGTACCCGGACTGGTGTGGGTGGAACTGTACCCTGTCTAGTGTGGGTGGAACTGTACCCTGTCTGGTGTGGGTGGAACTGTACCCTGTCCGGTGTGGGTGGAACTGTACCCTGTCTGGTGTGGGTGGAACTGTACCCTGTCCGGTGTGGGTGGAACTGTACCCTGTCTGGTGTGGGTGGAACTGTACCTGGACTGGTGTGGGTGGAACTGTACCTGGACTGGTGTGGGTGGAACTGTACCCTGTCCTGTGTGGGTGGAACTGTACCCAGACTGGTGTGGGTGGAACTGTACCCTGTCTGGTGTGGGTGGAACTGTACCCGGACTGGTGTGGGTGGAACTGTACCCTGTCTGGTGTGGGTGGAACTGTACCCGGACTGGTGTGGGTGGAACTGTACCCTGTCTGGTGTGGGTGGAACTGTACCCTGTCCGGTATGGGTGGAACTGTACCCTGTCCGGTGTGGGTGGAACTGTACCCTGTCTGGTGTGGGTGGAACTGTACCCTGTCTGGTGTGGGTGGAACTGTACCCGGACTGGTGTGGGTGGAACTGTACCCTGTCTGGTGTGGGTGGAACTGTACCCGGACTGGTGTGGGTGGAACTGTACCCTGTCCGGTGTAGGTGGAACTGTACCCTGTCTGGTGTGGGTGGAACTGTACCCTGTCCGGTATGGATGGAACTGTACCCTGTCCGGTGTGGGTGGAACTGTACCCTGTCCGGTGTGGGTGGAACTGTACCCTGTCTGGTGTGGGTGGAACTGTACCCGCACTGGTGTGGGTGGAACTGTACCCTGTCTGGTGTGGGTGGAACTGTACCCTGTCCGGTGTGGGTGGAATTGTACCCTGTCCGGTGTGGGTGGAACTGTACCCTGTCTGGTGTGGGTGGAACTGTACCCGGACTGGTGTGGGTGGAACTGTACCCTGTCCGGTGTGGGTGGAACTGTACCCTGTCTGGTGTGGGTGGAACTGTACCCTGTCCGGTATGGGTGGAACTGTACCCTGTCCGGTGTGGGTGGAACTGTACCCTGTCTGGTGTGGGTGGAACTGTACCCTGTCCGGTATGGGTGGAACTGTACCCTGTCCGGTGTGGGTGGAACTGTACCCTGTCTGGTGTGGGTGGAACTGTACCCGGACTGGTGTGGGTGGAACTGTACCCGGACTGGTGTGGGTGGAACTGTACCCGGACTCTTGTTCCTCACACAGGATTTTCGGCCACAGGAAACATGTTCTCATGTTTCAGTTTTGGAAAAATAATAATTTGTTTCAGACAAGTTGTATAAATTGTGAGGTCAGCATTTTCCAGTTATCTGTTTACGTCTGAGGAAAGGAAGCAAAATGATAGATAAGCAATTTTTATCAGAGATAATCTTTACTTATATCCGTATCCTTCGCACAGGAAATAAATTTGGTCCAAGCTGTACTGAAGTCTCCATGGGCAGTGCGGCAGCCAGCCTGGTACTGAGGCTCACAAGCAGGAGGTCGCAGTGTCGACTCAGTTTCCATCTGCACTTTGTTACAATAGTGACTACACTTCAAACAGTACGTCATTGGCTGTAAAGTGCTTTGGGACGTCCTGAGGTCATGAAAGGCGCTGTAGAAATGCAACCGCCTTTATCCTGACAGTTTCTTTTAGTTGTCCACATCCTTTGAAATGTCACCAACATGCAATTTTCTGCTCCCAATATCGTGCTTCCTGCAGCCAACCGAATCAGTACCTGGCACTGGGAATAATTATGCAAATGTTGACCCTGGAGAATTGAGTGCTATTAGCACATCATCATTCTGGTCCTTAACCATTTGCAACTGGATAAAATTTGTAACAATTTTACGTCAACCCTCACAGATGGACATAAAAGATCCCATGGCACTACTTCGAAGAGAAGCAGGGTAGTTCACCCGGCCAACATTTATCCTTCAACCAGCATCACGAAAAACAGCCATTATCACATTGCTGTTTGTGGGACAAATTGGCTGCTGAAGTTATAGGGAACAGAAGAGGGTCGTTCGGCCCATCTGTGCCGGCCGAAAAAGAGCTATCCAGCCTAATCCCACTTTCCAGCTCTTGGTCCGTAGCCCTGTAGGTTACAATACTTCAAGTGCATGTCCAAATACTTTTTTAAATGCGATGAGGGTTTCTGTCTCTACCACCCTTTTAGACAGTGAGTTCCAGACCCCCACCACCCTCTGGATGAAAAATGTTCTCCTCTAAACCTTCTATCAATTACTTTAAATCTATGCCCCCTGGTTATTGACCCTCTGCTAAGAGAAATAGGTCCTTCCTATCCACTCTATCTAGGCTCCTCATCATTTTATACACCTCAATTAAGTCTCCCCTCAGCCTCCTCTGTTCCAAAGAAAACAATCCCAGCCTATCCAATCTTTCCTCATTGCTAAAATTCTCCAGTCCAGGCAACATCCTCGAAAATCTCCTCTGCATCCTCTCTAGTGTAGTGTATAAGAGTGACTACACTTCAAAAGTACTACATTTGCTGAAAAGCGCTTTGGGACGTCCTAAGGATGTGAAAGGCGCTATATAATTGCAAGTCTTTCTTTTACAACTAGTTTGGATAGTGTGTGGAATTCAGACTCAATTATTTAATTTTACCCACAGCTCAGATTTCAGTGAAGTTACCCAGAGCTTGGTTGGCTGCGCATTTTCAGGCAAACCTGGGTAAGTGCAATGGGACAGATGCTGGCTTTTCACCTCTGGGCTCCTGCATGCAAATGCAGCCCACATCACTTGAATGAAAGCCTCTGCTGGCTACACAAAGCTTCCTCCAATTTGGTGCGAATTTGTAAAGTTTTCCAGACGTCCAATGGCAGAACAAATCCATATTTGTACACTAGGGGGTGCTCTTGTGAGGCTGGGGCTCAGGCTGCTGGGGCAGGGTCGAGGGGGCTCTGCTGTGCTTCTACCTGGGTTCGTGCTGGTATGAAGTAAAATGTTCCATTTCTCACCGCTAAACACCCCTTCCCTCCCTCACGTTGAGAAAATGTTTCATTGTCTAAAATAAAAGGAATGGAATATTTCTCCTCTTTAACGTCCACAGATGTTTTGCAACCCCAAGTGTGCAAGAAAAAGTCTATTTCCTGGGCTCTGTCGGTTTTGCTCTGGTTACGAGGATCTGTATGGGGGGGGGGGGTGGGATCCAGGGGTGTGAAATTCCATGCTGCTGCTTGAGATTAGGAATCTAGAGGGCCTGATTCCACCCCCGTACCCTCTCTCCTGAAGGCACTGACTCCTCGGGGTGCAGTTCCACAGAGGGTGGCAGTCGTCCAATTCCTCGACCAAGTGGCCGTTCTTCACATATCAACAGGCTATCCAACTGTGGCGGGCACCATGCCAGAGCCTAATGCCGCCTGCACTCACATTCCAGTAGGCATCAGCAGGGTGGTGAGAGGCCCTCTCCACACTGAGGTGGAGGGTAGCAGCTTTTCGGCCAGGCCAGGATCCAACCCGGGCCGTGTGGCTCAGTACCGGGGGCTGTGTTCCCAGCGAGCACAAACCGGGGCCTTTTTTAAAAAACCATTCTCCAAATGAGCCAACGAACGGAAGCCCCTTTTTCAACCTCTATACTGCGGTCCCTCGAAGGGTTAAAAAGTAATGCGCAGGCAACACAAGTGCTAACAAGTGAAGTAGTTGCAGCACTGGAGGAATGACAGGGTTAATGCCTGTGGGCCTCTCGCTACAGGCTGGCTGAGGGAGTGCAGGAGTAAGGCCTGTGTGGAGCTAGGGCCAGCTGTTGGCTGCAGACCAGCACTGGGAGGGCACTGCATTCCAGCCCAGCTTCCTGCCTCATGAGAGACTTCTTTCAGCTCCACATTCTTAACAGCTGTATCTGAAAACCAACAGCACTTCCTCCCCCAGTGACCTGCTCCTCCGTGCTTGTAGGCCCACAAGAACAGGCCAGCCCTTTCCTCCCCTATTAGAGCCCAGCACTGCTCGGCTTCGCATACTCACCACAGCCAAAAGATACGGCTCTAATCAGGCGATGACCTGGCGTTTCTCTGAGTATGAGGTCACGTTTATTCCTTTCTCTGTTTGTAAAGTAAATTCGTCTAAATTATCTTTTATATAGAATGACTTAGAATTTACAGCTCAGAAACAGGCCATTCAGATCAATAGGTCCATGCCAATGTTTATGCTCTGCATGAGCCTCCTCCCACCCCTACTTCATTTCACATTATCATCATATCCTTCTATTCCTTTCTCCCTCGTATTTATCTAGATTGCCCTTAAATGCATCTGTGCTATTCGCCTCAACTACTCTGTGTGGCAGCGAGTTCCACATTGTCACCACTCTCTGGGTAAAGAAGTTTCTCCTGAATTCCCTATTGGTTTTATTAGTGACTATTTTATATTTATGGCCCTTAGTTTTGGATTTGCCACAAGCAGAAACATCTTCTCTACGTCTACCCTATGGAACCACTTCATAACTTTAAAGACCTCTCTCAGGTCACCCCTCCGCCTTCTCTTTTCTAGAGAAAGGAGCCCCCCGCCTGTTCAATCTGTCCTGATAGTTGTATCCTGTCAGTTCTGGAATCATAAATCTTTTGTAAATCTTTATCGCACCAGCTCCAGCACCTTCTCCATCACCCCTGTGCTCGCTGACCTGCAATGCATCACCCACCAAAAAAGTACTTGCCCGCGAACAAAAGGCCAACTAAGTAAGCACTTGCATACAATAACACAGACCAATCCCGGTCCGGCAACGCCTGAATTTAAAATTCTCATCCTTGTTTTCAAATCCCCCCAGGGCCTCGCCCCTCCCTATTTCTGTAACCTCCTCCAGCCCTACAACCCTCCGAGATCTCTGCGCTCCTCCAATTCTGTCCTCTTCCGCATCCCTGATTTCTATCGCCCCACCTGCAGGTGGCTGCAGTACTTTCAGCTCTCTAGACCCTAAACTCTGTAATTCTCTCCCTAAATCTCTGCACCCCTCTACCTCTCTCTCCTTTTTTAAGGTGCTCCTTGTTGTTGTTGAGGCCAGTTCGTTGGATATATTCAAGAGGGAGTTAGATATGACCCTTACGGTTAAAGGGATCAAGAGGTATGGAGAGAAAGCAGGAAAGGGATCTTGAGGTGAATGATCAGCCACGATCTTATTGAATGGTGGTGCAGGCTCGAAGGGCCGAATGGCCTACTCCTGCACCTATTTTCTATGTTCCTATGTTTAAAACCTACCTCTTTGACCCACCTTTCCTAATATCTCCTTATGTGGCTCAGTGTCAAATTTTGTTTGATAATGCTCCTGTGAAGTGCCTTGTGATGTTTTATTATGTTAAAGATGCTATATAAATGCAAGTGTTGTTGCCTCTTTATCCTATTTGTAATATGGAGACCAGAACTGCGCACAGTACTCTTAAGTGTGGTCTAACTAAGTTTCCACACAAGTTTAATATAACTTCCCTTCTTTTCAATTCTGTCCCTCTCGAACTGCACCACAGTGCTTTGTTTGAATGTTTTATGGCCTTGTTATCCTGTGGCGCTACCTATATAATGATTTGTGAATCTGTACTCCTTCTCCTGATTAGCTTTCTTCCTTCCCCCTTCCAGCTTTCCTCACCTCCTCTCCCAGACTCTTGTTGGGGAACGGATTCCACAAGTATCAGCCGCCCTCCACTTCCTTGCCCCAGTGGCCATCCTTCATGTGTGCAAGTAGATTCTGTCGACAGGCTATTCGCCCATGGAAGGAATCACAACCAAGCCTAATCCTGTCCTCACCCAGCGTATCACATGCGCTCCCTGACTGGATAGGGAATAGAAGTGGAAGCCCTGGCTGTTTGTCCCCCTCCTAACTCCAAGTTACGGAGGCCCTTAAAGCAGCAGCTCTGGCAAGTAGAACCAAGGCTCACCTGTACAAAGGGCAACACATTTACTGACTGAGCAATTCTGGACTTAACCCTCTGTTTTATTAGATTGCATATAGTGACACCACTAGCCCCGGCCAGAAAGGAGATGATTGGGTAATTCCCCCGTCAATCACACCTGGAGACTGCACTGCTGTAAGTGACTGGGATTGATTTTACGCACATCATTTGCATTATGGAACTATCCTCCACTCCGTGCACTTTGCTGGAGAAATCACCCTGCTCTTATCAGGAGATTTGCTGTAGATTCGGTCATGAGTTCCGTTTGCTGCAGTTCGAATAGACTGCTTAAATAGACTGTCTGTTGTTTGCTGAGTAAATAGACTTTGCTGTAAAATAGACTATTTGCTGGTAGTTCTGCTATAAATCCTGCTCCACCTCCAACTCATTGGCTGATTTAGTGGTGTCAATACTCACTTTGGTTTTATTATTATTTTTGGTGGCACTGCATGTTTCTCCTTTTTAGTTGGGGCAAATGGGCACTACCAATAAATGGGGGACGGAGCGTCAGGAAGGACAAGGGTGATGGGTGCAACCCTCAATGGAGGAGGCCATTTGGCCCACCGTGCCAGTGCAGGCTCTTTGAAAGAGCTATCCACTGCCCCCGTGCTTTTTCCCCACAGCCCTGCAATTTATTCCACTTCAAGTATTTATCCAATTCCCGTTTGAAAGTTATTATTGAATTTGCTTCCATCACCCTTTCAGGCCCTGCATCCGGATCATAACAACTCGCTGTGTGAATAAAATTCTCCTCATCTCCCCCCTGGTTCTTTCACCAATTACCTTTTGTCCTCTGGTTACCGACCCTTCTGCCACCAGAAACAGTTTCTCTCTATCTACTCTAACAATATCCCTCATAGTTTTGAACACCTTGATTAAATCTTCCTTTAAATGTCCTTATTTTCAAATTTCTTCATGGCCTCGTGCCTCCCTATCTCTGTAATCTCCTCCAGCCCCACAACTCCCCGAGATGTCTGCGCTCCTCTAATTCTGCCCTCTTGAGCATCATTCATTATAATCGTTCAACCATCGGTGGCCGTGCCTTCTGTTGCCCAGGCGCCAAGCTCTGGAACTCCCTTCCTAAATCTCTCCGCCTCTCTACCTCTCTTTCCTCCTTCAAGACGCTCCTTAAAACATAACTCTTTGATCAAGCTTTTGGTCACCTGCGCTAATTTCTACTTATGCAACTTGGTGTCAAATTTTTTATCTCATAATACTCCTGTGAACCACCTTGGGACATTTCACAATGTTAAAGATGCTATATAAATGCAAGTTGTTGTTGTTGTTGTCTCTGCTCTGTTCTAGTCTGTCGTCCCTGGTACCATTCTAGTAATTTTTCACTGCATGCTCCCTAAGTCCTTGCCATTCTTCCGAAAGACTGGTGCCCAGAATTGGACACAATACTCCAGCTCAGGCCTTATCGCTGATTTATAAAGGTTTAGCATAACTTCCTTCACATGGTCATATAACCTGTCATCGCCCCGTCTGCTCGGGAGAGGTGAAGGGAATCTGTGTCTGAGGAATGTCGCTTTGATTCTGGAGCAGGACTGAGGGAATTCTCCTCCCACATCCGGTCAGCGAGAGGTGTTGAGTTCCCAATGAGTGAACTGAGAGATAAAGATTGCAGCGGGCTACAAGACTCCCCCAGCAGTAAGCACTCCAAATCGAATTTTTTATCTCTGTCGAAGAGTTGGAAAGGCCGGGAATGGGGGAGTGTCTGTTCAGGGCTGCATACCCCTGCCAGGTTCATCATTGAGTGCAGCTGTTGACCGCAGATAAATTTTCAACGCCTTTCCTTGACGGTTTTACAGGGTGAAATTAAGCACTGGGAGAGATAAGCCAGTTGTCATTACACCCTCTTTAAACATTTTCTGGCAGATTGTGGTCAGTGCTGTTGATTCCTCTCAGAGTCAGCCATGGCTCGCTCAGTGGGCAACATTCACCTCTGAGGCAGAGGGCTGTGGGCACCCCAGAGACATGCACAAAATCTAGGCCGACACACCAGTGCCGTACAGAGGGAGTGCGGTGCCGTCTTTTGAATGAGACATTAAACCGAGGCACCGTCTTCCTTCTCAGGGACACATAAAAGACCCGCTGGCACTATTTTGAAAAAGAACAGGGGAGTTTTCCCCCAACACCTAAAAACAGATCATTGCTGTTTTGTGGGACCTTGCTGTGCTTCAAAAGTACTTAATTGGCTTTAATGTGCTTTGGGACGTCCTGAAGTCATGAAGTCTTTTTGTTCACTGAACACTGGAGTAAGGGTCGACAGGACAGCATTTATTGTGAAGGAATTCTTTCGGTCATTCCCACAATACTTCAGAGGTAAATGCTCTTCATGATGCAGTACTAAGTCATTCGAGCTACTGGCCTCTGAATGGGTGTTTAGCAGAGACCCACTAGAGCTACTGGCCCCTGAATGGGAGACCAGCACAGACTCACTAGGGCTACTGGGGCATAAATGGGTGTTCAACACAGACCCAATAGAGCTACTGGCCCCTGAATGGGAGACCAGCACAGACTCACTAGGGCTACTGGGGCATAAATGGGTGTTCAACACAGACCCAATAGAGCTACTGGCCCCTGAATGGGAGACCAGCACAGACCCACTAGGGCTACTGGGGCATAAATGGGTGTTCAACACAGACCCAATAGAGCTACTGGCCCCTGAATGGGAGACCAGCACAGACCCACTAGGGCTACTGGGGCATAAATGGGTGTTCAACACAGACCCAATAGAGCTACTGCCCCCTGAATGGGAGACCAGCACACACCCACTGGAGCTTCTGGGCCCTGAATGGGTGTTCAATATGGCATCATTAGAGCCCAGAGTTTACAGCTCAGCTGTTGAAAGTCTTTGAGGTTTTAATCTTTATTCGCTCTTGATGCGTCCCATAAATATTCCTCCAGATTATTCAGTCTGGTTCCCCGTCTGTCGTACAATAAAGACTGTAAGGATTATTCCTATTAAAGAAATGACGGACCTGCGTCCTTTTTACTTGTCCCCATTATATCCCACCCCCCATCACCACATTCTACATGTATGTTCCACATTACCATCGGTGCACAGGGAAAGTTAGTCACGGCCATCCCAGATTTCAGAACAACAACAACTTGTTTGTGTGGCAAAGTTTAATGGGGAAAAAAAATACGGTTTTATTAATATGTCACAGAAACTGTTAGTCATCACAGGAACACTAACTTACAACGTTCTCCATTGCCAGAAGTCAATTGGCAAGCAGTTGGGAAGAGCATCTGAGTTCAACCAAGGTAATCGCACCACACCAATACCCCTAGTGACTGCGTGGGTAAGTGTACCTGCACGGTGTGGTGCTGAGCCATTCTGAGCTTTCCGGTCCCTGCCACACTTGGCCTCAGCAATCCTGGACTGCAAGTTTGAGATTTGTGTGTAAATTGGCTGAGATTTGTGTGTAAGTTTGATGAGATTTGTATGGAGTTGGCCCATCATTATTGAATGTCTCAGACACGCTGTCTGCATTCACATGTGGAGAATGGATGTCTGCTGTTTGTGGAACCGCAACCCAGCGAGGAATCAACAACGACAGCTGGAAAAGGAGGGAAATCAGAGGGAAGGAAATGAAAAAGAAGTTGGGACTGACCCTGTCTCCATTGGATTGAGCTCAAGATTGAGTTGGGCCGGATTCAATATTTGAGAGTATGGTGGGGCAGGGTAGATGTTTCCTGTGTGTTATGTGCAAGAGCCCCGTTAATTAAGATGTAGTTTATAATTTCACTGCATGCAGTGCACAGACTAAAGCTATCCCATGATGGACAAATTGCTGCCTTGTATTGGCTCATTTACAAATCACTTTCATCATCTTCTTACATTAGCAGTGCTCCAGTACAGCTTCTGAATATTCCCCAATTACGTCTCCATCAACAACTCTCCGATAAACCCAGGGCGGGGGACAGGAGGGGCCACATTGCAGCAGAGGTCTGGGGGGGGGGCGAAGTGTGTTGGAGGGGCGGGCCTGGGGGCTCTGTGCCTCGGTGCGGGGAGTGTTCAGAGTGGGGTGGACGGGTTGACTGCGCAGATGGCGGTTGGTGGATGTGGTGTGGTTGGCGTCGCGGGGGCGTGGCTCCGGGGTGGCCGGGGCTGGGGGCTCGACATCCGGGGGTTTTCGGCAATTGGGAAGGATTCTGACGGGACAGGGCGGGTTGGGTGCGGTGGGAGTGTCCCTGGTGTTGGGTGGGTCCGGTGCCTGGGGGGGGGGGGGGGGAGGGCCACGGTCTTGGGATGGGGGGGTGGGCTGTTTGGGGCTGGGATTGGGAGAGACTTTTTCACTCGGGGAGTTGTTGGCCTGTGGGGTTCCCTGCCGGAGAGTTGTTGATGCCAGTTCATTGGATGTGTTCGGAAGGGAGTTGGATGTGGTCCTTGCGGCAGGGGAGGATCGGGGTGTGTGGAGGGGGCGTGGGGGGGTGGGGGCGATTGCTGTGGTGGATGATCAGCCATGATCTTGTTGAATGGCGGTGCAGGCTCGAAGGGCCGAATGGCCTAATGGCCTATTCCTGCACCTATTTTCTATGTTTCTATGTTTAAACAACAACTTGCATTTAAATAGCGCCTTTAATGGAGTAAAACGTCCAAAAGGTACTTCACAGGAACGTTATCAAACAAAATTTATCACCAAGCCACATAAAGAATATTAATATAGATGACCAAAATGTTTGGTCAAAGAGGTAGATTTATGGGTGGTCTCAAAGTAGGAGAGAGACATAGGGCCCAAATTTCCACATGATTTGCGCCTGATTTTTAGGAGCAACTGGTGGAGAACGGACTATTTTAGAAATCGCAATTCTCCACATTTTTTTTTCTGCAGTTCTAGTCAGGTAGAACAGTTCTACTTCGGAACAGAATTTTTTCTTCAAAAGGGGGCGTGTCCGGCCACTGACGCCTGATTTGAAAGTTTCCACAGTGAAAACGTACTCCAAACTAAAGTAGAATGGCGCCAGTGAAGATTTTTGTCGAATTGACAAAACCTGTTCTACACATTAAAAAATCAGGCGCAGGTTACAAATTAGGCGTCCAGAACGAGGTGGGGGGGAAAGGAACTCATTAAATTTGACAATAAATCCTTATTTATACTTCTACAAATATTATACAAATAAATCCAACCTGAATAAACATTTATAAGCCAAGAAAAGATTAAATAAACCATCTTCCTACCTGTGTGAAAGTGCTTCAGCCAGGGAGAATTCTGCAGCCGTTCGTGCAGCTGAGCGGGAGGGGGAGAGAGAGAGAGGGAGGGAGGGAGGGGGGGAGAGAGGGAGAGAGGGAGGGAGGGGGAGGGAGAGGGAGGGAGAGGGAGAGGAGGGGGGGAGGGAGAGGAGGGGGGGGAGGGGGGTAGGGGGAGCGGGTGTCGGGTCGGGGGGGGAGCGGGTGTCGGGTCGGGGGGGGGGAGCGGGTGTCGGGTCGGGGGGGGGGAGCGGGTGTCGGGTCGGGGGGGGGGGAGCGGGTGTCGGGTCGGGGGGGGAGCGGGCCTCGGGTCGGGGAGCGGGACTCGGGTCGGGGCGGGGGGTGAGAGCAGGTCTCGGGTCTCTGTCGGGGCGGGGGGGAGCGGGTGTCGGGTCGGGTCGGGGGGGGGGAGCGGGTGTCGGGTCGGGTCGGGGGGGGGGAGCGGGTGTCGGGTCGGGTCGGGGGGGGGAGCGGGTGTCGGGTCGGGGCGGGGGGGGGAGAGCGGGTGTCGGGTCGGGTCGGGGGGGGGAGCGGGTGTCGGGTCGGGGCGGGGGGGGGAGAGCGGGTGTCGGGTTGGGTCGGGGCGGGCGGGGGGAGCGGGTCTTGGGTGTCGGGTCGGGTCTGGTCGGCGGGGGGGGGTGGGGGAGCGAGTGTCGGGTCTGGTCGGGGAGGGGGGGAGCAGGAGCTGGCCGTGGGAGGAGCCTCATTCACGCAGCCCCAGTGAGGCCATTCAGCCAGGGCTAGGGGCTGCGTGCTTCGGGCCCCTCCCACACAGTTCGGCGCTTGGAGCTACTGCACTTGCATGCCGACTGTAGCGCTCATGTGCAGAGGTCCCGGCACTGTTTTCAGCACAGGGACCTGGCTCCGCCCCCCCCACAGCTCGTGCCGGCTGCGCCGAGTGCCACAGGACCTGTAAGTCGGTGGAGACTACCGAGGATTTTTTTAGGCGCCATTTTAGGCGCGAAAAACGGGCGCCCAGCTCGGAGGGGCGCCCGTTTTTTTTCTTGTAGAAACTTGGGCCCATAGAGAGGCAGTGAGGTATAGGGAGAGAATTGCAGAGATTAGGGCCGAGACAGTTGAAGGGAGGACCGCCAATGGTGGAGCAACTAAAATCAGCAATGCTCAAGAGGCCAAAATTGGAGGAGCACAGAGATCTCAGAGGCTTGTAGGTGCTGGAGGAAGTTAAAGAGATAGGGTGGGGCGGGGCCATGGAAGGATTTGAAAACAAGATTGAGAATTTTAAATTTGAGGTGTTGCCGGGCCGGGAGCCAATGTAGATCAGTGAGCACAGGGTTGATGGGTGAGTGGGACTTGGTGTGAGTTAGAATACGGGCAGCAGAGTTTTAGATGAGTTCATGTTTATGGAGGGTAGTAGGTGGGAAGGTTTATTCTCTTCCCCTCCACATGCACTCACATCATTCACGGCAGTCATGCCCTGGTCAAAGGGATTCTCAACTGCAGAATGTCACAGACAGATTATAACTCAACTGTCATCTCCAGGTCCCAGAACTGTATTTGAAGCCTTGCATTAGTTTGCTGCCTTGACTCTCTCTTGTTGTGCATTGAAGTGTAGGCCTTATTTCCATGCGGTTTGTGTTCTGTGACTTTTCAATAACAGTATTATCAGCATCATCATCATAGACAGTCCCTCGAAGCGAGGATGACTTGCCTCCACACCAAAAAGGGATGAGTTCACAGGTGTTTCAATGGAGGACCTAATATTCCAGGTCCCGAACTACATGTTGAAGGGTGGAAGATGCCTGGGCGTGGATTTTTTTAACGTGTGATGGCCGTTGCACACCAGCCACCACACGGACTTGACAGAGCTAGGTCTTGGTCCAGTGGCAAGGATTAACCAAGACGACTGGAGACCAGCTCTGCTGCACGGACCTAGCGCGCACACATATCGCAGTGTGGGCTGGCCCGTGCTGCCCCTGGGCCCTCGCCTCTCCTGAGCCCCAAACTCATGCCTCTCCTGGGCCCCGATCACGTCGCTTTACAATCTCTCGCTGCTCCTTCGCCCCGACCTCGCTGCTCCTCCGCAACACCTCAAATTTAAAATTCTCAATCTTGTTTTCAAATCCTTCCATGGTTAATAACAGTATTAATCATCACTCTGTATGGCAACAGACCTGATTTAATCGGGTATGTTGACCTTAAATTATTTTCTAAATAAGATTTTCTGTCCCGCTTGGCTCACTGATTATTCAGCAAGTTAATCCAATTAGTCCAATGAGCCACACAGACCCGAATGGAACCAGGTTTGATCCCAGTCTGTGATGAGTTACATAGCATTACACAGTATTTACAGCACAGAAACAGGCCATCCGGCCCAAATGGTCTGTGCCGGTGTTTATGCTCCACACAAAAACCTCCTCCCACCCCTCTTCATCTAATCCTATCACCCTATCCTTCCATTCCTTTCTCCCTCACGTGCTTATCTAGCTTCCCCTTAAATACATCGATGCTATTCACCTTAACTATTCCATGTAGCGAGTTCCACATTCTAACCACTCTCTGGGTAAAGAAGTTTCTCCTGAATTCCCTATTGGATTTATTGGTGACTATCTTATATTTATGGCCCCTAATTTAACATCTTCTCTACGCCTTCTTTATCAAACCCTTTCATAATCTTAAAAACGTTTATCAGGTTACACCTCAGCCTTTTTTCTAGAGAAAAGAGCCCCAACCTGTTCAGTCTATCCTGATAGTTACAACCTCTCAGTTCTGGTATCATCCTATTTGCACCCTCTCCAGTGCCTCTGTATTCTTTTTATAATATGGCTACTAGCTTTGCCAACATAACAAGACTTCAAAAGTAATTAGTTGGATATAAAGCACTTTGAGGCTTCCTGAGGATGTAATAAGACTAACATAAATGCTAGTTCCTTCTTTTTTGCTTCAAAATACAGCTAATTCAGCAGATGATTCATGAAGAAAAGGGTTAAAAATTTACTTTCTATTTGAATCACTGACTAGACGCAGTTCTTTGAACTTTCCAAAGGAAATAAATCCCAAAGGAAGAGGTTAGTCAGTGGGTTTGGATAGTTACAACATGTCACGGCCAATCAGATGAAGTAGGAAAGATTTTAAAGGAACAATGAAGGCTCATGGTTAGCATTGCCAACTCCTCCAGGATTGTCCTGGGGTCTCCAGGAATTCATGATTAATCTCCAGGACACTGCTGCGAGCAAAATCCGGGAGAAAAATCATGGGGGTGATAAACAACATATCAATTTCTCTGAACACTTTTGTTTATTAGTTCCAAAAATGTCTTACACAGAACTAGAAGGCTGTTTCACTGACAGTCAAGGTGAATCCAATCAGGTGATGAAGAGTCCGTTCATTTTCCAATTGTGAAAGAAGGCGGGGCTCCGCGAGGATGGATGTGTCGGGTGACCAATAGCAAGGGCCTGGGGATGGGGTGGTTGGAAGTGAGAGGTCATGTGATGAAACCTCCAGGAATACATCCAACCAGTGTTGGCAACCCTAATCAGTGATCAGGTACTCAGAAATTAGCAACCGTGGGTTCAAGAACAAAGATGAGAAATAAGATGATTTGTTTTACAGTTCTTTAAGTACCTAATGCCCTGGTTAGTTGGTAAGTGGAATATTGAAGTCCTGCTGGAGGCTGTTCTCAATCCAATTTACAACTTGAATTTTTTTTTGACTATGTAAAGATACCTGTTGTCTAATACTGAGCTTCATCCCTCTCACTCCTGTCTCCCCCCTTCCTGTTACCCAGATACATCACTTTTAATTTCTTCTTTGCCTCCCCCCAGTTCCTACCCACCACCAATCACTAATCCTCAACCTCCCTACTCTTCTGGGACCATCCTAGGCTTGAATATGCCCACAGCTACCCTCTGTGTCTTTCGACATTTTCTGAAGGGCCCATCGAGGCACCATCGCTGCCTCTTTATAAGATGTTGAACTCCCCTGCTCTTCTTTGAATGTAGTGCAATCTTTTACGTTCAACTGAGAGGGAAAATGGGGACTTGGGGATTTAACATCTTATCCAAAAGACAACGCCTCCGGCAGTGTAGCACTCCCTCAGTACTGCACTGGAGTGTCAACCTAGATTATCCAGGTCTCCGGAGTGGGACTTGAACCCACGACTTTCTGACTCAGAGGCGAGACACTTTGGTGGCAAAAACAGGGAGGCAGAACATTATTTGAATGGTGACAGATTATAAAAAGGGGAGCTGCAACGAGACTTGGGTGTCATGGTACATCAGTCATTGAAAGCTGGCATGCAGGTACAGCAGGCGGTGAAGAAGGCAAATGGCATGTTGGCCTTCATAGCGAGAAGATTTGAGTATAGGAGCAGGGAGGTCTTACTGCAGTTGTACAGGGCCTTGGTGAGACCACACCTTGAATATTGTGTACAGTTTTGATCTAATCTGAGGAAAGACATTCTTGCTATTGAGGGAGTGCAGCGAAGGTTCACCAGACTGATTCCCGGGATGGCAGGACTGACATATGAAGAAAGACTGAATCTCGGCTTATATTCACTGGAATTTAGAAGAATGAGGATCTCATAGGAACATATAAAATTCTGACGGGGTTGGATAGGTTAGATGCAGGAAGTCCAGAACCAGGGGTCACAGTCTAAGGAAAAGGGGTAAGCCATTTAGGACCGAAATGAGGGGAAACTTCTTCACTCAGAGAATTGTGAACCTGCGGAATTCTCTACCACAGAAAGTTGTTGAGGCCAGTTCGTTAGATATATTCAAAAGGGAGTTAGATGTGGCCCTTATGGCTAAAGGGATCAAGAGATATGGCGAGAAAGCAGGAATGGGGTACTGAAGTTGCATAGACAGCCATGATTATATTGAATGGTGGTGCAGGCTCAAAGGGCCGAATGGCCTACTCCTGCACCTATTTTCTATGTTTCTATGAGAGAGGGACCCACTGAGCCACAGCTGATACCCAAGTTGTTGTCTGCTCCCGAGAATGAAGGGCAAGTTGCATCTCTGGTAATTCTGCGCATCAAGAGCAACTGGGAAAATAAAAGGTCAGCTATAATTCAATGAAATACAAGCAAAAGAAAAGGGATTCAATCCATTGGAATTCTGTACAATGGGAAATGAATGGGAAGTGGTTTTGTCCGTTGGAATGGTATTATGATTATCAATAACTTCCCTTAAATTACACTCTTTCTCTCCCCGACTTGCTGTTGGATCGCGGTCAATACTGATTGCTGGGAACAAAGGAGAGCCAAACAGGAAGGGAAGTGAATTAGTCCTTTGGAATTCTGCTGAATGGGATGTGATTTGCTCCATTGCAATCCGACTGAATGGGATGTGATTTGCTGCATTGGAACTCTTACCACAGTTATGGTTGGATGAGAATTTGAGGTGTTTCCAGACTACAGTACAGTGGAATGCTAATGTTTTTGAAATGCGCCAGAGTGTGTGAGCTAAAGGCAGCCATAGAGGGGGAATGCAAACAACACATGCTGCAAATATACAGTTGTAATCCTGGTAAACACAGAGCCAGATTGCCAAGAAATATTAGGCTCTGATGAGACTATGCCTGAAAAATGTGATACTTGGAAGGCATTTATGCTGGAGTCAGGATTTTTGTAGGCCTCCTCTAAAAATAAAAATGACCAGTTGTATCTCAGCCCATTTAACCATTCATTCTGCCTCTGAGTCTCACTGAAAACCACTCAGACACAAGGCTTTGGGTAACAGTGCACTCAAGCCCTATTTGTGACCTGTCCAGACTTGGTTCCACTGAGTAATGTCCCTCTGGAGAGAGTGTCCAATGCTGTGCTGTCGGAAAGCCCCGGCAGGTTTAATCAACAGGTTCTGCTTGTTGTTGGATGAGGTGTCTTCCCAATAATTGATGGAAGGGTTGGGGTAAAGAAAGACTTGCATTTATACAGCACCTTTCACGACCTCAGGATGTCCCAAAGCACTTCACAGACAATGAAGTACTTTTGAAGTGTAGTCACTGTTGTAAAGTAGGAAACGTGACAGCCAATTCCTGTTCCTAATTCTTATGTTCTTATGTTCACACAGCAGTGTGATAATGTCCAGATAATCTGTTTTAGTGGTGTTGGTTGAGGGATAAATATTGGCCCAAGAGACTGGGGAGAACGCCCTGCTCTTCTTCAAAATAACATCATGGAATCTTTTACGACATCTGAGAGGACATACAGGGCCTCGGATTACGTCTCATTCAAAAGATGGCACCTCAGACAATGCAGTATTCCTTCAGTACTGGATTTAATTGTCAGCCTAGATTTTGTGCTCAAGTCTGTGGGGTGGGGCACGAACCCACGACCTTCAGACTCAGAAGCAAGATCATCATCATAGGCAGTCCCTCGAATCGAGGATGATTTGCTTCCATGTCAAAAAGTTCACAGGTGTTTCAATGATGGACCTAAAATTCTAGGTCCAAACTAAATCCCGAAGGGTGGAAGAGGTCTGTGCTTGGATTATTTTTAACGTGTGGTGACCGTTGCACACCAGCCACCTCACAGGCTTGACAGAGGTAGGTCTTGGTCCAGTAGCAAGGATTAACCAAGACGACTGGAGACCAGCTCTGCTGCATGGACCTAGTGCGCACACATATATCGCAGTGTGGGCTGACCCGTGCTGCCCCTGGGCCCACGCCTCTCCTGGGCCCCGATCGCATCCCTTTACAATCTCTCGCCGCTCCTTCGCCCCGACCCCGCCGCTCCTGCAGTATCTGCCCACGCTCCAATCACCGACCTGGACCTTGATGACGTCCCTTTTCACTGCCGTTGCTCTCCTGCTCCATCACGTGCTGCTCCCTGGAGTGGTATGCCTCCACGCTGCTCCTTCCGCTCCCCGACCTGCTCCGATGGTGCTCGAAGGCCTGGGGCCATTCAGACTGCTGGGCTAGGCCTCCACGCTGCTCCTTCTGCTCCCCGGGAGCACGGGTCAGCCCACACTGCGATATGTGTGCGCACTAGGTCCATGCAGCAGAGCTGGTCTCCAGTCGTCTTGGTTAATCCTTACTACTGGACCAAGACCTACTCCGATAGTGCTCGCAGGCTGGGGACTTGTGCAGATTGAGAAACAAGAGTGTACCCACTGAACCACCTTTGCTGCTCGTCTTTGCTTCTAGGCTGAAGCTAGCAGAAGCAGTTCGATCTTGATGATGGTCCCTCCTGTCAGCTCTCCGATCATCCGGCCCATCCAGGCCAAGGATTTAGAATGCTGGATTGGCACCAGCATAAACTATGGAAAACACGGTCAGTGCAATGGCCCACCAGTGAGAAGCACCAAGAAGTGCCCAGAATTCTCCATGTCGTGGGTTGATAATTCTGGCTGTACCATGCACTTGACAAGCTCAGCAAAGGTAGGTGATAACCCGTATGGAGGGAGAGTAGATCAGATTGCAAATCACCACATGCCTCTCAGGCATTTAACCAAGGGGGTAAGATTAGGTCTCAAGCAATGTTCACTCTAAATTGGGCTGGTACATGGCTGCGTAGTAATCTGGAAGATACCACACAATCCGCTCACGAGCTTTTCCTTCTGAAATACTGCGCAATCGCGGATAATCTAAAGTTACCGCACATTGAAATAAACAGGCCACACAATAAAGACAATTTAGAGGGAGCATTGGTCTTTAGTCCTATCAACAGTGGGATGGGCAATTCACTGGGGCGTGGGGGGATGGGCAATCCACTGGGGTGTGGGGGGGGGGTGGGCAATTCACTGGGGCGTGGGGGGGATGGGCAATTCACTGGGGCGTGGGGGGGATGGGCAATCCACTGGGGTGTGGGGGGGGGATGGGCAATCCACTGGGGCGTGGTGGGGGATGGGCAATCCACTGGGGCGTGGGGGGGATGGGCAATTCACTGGGGTGTGGGGGGGGGATGGGCAATTCACTGGGGTGTGGGGGGGATGGGCAATTCACTGGGGTGTGGGGGGGATGGGCAATCCACTGGGGCGTGGGGGGGATGGGCAATCCACTGGGGTGTGGGGGGGGATGGGCAATTCACTGGGGCGTGGTTGGGGATGGGCAATTCACTGGGGCGTGGGGGGGATGGGCAATCCACTGGGGTGTGGGGGGATGGGCAATTTACTGGGGTGTGGGGGGGATGGACAATTCACTGGGGCGTGGGGGGATGGGCATTTCACTGGGGCGTGGGGGGATGGACAATTCACTGGGGCGTGGGGGGGATGGACAATTCACTGGGGCGTGGGGGGGGTGGACAATTCACTGGGGCGTGGGGGGGATGGGCAATTCACTGGGGCGTGGGGGGGATGGGCAATCCACTGGGGCGTGGGGGGATGGGCAATTCACTGGGGTGTGGGGGGGATGGGCAATCCACTGGGGCGTGGGGGGGATGGGCAATCCACTGGGGCGTGGGGGGGATGGGCAATCCACTGGGGTGTGGGGGGGATGGGCAATCCACTGGGGTGTGGGGGGATGGGCAATTTACTGGGGCGTGGTGGGGGATGGGCAATTCACTGGGGCGTGGGGGGGATGGGCATTTCACTGGGGCGTGGGGGGGATGGACATTTCACTGGGGCGTGGGGGGATGGGCATTTCACTGGGGCGTGGGGGGGATGGACATTTCACTGGGGCGTGGGGGGGGGATGGACATTTCACTGGGGCGTTGGGGGGATGGACAATTCACTGGGGCATGGGGGGATGGGCATTTCACTGGGGCGTGGGGGGATGGACAATTCACTGGGGCGTGGGGGGATGGGCAATTCACTGGGGTGTGGGGGGGATGGGAAATTCACTGGGGCGTGGGGGGGATGGGCAATTCACTGGGGCGTGGGGGGGATGGGCAATCCACTGGGGCGTGGGGGGGATGGGCAATTCACTGGGGTGTGGGGGGGATGGGAAATTCACTGGGGCGTGGGGGGGGGTGGGCAATTCACTGGGGCGTGGGGGGGGATGGGCATTTCACTGGGGCATGGGGGGGATGGACAATTCACTGGGGCGTGGGGGGGGTGGGCATTTCACTGGGGCGTTGGGGGGATGGACAATTCACTGGGGCGTGGGGGGGATGGGCAATTCACTGGGGTGTGGGGGGGGGTGGACATTTCACTGGGGCGTGGGGGGGATGGACAATTCACTGGGGCGTGGGGGGATGGACAATTCACTGGGGCGTGGGGGGGATGGACATTTCACTGGGGCGTGGGGGGGATGGACAATTCACTGGGGTGTGGGGGGGATGGACATTTCACTGGGGCATGGGGGGGGATGGGCATTTCACTGGGGCATGGGGGGGGATGGGCATTTCACTGGGGCGTGGGGGGGGTGGACAATTCACTGGGGCATGGGGGGGGATGGGCATTTCACTGGGGCGTGGGGGGGATGGACAATTCACTGGGGCGTGGGGGGGATGGACATTTCACTGGGGCGTGGGGGGGATGGGCAATTCACTGGGGCATGGGGGGGATGGGCATTTCACTGGGGCGTGGGGGGGGTGGACAATTCACTGGGGCATGGGGGGGGATGGGCATTTCACTGGGGCGTGGGGGGGATGGACAATTCACTGGGGCGTGGGGGGGATGGACATTTCACTGGGGCGTGGGGGGGATGGGCAATTCACTGGGGCATGGGGGGGATGTACATTTCACTGGGGCGTGGGGGGGATGGACAATTCACTGGGGCGTGGGGGGGGATGGGCATTTCACTGGGGTGCGGGGGGAATGGACAATTCACTGGGGCGTGGGGGGAATGGACAATTCACTGGGGTGTGGGGGGGGATGGACAATTCACTGGGGCATGGGGGTGGATGGGCATTTCACTGGGGCGTGGGGGGATGGGCAATTCACTGGGGCATGGGGGGGCAATTCACTGGGGCATGGGGGGGATGGGCAATTCACTGGGGCGTGGGGGGGATGAGCAATTCACTGGGGCGTGGGGGGGATGGGCAATTCACTGGGGCGTTGGGGGGATGGGCAATTCACTGGGGCGTGGGGGGGATGGGCAATTCACTGGGGCGTTGGGGGGATGGGCAATTCACTGGGGCGTGGGGGGGATGGGCAATTCACTGGGGCGTGGGGGGGATGGGCAATTCACTGGGGCGTGGGGGGATGGGCAATTCACTGGGGTGTGGGGGGGATGGGCAATTCACTGGGGCGTGGGGGGGATGGGCAATTCACTGGGGCGTTGGGGGGATGGGCAATTCACTGGGGCGTGGGGGGGATGGGCAATTTACTGGGGCGTGGGGGGATGGGCAATTCACTGGGGTGTGGGGGGGATGGGCAATTCACTGGGGCGTGGGGGGGATGGGCAATTCACTGGGGCGTTGGGGGGATGGGCAATTCACTGGGGCGTTGGGGGGATGGGCAATTCACTGGGGCGTGGGGGGGATGGGCAATTCACTGGGGCGTGGGGGGATGGGCAATTCACTGGGGCGTGGGGGGGATGGGCAATTCACTGGGGCGTTGGGGGGATGGGCAATTCACTGGGGCGTGGGGGGGATGGGCAATTCACTGGGGCGTGGGGGGGATGGGCAATTCACTGGGGCGTGGGGGGGGATGGGCAATTCACTGGGGCGTGGGGGGGGATGGGCAATTCACTGGGGCGTGGGGGTGGGCAATCCACTGGGGCGTGGGGGGGATGGGCATTTCACTGGGGCATTGGGGGGATGGGCATTTCACTGGGACGTGGAGGGGATGGACAATTCACTGGGGCATTGGGGGGATGGGCATTTCACTGGGACGTGGAAGGGATGGACAATTCACTGGGGCGTGGGGGGGATGGGCATTTCACTGGGGCATTGGGGGGATGGGCATTTCACTGGGGCCTGGGGGGGATGGGCAATTCTCTGGGGCGTGGGAGGGATGGACAATTCAGTGGAGGGAGGGGGGATGGGCATTTCACCGGGGGGTGGGGGGGGATGGACATTTCACTGGGGGGGGGGGCATTTCACCGGGAGGGGAAGGGGGTGATGGGCATTTATCGGGGCGTGGGGGGAAATGGAGAGAAAGAAAAATTAACAAGGTCTCTTGTTAAAATCAAAAAACAATAGTTTGCAGAAATATAGTTCCTATGAAAGGTCATCGACCTGAAACGTTAACTCTATTTCTCTCCACAGATTCTGCCTGACCTGCTGAGTGTTTTCCAGCATTTTCTGTTTTCATTTCACGTTTCCAGCATCCGCAGTATTTTGCTTTTGTGAAAATGTAATGTTGTCTTGAGGTTAAGCTGTTATGAATGTCGGCTTGGCACCATTCGTTACTCAGTCAAGAAATGTTGGCTTCAAGTCCCACTCCAGGACATGGGCTCACTACCTAGACTGGCCTTTTGAGTGCAGCAGTGAGGAGGTGCTACACTGTCAGAGGTGCCGTCCTTCAGATGAATTGTTAAACAGAAGCCCTAGAAGTGTCAGCTGTGGCTCAGTGGGCAGCACTCTCGCCTCTGAGTCAGAAGGTTGTAGGTTCAAGACCCACTCCAGGGACTTGAGCACAAATAAATCTAGGCTGACACTCCAGTGCAGTACTGAGGGAGTGCTGCACTGTTGGAGGTGCTGTCTTTCGAATGAGATGTTAAACTGAGGCCCTGTCCGCTCTCTCAAGTGGATGTAAAAGATCCCATGGTTCTAATTTGAAGCAAAGTAGGGGAGTTATCTTTGGTGTCCTGGCCAATATTTATCCCTCAATCAACATAACAAAAACAGATTTTCTGGCCATTATCACATTGCTGTTTATGGGAGTTTGCTGTGCCGTGTTTCCCACATCACAACAGTGACCACACTCCAAAAAGTACTTCATTGGCTGATGGCACTTTGAGATGTCTGGTGGTCATGAAAGGCACTATATAAATCCAGGGCTTTTCAATTGCTGGCTCCAGTGGTTCAGGTGAACATTAAAGGCCCCACATCACTAATCAAAGAGCTGGGAGGTGTCATGGCCAAACATTCTGCGCCGTTCCCTCCCACTCCAACCCCCTCCCCAAGGCAAAAACAGATAAACTGGTTTTCCATCCAACTGCTTTTGGGGATTCTTGCTGTGTGCAAGTTGGGCTGCTCTGTTTGCCTACATAGCAACAGTGACTGCACTTCAAAGTAATTCATGGTATGTGAGGCACTGTGGATTGTTTCTGAGTGATGCGATAAGGTGCTGTACAAATGTAAGTTTTTCTTTAAGATGTTATGAAATGGACTGACAATCTTTGGAAGGCTGGAGTAACGCCAACATGAATAACTGGAGAAAGTATTGGAGCTGGACCCACAGTTTAAAATAATAGGGGCGATTGAGAAGCATTGTGGCACACTGGAATCTTATGTTCGCACCAGAATGGGGTTTGAACGTGGAGTGAACTATGTAACTAAATAAACATAAAGCAATACTATTTTTGGCTTTCGTTCAAAATTCAATCAGCAGCTACCCACCCCCTTCCTGCAGTGCAGATTTGAATTTGAAAGCGAGTGACATTTTATTCCGGGCTGTGTAATCAGAAAGAAAATACGCTCATCTCAGATCAAACGGATACTCCCCAGCCTCCCGCAACTGGGCGGGGTACTATGTGTGTTCTTGGCAAGCCCATCGGTAGAGGAGCATTCATGCTGCATTGGACTTGGTGCTGGGGCAAAGGACAAGCGTGAACACTCTGACCCAATGCAGAGACTGTATTACAGTGAGCTATTTGAGAGAGTGGTATATGAAAGATTGGTATATAAGAGTGTAATCTATCAGAGAGTGGTGTATCAGAGAGTGGTGTATCAGAGATTGGTGTATCAGAATGTGGTGTATCTACATGTGTCGACATATTTACTGAGGCGTATGAAAGCATGGGTCTTATGCTAAACATCAGTAAGACAAACGTCCTCCACCAGCCTGTCCTCCCCGCACGGCACTGCTCCCCAGTCATCAAGATCCACAGCATGACCCTGGACAACGTGGACCACTTCTCGTATCTCGGGAGCCTCCTACCTACAAGAGCAGGCATTGACGACGAGATCCAACACCGCCTCCAGTGCGCCAGTGCAGCCTTCGGCTGCCTAAGGAAAAGAGTGTTTGAAGACCAGGCCCTCAAAACTGGCACCAAGCTCATGGTCTACAGGGCTACAGTAATATCCACCTTCCTGTATGGCTCAGAAACATGGACCATGTACAGTAGACACTGTACTGCTGGAGAAATACCACCAACGATGTCTCTGCAAGATCCTACAAACCCCCTGGGAGGACAGACGCACCAACGTTAGCACCCTCGACCAGGCCAACATCCCCAGCACTGAAGCACTGACCACACTTGATCAGCTCCGCTGGGCAGGCCACATTGTCCGCATGCCAGACACGAGACTTCCAACGCAAGCGCTCTACTCGGAACTCCTTCACGGCAAACGAGCGTAAGGTGGGCAGAGGAAACGTTACAAGGACACCCTCAAAGCCTCCCTGAAAAAGTGCAACATCTCCACCGACACCTGGGAGCCCCTGGCTAAAGACCACCCTAAGTGGAGGAAGTGCATCCGGGAGGGCGCTGAGCACCTCGAGTCCCATCGGCGAGAGCATGCAGAAATCAAGTGCAGGCAGCGGAAAGAGCAAGCGGCAAACCTGTCCCACCCTCCCTTACCCTCAAAGACTATCTATCCCACCTGTGACAGAGACTGTGGTTCTCGTATTCTGCATAAAATAACGTCACTAGCAGGCAGAACTGCATATGGCAGGGTCTACATGCCTGCAGCCACAAGACCTAGGATGACTCAGAGTCCGTCATCGAGCGTAATGCAAATACATTAGCACCAGCATGGTGCTAATGGATTTGCATTACGCTCGATGACGCACTCTGAGTCATCCTAGGTCTTGCGGCTGCAGGCGTGTAGGCCCTGCCATATGCAGTTCTGCCTGCTATTGACATTTTATGCACAGCACTTGCCGGTGAGCTTCGCTGCTGGGAAGTTATCTGTCTGGTATTATCGCTCGTAGATATGAATGCCTGGGCTATCGTGATGGCCTTGCTCAGGTCTAGGGATTCGGTGGACAGCAGCTTGCGAAGAATGACCTCGTGGCCGATGCCAAGCACAAAAAAGTCCCGCAGCATTTCCCCCAAAAATCCAGCAAATTCGCAATTTGCTGCAAGGCGTCGCAGGTCCTGGCCCTCGGAGCGATGGTGCGAGTAGAAGCGACATCTGGCAATTAAGATGCTCTCCTTCGGCTTGAGGTGATTCTGAACCAGCGTACACAACTCTAAATGTCTTCTCTGCTGGTTTCTCCGGTGCTAGCAGATTCTTGATGAGACCGTATATTATGGACCCACACACGGTGAGGAGAATCACCCTGCGCTTGATCGCTTTATCATAGAAACATAGAAACATAGAAAATAGGTGCAGGAGTAGGCTATTCGGCCCTTCTAGCCTGCACCGCCATCCAGCTCGTTGGCCACAATGAACTGGTCGAGACACTCAACGAAGGCTTCCCAATCATCACCCTTTGCAAATCTCTCTAAAACACCAACGGCAGCCATGACCACATGAAAGTTCGGAATCTGTTACTCGTCACCAATTGTTAAGTATGAAAGCACTCCGCAAGACTGAGTACTGTGAGCTAAAACTGATGTGACCTTAGTCTCTTTCATACAACTCCAGAGTGCCTAAGCAGCATGGCAGACAACCTTTTATACTCCCTTGTACGAGGTGTGCAGGTGACCCTTGGGCCTCCAACAGTTGCGCCCTCTTGTGGCAAGTCTTACGCAGCTACAATGTTTACATACATAACAGTATCAGAATTCTGGTGTATCAGAAGGAATGGTGTATCAGAATGCAGTGTATCAGAATGTGGTATATCAGGGAGTGGTGTGTCAGAGAGTAGTGTGTCAGAGAGTGGTGATCAGTTTGTGGTGTTTCAGAGAGTGGTGTATGAGAGTGAGTGGTGTATGAGAGTGAGTGGTAATCAGTATGTGGTGTTTCAGAGAGTGGTGTATGAGAGAGAGTGGTGATCAGTATGTGGTGTTTCAGAGAGTGGTGTATGAGAGTGAATGGTGTATGAGAGAGAGTGATGATCAGTATGTGGTGTTTCAGAGAATGGTGTATGAGAGTGAATGGTGTATGAGAGAGAGTGGTGATCAGTATGTGGTGTTTCAGAGAGTGGTGTATGAGAGTGAATGGTGTATGAGAGAGAGTGGTGATCAGTGTGTGGTGTTTCAGAGAGTGGTGTATGAGAGTGAATGGTGTATGAGAGAGAGTGGTGATCAGTATGTGGTGTTTCAGAGAGTGGTGTATGAGAGTGAATGGTGTATGAGAGAGAGTGGTGATCAGTATGTGGTGTTTCAGAGAGTGGTGTATGAGAGTGAATGGTGTATGAGAGAGAGTGGTGATCAGTATGTGGTGTTTCAGAGAATGGTGTATGAGAATGAGTGGTGTATGAAAGAGAGTGGTAATCAGTATATGGTGTTTCAGAGAGTGGTGTAGCACCAGACCTGGCTGTTGAAAAGCCATTTGGGGCTTTGCTTGTCCCTGGAAGAAAGAGAGCCAGAATGGGAACCAGGCCAAGGACACAACCATTATCACCCCAGATGCAACTGCCAGTGACGGGATCCACAGCTTCAGCATTATCATTGAATGGAAAAGGTACTCCTTCTTTCTTGGATGCTTTGGGAGCTAATGGTACCACCAATATTCAAAGTTCAGTAACAGGAGTCACAGGAAACAAGAGAAAATTTATAAATGACAGACGGGACCAACCTTTTGATAAGAGACTACGGTTCAGTGTGAGACAAACAGAAAGTGCCTACCGATATTGGGATATTGTTGTCAGGAAACAAGACGGATTTACACACATTTTACTCTCCACCAAGTCATCAGAAGATAATTCCTTAAATCCAGAGGTTATGAAGGAAATGCAAAGTGCCCTGAACACTGCAGCAGCTGATGATAGTAAACTGGTTTTGCTGAGTGCTGTACGAAGAGTCTTTTGTTGTGGTCTTGATTTTATTTATTTCATTCGATGTTTAACAGATGACCGAAAAAGGGAAAGTACTAAAATGACTGAGTCCATCAGGTATGATCTTCTGGGATGGAAACCGAGGGTTCTGGGGCTGCTCGGCAGGTCAGGTGCTGTCTGTGGAGAGAGAGGCAGAGTTGGCGTTTTGGGTCGATGACCTTCCGTCAGAGCTAGCGGAAGTTGCAGATCTGGTAGTTTGTGGGCAAGTTCACAGCCAGGGGCGGGGAGAAAAGAACAGATGAGGGGGTTTGTGGTAGGGTGGAGGACAGGAGAGATGAAATGACAAAATGAATGATGGTACAAGACAAAAGGAGATGGTAATGGGACAGGGAGGGAAACAGATGATGCATCCAGAGGGGGTGTAAATGGAGCAGGAGAGCAATGGCAGCAAAGAGGGCGACTGGATTGGATGTCACCAAGATCCAGGTCGCTGATTGGAGCGTTGGCAGGTACTGCAGGAGCGGCGAGGTCGGGGTGAACGAGCGGCGAGAGATTGTAGAGGGACGTGATCAGGGCCAAGGGGAGGCATGAGTTTGGGGCCCAGAAGAGGCGAGGGCCCAGGAGCAGCATGGGCCAGCCCACACCGTGTGTGCACTAGGTCTGTGCAGCAGAGCAGGTCTCCAGTCGTCTTGGTTAATCCTTGTCACTGGACCAAGATCTAGCTCTGTCAAGCCCGTGTCCTGGCTGGTGTGCAACGGCCACCCCATGTTTAAAAAAATCCACGCACAGGCATCTTCCACCCTTCAGGATTTAGTTCGGGACCTGGAATGTTAAGTCTTTCATTGAAACACCTGTGAACTTTTTGGCGTGGAAGCAGGTCATCCTCAACTCGAGGGACTGCCTATGGTGATCAGAGAGTGGTTTATCAGAGAGTGCTATATCAGAATGTGGGTTATCAGAGAGTGGTATATCAGAATGTGGTGTATCAGAGACTGCAGTGTATCAGAGAGCGGTGTATTAGAGAGAGTGGTGTATCAGAGAGAGTAGTGTATCAGAGAGCGGTGTATCAGAATGTGGTGTAACAGAGAGAGTGGTATATCAGAAAGTGATGTATCAGACGGTGGTGTATCAGAGAGTGGTGCATCAGAGAGTGGTGTATCAGAATGTAGTGTATCAAAGAGGTTGGGGTGATCTTGGACCTGGCCTGGAGGTGGCGTAGGTTAAACAGCTTCCTACTGATTCTGTAGTTTAGTTCCACTCTGTCAGGGAACTTGCTGACTGTGAGATGGAGCATGGCAGTGAGGAAGATTGAGAAGAGGGTTTGAGCGATGACGCAGCCCTGATTGACCCCGGTCCGGACGTGGATTGGGTCTGTAATGGAACCGTTGGTAAGGATCACGACCTGCATGTCGTCGTGGAGCAGGCGAAGGATGTTGACAAACTTTTCAGGGCATCCGAAACGGAGGAGGACGCTCTATAGACCCTCACAGTTAACAGTGTCAAAGGCCTTTGTAAGATCGAAAAAGGCCATGTATAAGGGCTGGCCCTGCATTTTTCCTGCAGCTGTCATTGTGTCCATTGTGCCCTGTAGGAGACAAAATCCGCACTGTGATTCCAGGAGGAGCTCCTTGCGATGTATTCACCGAGGCATATGAAAGCATGGGCCTTATGCTTAACATCTGTAAGACAAAGGTCCTCCACCAGCCTGTCCTCGCCGCACAGCACTGCCCCCATCCCCCGTCATCGAGATTCACGGCCTGGCCCTCAACAACGTGGACCACTTCCCATACCTCGGGAGCCTCTTGTCAACAAAAGCAGACATTACTGCGGAGATTCAACACTGGCTTCAGTGCGCCAGTGCAGCCTTCGACAGCCTGAGGAAAAGAGTGTTCAAAGACCTGGCCCTTCAATCTACCACCAAGCTCATGGTCTACAGGGCTGTAGCAATACCCGCCCTACTGTATGGATCAGAGGCATGGACGATGTATAGAAGACACCTCAAGTCGCTAGAGTTATATCACCAACGATGTCTCCGCAAGATCCTGCAAATCCCCTGGGAGGACAGGTGCACAACCATTAGTGTCCGCGTCCAGGCCAACATCCCCAGCATTGAAGCACTGACCACACTCGATCAGCTTCACTGGGCAGGCCACATGGTTCGCATGCCAGACACAAGGCTCCCTAAGCAAATGCTCTATGCGGAGCTCCTTCACGGCAAACGAGCCAAAGGTGGGCAGCGGGAGCGTTACAAGGACACCCTCAAAGCCTCCCTGGTAAAGTGCGGCATCACCACTGATGCCTGGGAGACCCTGGCCGAAGACTGCCCGAGGTGGAGAAAGTGCATCCGGGAGGGCATTGAGCTCTTCAAATCTCAACGCCGCGAGCGTGAAAAGGTCAAGCGCAGGCAGCGGAAGGAGCGTGCGACAAATAAGTCGCACCCCCCTTTCCCCCGACTAATGTCTGTCCCACCTGTGACAGGGTCTGTGGCTCTCGTATTGGACTGTTCAGCCACCATAGGACTCACTTTGGGAGTGGAAGCAAGTCTTCCTCAATTCCGAGGGACTGCCTATGATGATGATGATGATGATCCGAATATGTGGTGTATCAGAATGTGATGCATCACAATGTTGTGTGTGAGAATGTGGGGTGTCACAGAGAGTGGTGTATCAGAATGTGGCGTATCAGAATGTGGCGTATCAGAGAGTGGTGTATCAGAGAGTGGTGTATCAGAAAGATTCGATAGGATAGAAAAAGAAAGACTTGCATTTATATAGTGCCGTTCATGACCTCGGGGCATTCCAAATTACTTTACAGCCAACTTTTTGAAGCGTAGTTACTGTTGTAATGAAGGAAACGTGGTAGCCAATTTGCACACATCAAGGTCCCACCAACAGCAATGTGATAATGACCAGAGATCCACTTTGTGGAAGGAGGAGAGGTCAGAGAGGTCAGAATGACCGCCGCCATTACATGCACCACGTGCTTGACATGGGCTCCGCAACTGTGTGGGACCAGCGGCTAAGGGTGGACCGACCGTCGCTGGAGAGAGGAAGGCCAGAACATCGCCGGAGGGAGGGAGGTCAGGACATCGCCGGAGGGAGGGAGGTCAGGGCGTCGCCGGAGGGAGGGAGGCCAGAATGTCACCGGAGGGTGGCCCGACCGTCGCTGAAGGGAGGAAGGCCAGGACGTTGCTGGAGGGAGGCCCAAAATGTGAGGGTGGAGAGAGAAGGTGGGGCCCAAACCTGTGGTTGGGGCTGGTCGGAGGGTCACCGGACGTCATTGGGGATCGAGTGCAGGAATGTCCAGGTGAAGACTGACCACACTTGACCAGCTCCGTTGGGCGGGCCACATTGTCCGCATGCCCGACACGAGACTCCCTAAGCAAGCACTCTACTTGGAACTCGTACACAGCAAGCGAGCCCCAGGTGGGCAGAGGAAACAGTTCAAGGACACCCTCAAAGCCTCCTTGATAAAGTGCAACATCCCCACCAGCACCTGGGAGTCCCTGGCCTAAGACCGCCCAAAGTGGAGGAAGAGCAACCGGGAGGGCGCTGAGCTCCTCGTGTTTTGTCGCCGAGAGCATGCAGAAAACAAGCGCAGGCAAACGGAAGGAGTGTGCGGCAAACCAAGCTCCCCACCCATCCTTTCCCTCAACCACTATCTGTCCCACCTGTTACAGAGACTGTAATTCCCGCATTGGACTGTACAGCCACCTGAGAACTCACTTTTAGAGTAGAAGCAAGTCTTCCTCGATTTCGAGGGACTGTCTATGATGATGAATGACCAGCTAAATCTGTCTTAGGGATGTTGATTGAGGGATACACAAGAACACAAGAAATAGGAACAGGAGTCGGCTATTTGACCCCTCGAGCCTGCTCCGCCATTCAATAAGATCATGGCTGATCTGATCATGGACTCAGTTCCACTTCTCTGCCCGCTCCCCATAACCCTAATCGCTCAAAAATCTGTCTATCTCCGCTTTAATTCAATGACCCAGCCTCCACAGCTCTCTGGGGTAGAGAATTCCACAGATTTACAACCCACTGAGTGAAGAAATTCCTCCTCATCTCAGTTTTAAATGGGTAGCCCCTTATTCTGAGCCCCCTAGTTTTAGTTTCCCCTATGAATGGAAATATCTTCTTTCCATCCAACTTGTTGAGCCCTCTCATTATCTTATGTTTCGATAAGATCATCTCTTATTCTTCTGAACTCGAATGAGTATAGGCCCAACATACTCAACGTCTTCATAAGTCAACCTCCTCATCTCCAGAATCAACCTAGTGAACCTTCTCTGAACAGCCTCCAATGCAAGTATATCCTTCCTTAAATACGGAGACCAAAACTATACACAGTACTCCAGGTGTGGCCTCACCAATACCCTGTACAATTGTAGCAGGACTTTTCTAATTTTATACTCTATCCCCCTTGCAATAAAGGTCAACTTTCCATTTGCCTTCCTGATTACTTGCTGTACCTGCAGACTACCGTTTTGTGTTTCACGCATAAGGACCCCCAGGTCCCTCTGTACTGAAGCACTTTGCAATTTTTCTCCATTTAAATTATAATTTGCTTTTCTATTTTTTCTGCTGAAGTGGATAACCTCACATTTTCCTACATTTTGGCATCATCTGCCAAATTTTTGCCCACTCACTTAGCCTGTCTATATCCCTTTACAGATTTTTTGCGTCCTCCTCACAATTTGCTTTCCCACCCATTTTTGTATCATCAGCAAACTTGGTTACATTACACTCAGTCCCTTCATCCAAGTCATTAATATAGATTATAAATAGTTGAGGCCCCAGCACCGATCCCTGCGGCATCCCATTAGTCACTGTTTGCCAACCGGAAAATTACCCGCTTATCCCGACTCTCTGTTTTCTGTTAGTTAGCCAATCTTCAATCCATGCTAAAATATTACTCCCATCCCCATGAACTTTCATCTTGTGCAGTAACCTTTTATGTGGCACCTTATCGAATGCCTTCTGGAAATCCAAATACACCACATCCACTGGTGCCCCCTTATCCAAGCTGCTCGTTACATCCTCAAAGAACTTCAGCAAATTTGTCAAACATGATTTTCCTTCGATTGTGTTCCTAACACAGATGAGGCTGCACACAGCGAGGTTAAAGTAACAGTGACCTCAATCTTAAATAAGACACTCCAGAGTGAGGAACAGGCCTTCGGGGCCGGCTTATATACAGTCCTCCCAAGGGATGCTGGGATCCCTTGGGACTTCAGGAGATGAGCTCCCTGGTGGCGGAACATGGAAGTGCATGCTTTACAGATATACAACATCACTCCCCCCGCCAAAGTCAAAGTGAAAACTATTTACCAGGTGAGGTGGTCGGAAGCCTTTCTTTCCCTGGTGGACCGCCTTGGTACAAATGTCTGTCTGATGTGTTGGCTGTGCCCTCGCTGGGCTGGCGTGTTGTTGGCCCTGCAGGGCTGCGAGGTGAGCCTGGCCTTGCTGGGCTGTTGGGCGTGATGGGTTTGATTTCCGGTGTGGTGTTGTTGGTCCTTTGGGTGTGTGTTGTGGGCTCGAAAAAGGTGGTGTCTGCTGTGGGTTGTTCAGGGCAGTCTGTGAACCGCAGCCTCATTTGGTCCAGGTGCTTTCTGAAAATTTGTCTATTGTCTACTTTGACTACAAACACCCTACACCCTTCTTCAGCTATCACCGTGCCCGCGATTCACTTGGGACCATGTCCATAGTTTAGCACATACACATGGTCATTCAGATCAATTTCCTGTGACACAGTGGCGCGACCATCGTTTACATTTTGTTGTTGCTGCCACCTGCCCATTGGAGGCTGCTTTGAACGGGGCCGAGATGACATGTTTGATCCCATTGCAGGTCATGAATTCTTTAAATTCGGCATTGGTGAAACATGGCCCGTTGTCACTGACCAGTATGTCAGGCAGGCCTTGGGTGGCAAACATGGCCCTCAGGCTTTTAATGGTGGCGGTGGTGTTGCTTCCCGACATTATTTCACATTCAATCCATTTTGAAAAAGCATCCACCACCACCAGGAACATTTTACCGAGAAACCAGCCCGCATAGTCGACATGGATCCTCAACCATGGTCTGGAGGGCCAGGACCACAAATTTAGTAATGCCTCTCTGGGCACGTTGCTCAACTGAGCACACACGCTGCATTGCCGTACGCAGGACTCTTAAGTCAGAATCGATACCGGGCCACCACACGTGGGATCTGGCTATCGCTTTCATCATTACTATACCCGGGTGTGTGCTGTGGAGATCCGAGATGAACGTTTTGGTAGCACTACGCGGTTACCCCACAACAGGCAGTCTGCCTGAATGGACAGCTCGTCCTTTCGCCGCTGGAACGGCTTGATTGGCTCTTGCATTTCAACGGGGATGCTGGCCCAGCTCCCATGCAGTACACAGTTTTTTACTAGCGACAGCAGAGGATCTTGGCTAGTCCAAGTCCTAATCTGGCAGGCCGTGGCAGGTGATTTATCATTTTCAAACGCTTCCATGACCATCAACAAATCTGCGGGCTGCGCCACTATCAACAAGTTTGCAGGCTGTGCCATTTCCACCCCCGTGGTGGGCAATGGTAGCCAACTGAGAGCATCCGCACAGTTCTCGGTGCCTGGCCTATGGCGGATGGTATAATTATACACTGATAGCGCGAGTGCCCACCTTTGTATGCGGGCTGAGGCATTAGTATTTATCCCTTTGTTTTCAGCAAACAGGGATGTGAGGGGCTTGTGATCGGTTTCCAGCTCAAATTTGAGGCCAAACAGGTACTGATTCATTTTCTTTACCCCGAACACACACGCTAATACCTCTTTCTCAATCATGCTGTAGGCTCTCTCGGCCTTAGACAAGCTCCTGGAAGCATAGGCGACAGGTTGCAACTTCCCCGCAACATTAGCTTGTTGTAATACACACCCGACTCCATACGACGACGCATCACATGCTAGCACAAGTCTTTTACACGGGTTATACAATACAAGCAGCTTGTTGGAGCATAAAATGTTTCTGGCTTTCTCAAAAGCAATTACTTGGTTTTTTCCCCATACCCAGTTCTCACCTTTGCGCAATAACACATGTAGGGGCTCTAAAAGGGTGCTTAACCCCGGTAGGAAGTTACCAAAATAGTTGAGGAGACCCATGAACGACCGCAGCTCCGTGACGTTCTGTGGCCTGGGCGCGTTCCTGATAGCCTCTGTCTTGGCGTCTGTGGGCTGAATGCTGTCCGCCGCGATCTTTCTCCCCAAAAACTCCACTTCTGTTGCCATGAAGACGCATTTCGACCTCTTCAGCCGCAGCCCTACGCAATCCAGTTGCCGGGGGACCTCCTCCAGGTTTTGTAGGTACTCGGCGGTGTCCCTACCCATGACCAATATGTCGTCCTGAAAGACTACCGTGTGTGGTACCGACTTGAGTAGGCTTTCCATGTTTCTCTGGAAGATCGCTGTAGCCAACTGGATTCCAAATGGGCATCTGTTGTAGATGAACAGTCCCTTGTGCATGTTGATGCAGGTGAGGCCCTTCGAAGATTCCTCCAGCTCCTGCGTCATGTAGGCCGAAGTCAGGTCGAGCTTGGTGAACGTCTTGCCTCCTGCCAGCGTTGCAAATAGGTCGTCTGCCTTAGGTAGTGGGTATTGGTCCTGTAGCGAGAAACGATTAATAGTTACTTTATAATCGCCACAAATCCTGACCGTGCCATCACCTTTGAGTACTGGAACAATCGGGCTGGCCCACTCGCTGAATTTCACTGGGTAGATGATGCCCTCACATTGCAGCCTGTCCAGCTCAATTTCCACTCTCTCCACATCATGTGAGGTACCGCTCGCGCCTTGTGGAGAATGGGTCGTGCCTCTGGGGCCAAGTGGATCCGCACCTTCGCCCTGGAAAAGTTTCCAATGCCTGGCTCAAAAAGGGAAGGAAATTTGTTAAGAACCTGGGTACATGAGGCCTCATCGACATGTGATAGCACTCAGATCTCATCCCAGTTTCAGCGGATTTTTCCCAGTCAGCTCCTTCCAAGCAGTGTGGGGCCATCGCCTGGGACAATCCAGAGTGACAGTTCGTGCACCGTGCGCTCGTAGGTGACCTTGACCATGGCGCTGCCCAGGACAGTGATAAGCTCTTTGGTGTACGTTCTCAGTTTTGTGTGGATGGGGCTCAGGGCTGGTCTGAATGCCTTGTTGCATCACAGTCTCTCAAACATCTTTTTACTCATGATGGATTGGCTAACGCCAGTATCCAGTTCCATGGCTACGGGTAAGCCATTCAATTTTACGCTTAGCATTATAGGTGGACATTTCGCCGAAAATGTGTGCACCCCGTGTACTTCAGCATCTGCCTTCTCTCTCTGAGGCTCGAAATTGCTTTGATCCACCATGGACTGATCTTCCTCTGCCACGTGGTGGTTTGCAGGTTTTGCAGCTTGTCTGCAAGCACGTTGGAGGTGCCCCATTGTTCCACAGCTCTTGCAAATATACCCTTTGAAGCAGCATGAATAGGCTGAATGGAAGCCTCCACAACGCCAACAAGGTGTGAATTGCCTTGCATTCATCCTTTGTTGGGGACTCTGAGTCATTTGGATCACCTGAGGCCTGCTGGCAGTTGCAGACTCGTGGGTTCTGCCCTGTACATTTCTGCTCGCAAACACAGTTCCAGTTAATTTATGAACATTGCTAGCACTTGTGTGCTGAGAGATTTGTTTGGTGTTATCACTGGTGGACATAAACGCCTGTGCTATCGCAATGGCCTTACTGAGGGTCGGTGTCTCTACAGTCAAAAGTTTTCGGAGGATGGTCTCGTGGCCAATGCCCAGTACAAAAAAGTCTCTGAGCATTTGCTCCAGGTAGCCATCAAACTCACATTGTCCTGCAAGTCGCCTTAGCTCGGCGATGTAACTCGCCACTTCCTGACCTTCAGATCGCTGGCACGTGTAGAACCGATACCTCGCCATCAGCACGCTCTCCCTCGGGTTAAGATGCTCCTGAACCAGTGTACACAGCTCCTCATACGACTTATCTGTGGGTTTCACCGGAGCCAGAAGGTTCTTCATGAGTCTGTAGGTCGGTGCCCCGCAGACTGTGAGGAGGACCGCTCGTCTTTTTGCAGCGCTTCCTTCTCCGTCCAGCTCGTTGGCTACAAAGTACTGGTCTAGCTGTTCAACATAGGCTTCCCAGTCCTCACCCTCCGAGAACTTCTCCAGGATAGCCACAGTTTGCTGCATCTTTGCGTTGGATTCGTATTCTCATCGCCATTTATTGTGTTCCTCACACAGATGAGTGCACACAGGGAGGTTAAAGTAACAGTGACCTCAGTCTTTAATAAGACACTTCAGAGTGAGGAACAGGCCTTAGGGGCCGGGTTTTATACAGTGCTCCCAAGCGATGCTGGGATCCCTTGGGACTTCAGGGGATGAGCTCCCTGGTGGCGAAACATGGAAGAGCATGCTTTACAGATACACAACACCTTCCATAAAACCATGCTGACTCTGCTTGATTGAATTATGCTTTTCCAAATGTCCTGCTACTGCTTGTTTAATAATGGACTCCAGCATTTTCCCAACGACAGATGTTAGGCTAACTGGCTTATAGTTTTCTGCTTTCTGTCTGCCTCCTTTTTTAAATAGGGGCGTTACATTTGCAGTTTTCCAATCTGCTGGGACCTGCCCAGAATCCAGGGAATTTTGGTAGATTACAACCAATGCATCCACTATCTCTGCAGCCGCGTCTTTTAGGACCCTAGGATGCAAGCCATCAGGTCCAGGGTACTTTTCTGCCTTTAGTCACAGTAGTTTCCCGAGTACTACTTCTTTAGTGATAGTGATTCCTCCCTCCCTACAGCCCCTTGATTATCCCCGATTGGGATGTTTTTAGTGTCTTTTACTGTGAAGACCGATACAAAATATTTGTTCAACGTCTCTGCCATTTCCCTGTTCCCCATTATTAATTCCCCAGTCTCATTCTCTAGGGGACCAACATTTACTTTAGCCACTATTTTCCTTTTTATCTACCTGTAAAAACTCTTACTATCTGTTTTTATATTTTGTGCTAGTTTACTTTCATATAAGAACATAAGAATTAGGAACAGGATTAGGCCATCTAGCCCCTTGAGCGTGCTCCGCCACTCAACAAGATCATGGCTGATCTGGCCATGGACTCAGCTCCACTTACCCGCCCGCTCCCCATAACCCTTAATTCCCTTATTGGTTAAAAATCTATCTATCTATGAGCTAGCCTTCAATGAGCTAGCCTCAACTGCTTCCCTGGGAAGAGAATTCCACAGATTCACGATCCTCTGGGAGAAGAAATTCCTTCTCAACTCGGTTTTAAATTGGCTCCCCCGTATTTTGAGGCTGTGCCCCCTAGTTCTAGTCTCCCCGACCAGTGGAAACAACCTCTCTGCCTCTATCTTGTCTATCCCTTTCATTATTTTAAATGTTTCTATAAGATCACCCCTCATCCTTCTGAACTCCAACGAGTAAAGACCCAGGCTACTCAATCTATCATCATAAGGTAACCCCCTCATCTCCGGAATCAGCCTAGTGAATCGTCTCTGTACCCCCTCCAAAGCTAGTATATCCTTCCTTAAGTAAGGTGATCAAAACTGCACGCAGTATTACAGGTGCGGCCTCATCAATACCCTGTACAGTTGCAGCAGGACCTCCCTGCTTTTGTACTCCATCCCTCTCGCAATGAAGACCAACATTCCATTCGCCTTCATTGCAAGAGGGATGGAGTACAAAAGCAGGGAGGTCCTGCTGCAACTGTACAGGATATTGGTGAGGCCGTACCTGGAGTACTGCATGCATCTCTCTTCCCTCTCTTTATTATTTTTTTTATTCGTTCTTTGCTGGCTTTTAAAAGTTTCCCAATCCTCTGGCCTCCCACTAGTCTTCGCCACATTGTATGCCCTTGTTTTCAATTTGATACCATCCCTTATTTCCTTAGTTAGCCACCGATGGTTATCCCTTCTCTTACAGCCTTTCCTTCTCATTGGGATATATTTTGTTGAGAGTTATGAAATATCTCCTTAAATGTCTACCACTGCTCATCAACCGTCCCACTCTTCAATCTATTTTCCCAGTCCACTTTAGCCAACTCTGCCTTCATACCTTTGTAGTCTCCTTTATTTAAGCTTAGGAAAGTGATTAGAGATCCAACTTTCTCACCCTCCAACTGAATTTGAAATTCAACCATGTTATGGTCACTCATTCCTAGAGGAACCTTTACTAGGAAATCATTTTTAGTCCTGTCTCATTGCACAGTACCAGATCTAAAATAGTCTGCTCCCTGGTTGGTTCCTTAACATACTTTTCAAGGAAACTATCCCAGATACACTCTCTGAACTCTTCCTCAAGGCTACCCTGGCCAATTTGCTTTGTCCAATCAATATGAAGGTGAAAATCGCCCATTATTATTGCCGTTGCTTTTTTGCAAGCCTCCATTATTTCTTGATTTATACTCCGTCCAACAGTGTAGCTACTTTTAGGGGACTTTTTCCTCTTATCTCTCCCAAATTGATTCAATATCTTGATCTTCTGAGCCAATATCGTTTCTCACTAACGCACCGATGTCATCCTTTATTATCAGAGCTACCCCACCTCCTTTTCCTTTCTGTCTATCTTTCTGAATTGTCAAATACCCCAGAATATTTAGTTCCCAGCCTTGGTCGTCTTGCAACCACGTCTCTGTAATGGCTATCGGATCATACCCATTTGTATCTATTTGTGCTGTCAACTCATCTATTTTGTTACGAATGCTGCGTGCATTCAGATAAAGAGCTTTTAAATTAGTTTTTTTACCCTTTTCTTCTGCTTTGACCCCACTTTCTGATTCACTTTTATGTTTATACATTCTGTCCCTTCCTGTCATGCTCTGGTTTTCATTTCCCCCAGTGCTTATTCTTTGACTTTTTAAATTTTCGCTCAGCTGAACCCTCGCCCCACTAATTAGTTTACCGCCCTCTCTACGGTCCTTGTATTGATCATACAATAGATAAGTATTGACCAGGGCACCGAGGAGAACTCCCCTGTTTTTCTTCGAAATAGTGCCATGGGATCTTTCATGTCCACCTGAGAGAGCAGAAGGGGCCTCGGTTTAACATCTCATCTGCAAGACGGCACCTCCGGCAGTGCAGCACTCCCTCAGCACTGCACTGGAGTGTCAGTTAGATTTATGTGCTCAAGTCTCTGGAGTGGGACTTGAACCTACAACTTCTGTCTCCGAGGCAAGAGTGCTGCCCACTGAGCCACAGCTGGGAAACCAGTTCTTCAGATGGCAGACTCCAGAACAAGGGGACAAAATCTTAAAATGGGAGTTGGGCCAATCAGGAACAATTGCAGGAAGCACTTTTTTGCACAAAAGGTGGTGGAAATCTGGAACTTTCTCTCCCAAAAGGCTGCGGATGCTGGGGGACAATTTGAGATTTCAGACTGAGATCGATAGATTGTTGTCAGGTAAAGGTAGAAAGCGATGTGGAGCAAAGGCCGGTAAAGGTTGAGTTGCAGATCAGCCATGGTCTGGGGTCGAGGGGCTGAATGACCAACTCTTCTTCCTAATGTTCCTAAGTGTAGAACTGTACCCCAGGATAGAGTCGGTACCTGTAGAACTGTACCCCAGGGTAGAGTCAGTGCCTGTGGAACTGTACCCCAGGATAAAGTCCGTGCCTGTGGAACTGTACTACAGGGTAGAGTCCGTGCCTGTAGAACTGTACCCCAGGGTAGAGTCGGTGCCTGTAGAACTGTACTCCAGGATAAAGTCCGTGCCTGTGGAACTGTACCCCAGGATAAAGTTCGTGCCTGTGGAACTGTACTATAGGGTAGAGTCAGTGCCTGTGGAACTGTACCCCAGGATAAAGTCCGTGCCTGTGGAACTGTACTCCAAGATAGAGTCCGTGCCTGTAGAACTGTACCCCAGGGTAGAGTCGGTGCCTGTAGAACTGTACTCCAGGATAAAGTCCGTGCCTGTGGAACTGTACCCCAGGATAAAGTTCGTGCCTGTGGAACTGTACTATAGGGTAGAGTCAGTGCCTGTGGAACTGTACCCCAGGATAAAGTCCGTGCCTGTGGAACTGTACTCCAAGATAGAGTCCGTGCCTGTAGAACTGTACCCCAGGATAAAGTCCGTGCCTGTAGAACTGTATCCCAGGATAGAGTCGGTGCCTGTAGAACTGTACCCCAGGATAGAGTCCGTGGCTGTAGACCTGTACCCCAGGATGGAGTCCGTGCCTGTAGAACTGTACCCCAAGATCGAGTCCGTGCCTGTAGACCTGTACTCCAGGATAGAGTCCGTGCCTGTAGAACTGTACCCCAGGATAGAGTCCGTGCCTATGGAACAGTACTCCAGGATAGAGTCCGTGCCTGTAGAACTGTACCCCAGGATAGAGTCCGTGCCTATGGAACTGTACCCCAGGATAGCGTCCGTGCCTATAGAACTGTACCCCAGGATAGAATCCGTGCCTGTAGAACTGTACCCCAGGATAGAGTCCGTGCCTGTAGAACTGTACCCCAGGATAGAGCCAGTGCCTGTAGAACTGTACCCCAGGATAGAGTCAGTGCCTGTAGAACTGTACCCCAGGAGAGAGTCAGTGCCTGTAAAACAGTACCCCAAGGAGAGAGTCAGTGCCTGTAGAACTGTACCCCAGGAGAGAGTCAGTGCCTGTAAAACAGTACCCCAAGGAGAGAGCCAATGCCTGTAGAACTGTACCCCAGGATGGTTAGTGCCTGTAGAACTGTACCCCAGGATGATCAGTGCATGTGGAACTGTACCCCGGATCGAGTCCGTGCCTGTAGAACTGTACCCCCCGGGTAGTGTCCGTGCCTGTGGAACTGTACCCCGGATAGAGTCAGCACTTTATAGGAGAAGAGGAAGAGGAAATTAGATTGAAACACAACGGAGGAGTAAACAAGCTCCTAATTTAGAACGTAGAAAGGGTAAAGAGGGGTGGGTAAGTGAGCAGGATATATCGGAAGGGTAAATAACCAGAGCAAACTTTAAACATTGCGTGCCTGGGGAAATTTTTTTTGTTTGAAATTGTAAGAATGTGAGAAGCTTGTCAGAGAATCTAAACAAAAAAAATTCCAGACTCTGTGTGAGACACAGAGCTGCACATCTGCAAAAGGTTTACAATCTCTCCCAGGGAGTGGCAGGGCATTTTATGATTTGGCAGGGGACTGGTTGCAATTTATAGCAATCATTACACACACCAGCCTTCCCCCGGCCCTATGCTCGGGAGGGCCGGCTCACTGTGCGCAGGTTAAAAGGCAAACAATGGCCAGATGTGCAGCTGAAATGAAAATATCAGGATGTCAGGCCTGAACGGGACACCGGGAATGGGAGAGGTGTGGGGGAGGGAGAGGAGGAAAGAGTGCAGAGCTGGACAGTGCAAGCTAACAGTCTGATGGCTTTATTGTGACTTTTAGCACACATGTGCTCTCTTGGCAAGAATGCCAGAAAATCTTTCTGTTACACACAGGATTCTGTTCCTTTTTCAGTGTTGTCTGTAGGGGGACGAGCATTATAACTCCATTAAAGTAAATCTCTCCCACCCCTACTCTCTCTTATCCTCTCCCGAAGTTTTGGCTCTCGCTTGCCTATGCCCAGCCGGTCATTTTTCACGCGCGAGCCTCGACAGGCCATTCGACCCTGTGGGCGGGAAAGTAAGCATATTCCAAGCCCAAAAACTGCAACCCACACCTGAGCGCCTTGCAGCAGGGGGCGCTGGATAGTCATCGGCAAGGGCAACGGTGGGAAAACATGGCTGATTTTCAAGCTCCCAAACTCAGATACTGGTACCATTTGTAGTGATCCTTTGACCACCTCGCCCACTATGCTCTAGGTTTGTGTTCAGGAGAGTGTGTTTACACTGTGCTCTGGGTTTGGTGATCGGGGTGTGTGTTTACACTGTGCTCTGGGTTTGGTGATCAGGGAGTGTGTTTACACTGTGTTCTGGGTTTGGTGATCGGGGAGTGTGTTTACACTGTGCTCTGGGTTTGTGTTCAGGAGAGTGTGTTAACACTGTGCTCTGGGTTTGGTGATCAGTGAATGTGTTTACACTGTGCTCTGGGTTTGGTGATTGGGGAGTGTGTTTACACTGTGCTCTGGGTTTGGTGATCAGTGAATGTGTTTACACTGTGCTCTGGGTTTGGTGATCGGGGAGTGTGTTTACACTGTTCTCTGGGTTTGGTGATCGGGGAATGTGTTTACACTGTGCTCTGGGTTTGTCTTCAGGAAAGTGTGTTTACACTGTGCTCGGGGTTTGGTGATCAGGAGAGTGTCTTACACTGTGCTCTGGGTTTGGTGATTCAGGGAGTGTGTTTACACTGTGCTCTGGGTTTGGTGATCAGCGAGTGTGTCTTACACTGTGCTCTGGGTTTGGTGGTCGGGGAGTGTGTATTTACACTGTGCTCTGGGTTTGGTGATCAGCAGAGTTTCTTACACTGTGCTCTGGGTTTGGTGATCAATGAGTGTGTATTTACACTGTGCTCTGGGTTTGGTGATCAGGGAGTGTGTTTACACTGTGCTCTGGGTTTGGTGATCAGGAGAGTGTCTTACACTGTGCTCTGGGTTTGGGGATCAATGAGTGTGTGTTTACACTGTGCTCTGGGTTTGGTGATCAGGGAGTGTGTTTACACTGTGCTCTGGGTTTGGTGGTCAGGAGAGTGTCATACACTGTGCTCTGGGTTTGGTGACCAGGAGAGAGTGTTTACACAGTGCTCTGGGTTTGGTGATCAGGGAGTGTGTTTACACTGTGCTCTGGGTTTGGTGATCGAGGAGTGTGTCTTACACTGTGCTCTTGGTTTGGTGATCGGGGAGTGTGTTTACACAGTGCTCTGGGATTGGTGATCAATGAGTGTGTTTACACTGTGCTCTGGGTTTGCTGATCAGCGAGTGTGTTTACACTGTGCTCTGGAGTTGGTGATCGGGGAGTGTGTTTACACTGTGCTCTGGAGTTGGTGATTAGGGAGTGTGTTTACACTGTGCTCTGGGTTTGGTGATCAGCGAGTGTGTTTACACTGTGCTCTGGGTTTGGTGATCAGGGAGTGTGTTTACACTGTGCTCTGGGTTTGGTGATCAGGGAGTGTGTTTACACTGTGCTCTGGGTTTGGTGATCAGGGAGTATGTTTACACTGTGCTCTGGTTTGGTGATCAGGGAATGTGTTTGCACTGTGCTCTGGGTTTGGTGATGAGGAGAGTGTCATACACTGTGCTCTGGGTTTGGTGATCAGGAGAGTGTGTTTACACTGTGCTCTGGGTTTGGTGATCGGGGAATGTGTTTACACTATGCTCTGGGTTTGGTGATCGGGGAATGTGTTTACACTGTGCTCTGGGTTTGGTGATCAGCGAGTGTGTTTGCACTGTACTCTGGGTTTGGTGATCAGGAAGTGTGTTTATACTGTGCTCTGGAGTTGGTGATCAGGGGTGTGTGTTTACACTGTACTCTGGGTTGGTGATCGAGGAGTGTGTTTACACTGTGCTATGGGTTTGGTGATCGGGGAGTGTGTTTATACTGTGCTCCGGGTTTGGTGATCAGGAGAGTGTCTTACACTGTGCTCTGGGTTTGTGTTCAGGAGAGTGTGTTAACACTGTGCTCTGGGTTTGGTGATCAGTGAATGTGTTTACACTGTGCTCTGGGTTTGGTGATCGAGGAGTGTGTCTTACACTGTGCTCTGGGTTTGGTGGTCGTGGAGTGTGTATTTATACTGTGCTCTGGGTTTGGTGATCAGGGAGTGTGTTTACACTGTGCTCTGGGTTTGGTGACCAGGAGAGAGTGTTTACACAGTGCTCTGGGTTTGGTGATCAGGGAGTGTGTTTACACTGTGCTCTGGGTTTAGTGATCGAGGAGTGTGTCTTACACTGTGCTCTGGGTTTGGTGATCGGGGAGTGTGTTTACACTGTGCTCTTGGATTGGTGATCAATGAGTGTGTTTACACTGTGCTCTGGGTTTGCTGATCAGGGAGTGTGTTTACACTGTGCTCTGGAGTTGGTGATCGGGGAGTGTGTTTACACTGTGCTCTGGAGTTGGTGATTAGGGAGTGTGTTTACACTGTGCTCTGGGTTTGGTGATCAGCGAGTGTGTTTATACTGTGCTCTGGAGTTGGTGTTCAGGAGAGTGTGTTAACACTGTGCTCTGGGTTTGGTGATCAGTGAATGTGTTTACACTGTGCTCTGGGTTTGGTGATCGAGGAGTGTGTCTTACACTGTGCTCTGGGTTTGGTGATCAATGAGTGTGTATATACACTGTGCTCTGGGTTTGGTGATCAGGGAGTGTGTTTACACTGTGCTCTGGGTTTGGTGATCAGCGAGTGTGTTTACACTGTGCTCTGGGTTTGGTGATCAGGGAGTGTGTTTACACTGTGCTCTGGGTTTGGTGATCGGGGAGTGTGTTTACACTGTGCTCTGGGTTTGGTGATCAGGGAGTGTGTTTACACTGTGCTCTGGGTTTGGTGATCAGGGAGTGTGTTTACACTGTGCTCTGGGTTTGGTGATCAGGGAATGTGTTTGCACTGTGCTCTGGGTTTGGTGATGAGGAAGTGTGTTTATATTGTGCTCTGGAGTTGGTGATTGGGGTGTGTGTTTACACTGTACTCTGGGTTGGTGATCGAGGAGTGTGTTTACACTGTGCTATGGGTTTGGTGATCGGGGAGTGTGTTTATACTGTGCTCCGGGTTTGGTGATCAGGAGAGTGTCTTACACTGTGCTCTGGGTTTGGTGATCAGGAGAGTGTGTTTACACTGTGCTCTGGAGTTGGTGATTAGGGAGTGTGTTTACACTGTGCTCTGGAGTTGGTGATCAGGGGAGTGTGTTTACACTGTGCTCTGGAGTTGGTGATTAAGGAGTGTGTTTACAGTGTGCTCTGGGTTTGGTGATCAGGAGAGTGTCTTACACTATGCTCTGGATTTGGTGATCGGGGAGTGTGTTTACACTGTGCTCTGGGTTGGTGATCAGGAGAGTGTCTTACACTGTCATCTGGGTTTGGTGATCAGTGAGTGTGTTTACACTGTGCTCTGGAGTTGGTGATCGGGGAGTGTGTTTACACTGTGCTCTGGGATTGGTGATCAATGAGTGTGTTTACACTGTGCTCTGGGTTTGCTGATCAGGGAGTGTGTTTACACTGTGCTCTGGAGTTGGTGATCGGGGAGTGTGTTTACACTGTGCTCTGGAGTTGGTGATCAGGGGAGTGTGTTTACACTGTGCTCTGGAGTTGGTGATCAGGGGAGTGTGTTTACACTGTGCGCTGTGTTTGGTGATCAGTGAATGTGTTTACACTGTGCTCTGGGTTTGCTGATCAGGGAGTGTGTTTGCACTGTGCTCTGGAATTGGTGATTAGGGAGTGTGTTTACACTGTGCTCTGGAGTTGGTGATCGGGGAGTGTGTTTACACTGTGCTCTGGGTTGGTGATCGAGGAGTGTGTTTACACTGTGCTATGGGTTTGGTGATCAGGGAGTGTGTTTACACTGTGCTCTGGAGTTGGTGATCGGCGAGTGTGTTTACACTGTGCTCTGGGTTTGGTGATCAGGAGAGTGTGTTTACACTGTGCTCTGGGTTTGGTGATCGGGGAATGTGTTTACACTATGCTCTGGGTTTGGTGATCGGGGAATGTGTTTACACTGTGCTCTGGGTTTGGTGATCAGCGAGTGTGTTTGCACTGTACTCTGGGTTTGGTGATCAGGAAGTGTGTTTATACTGTGCTCTGGAGTTGGTGTTCAGGAGAGTGTGTTAACACTGTGCTCTGGGTTTGGTGATCAGTGAATGTGTTTACACTGTGCTCTGGGTTTGGTGATCGAGGAGTGTGTCTTACACTGTGCTCTGGGTTTGGTGATCAATGAGTGTGTATATACACTGTGCTCTGGGTTTGGTGATCAGGGAGTGTGTTTACACTGTGCTCTGGGTTTGGTGATCAGGAGAGTGTCTTACACTGTGCTCTGGGTTTGGTGATCAATGAGTGTGTGTTTACACTGTGCTCTGGGTTTGGTGATCAGGGAGTGTGTTTACACTGTGCTCTGGGTTTGGTGGTCAGGAGAGTGTCATACACTGTGCTCTGGGTTTGGTGACCAGGAGAGAGTGTTTACACAGTGCTCTGGGTTTGGTGATCAGGGAGTGTGTTTACACTGTGCTCTGGGTTTAGTGATCGAGGAGTGTGTCTTACACTGTGCTCTGGGTTTGGTGATCGGGGAGTGTGTTTACACTGTGCTCTTGGATTGGTGATCAATGAGTGTGTTTACACTGTGCTCTGGGTTTGCTGATCAGGGAGTGTGTTTACACTGTGCTCTGGAGTTGGTGATCGGGGAGTGTGTTTACACTGTGCTCTGGAGTTGGTGATTAGGGAGTGTGTTTACACTGTGCTCTGGGTTTGGTGATCAGCGAGTGTGTTTACACTGTGCTCTGGGTTTGGTGATCAGGGAGTGTGTTTACACTGTGCTCTGGGTTTGGTGATCGGGGAGTGTGTTTACACTGTGCTCTGGGTTTGGTGATCAGGGAGTGTGTTTACACTGTGCTCTGGGTTTGGTGATCAGGGAGTGTGTTTACACTGTGCTCTGGGTTTGGTGATCAGGGAATGTGTTTGCACTGTGCTCTGGGTTTGGTGATGAGGAAGTGTGTTTATATTGTGCTCTGGAGTTGGTGATTGGGGTGTGTGTTTACACTGTACTCTGGGTTGGTGATCGAGGAGTGTGTTTACACTGTGCTATGGGTTTGGTGATCGGGGAGTGTGTTTATACTGTGCTCCGGGTTTGGTGATCAGGAGAGTGTCTTACACTGTGCTCTGGGTTTGGTGATCAGGAGAGTGTGTTTACACTGTGCTCTGGAGTTGGTGATTAGGGAGTGTGTTTACACTGTGCTCTGGAGTTGGTGATCAGGGGAGTGTGTTTACACTGTGCTCTGGAGTTGGTGATTAAGGAGTGTGTTTACAGTGTGCTCTGGGTTTGGTGATCAGCGAGTGTGTTTACACTGTGCTCTGGGTTTGCTGATCAGGGAGTGTGTTTACACTGTGCTCTGGGTTTGATGATCGGGGAGTGTGTTTACACTGTGCTCTGGAGTGATCAGGGAGTGTTTTACACTGTGCTCCGGGTTTTGTGACTCGGGAGTGTGTTTACACTGTGCTCTGGGTTTGGTGATCGGGGAGTGTTTTACACTGTGCTCTGGGTTTGGTGATCAGGGAGTGTGTTTACACTGTGCTCTGGGTTTGGTGATCAGGGAGTGTGTTTACACTGTGCTCTGGGTTTGGTGATCAGGGAATGTGTTTGCACTGTGCTCTGGGTTTGGTGATCAGGAAGTGTCTTTATACTGTGCTCTGGAGTTGGTGATCGCGGAGTGTGTTTACACTGTGCTCTGGGTTGGTGATCGAGGAGTGTGTTTACATTGTGCTATGGGTTTGGTGATTGGGGAGTGTGTTTACACTGTGCTCTGGAGTTGGTGATCGGCGAGTGTGTTTACACTGTGCTCTGGAGTTGGTGATTAGGGGAGTGTGTTTACACTGTGCTCTGGAGTTGGTGATCAGGGGAGTGTGTTTACACTGTGCTCTGGGTTTGGTGATCAGGGAGTGTGTTTACACTGTGCTCTGGGTTTGGTGATCAGGGAGTGTGTTTACACTGTGCTCTGGGTTTGGTGATCAGGGAATGTGTTTGCACTGTGCTCTGGGTTTGGTGATGAGGAAGTGTGTTTATATTGTGCTCTGGAGTTGGTGATTGGGGTGTGTGTTTACACTGTACTCTGGGTTGGTGATCGAGGAGTGTGTTTACACTGTGCTATGGGTTTGGTGATCGGGGAGTGTGTTTATACTGTGCTCCGGGTTTGGTGATCAGGAGAGTGTCTTACACTGTGCTCTGGGTTTGGTGATCAGGAGAGTGTGTTTACACTGTGCTCTGGAGTTGGTGATTAGGGAGTGTGTTTACACTGTGCTCTGGAGTTGGTGATCAGGGGAGTGTGTTTACACTGTGCTCTGGAGTTGGTGATTAAGGAGTGTGTTTACAGTGTGCTCTGGGTTTGGTGATCAGCGAGTGTGTTTACACTGTGCTCTGGGTTTGCTGATCAGGGAGTGTGTTTACACTGTGCTCTGGGTTTGATGATCGGGGAGTGTGTTTACACTGTGCTCTGGAGTGATCAGGGAGTGTTTTACACTGTGCTCCGGGTTTTGTGACTCGGGAGTGTGTTTACACTGTGCTCTGGGTTTGGTGATCGGGGAGTGTTTTACACTGTGCTCTGGGTTTGGTGATCAGGGAGTGTGTTTACACTGTGCTCTGGGTTTGGTGATCAGGGAGTGTGTTTACACTGTGCTCTGGGTTTGGTGATCAGGGAATGTGTTTGCACTGTGCTCTGGGTTTGGTGATCAGGAAGTGTCTTTATACTGTGCTCTGGAGTTGGTGATCGCGGAGTGTGTTTACACTGTGCTCTGGGTTGGTGATCGAGGAGTGTGTTTACATTGTGCTATGGGTTTGGTGATTGGGGAGTGTGTTTACACTGTGCTCTGGAGTTGGTGATCGGCGAGTGTGTTTACACTGTGCTCTGGAGTTGGTGATTAGGGGAGTGTGTTTACACTGTGCTCTGGAGTTGGTGATCAGGGGAGTGTGTTTACACTGTGTGCTGTGTTTGGTGATCAGTGAATGTGTTTACACTGTGCTCTGGGTTTGCTGATCAGGGAGCGTGTTTACACTGTGCTCTGTGTTTGGTGATCGGGGAGTGTGTTTACACTGTGCTCTGGAGTTGGTGATCAGGGATTGTGTTTACACTGTGCCCTGGAGTTGGTGATCAGGGAGTGTGTTTACACTGTGTTCTGGGTTTGGTGATCGGGGAGTGTGTTTACACTGTGCTCTGGGTTGGTGATCGAGGAGTGTGTTTACACTGTGCTATGGGTTTGGTGATCAGGGAGTGTGTTTACACTGTGGTCTGGAGTTGGTGATCGGGGAGTGTGTTTACACTGTGCTCTGGGTTGGTGACCAGGAGAGTGTGTTACACTGTACTCTGGATTTGGTGATCAGTGAGTGTGTTTACACTGTGGTCTGGAGTTGGTGATCGGGGAGTGTGTTTACACTGTGCTCTGGGTTTGGTGATCAGGAGAGTGTCTTACACTGTGCTCTGGATTTGGTGATCGGGGAGTGTGTTTACACTGTGCTAAGGGTTTGGTGATCAGGAAGTGTGTTTACACTGTGCTCTGGGTTGGTGATCAGGAGAGTGTCTTACACTGTGATCAGGGTTTGGTGATCAGTGAGTGTGTTTACACTGTGCTCTGGAGTTGGTGATCGGGGAGTGTGTTTACACTGTGCTCTGGGTTTGGTGATCAGGAGAGTGTCTTACACTATGCTCTGGATTTGGTGATCGGGGAGTGTGTTTACACTGTGCTCTGGGTTGGTGATCAGGAGAGTGTCTTACACTGTCATCTGGGTTTGGTGATCAGTGAGTGTGTTTACACTGTGCTCTGGAGTTGGTGATCGGGGAGTGTGTTTACACTGTGCTCTGGGATTGGTGATCAATGAGTGTGTTTACACTGTGCTCTGGGTTTGCTGATCAGGGAGTGTGTTTACACTGTGCTCTGGAGTTGGTGATCGGGGAGTGTGTTTACACTGTGCTCTGGAGTTGGTGATCAGGGGAGTGTGTTTACACTGTGCTCTGGAGTTGGTGATCAGGGGAGTGTGTTTACACTGTGCGCTGTGTTTGGTGATCAGTGAATGTGTTTACACTGTGCTCTGGGTTTGCTGATCAGGGAGTGTGTTTGCACTGTGCTCTGGAATTGGTGATTAGGGAGTGTGTTTACACTGTGCTCTGGAGTTGGTGATCGGGGAGTGTGTTTACACTGTGCTCTGGGTTGGTGATCGAGGAGTGTGTTTACACTGTGCTATGGGTTTGGTGATCAGGGAGTGTGTTTACACTGTGCTCTGGAGTTGGTGATCGGCGAGTGTGTTTACACTGTGCTCTGGGTTGGTGATCAGGAGAGTGTCTTACACTGTGCTCTGGGTTTGGTGATTGGAGAGTGTGTTTACACTGTGCTCTGGAGTTGGTGGTCAGGGGTGTGTGTTTACACTGTGCGCTGTGTTTAGTGATCAGTTAATGTGTTTACACTGTGGCTGATCAGGGAGTGTGTTTACACTGTGCTCTGGGTTTGGTGATCAGGGAGTGTGTTTACACTGTGCTCTGGAGTTGGTGATCTGGGAGTGTGTTTACACTGTGCTCTGGAGTTGGTGATCAGGAGAGTGTCTTACACTGTGCTCTGGGAGGGTGATCAGGAGAGTGTCTTACCCTGTGCTCTGGGTTTGGTGATTGGGGAGTGTGTTTACACTGTGCTCTGGAGTTGGTGATCAGGGAGTGTGTTTACACTGTGCTCTGGAGTAGGTGATCAGGAAAGTGTGTTTACACTGTGCTCTGGAGTTGGTGATCAGGGGAGTGTGTTTACACTGTGTTCTGGGTTTGGTGATCGGGGAGTGTGTTTACACTGTGCTCTGGGTTGGTGATCGAGGAGTGTGTTTACACTGTGCTATGGGTTTGGTGATCGGGGAGTGTGTTTACACTGTGCTCTGGGTTGGTGACCAGGAGAGTGTCTTACACTGTACTCTGGATTTGGTGATCAGTGAGTGTGTTTACACTGTGGTCTGGAATTGGTGATCGGGGAGTGTGTTTACACTGTGCTCTGGGTTTGGTGATCAGGAGAGTGTCTTACACTGTGCTCTGGATTTGGTGATCGGGGAGTGTGTTTACACTGTGCTATGGGTTTGGTGATCGGGGAGTGTGTTTACACTGTGCTCTGTGTTTGGTGATCAGGAAGTGTGTTTACACTGTGCTCTGGGTTGGTGATCAGGAGAGTGTCTTACACTGTGCTCTAGGTTTGGTGATCAGTGAGTGTGTTTACACTGTGCTCTGGAGTTGGTAATCGGGGAGTGTGTTTACACTGTGCTCTGGGTTTGGTGATCAATGAGTGTGTTTACACTGTGATCTGGGTTTGCTGATCAGGGAGTGTGTTTACACTGTGCTCTGGAGTTGGTGATCGGGGAGCGTGTTTACACTGTGCTCTGGATTTGGTGATGAGGAGAGTGTCTTACACTGTGCTCTGGGTTTGGTGATCAAGAGAGTGTGTTTACACTGTGCTCTGGGTTTGGTGATCAGGAGAGTGTCTTACACTGTGCTCTGGGAGGGTGATCAGGAGAGTGTCTTACCCTGTGCTCTGGGTTTGGTGATCAGGGAGTGTGTTTACACTGTGCTCTGGAGTAGGTGATCAGGAAAGTGTGTTTACACTGTGCTCTGGAGTTGGTGATCAGGGGAGTGTGTTTACACTGTGTTCTGGGTTTGGTGATCGGGGAGTGTGTTTACACTGTGCTCTGGGTTGGTGATCGAGGAGTGTGTTTACACTGTGCTATGGGTTTGGTGATCGGGGAGTGTGTTTACACTGTGCTCTGGGTTGGTGACCAGGAGAGTGTCTTACACTGTACTCTGGATTTGGTGATCAGTGAGTGTGTTTACACTGTGGTCTGGAGTTGGTGATCGGGGAGTGTGTTTACACTGTGGTCTTGGTTTGGTGATCAGGAGAGTGTCTTACACTGTGCTCTGGATTTGGTGATCGGGGAGTGTGTTTACACTGTGCTATGGGTTTGGTGATCGGGGAGTGTGTTTACACTGTGCTCTGGGTTTGGTGATCAGGAAGTGTGTTTACACTGTGCTCTGGGTTGGTGATCAGGAGAGTGTCTTACACTGTGCTCTAGGTTTGGTGATCAGTGAGTGTGTTTACACTGTGCTCTGGAGTTGGTAATCGGGGAGTGTGTTTACACTGTGCTCTGGGTTTGGTGATCAGCGAGTGTGTTTACACTGTGATCTGGGTTTGCTGATCAGGGAGTGTGTTTACACTGTGCTCTGGAGTTGGTGATCGGGGAGTGTGTTTACACTGTGCTCTGGATTTGGTGATGAGGAGAGTGTCTTACACTGTGCTCTGGGTTTGGTGATCAAGAGAGTGTGTTTACACTGTGCTCTGGGTTTGGTGATCAGGAGAGTGTCTTACACTGTGCTCTGGGAGGGTGATCAGGAGAGTGTCTTACCCTGTGCTCTGGGTTTGGTGATTGGGGAGTGTGTTTACACTGTGCTCTGGAGTTGGTGATCAGGGAGTGTGTTTACACTGTGCTCTGGAGTAGGTGATCAGGAAAGTGTGTTTACACTGTGCTCTGGAGTTGGTGATCAGGGGAGTGTGTTTACACTGTGTTCTGGGTTTGGTGATCGGGGAGTGTGTTTACACTGTGCTCTGGGTTGGTGATCGAGGAGTGTGTTTACACTGTGCTATGGGTTTGGTGATCGGGGAGTGTGTTTACACTGTACTCTGGATTTGGTGATCAGTGAGTGTGTTTACACTGTGGTCTGGAATTGGTGATCGGGGAGTGTGTTTACACTGTGCTCTGGGTTTGGTGATCAGGAGAGTGTCTTACACTGTGCTCTGGATTTGGTGATCAGGAGAGTGTCTTACACTGTGCTCTGGATTTGGTGATCGGGGAGTGTGTTTACACTGTGGTCTGGAGTTGGTGATCGGGGAGTGTGTTTACACTGTGCTCTGGGTTGGTGATCGAGGAGTGTGTTTACACTGTGCTATGGGTTTGGTGATCGGGGAGTGTGTTTACACTGTGCTCTGGGTTGGTGACCAGGAGAGTGTCTTACACTGTACTCTGGATTTGGTGATCAGTGAGTGTGTTTACACTGTGGTCTGGAGTTGGTGATCGGGGAGTGTGTTTACACTGTGCTCTGGGTTTGGTGATCAGGAGAGTGTCTTACACTGTGCTCTGGATTTGGTGATCGGGGAGTGTGTTTACACTGTGCTATGGGTTTGGTGATCAATGAGTGTGTTTACACTGTGCTCTGGGTTGGTGATCAGGAGAGTGTCTTACACTGTACTCTGGATTTGGTGATCAGTGAGTGTGTTTACACTGTGCTCTGGAGTTGGTGATCGGGGAGTGTGTTTACACTGTGCTCTGGATTTGGTGATGAGGAGAGTGTCTTACACTGTGCTCTGGGTTTGGTGATCAAGAGAGTGTGTTTACACTGTGCTCTGGGTTTGGTGATCAGGAGAGTGTCTTACACTGTGCTCTGGGAGGGTGATCAGGAGAGTGTCTTACCCTGTGCTCTGGGTTTGGTGATCGGGGAGTGTTTTACACTGTGCTCTGGGTTTGGTGATCAGGGAGTGTGTTTACACTGTGCTCTGGGTTTGGTGATCAGGGAGTGTGTTTACACTGTGCTCTGGGTTTGGTGATCAGGGAATGTGTTTGCACTGTGCTCTGGGTTTGGTGATCAGGAAGTGTCTTTATACTGTGCTCTGGAGTTGGTGATCGCGGAGTGTGTTTACACTGTGCTCTGGGTTGGTGATCGAGGAGTGTGTTTACATTGTGCTCTGGGTTTGGTGTTCGGGGAGTGTGTTTACACTGTGCTCTGGAGTTGGTGATCGGGGAGTGTGTTTACACTGTGCTCTGTGTTGGTGATCAGGAGAGTGTCTTACACTGTGCTCTGGGTTTGGTGATTGGGGAGTGTGTTTACACTGTGCTCTGGAGTTGGTGATCGGCGAGTGTGTTTACACTGTGCTCTGGAGTTGGTGATCAGGAGAGTGTGTTTACACTGTGTGCTGTGTTTGGTGATCAGTGAATGTGTTTACACTGTGCTCTGGGTTTGCTGATCAGGGAGCGTGTTTACACTGTGCACTGTGTTTGGTGATCGGGGAGTGTGTTTACACTGTGCTCTGGAGTTGGTGATCAGGGATTGTGTTTACACTGTGCCCTGGAGTTGGTGATCAGGGAGTGTGTTTACACTGTGTTCTGGGTTTGGTGATCGGGGAGTGTGTTTACACTGTGCTCTGGGTTGGTGATCGAGGAGTGTGTTTACACTGTGCTATGGGTTTGGTGATCGGGGAGTGTGTTTACACTGTGCTCTGGGTTGGTGACCAGGAGAGTGTGTTACACTGTACTCTGGATTTGGTGATCAGTGAGTGTGTTTACACTGTGGTCTGGAGTTGGTGATCGGGGAGTGTGTTTACACTGTGCTCTGGGTTTGGTGATCAGGAGAGTGTCTTACACTGTGCTCTGGATTTGGTGATCGGGGAGTGTGTTTACACTGTGCTAAGGGTTTGGTGATCAGGAAGTGTGTTTACACTGTGCTCTGGGTTGGTGATCAGGAGAGTGTCTTACACTGTGATCTGGGTTTGGTGATCAGTGAGTGTGTTTACACTGTGCTCTGGAGTTGGTGATCGGGGAGTGTGTTTACACTGTGCTCTTGGTTTGGTGATCAGGAGAGTGTCTTACACTGTGCTCTGGATTTGGTGATCGGGGAGTGTGTTTACACTGTGCTATGGGTTTGGTGATCGGGGAGTGTGTTTACACTGTGCTCTGGGTTTGGTGATCAGGAAGTGTGTTTACACTGTGCTCTGGGTTGGTGATCAGGAGAGTGTCTTACACTGTGCTCTAGGTTTGGTGATCAGTGAGTGTGTTTACACTGTGCTCTGGAGTTGGTAATCGGGGAGTGTGTTTACACTGTGCTCTGGGTTTGGTGATCAGCGAGTGTGTTTACACTGTGATCTGGGTTTGCTGATCAGGGAGTGTGTTTACACTGTGCTCTGGAGTTGGTGATCGGGGAGTGTGTTTACACTGTGCTCTGGATTTGGTGATGAGGAGAGTGTCTTACACTGTGCTCTGGGTTTGGTGATCAAGAGAGTGTGTTTACACTGTGCTCTGGGTTTGGTGATCAGGAGAGTGTCTTACACTGTGCTCTGGGAGGGTGATCAGGAGAGTGTCTTACCCTGTGCTCTGGGTTTGGTGATTGGGGAGTGTGTTTACACTGTGCTCTGGAGTTGGTGATCAGGGAGTGTGTTTACACTGTGCTCTGGAGTAGGTGATCAGGAAAGTGTGTTTACATTGTGCTCTGGAGTTGGTGATCAGGGGAGTGTGTTTACACTGTGTTCTGGGTTTGGTGATCGGGGAGTGTGTTTACACTGTGCTCTGGGTTGGTGATCGAGGAGTGTGTTTACACTGTGCTATGGGTTTGGTGATCGGGGAGTGTGTTTACACTGTGCTCTGGGTTGGTGACCAGGAGAGTGTCTTACACTGTACTCTGGATTTGGTGATCAGTGAGTGTGTTTACACTGTGGTCTGGAGTTGGTGATCGGGGAGTGTGTTTACACTGTGCTCTGGGTTTGGTGATCAGGAGAGTGTCTTACACTGTGCTCTGGATTTGGTGATCGGGGAGTGTGTTTACACTGTGCTATGGGTTTGGTGATCGGGGAGTGTGTTTACACTGTGCTCTGGGTTTGGTGATCAGGAAGTGTGTTTACACTGTGCTCTGGGTTGGTGATCAGGAGAGTGTCTTACACTGTGCTCTAGGTTTGGTGATCAGTGAGTGTGTTTACACTGTGCTCTGGAGTTGGTAATCGGGGAGTGTGTTTACACTGTGCTCTGGGTTTGGTGATCAATGAGTGTGTTTACACTGTGCTCTGGGTTGGTGATCAGGAGAGTGTCTTACACTGTACTCTGGATTTGGTGATCAGTGAGTGTGTTTACACTGTGCTCTGGAGTTGGTGATCGGGGAGTGTGTTTACACTGTGCTCTGGATTTGGTGATGAGGAGAGTGTCTTACACTGTGCTCTGGGTTTGGTGATCAAGAGAGTGTGTTTACACTGTGCTCTGGGTTTGGTGATCAGGAGAGTGTCTTACACTGTGCTCTGGGAGGGTGATCAGGAGAGTGTCTTACCCTGTGCTCTGGGTTTGGTGATCGGGGAGTGTTTTACACTGTGCTCTGGGTTTGGTGATCAGGGAGTGTGTTTACACTGTGCTCTGGGTTTGGTGATCAGGGAGTGTGTTTACACTGTGCTCTGGAGTTGGTGATCGCGGAGTGTGTTTACACTGTGCTCTGGGTTGGTGATCGAGGAGTGTGTTTACATTGTGCTATGGGTTTGGTGTTCGGGGAGTGTGTTTACACTGTGCTCTGGAGTTGGTGATCGGGGAGTGTGTTTACACTGTGCTCTGTGTTGGTGATCAGGAGAGTGTCTTACACTGTGCTCTGGGTTTGGTGATTGGGGAGTGTGTTTACACTGTGCTCTGGAGTTGGTGATCGGCGAGTGTGTTTACACTGTGCTCTGGAGTTGGTGATCAGGAGAGTGTGTTTACACTGTGTGCTGTGTTTGGTGATCAGTGAATGTGTTTACACTGTGCTCTGGGTTTGCTGATCAGGGAGCGTGTTTACACTGTGCTCTGTGTTTGGTGATCGGGGAGTGTGTTTACACTGTGCTCTGGAGTTGGTGATCAGGGATTGTGTTTACACTGTGCCCTGGAGTTGGTGATCAGGGAGTGTGTTTACACTGTGTTCTGGGTTTGGTGATCGGGGAGTGTGTTTACACTGTGCTCTGGGTTGGTGATCGAGGAGTGTGTTTACACTGTGCTATGGGTTTGGTGATCGGGGAGTGTGTTTACACTGTGCTCTGGGTTGGTGACCAGGAGAGTGTGTTACACTGTACTCTGGATTTGGTGATCAGTGAGTGTGTTTACACTGTGGTCTGGAGTTGGTGATCGGGGAGTGTGTTTACACTGTGCTCTGGGTTTGGTGATCAGGAGAGTGTCTTACACTGTGCTCTGGATTTGGTGATCGGGGAGTGTGTTTACACTGTGCTAAGGGTTTGGTGATCAGGAAGTGTGTTTACACTGTGCTCTGGGTTGGTGATCAGGAGAGTGTCTTACACTGTGATCTGGGTTTGGTGATCAGTGAGTGTGTTTACACTGTGCTCTGGAGTTGGTGATCGGGGAGTGTGTTTACACTGTGCTCTGGGTTTGGTGATCAGGAGAGTGTCTTACACTATGGTCTGGATTTGGTGATCGGGGAGTGTGTTTACACTGTGCTAAGGGTTTGGTGATCAGGAAGTGTGTTTACACTGTGCTCTGGGTTGGTGATCAGGAGAGTGTCTTACACTGTTATCTGGGTTTGGTGATCAGTGAGTGTGTTTACACTGTGCTCTGGGTTGGTGATCAGGAGAGTGTCTTACACTGTGATCTGGGTTTGGTGATCAGTGAGTGTGTTTACACTGTGCTCTGGAGTTGGTGATCGGGGAGTGTGCTTACACTGTGCTCTGGGTTTGGTGATCAGGAGTGTGTCTTACACTATGCTCTGGATTTGGTGATCGGGGAGTGTGTTTACACTGTGCTCTGGGTTTGGTGATCAGGAAGTGTGTTTACACTGTGCTCTGGGTTGGTGATCAGGAGAGTGTCTTACACTGTGATCTGGGTTTGGTGATCAGTGAGTGTGTTTACACTGTGCTCTGGAGTTGGTGATCGGGGAGTGTGTTTACACTGTGCTCTGGGTTTGGTGATCAGGAGAGTGTCTTACACTATGCTCTGGATTTGGTGATCGGGGAGTGTGTTTACACTGTGCTAAGGGTTTGGTGATCAGGAAGTGTGTTTACACTGTGCTCTGGATTGGTGATCAGGAGAGTGTCTTACACTGTTATCTGGGTTTGGTGATCAGTGAGTGTGTTTACACTGTGCTCTGGAGCTGGTGATCGGGGAGTGTGTTTACACTGTGCTCTGGGATTGGTGATCAATGAGTGTGTTTACACTGTGCTCTGGGTTTGCTGATCAGGGAGTGTGTTTACACTGTGCTCTGGAGTTGGTGATCGGGGAGTGTGTTTACACTGTGCTCTGGAGTTGGTGATCAGGGGAGTGTGTTTACACTGTGCTCTGGAGTTGGTGATCAGGGGAGTGTGTTTACACTGTGCTCTGGAGTAGGTGATCAGGAAAGTGTGTTTACACTGTGCTCTGGAGTTGGTGATCAGGAGAGTGTCTTACACTGTTATCTGGGTTTGGTGATCAGTGAGTGTGTTTACACTGTGCTCTGGAGCTGGTGATCGGGGAGTGTGTTTACACTGTGCTCTGGGATTGGTGATCAATGAGTGTGTTTACACTGTGCTCTGGGTTTGCTGATCAGGGAGTGTGTTTACACTGTGCTCTGGAGTTGGTGATCGGGGAGTGTGTTTACACTGTGCTCTGGAGTTGGTGATCAGGGGAGTGTGTTTACACTGTGCTCTGGAGTTGGTGATCAGGGGAGTGTGTTTACACTGTGCGCTGTGTTTGGTGATCAGTGAATGTGTTTACACTGTGCTCTGGGTTTGCTGATCAGGGAGTGTGTTTACACTGTGCTATGGGTTTGGTGATCGGGGAGTGTGTTTACACTGTGCTCTGGGTTGGTGACCAGGAGAGTGTCTTACACTGTACTCTGGATTTGGTGATCAGGAGAGTGTCTTACACTGTGCTCTGGGAGGGTGATCAGGAGAGTGTCTTACCCTGTGCTCTGGGTTTGGTGATTGGGGAGTGTGTTTACACTGTGCTCTGGAGTTGGTGATCAGGGAGTGTGTTTACACTGTGCTCTGGAGTAGGTGATCAGGAAAGTGTGTTTACACTGTGCTCTGGAGTTGGTGATCAGGAGAGTGTCTTACACTGTGCTCTGGGTTTGGTGATTCAGGGAGTATGTTTACACTGTGCTCTGGGTTTGGTGGTCGGGGAGTGTGTATTTACACTGTGCTCTGGGTTTGGTGATCAGGAGAGTGTCTTACACTGTGCTCTGGGTTCGGTGATTCAGGGAGTGTGTTTACACTGTGCTCTGGGTTTGGTGATCGAGGAGTGTGTCTTACACTGTGCTCTGGGTTTGGTGATCAGGAGAGTGTCTTACACTGTGCTCTGGGTTTGGTGATCAATGAGTGTGTATTTACACTGTGCTCACTGTGCTCTGGGTTTGGTGATCAGGAGAGTGTCTTACACAGTGCTCTGGGTTTGGTGACCAGGAGAGAGTGTTTACACAGTGCTCTGGGTTTGGTGATCAGGAGAGTGTCTTACACTGTGCTCTGGGTTTGGTGATCAGGAGAGTGTGTTTACACTGTGCTCTGGGTTTGGTGATCGGGGAGTGTGTTTACAATGTGCTCTGGAGTTGGTGATTAGGGAGTGTGTTTACACTGTGCTCTGGAGTTGGTGATCAGGGCAGTGTGTTTACACTGTGCTGTGGAGTTGGCGATCAGTGGAGTGTGTTTACACTGTGCGCTGTGTTTGGGGATCAGTGAATGTGTTTACACTGTGCTCTGGGTTTGCTGATCAGGGAGTGTGTTTACACTGTGCTCTGGTGTTGGTGATTAGGGAGTGTGTTTACACTATGCTCTGGAGTTGGTGATCGGGGAGTGTGTTTACACTGTGCTCTGGGATGGTGATCGAGGAGTGTGTTTACACTGTGCTATGGGTTTGGTGATCGGGGAGTGTGTTTACACTGTGCTCTGGGTTTGGTGATTGGGGAGTGTGTTTACACTGTGCTCTGGAGTTGGTGATCAGGGGAGTGTGTTTATACTGTGCGCTGTGTTTGGTGATCAGTGAATGTGTTTACACTGTGCTCTGGGTTTGCTGATCAGGGAGTGTGTTTACACTGTGCTCTGGGTTTGGTGATCGGGGAGTGTGTTTACACTGTGCTCTGGGTTGGTGATCGAGGAGTGTGTTTACACTGTGCTATGGGTTTGGTGATCGGGGAATGTGTTTACACTGTGCTCTGGGTTTGGTGATCATTGAGTGTGTATTTACACTGTGCTCTGGGTTTGGTGATCAGGGAGTGTGTTTACACTGTGCTCTGGGTTTGGTGATCAGGAGAGTGTCTTACACTGTGCTCTCGGTTTGGTGATTCAGGGAGTGTGTTTACACTGTGCTCTGGGTTTGGTGATCGAGGAGTGTGTCTTACACTGTGCTCTGGGTTTGGTGGTCGGGGAGTGTGTATTTAAACTGTGCTCTGGGTTTGGTGATCAGGAGAGTGTCTTACACTGTGCTCTGGGTTTGGTGATTCAGGGAGTGTGTTTACACTGTGTTCTGGGTTTGGTGATCGAGGAGTGTGTATTTACACTGTGCTCACTGTGCTCTGGGTTTGGTGATCAGGAGAGTATCTTACACAGTGCTCTGGGTTTGGTGACCAGGAGAGAGTGTTTACACAGTGCTCTGGGTTTGGTGATCAGGAGAGTGTCTTACACTGTGCTCTGGGTTTGGTGATCAGGAGAGTGTGTTTACACTGTGCTCTGGGTTTGGTGATCGGGGAGTGTGTTTACAATGTGCTCTGGAGTTGGTGATTAGGGAGTGTGTTTACACTGTGCTCTGGAGTTGGTGATCAGGGCAGTGTGTTTACACTGTGCTGTGGAGTTGGTGATCAAGGGAGTGTGTTTACACTGTGCGCTGTGTTTGGGGATCAGTGAATGTGTTCACACTGTGCTCTGGGTTTGCTGATCAGGGAGTGTGTTTACACTGTGCTCTGGTGTTGGTGATTAGGGAGTGTGTTTACACTATGCTCTGGAGTTGGTGATCGGGGAGTGTGTTTACACTGTGCTCTGGGATGGTGATCGAGGAGTGTGTTTACACTGTGCTATGGGTTTGGTGATCGGGGAGTGTGTTTACATTGTGCTCTGGGTTTGGTGATCGAGGAGTGTGTTTACACTGTGCTATGGGTTTGGTGATCGGGGAGTGTGTTTACACTGTGCTCTGGGTTTGGTGATTGGGGAGTGTGTTTACACTGTGCTCTGGAGTTGGTGATCAGGGGAGTGTGTTTATACTGTGCGCTGTGTTTGGTGATCAGTGAATGTGTTTACACTGTGCTCTGGGTTTGCTGATCAGGGAGTGTGTTTACACTGTGCTCTGGGTTTGGTGATCGGGGAGTGTGTTTACACTGTGCTCTGAAGTTGGTGATCTGGGAGTGTGTTTACACTGTGCTCTGGAGTTGGTGATCAGATAATGTGTTTACACTGTGTTCTGGGTTGGTGATCGAGGAGTGTGTTTACACTGTGCTATGGGTTTGGTGATCGGGGAATGTGTTTACACTCTGCTCTGGGTTTGGTGATCAGGGAGTGTGTTTACACTGTGCTCTGGGTTTGGTGATCGGGGAGTGTGTTTACACTGTGCTCTGAAGTTGGTGATCTGGGAGTGTGTTTACACTGTGCTCTGGAGTTGGTGATCGGGGAGTGTGTTTACACTGTGCTCTGGGTTGGTGATCGAGGAGTGTGTTTACACTGTGCTATGGGTTTGGTGATCGGGGAATGTGTTTACACTGTGCTCTGGGTTTGGTGATCAATGAGTGTGTATTTACACTGTGCTCTGGGTTTGGTGATCAGGGAGTGTGTTTACACTGTGCTCTGGGTTTGGTGATCAGGAGAGTGTCTTACACTGTGCTCTGGGTTTGGTGATTCAGGGAGTGTGTTTACACTGTGCTCTGGGTTTGGTGATCGAGGAGTGTGTCTTACACTGTGCTCTGGGTTTGGTGGTCGGGGAGTGTGTATTTACACTGTGCTCTGGGTTTGGTGATCAGGAGAGTGTCTTACACTGTGCTCTGGGTTTGGTGATTCAGGGAGTGTGTTTACACTGTGCTCTGGGTTTGGTGATCGAGGAGTGTGTCTTACACTGTGCTCTGGGTTTGGTGATCAGGAGAGTGTCTTACACTGTGCTCTGGGTTTGGTGATCAATGAGTGTGTATTTACACTGTGCTCACTGTGCTCTGGGTTTGGTGATCAGGAGAGTGTCTTACACAGTGCTCTGGGTTTGGTGACCAGGAGAGAGTGTTTACACAGTGCTCTGGGTTTGGTGATCAGGAGAGTGTCTTACACTGTGCTCTGGGTTTGGTGATCAGGAGAGTGTGTTTACACTGTGCTCTGGGTTTGGTGATCGGGGAGTGTGTTTACAATGTGCTCTGGAGTTGGTGATTAAGGAGTGTGTTTACACTGTGCTCTGGAGTTGGTGATCAGGGCAGTGTGTTTACACTGTGCTGTGGAGTTGGTGATCAGGGGAGTGTGTTTACACTGTGCGCTGTGTTTGGGGATCAGTGAATGTGTTTACACTGTGCTCTGGGTTTGCTGATCAGGGAGTGTGTTTACACTGTGCTCTGGTGTTGGTGATTAGGGAGTGTGTTTACACTATGCTCTGGAGTTGGTGATCGGGGAGTGTGTTTACACTGTGCTCTGGGATGGTGATCGAGGAGTGTGTTTACACTGTGCTATGGGTTTGGTGATCGGGGTGTGTGTTTACACTGTGCTCTGGGTTTGGTGATTGGGCAGTGTGTTTACACTGTGCTCTGGAGTTGGTGATCAGGGGAGTGTGTTTCTACTGTGCGCTGTGTTTGGTGATCAGTGAATGTGTTTACACTGTGCTCTGGGTTTGCTGATCAGGGAGTGTGTTTACACTGTGCTCTGGGTTTGGTGATCGGGGAGTGTGTTTACACTGTGCTCTGAAGTTGGTGCTCTGGGAGTGTGTTTACACTGTGCTCTGGAGTTGGTGATCAGATAATGTGTTTACACTGTGTTTTGGGTTGGTGATCGAGGTGTGTGTTTACACTGTGCTATGGGTTTGGTGATCGGGGAATGTGTTTACACTCTGCTCTGGGTTTGGTGATCAGGAGATTGTGTTTATACTGTGCTCTGGAGTTGGTGATCAGGGGAGTGTGTTTACACTGTGCTCTGGAGTTGGTGATCAGGGGAGTGTGTTTACACTGTGCGCTGTGTTTGGGGATCAGTGAGTGTGTTTACACTGTGCTCTGGGTTTGCTGATCAGGGAGTGTGTTTACACTGTGCTCTGGTGTTGGTGATTAGGGAGTGTGTTTACACTGTGCTCTGGAGTTGGTGATCGGGGAGTGTGTTTACACTGTGCTCTGGGATGGTGATCGAGGAGTGTGTTTACACTGTGCTATGGGTTTGGTGATCGGGGAATGTGTTTACACTGTGCTCTGGGTTTGGTGATCAGGAGATTGTGTTTACACTGTGCTCTGGAGTTGGTGATCAGGGGAGTGTGTTTACACTGTGCTCTGGAGTTGGTGATCAGGGGAGAGTGTTTACACTGTGCGCTGTGTTTGGTGATCGGGGAATGTGTTTACACTGTGCCCTGGAGTTGGTGATCAGGGAGTGTGTTTACACTGTGCTCTGGGTTTGGTGATCAGTGAGTGTGTTTACACTGTGCTCTGAAGTTGGTGATCGGGGAGTGTGTTTACACTGTGCTCTGGGTTTGGTGATCAATGAGTGTGTTTACACTGTGCTCTGGGTTTGGTGATCGGGGAATGTGTTTACACTGTGCCCTGGAGTTGGTGATCAGGGAGTGTGTTTACACTGTGCTCTGGGTTTGGTGATCGGGGAGTGTGTTTACACTGTGCTCTGGAGTTGGTGATCAGGGAGTGTGTTTACACTGTGCTCTGGGATGGTGATCGAGGAGTGTGTTTACACTGTGCTATGGGTTTGGTGATCGGGGAGTGTGTTTACACTGTGCTCTGGGTTTGGTGATTGGGGAGTGTGTTTACACTGTGCTCTGGAGTTAGTGATCAGGGGAGTGTGTTTATACTGTGCGCTGTGTTTGGTGATCAGTGAATGTGTTTACACTGTGCTCTGGGTTTGCTGATCAGGGAGTGTGTTTACACTATGCTCTGGGTTTGGTGATCGGGGAGTGTGTTAACACTGTGCTCTGAAGTTGGTGATCTGGGAGTGTGTTTACACTGTGCTCTGGAGTTGGTGATCAGATAATGTGTTTACACTGTGTTCTGGGTTGGTGATCGAGGTGTGTGTTTACACTGTGCTATGGGTTTGGTGATCGGGGAATGTGTTTACACTCTGCTCTGGGTTTGGTGATCAGGACATTGTGTTTACACTGTGCTCTGGAGTTGGTGATCAGAGGAGTGTGTTTACACTGTGCTCTGGAGTTGGTGATCAGGGGAGTGTGTTTACACTGTGCTCTGGTGTTGGTGATTAGGGAGTGTGTTTACACTGTGCTCTGGAGTTGGTGATCGGGGAGTGTGTTTACACTGTGCTCTGGGATGGTGATCGAGGAGTGTGTTTACACTGTGCTATGGGTTTGGTAATCGGGGAGTGTGTTTACACTGTGCTCTGGGTTTGGTGATTGGGGAGTGTGTTTACACTGTGCTCTGGAGTTGGTGATCAGGGGAGTGTGTTTACACTGTGCGCTGTGTTTGGTGATCAGTGAATGTGTTTACACTGTGCTCTGGGTTCGCTGATCAGGGAGTGTGTTTACACTGTGCTCTGGGTTTGGTGATCGGGGAGTGTGTTTACACTGTGCTCTGAAGTTGGTGATCTGGGAGTGTGTTTACACTGTGCTCTGGAGTTGGTGATCGGGGAGTGTGTTTACACTGTGCTCTGGGTTGGTGATCGAGGAGTGTGTTTACACTGTGCTATGGGTTTGGTGATCGGGGAATGTGTTTACACTGTGCTCTGGGTTTGGTGATCAGGAGATTGTGTTTACACTGTGCTCTGGAGTTGGTGATCAGGGGAGTGTGTTTACACTGTGCTCTGGAGTTGGTGATCAGGGAAGAGTGTTTACACTGTGCGCTGTGTTTGGTGATCGGGGAATGTGTTTACACTGTGCCCTGGAGTTGGTGATCAGGGAGTGTGTTTACACTGTGCTCTGGGTTTGGTGATCAGTGAGTGTGTTTACACTGTGCTCTGAAGTTGGTGATCGGGGAGTGTGTTTACACTGTGCTCTGGGTTTGGTGATCAATGAGTGTGTTTACACTGTGCTCTGGGTTTGGTGATCGGGGAATGTGTTTACACTGTGCCCTGGAGTTGGTGATCAGGGAGTGTGTTTACACTGTGCTCTGGGTTTGGTGATCGGGGAGTGTGTTTACACTGTGCTCTGGAGTTGGTGATCAGGGAGTCTGTTTACACTGTGCTCTGGAGTTGGTGATCAGGGGAGTGTGTTTACACTGCGCTGTGTTTGGTGATCAGTGAATGTGTTTATACTGTGTTCTGGGTATGGTGATCGGGGAGTGTGTTTACACTGTGCTCTGGGTTGGTGATCGAGGAGTGTGTTTACACTGTGCTATGGGTTTGGTGATCAGGAGATTGTGTTTACACTGTGCTCTGGAGTTGGTGATCGGGGACTGTGTTTACACTGTGCTCTGGGTTGGTGATCAGGGAGTGTGTTTACACTGTGCTCTGGGTTTGGTGATCGGGGAATGTGTTTACACTATGCTCTGGGTTTGGTGATCGGGGAATGTGTTTACACTGTGCTCTGGGTTTGGTGATCAGCGAGTGTGTTTGCACTGTACTCTGGGTTTGGTGATCAGGAAGTGTGTTTATACTGTGCTCTGGAGTTGGTGTTCAGGAGAGTGTGTTAACACTGTGCTCTGGGTTTGGTGATCAGTGAATGTGTTTACACTGTGCTCTGGGTTTGGTGATCGAGGAGTGTGTCTTACACTGTGCTCTGGGTTTGGTGATCAATGAGTGTGTATATACACTGTGCTCTGGGTTTGGTGATCAGGGAGTGTGTTTACACTGTGCTCTGGGTTTGGTGATCAGGAGAGTGTCTTACACTGTGCTCTGGGTTTGGTGATCAATGAGTGTGTGTTTACACTGTGCTCTGGGTTTGGTGATCAGGGAGTGTGTTTACACTGTGCTCTGGGTTTGGTGGTCAGGAGAGTGTCATACACTGTGCTCTGGGTTTGGTGACCAGGAGAGAGTGTTTACACAGTGCTCTGGGTTTGGTGATCAGGGAGTGTGTTTACACTGTGCTCTGGGTTTAGTGATCGAGGAGTGTGTCTTACACTGTGCTCTGGGTTTGGTGATCGGGGAGTGTGTTTACACTGTGCTCTTGGATTGGTGATCAATGAGTGTGTTTACACTGTGCTCTGGGTTTGCTGATCAGGGAGTGTGTTTACACTGTGCTCTGGAGTTGGTGATCGGGGAGTGTGTTTACACTGTGCTCTGGAGTTGGTGATTAGGGAGTGTGTTTACACTGTGCTCTGGGTTTGGTGATCAGCGAGTGTGTTTACACTGTGCTCTGGGTTTGGTGATCAGGGAGTGTGTTTACACTGTGCTCTGGGTTTGGTGATCGGGGAGTGTGTTTACACTGTGCTCTGGGTTTGGTGATCAGGGAGTGTGTTTACACTGTGCTCTGGGTTTGGTGATCAGGGAGTGTGTTTACACTGTGCTCTGGGTTTGGTGATCAGGGAATGTGTTTGCACTGTGCTCTGGGTTTGGTGATGAGGAAGTGTGTTTATATTGTGCTCTGGAGTTGGTGATTGGGGTGTGTGTTTACACTGTACTCTGGGTTGGTGATCGAGGAGTGTGTTTACACTGTGCTATGGGTTTGGTGATCGGGGAGTGTGTTTATACTGTGCTCCGGGTTTGGTGATCAGGAGAGTGTCTTACACTGTGCTCTGGGTTTGGTGATCAGGAGAGTGTGTTTACACTGTGCTCTGGAGTTGGTGATTAGGGAGTGTGTTTACACTGTGCTCTGGAGTTGGTGATCAGGGGAGTGTGTTTACACTGTGCTCTGGAGTTGGTGATTAAGGAGTGTGTTTACAGTGTGCTCTGGGTTTGGTGATCAGCGAGTGTGTTTACACTGTGCTCTGGGTTTGCTGATCAGGGAGTGTGTTTACACTGTGCTCTGGGTTTGATGATCGGGGAGTGTGTTTACACTGTGCTCTGGAGTGATCAGGGAGTGTTTTACACTGTGCTCCGGGTTTTGTGACTCGGGAGTGTGTTTACACTGTGCTCTGGGTTTGGTGATCGGGGAGTGTTTTACACTGTGCTCTGGGTTTGGTGATCAGGGAGTGTGTTTACACTGTGCTCTGGGTTTGGTGATCAGGGAGTGTGTTTACACTGTGCTCTGGGTTTGGTGATCAGGGAATGTGTTTGCACTGTGCTCTGGGTTTGGTGATCAGGAAGTGTCTTTATACTGTGCTCTGGAGTTGGTGATCGCGGAGTGTGTTTACACTGTGCTCTGGGTTGGTGATCGAGGAGTGTGTTTACATTGTGCTATGGGTTTGGTGATTGGGGAGTGTGTTTACACTGTGCTCTGGAGTTGGTGATCGGCGAGTGTGTTTACACTGTGCTCTGGAGTTGGTGATTAGGGGAGTGTGTTTACACTGTGCTCTGGAGTTGGTGATCAGGGGAGTGTGTTTACACTGTGCTCTGGGTTTGGTGATCAGGGAGTGTGTTTACACTGTGCTCTGGGTTTGGTGATCAGGGAGTGTGTTTACACTGTGCTCTGGGTTTGGTGATCAGGGAATGTGTTTGCACTGTGCTCTGGGTTTGGTGATGAGGAAGTGTGTTTATATTGTGCTCTGGAGTTGGTGATTGGGGTGTGTGTTTACACTGTACTCTGGGTTGGTGATCGAGGAGTGTGTTTACACTGTGCTATGGGTTTGGTGATCGGGGAGTGTGTTTATACTGTGCTCCGGGTTTGGTGATCAGGAGAGTGTCTTACACTGTGCTCTGGGTTTGGTGATCAGGAGAGTGTGTTTACACTGTGCTCTGGAGTTGGTGATTAGGGAGTGTGTTTACACTGTGCTCTGGAGTTGGTGATCAGGGGAGTGTGTTTACACTGTGCTCTGGAGTTGGTGATTAAGGAGTGTGTTTACAGTGTGCTCTGGGTTTGGTGATCAGCGAGTGTGTTTACACTGTGCTCTGGGTTTGCTGATCAGGGAGTGTGTTTACACTGTGCTCTGGGTTTGATGATCGGGGAGTGTGTTTACACTGTGCTCTGGAGTGATCAGGGAGTGTTTTACACTGTGCTCCGGGTTTTGTGACTCGGGAGTGTGTTTACACTGTGCTCTGGGTTTGGTGATCGGGGAGTGTTTTACACTGTGCTCTGGGTTTGGTGATCAGGGAGTGTGTTTACACTGTGCTCTGGGTTTGGTGATCAGGGAGTGTGTTTACACTGTGCTCTGGGTTTGGTGATCAGGGAATGTGTTTGCACTGTGCTCTGGGTTTGGTGATCAGGAAGTGTCTTTATACTGTGCTCTGGAGTTGGTGATCGCGGAGTGTGTTTACACTGTGCTCTGGGTTGGTGATCGAGGAGTGTGTTTACATTGTGCTATGGGTTTGGTGATTGGGGAGTGTGTTTACACTGTGCTCTGGAGTTGGTGATCGGCGAGTGTGTTTACACTGTGCTCTGGAGTTGGTGATTAGGGGAGTGTGTTTACACTGTGCTCTGGAGTTGGTGATCAGGGGAGTGTGTTTACACTGTGTGCTGTGTTTGGTGATCAGTGAATGTGTTTACACTGTGCTCTGGGTTTGCTGATCAGGGAGCGTGTTTACACTGTGCTCTGTGTTTGGTGATCGGGGAGTGTGTTTACACTGTGCTCTGGAGTTGGTGATCAGGGATTGTGTTTACACTGTGCCCTGGAGTTGGTGATCAGGGAGTGTGTTTACACTGTGTTCTGGGTTTGGTGATCGGGGAGTGTGTTTACACTGTGCTCTGGGTTGGTGATCGAGGAGTGTGTTTACACTGTGCTATGGGTTTGGTGATCAGGGAGTGTGTTTACACTGTGGTCTGGAGTTGGTGATCGGGGAGTGTGTTTACACTGTGCTCTGGGTTGGTGACCAGGAGAGTGTGTTACACTGTACTCTGGATTTGGTGATCAGTGAGTGTGTTTACACTGTGGTCTGGAGTTGGTGATCGGGGAGTGTGTTTACACTGTGCTCTGGGTTTGGTGATCAGGAGAGTGTCTTACACTGTGCTCTGGATTTGGTGATCGGGGAGTGTGTTTACACTGTGCTAAGGGTTTGGTGATCAGGAAGTGTGTTTACACTGTGCTCTGGGTTGGTGATCAGGAGAGTGTCTTACACTGTGATCAGGGTTTGGTGATCAGTGAGTGTGTTTACACTGTGCTCTGGAGTTGGTGATCGTGGAGTGTGTTTACACTGTGCTCTGGGTTTGGTGATCAGGAGAGTGTCTTACACTATGCTCTGGATTTGGTGATCGGGGAGTGTGTTTACACTGTGCTCTGGGTTGGTGATCAGGAGAGTGTCTTACACTGTCATCTGGGTTTGGTGATCAGTGAGTGTGTTTACACTGTGCTCTGGAGTTGGTGATCGGGGAGTGTGTTTACACTGTGCTCTGGGATTGGTGATCAATGAGTGTGTTTACACTGTGCTCTGGGTTTGCTGATCAGGGAGTGTGTTTACACTGTGCTCTGGAGTTGGTGATCGGGGAGTGTGTTTACACTGTGCTCTGGAGTTGGTGATCAGGGGAGTGTGTTTACACTGTGCTCTGGAGTTGGTGATCAGGGGAGTGTGTTTACACTGTGCGCTGTGTTTGGTGATCAGTGAATGTGTTTACACTGTGCTCTGGGTTTGCTGATCAGGGAGTGTGTTTGCACTGTGCTCTGGAATTGGTGATTAGGGAGTGTGTTTACACTGTGCTCTGGAGTTGGTGATCGGGGAGTGTGTTTACACTGTGCTCTGGGTTGGTGATCGAGGAGTGTGTTTACACTGTGCTATGGGTTTGGTGATCAGGGAGTGTGTTTACACTGTGCTCTGGAGTTGGTGATCGGCGAGTGTGTTTACACTGTGCTCTGGGTTGGTGATCAGGAGAGTGTCTTACACTGTGCTCTGGGTTTGGTGATTGGAGAGTGTGTTTACACTGTGCTCTGGAGTTGGTGGTCAGGGGTGTGTGTTTACACTGTGCGCTGTGTTTAGTGATCAGTTAATGTGTTTACACTGTGGCTGATCAGGGAGTGTGTTTACACTGTGCTCTGGGTTTGGTGATCAGGGAGTGTGTTTACACTGTGCTCTGGAGTTGGTGATCTGGGAGTGTGTTTACACTGTGCTCTGGAGTTGGTGATCAGGAGAGTGTCTTACACTGTGCTCTGGGAGGGTGATCAGGAGAGTGTCTTACCCTGTGCTCTGGGTTTGGTGATTGGGGAGTGTGTTTACACTGTGCTCTGGAGTTGGTGATCAGGGAGTGTGTTTACACTGTGCTCTGGAGTAGGTGATCAGGAAAGTGTGTTTACACTGTGCTCTGGAGTTGGTGATCAGGGGAGTGTGTTTACACTGTGTTCTGGGTTTGGTGATCGGGGAGTGTGTTTACACTGTGCTCTGGGTTGGTGATCGAGGAGTGTGTTTACACTGTGCTATGGGTTTGGTGATCGGGGAGTGTGTTTACACTGTGCTCTGGGTTGGTGACCAGGAGAGTGTCTTACACTGTACTCTGGATTTGGTGATCAGTGAGTGTGTTTACACTGTGGTCTGGAATTGGTGATCGGGGAGTGTGTTTACACTGTGCTCTGGGTTTGGTGATCAGGAGAGTGTCTTACACTGTGCTCTGGATTTGGTGATCGGGGAGTGTGTTTACACTGTGCTATGGGTTTGGTGATCGGGGAGTGTGTTTACACTGTGCTCTGTGTTTGGTGATCAGGAAGTGTGTTTACACTGTGCTCTGGGTTGGTGATCAGGAGAGTGTCTTACACTGTGCTCTAGGTTTGGTGATCAGTGAGTGTGTTTACACTGTGCTCTGGAGTTGGTAATCGGGGAGTGTGTTTACACTGTGCTCTGGGTTTGGTGATCAATGAGTGTGTTTACACTGTGATCTGGGTTTGCTGATCAGGGAGTGTGTTTACACTGTGCTCTGGAGTTGGTGATCGGGGAGCGTGTTTACACTGTGCTCTGGATTTGGTGATGAGGAGAGTGTCTTACACTGTGCTCTGGGTTTGGTGATCAAGAGAGTGTGTTTACACTGTGCTCTGGGTTTGGTGATCAGGAGAGTGTCTTACACTGTGCTCTGGGAGGGTGATCAGGAGAGTGTCTTACCCTGTGCTCTGGGTTTGGTGATCAGGGAGTGTGTTTACACTGTGCTCTGGAGTAGGTGATCAGGAAAGTGTGTTTACACTGTGCTCTGGAGTTGGTGATCAGGGGAGTGTGTTTACACTGTGTTCTGGGTTTGGTGATCGGGGAGTGTGTTTACACTGTGCTCTGGGTTGGTGATCGAGGAGTGTGTTTACACTGTGCTATGGGTTTGGTGATCGGGGAGTGTGTTTACACTGTGCTCTGGGTTGGTGACCAGGAGAGTGTCTTACACTGTACTCTGGATTTGGTGATCAGTGAGTGTGTTTACACTGTGGTCTGGAGTTGGTGATCGGGGAGTGTGTTTACACTGTGCTCTTGGTTTGGTGATCAGGAGAGTGTCTTACACTGTGCTCTGGATTTGGTGATCGGGGAGTGTGTTTACACTGTGCTATGGGTTTGGTGATCGGGGAGTGTGTTTACACTGTGCTCTGGGTTTGGTGATCAGGAAGTGTGTTTACACTGTGCTCTGGGTTGGTGATCAGGAGAGTGTCTTACACTGTGCTCTAGGTTTGGTGATCAGTGAGTGTGTTTACACTGTGCTCTGGAGTTGGTAATCGGGGAGTGTGTTTACACTGTGCTCTGGGTTTGGTGATCAGCGAGTGTGTTTACACTGTGATCTGGGTTTGCTGATCAGGGAGTGTGTTTACACTGTGCTCTGGAGTTGGTGATCGGGGAGTGTGTTTACACTGTGCTCTGGATTTGGTGATGAGGAGAGTGTCTTACACTGTGCTCTGGGTTTGGTGATCAAGAGAGTGTGTTTACACTGTGCTCTGGGTTTGGTGATCAGGAGAGTGTCTTACACTGTGCTCTGGGAGGGTGATCAGGAGAGTGTCTTACCCTGTGCTCTGGGTTTGGTGATTGGGGAGTGTGTTTACACTGTGCTCTGGAGTTGGTGATCAGGGAGTGTGTTTACACTGTGCTCTGGAGTAGGTGATCAGGAAAGTGTGTTTACACTGTGCTCTGGAGTTGGTGATCAGGGGAGTGTGTTTACACTGTGTTCTGGGTTTGGTGATCGGGGAGTGTGTTTACACTGTGCTCTGGGTTGGTGATCGAGGAGTGTGTTTACACTGTGCTATGGGTTTGGTGATCGGGGAGTGTGTTTACACTGTACTCTGGATTTGGTGATCAGTGAGTGTGTTTACACTGTGGTCTGGAATTGGTGATCGGGGAGTGTGTTTACACTGTGCTCTGGGTTTGGTGATCAGGAGAGTGTCTTACACTGTGCTCTGGATTTGGTGATCGGGGAGTGTGTTTACACTGTGCTATGGGTTTGGTGATCGGGGAGTGTGTTTACACTGTGCTCTGTGTTTGGTGATCAGGAAGTGTGTTTACACTGTGCTCTGGGTTGGTGATCAGGAGAGTGTCTTACACTGTGCTCTAGGTTTGGTGATCAGTGAGTGTGTTTACACTGTGCTCTGGAGTTGGTAATCGGGGAGTGTGTTTACACTGTGCTCTGGGTTTGGTGATCAGTGAGTGTGTTTACACTGTGATCTGGGTTTGCTGATCAGGGAGTGTGTTTACACTGTGCTCTGGAGTTGGTGATCGGGGAGCGTGTTTACACTGTGCTCTGGATTTGGTGATGAGGAGAGTGTCTTACACTGTGCTCTGGGTTTGGTGATCAAGAGAGTGTGTTTACACTGTGCTCTGGGTTTGGTGATCAGGAGAGTGTCTTACACTGTGCTCTGGGAGGGTGATCAGGAGAGTGTCTTACCCTGTGCTCTGGGTTTGGTGATCAGGGAGTGTGTTTACACTGTGCTCTGGAGTAGGTGATCAGGAAAGTGTGTTTACACTGTGCTCTGGAGTTGGTGATCAGGGGAGTGTGTTTACACTGTGTTCTGGGTTTGGTGATCGGGGAGTGTGTTTACACTGTGCTCTGGGTTGGTGATCGAGGAGTGTGTTTACACTGTGCTATGGGTTTGGTGATCGGGGAGTGTGTTTACACTGTGCTCTGGGTTGGTGACCAGGAGAGTGTCTTACACTGTACTCTGGATTTGGTGATCAGTGAGTGTGTTTACACTGTGGTCTGGAGTTGGTGATCGGGGAGTGTGTTTACACTGTGCTCTTGGTTTGGTGATCAGGAGAGTGTCTTACACTGTGCTCTGGATTTGGTGATCGGGGAGTGTGTTTACACTGTGCTATGGGTTTGGTGATCGGGGAGTGTGTTTACACTGTGCTCTGGGTTTGGTGATCAGGAAGTGTGTTTACACTGTGCTCTGGGTTGGTGATCAGGAGAGTGTCTTACACTGTGCTCTAGGTTTGGTGATCAGTGAGTGTGTTTACACTGTGCTCTGGAGTTGGTAATCGGGGAGTGTGTTTACACTGTGCTCTGGGTTTGGTGATCAGCGAGTGTGTTTACACTGTGATCTGGGTTTGCTGATCAGGGAGTGTGTTTACACTGTGCTCTGGAGTTGGTGATCGGGGAGTGTGTTTACACTGTGCTCTGGATTTGGTGATGAGGAGAGTGTCTTACACTGTGCTCTGGGTTTGGTGATCAAGAGAGTGTGTTTACACTGTGCTCTGGGTTTGGTGATCAGGAGAGTGTCTTACACTGTGCTCTGGGAGGGTGATCAGGAGAGTGTCTTACCCTGTGCTCTGGGTTTGGTGATTGGGGAGTGTGTTTACACTGTGCTCTGGAGTTGGTGATCAGGGAGTGTGTTTACACTGTGCTCTGGAGTAGGTGATCAGGAAAGTGTGTTTACATTGTGCTCTGGAGTTGGTGATCAGGGGAGTGTGTTTACACTGTGTTCTGGGTTTGGTGATCGGGGAGTGTGTTTACACTGTGCTCTGGGTTGGTGATCGAGGAGTGTGTTTACACTGTGCTATGGGTTTGGTGATCGGGGAGTGTGTTTACACTGTGCTCTGGGTTGGTGACCAGGAGAGTGTCTTACACTGTACTCTGGATTTGGTGATCAGTGAGTGTGTTTACACTGTGGTCTGGAGTTGGTGATCGGGGAGTGTGTTTACACTGTGCTCTGGGTTTGGTGATCAGGAGAGTGTCTTACACTGTGCTCTGGATTTGGTGATCGGGGAGTGTGTTTACACTGTGCTATGGGTTTGGTGATCAATGAGTGTGTTTACACTGTGCTCTGGGTTGGTGATCAGGAGAGTGTCTTACACTGTACTCTGGATTTGGTGATCAGTGAGTGTGTTTACACTGTGCTCTGGAGTTGGTGATCGGGGAGTGTGTTTACACTGTGCTCTGGATTTGGTGATGAGGAGAGTGTCTTACACTGTGCTCTGGGTTTGGTGATCAAGAGAGTGTGTTTACACTGTGCTCTGGGTTTGGTGATCAGGAGAGTGTCTTACACTGTGCTCTGGGAGGGTGATCAGGAGAGTGTCTTACCCTGTGCTCTGGGTTTGGTGATCGGGGAGTGTTTTACACTGTGCTCTGGGTTTGGTGATCAGGGAGTGTGTTTACACTGTGCTCTGGGTTTGGTGATCAGGGAGTGTGTTTACACTGTGCTCTGGGTTTGGTGATCAGGGAATGTGTTTGCACTGTGCTCTGGGTTTGGTGATCAGGAAGTGTCTTTATACTGTGCTCTGGAGTTGGTGATCGCGGAGTGTGTTTACACTGTGCTCTGGGTTGGTGATCGAGGAGTGTGTTTACATTGTGCTCTGGGTTTGGTGTTCGGGGAGTGTGTTTACACTGTGCTCTGGAGTTGGTGATCGGGGAGTGTGTTTACACTGTGCTCTGTGTTGGTGATCAGGAGAGTGTCTTACACTGTGCTCTGGGTTTGGTGATTGGGGAGTGTGTTTACACTGTGCTCTGGAGTTGGTGATCGGCGAGTGTGTTTACACTGTGCTCTGGAGTTGGTGATCAGGAGAGTGTGTTTACACTGTGTGCTGTGTTTGGTGATCAGTGAATGTGTTTACACTGTGCTCTGGGTTTGCTGATCAGGGAGCGTGTTTACACTGTGCTCTGTGTTTGGTGATCGGGGAGTGTGTTTACACTGTGCTCTGGAGTTGGTGATCAGGGATTGTGTTTACACTGTGCCCTGGAGTTGGTGATCAGGGAGTGTGTTTACACTGTGTTCTGGGTTTGGTGATCGGGGAGTGTGTTTACACTGTGCTCTGGGTTGGTGATCGAGGAGTGTGTTTACACTGTGCTATGGGTTTGGTGATCGGGGAGTGTGTTTACACTGTGCTCTGGGTTGGTGACCAGGAGAGTGTGTTACACTGTACTCTGGATTTGGTGATCAGTGAGTGTGTTTACACTGTGGTCTGGAGTTGGTGATCGGGGAGTGTGTTTACACTGTGCTCTGGGTTTGGTGATCAGGAGAGTGTCTTACACTGTGCTCTGGATTTGGTGATCGGGGAGTGTGTTTACACTGTGCTAAGGGTTTGGTGATCAGGAAGTGTGTTTACACTGTGCTCTGGGTTGGTGATCAGGAGAGTGTCTTACACTGTGATCTGGGTTTGGTGATCAGTGAGTGTGTTTACACTGTGCTCTGGAGTTGGTGATCGGGGAGTGTGTTTACACTGTGCTCTTGGTTTGGTGATCAGGAGAGTGTCTTACACTGTGCTCTGGATTTGGTGATCGGGGAGTGTGTTTACACTGTGCTATGGGTTTGGTGATCGGGGAGTGTGTTTACACTGTGCTCTGGGTTTGGTGATCAGGAAGTGTGTTTACACTGTGCTCTGGGTTGGTGATCAGGAGAGTGTCTTACACTGTGCTCTAGGTTTGGTGATCAGTGAGTGTGTTTACACTGTGCTCTGGAGTTGGTAATCGGGGAGTGTGTTTACACTGTGCTCTGGGTTTGGTGATCAGCGAGTGTGTTTACACTGTGATCTGGGTTTGCTGATCAGGGAGTGTGTTTACACTGTGCTCTGGAGTTGGTGATCGGGGAGTGTGTTTACACTGTGCTCTGGATTTGGTGATGAGGAGAGTGTCTTACACTGTGCTCTGGGTTTGGTGATCAAGAGAGTGTGTTTACACTGTGCTCTGGGTTTGGTGATCAGGAGAGTGTCTTACACTGTGCTCTGGGAGGGTGATCAGGAGAGTGTCTTACCCTGTGCTCTGGGTTTGGTGATTGGGGAGTGTGTTTACACTGTGCTCTGGAGTTGGTGATCAGGGAGTGTGTTTACACTGTGCTCTGGAGTAGGTGATCAGGAAAGTGTGTTTACATTGTGCTCTGGAGTTGGTGATCAGGGGAGTGTGTTTACACTGTGTTCTGGGTTTGGTGATCGGGGAGTGTGTTTACACTGTGCTCTGGGTTGGTGATCGAGGAGTGTGTTTACACTGTGCTATGGGTTTGGTGATCGGGGAGTGTGTTTACACTGTGCTCTGGGTTGGTGACCAGGAGAGTGTCTTACACTGTACTCTGGATTTGGTGATCAGTGAGTGTGTTTACACTGTGGTCTGGAGTTGGTGATCGGGGAGTGTGTTTACACTGTGCTCTGGGTTTGGTGATCAGGAGAGTGTCTTACACTGTGCTCTGGATTTGGTGATCGGGGAGTGTGTTTACACTGTGCTATGGGTTTGGTGATCGGGGAGTGTGTTTACACTGTGCTCTGGGTTTGGTGATCAGGAAGTGTGTTTACACTGTGCTCTGGGTTGGTGATCAGGAGAGTGTCTTACACTGTGCTCTAGGTTTGGTGATCAGTGAGTGTGTTTACACTGTGCTCTGGAGTTGGTAATCGGGGAGTGTGTTTACACTGTGCTCTGGGTTTGGTGATCAATGAGTGTGTTTACACTGTGCTCTGGGTTGGTGATCAGGAGAGTGTCTTACACTGTACTCTGGATTTGGTGATCAGTGAGTGTGTTTACACTGTGCTCTGGAGTTGGTGATCGGGGAGTGTGTTTACACTGTGCTCTGGATTTGGTGATGAGGAGAGTGTCTTACACTGTGCTCTGGGTTTGGTGATCAAGAGAGTGTGTTTACACTGTGCTCTGGGTTTGGTGATCAGGAGAGTGTCTTACACTGTGCTCTGGGAGGGTGATCAGGAGAGTGTCTTACCCTGTGCTCTGGGTTTGGTGATCGGGGAGTGTTTTACACTGTGCTCTGGGTTTGGTGATCAGGGAGTGTGTTTACACTGTGCTCTGGGTTTGGTGATCAGGGAGTGTGTTTACACTGTGCTCTGGAGTTGGTGATCGCGGAGTGTGTTTACACTGTGCTCTGGGTTGGTGATCGAGGAGTGTGTTTACATTGTGCTATGGGTTTGGTGTTCGGTGAGTGTGTTTACACTGTGCTCTGGAGTTGGTGATCGGGGAGTGTGTTTACACTGTGCTCTGTGTTGGTGATCAGGAGAGTGTCTTACACTGTGCTCTGGGTTTGGTGATTGGGGAGTGTGTTTACACTGTGCTCTGGAGTTGGTGATCGGCGAGTGTGTTTACACTGTGCTCTGGAGTTGGTGATCAGGAGAGTGTGTTTACACTGTGTGCTGTGTTTGGTGATCAGTGAATGTGTTTACACTGTGCTCTGGGTTTGCTGATCAGGGAGCGTGTTTACACTGTGCTCTGTGTTTGGTGATCGGGGAGTGTGTTTACACTGTGCTCTGGAGTTGGTGATCAGGGATTGTGTTTACACTGTGCCCTGGAGTTGGTGATCAGGGAGTGTGTTTACACTGTGTTCTGGGTTTGGTGATCGGGGAGTGTGTTTACACTGTGCTCTGGGTTGGTGATCGAGGAGTGTGTTTACACTGTGCTATGGGTTTGGTGATCGGGGAGTGTGTTTACACTGTGCTCTGGGTTGGTGACCAGGAGAGTGTGTTACACTGTACTCTGGATTTGGTGATCAGTGAGTGTGTTTACACTGTGGTCTGGAGTTGGTGATCGGGGAGTGTGTTTACACTGTGCTCTGGGTTTGGTGATCAGGAGAGTGTCTTACACTGTGCTCTGGATTTGGTGATCGGGGAGTGTGTTTACACTGTGCTAAGGGTTTGGTGATCAGGAAGTGTGTTTACACTGTGCTCTGGGTTGGTGATCAGGAGAGTGTCTTACACTGTGATCTGGGTTTGGTGATCAGTGAGTGTGTTTACACTGTGCTCTGGAGTTGGTGATCGGGGAGTGTGTTTACACTGTGCTCTGGGTTTGGTGATCAGGAGAGTGTCTTACACTATGGTCTGGATTTGGTGATCGGGGAGTGTGTTTACACTGTGCTAAGGGTTTGGTGATCAGGAAGTGTGTTTACACTGTGCTCTGGGTTGGTGATCAGGAGAGTGTCTTACACTGTTATCTGGGTTTGGTGATCAGTGAGTGTGTTTACACTGTGCTCTGGGTTGGTGATCAGGAGAGTGTCTTACACTGTGATCTGGGTTTGGTGATCAGTGAGTGTGTTTACACTGTGCTCTGGAGTTGGTGATCGGGGAGTGTGCTTACACTGTGCTCTGGGTTTGGTGATCAGGAGTGTGTCTTACACTATGCTCTGGATTTGGTGATCGGGGAGTGTGTTTACACTGTGCTCTGGGTTTGGTGATCAGGAAGTGTGTTTACACTGTGCTCTGGGTTGGTGATCAGGAGAGTGTCTTACACTGTGATCTGGGTTTGGTGATCAGTGAGTGTGTTTACACTGTGCTCTGGAGTTGGTGATCGGGGAGTGTGTTTACACTGTGCTCTGGGTTTGGTGATCAGGAGAGTGTCTTACACTATGCTCTGGATTTGGTGATCGGGGAGTGTGTTTACACTGTGCTAAGGGTTTGGTGATCAGGAAGTGTGTTTACACTGTGCTCTGGATTGGTGATCAGGAGAGTGTCTTACACTGTTATCTGGGTTTGGTGATCAGTGAGTGTGTTTACACTGTGCTCTGGAGTTGGTGATCGGGGAGTGTGTTTACACTGTGCTCTGGGATTGGTGATCAATGAGTGTGTTTACACTGTGCTCTGGGTTTGCTGATCAGGGAGTGTGTTTACACTGTGCTCTGGAGTTGGTGATCGGGGAGTGTGTTTACACTGTGCTCTGGAGTTGGTGATCAGGGGAGTGTGTTTACACTGTGCTCTGGAGTTGGTGATCAGGGGAGTGTGTTTACACTGTGCGCTGTGTTTGGTGATCAGTGAATGTGTTTACACTGTGCTCTGGGTTTGCTGATCAGGGAGTGTGTTTACACTGTGCTATGGGTTTGGTGATCGGGGAGTGTGTTTACACTGTGCTCTGGGTTGGTGACCAGGAGAGTGTCTTACACTGTACTCTGGATTTGGTGATCAGGAGAGTGTCTTACACTGTGCTCTGGGAGGGTGATCAGGAGAGTGTCTTACCCTGTGCTCTGGGTTTGGTGATTGGGGAGTGTGTTTACACTGTGCTCTGGAGTTGGTGATCAGGGAGTGTGTTTACACTGTGCTCTGGAGTAGGTGATCAGGAAAGTGTGTTTACACTGTGCTCTGGAGTTGGTGATCAGGAGAGTGTCTTACACTGTGCTCTGGGTTTGGTGATTCAGGGAGTATGTTTACACTGTGCTCTGGGTTTGGTGGTCGGGGAGTGTGTATTTACACTGTGCTCTGGGTTTGGTGATCAGGAGAGTGTCTTACACTGTGCTCTGGGTTCGGTGATTCAGGGAGTGTGTTTACACTGTGCTCTGGGTTTGGTGATCGAGGAGTGTGTCTTACACTGTGCTCTGGGTTTGGTGATCAGGAGAGTGTCTTACACTGTGCTCTGGGTTTGGTGATCAATGAGTGTGTATTTACACTGTGCTCACTGTGCTCTGGGTTTGGTGATCAGGAGAGTGTCTTACACAGTGCTCTGGGTTTGGTGACCAGGAGAGAGTGTTTACACAGTGCTCTGGGTTTGGTGATCAGGAGAGTGTCTTACACTGTGCTCTGGGTTTGGTGATCAGGAGAGTGTGTTTACACTGTGCTCTGGGTTTGGTGATCGGGGAGTGTGTTTACAATGTGCTCTGGAGTTGGTGATTAGGGAGTGTGTTTACACTGTGCTCTGGAGTTGGTGATCAGGGCAGTGTGTTTACACTGTGCTGTGGAGTTGGCGATCAGTGGAGTGTGTTTACACTGTGCGCTGTGTTTGGGGATCAGTGAATGTGTTTACACTGTGCTCTGGGTTTGCTGATCAGGGAGTGTGTTTACACTGTGCTCTGGTGTTGGTGATTAGGGAGTGTGTTTACACTATGCTCTGGAGTTGGTGATCGGGGAGTGTGTTTACACTGTGCTCTGGGATGGTGATCGAGGAGTGTGTTTACACTGTGCTATGGGTTTGGTGATCGGGGAGTGTGTTTACACTGTGCTCTGGGTTTGGTGATTGGGGAGTGTGTTTACACTGTGCTCTGGAGTTGGTGATCAGGGGAGTGTGTTTATACTGTGCGCTGTGTTTGGTGATCAGTGAATGTGTTTACACTGTGCTCTGGGTTTGCTGATCAGGGAGTGTGTTTACACTGTGCTCTGGGTTTGGTGATCGGGGAGTGTGTTTACACTGTGCTCTGGGTTGGTGATCGAGGAGTGTGTTTACACTGTGCTATGGGTTTGGTGATCGGGGAATGTGTTTACACTGTGCTCTGGGTTTGGTGATCATTGAGTGTGTATTTACACTGTGCTCTGGGTTTGGTGATCAGGGAGTGTGTTTACACTGTGCTCTGGGTTTGGTGATCAGGAGAGTGTCTTACACTGTGCTCTCGGTTTGGTGATTCAGGGAGTGTGTTTACACTGTGCTCTGGGTTTGGTGATCGAGGAGTGTGTCTTACACTGTGCTCTGGGTTTGGTGATTCAGGGAGTGTGTTTACACTGTGTTCTGGGTTTGGTGATCGAGGAGTGTGTATTTACACTGTGCTCACTGTGCTCTGGGTTTGGTGATCAGGAGAGTATCTTACACAGTGCTCTGGGTTTGGTGACCAGGAGAGAGTGTTTACACAGTGCTCTGGGTTTGGTGATCAGGAGAGTGTCTTACACTGTGCTCTGGGTTTGGTGATCAGGAGAGTGTGTTTACACTGTGCTCTGGGTTTGGTGATCGGGGAGTGTGTTTACAATGTGCTCTGGAGTTGGTGATTAGGGAGTGTGTTTACACTGTGCTCTGGAGTTGGTGATCAGGGCAGTGTGTTTACACTGTGCTGTGGAGTTGGTGATCAAGGGAGTGTGTTTACACTGTGCGCTGTGTTTGGGGATCAGTGAATGTGTTCACACTGTGCTCTGGGTTTGCTGATCAGGGAGTGTGTTTACACTGTGCTCTGGTGTTGGTGATTAGGGAGTGTGTTTACACTATGCTCTGGAGTTGGTGATCGGGGAGTGTGTTTACACTGTGCTCTGGGATGGTGATCGAGGAGTGTGTTTACACTGTGCTATGGGTTTGGTGATCGGGGAGTGTGTTTACATTGTGCTCTGGGTTTGGTGATCGAGGAGTGTGTTTACACTGTGCTATGGGTTTGGTGATCGGGGAGTGTGTTTACACTGTGCTCTGGGTTTGGTGATTGGGGAGTGTGTTTACACTGTGCTCTGGAGTTGGTGATCAGGGGAGTGTGTTTATACTGTGCGCTGTGTTTGGTGATCAGTGAATGTGTTTACACTGTGCTCTGGGTTTGCTGATCAGGGAGTGTGTTTACACTGTGCTCTGGGTTTGGTGATCGGGGAGTGTGTTTACACTGTGCTCTGAAGTTGGTGATCTGGGAGTGTGTTTACACTGTGCTCTGGAGTTGGTGATCAGATAATGTGTTTACACTGTGTTCTGGGTTGGTGATCGAGGAGTGTGTTTACACTGTGCTATGGGTTTGGTGATCGGGGAATGTGTTTACACTCTGCTCTGGGTTTGGTGATCAGGGAGTGTGTTTACACTGTGCTCTGGGTTTGGTGATCGGGGAGTGTGTTTACACTGTGCTCTGAAGTTGGTGATCTGGGAGTGTGTTTACACTGTGCTCTGGAGTTGGTGATCGGGGAGTGTGTTTACACTGTGCTCTGGGTTGGTGATCGAGGAGTGTGTTTACACTGTGCTATGGGTTTGGTGATCGGGGAATGTGTTTACACTGTGCTCTGGGTTTGGTGATCAATGAGTGTGTATTTACACTGTGCTCTGGGTTTGGTGATCAGGGAGTGTGTTTACACTGTGCTCTGGGTTTGGTGATCAGGAGAGTGTCTTACACTGTGCTCTGGGTTTGGTGATTCAGGGAGTGTGTTTACACTGTGCTCTGGGTTTGGTGATCGAGGAGTGTGTCTTACACTGTGCTCTGGGTTTGGTGGTCGGGGAGTGTGTATTTACACTGTGCTCTGGGTTTGGTGATCAGGAGAGTGTCTTACACTGTGCTCTGGGTTTGGTGATTCAGGGAGTGTGTTTACACTGTGCTCTGGGTTTGGTGATCGAGGAGTGTGTCTTACACTGTGCTCTGGGTTTGGTGATCAGGAGAGTGTCTTACACTGTGCTCTGGGTTTGGTGATCAATGAGTGTGTATTTACACTGTGCTCACTGTGCTCTGGGTTTGGTGATCAGGAGAGTGTCTTACACAGTGCTCTGGGTTTGGTGACCAGGAGAGAGTGTTTACACAGTGCTCTGGGTTTGGTGATCAGGAGAGTGTCTTACACTGTGCTCTGGGTTTGGTGATCAGGAGAGTGTGTTTACACTGTGCTCTGGGTTTGGTGATCGGGGAGTGTGTTTACAATGTGCTCTGGAGTTGGTGATTAAGGAGTGTGTTTACACTGTGCTCTGGAGTTGGTGATCAGGGCAGTGTGTTTACACTGTGCTGTGGAGTTGGTGATCAGGGGAGTGTGTTTACACTGTGCGCTGTGTTTGGGGATCAGTGAATGTGTTTACACTGTGCTCTGGGTTTGCTGATCAGGGAGTGTGTTTACACTGTGCTCTGGTGTTGGTGATTAGGGAGTGTGTTTACACTATGCTCTGGAGTTGGTGATCGGGGAGTGTGTTTACACTGTGCTCTGGGATGGTGATCGAGGAGTGTGTTTACACTGTGCTATGGGTTTGGTGATCGGGGTGTGTGTTTACACTGTGCTCTGGGTTTGGTGATTGGGCAGTGTGTTTACACTGTGCTCTGGAGTTGGTGATCAGGGGAGTGTGTTTCTACTGTGCGCTGTGTTTGGTGATCAGTGAATGTGTTTACACTGTGCTCTGGGTTTGCTGATCAGGGAGTGTGTTTACACTGTGCTCTGGGTTTGGTGATCGGGGAGTGTGTTTACACTGTGCTCTGGAGTTGGTGATCAGATAATGTGTTTACACTGTGTTTTGGGTTGGTGATCGAGGTGTGTGTTTACACTGTGCTATGGGTTTGGTGATCGGGGAATGTGTTTACACTCTGCTCTGGGTTTGGTGATCAGGAGATTGTGTTTATACTGTGCTCTGGAGTTGGTGATCAGGGGAGTGTGTTTACACTGTGCTCTGGAGTTGGTGATCAGGGGAGTGTGTTTACACTGTGCGCTGTGTTTGGGGATCAGTGAGTGTGTTTACACTGTGCTCTGGGTTTGCTGATCAGGGAGTGTGTTTACACTGTGCTCTGGTGTTGGTGATTAGGGAGTGTGTTTACACTGTGCTCTGGAGTTGGTGATCGGGGAGTGTGTTTACACTGTGCTCTGGGATGGTGATCGAGGAGTGTGTTTACACTGTGCTATGGGTTTGGTGATCGGGGAATGTGTTTACACTGTGCTCTGGGTTTGGTGATCAGGAGATTGTGTTTACACTGTGCTCTGGAGTTGGTGATCAGGGGAGTGTGTTTACACTGTGCTCTGGAGTTGGTGATCAGGGGAGAGTGTTTACACTGTGCGCTGTGTTTGGTGATCGGGGAATGTGTTTACACTGTGCCCTGGAGTTGGTGATCAGGGAGTGTGTTTACACTGTGCTCTGGGTTTGGTGATCAGTGAGTGTGTTTACACTGTGCTCTGAAGTTGGTGATCGGGGAGTGTGTTTACACTGTGCTCTGGGTTTGGTGATCAATGAGTGTGTTTACACTGTGCTCTGGGTTTGGTGATCGGGGAATGTGTTTACACTGTGCCCTGGAGTTGGTGATCAGGGTGTGTGTTTACACTGTGCTCTGGGTTTGGTGATCGGGGAGTGTGTTTACACTGTGCTCTGGAGTTGGTGATCAGGGAGTGTGTTTACACTGTGCTCTGGGATGGTGATCGAGGAGTGTGTTTACACTGTGCTATGGGTTTGGTGATCGGGGAGTGTGTTTACACTGTGCTCTGGGTTTGGTGATTGGGGAGTGTGTTTACACTGTGCTCTGGAGTTAGTGATCAGGGGAGTGTGTTTATACTGTGCGCTGTGTTTGGTGATCAGTGAATGTGTTTACACTGTGCTCTGGGTTTGCTGATCAGGGAGTGTGTTTACACTATGCTCTGGGTTTGGTGATCGGGGAGTGTGTTAACACTGTGCTCTGAAGTTGGTGATCTGGGAGTGTGTTTACACTGTGCTCTGGAGTTGGTGATCAGATAATGTGTTTACACTGTGTTCTGGGTTGGTGATCGAGGTGTGTGTTTACACTGTGCTATGGGTTTGGTGATCGGGGAATGTGTTTACACTCTGCTCTGGGTTTGGTGATCAGGACATTGTGTTTACACTGTGCTCTGGAGTTGGTGATCAGAGGAGTGTGTTTACACTGTGCTCTGGAGTTGGTGATCAGGGGAGTGTGTTTACACTGTGCTCTGGTGTTGGTGATTAGGGAGTGTGTTTACACTGTGCTCTGGAGTTGGTGATCGGGGAGTGTGTTTACACTGTGCTCTGGGATGGTGATCGAGGAGTGTGTTTACACTGTGCTATGGGTTTGGTAATCGGGGAGTGTGTTTACACTGTGCTCTGGGTTTGGTGATTGGGGAGTGTGTTTACACTGTGCTCTGGAGTTGGTGATCAGGGGAGTGTGTTTACACTGTGCGCTGTGTTTGGTGATCAGTGAATGTGTTTACACTGTGCTCTGGGTTCGCTGATCAGGGAGTGTGTTTACACTGTGCTCTGGGTTTGGTGATCGGGGAGTGTGTTTACACTGTGCTCTGAAGTTGGTGATCTGGGAGTGTGTTTACACTGTGCTCTGGAGTTGGTGATCGGGGAGTGTGTTTACACTGTGCTCTGGGTTGGTGATCGAGGAGTGTGTTTACACTGTGCTATGGGTTTGGTGATCGGGGAATGTGTTTACACTGTGCTCTGGGTTTGGTGATCAGGAGATTGTGTTTACACTGTGCTCTGGAGTTGGTGATCAGGGGAGTGTGTTTACACTGTGCTCTGGAGTTGGTGATCAGGGAAGAGTGTTTACACTGTGCGCTGTGTTTGGTGATCGGGGAATGTGTTTACACTGTGCCCTGGAGTTGGTGATCAGGGAGTGTGTTTACACTGTGCTCTGGGTTTGGTGATCAGTGAGTGTGTTTACACTGTGCTCTGAAGTTGGTGATCGGGGAGTGTGTTTACACTGTGCTCTGGGTTTGGTGATCAATGAGTGTGTTTACACTGTGCTCTGGGTTTGGTGATCGGGGAATGTGTTTACACTGTGCCCTGGAGTTGGTGATCAGGGAGTGTGTTTACACTGTGCTCTGGGTTTGGTGATCGGGGAGTGTGTTTACACTGTGCTCTGGAGTTGGTGATCAGGGAGTCTGTTTACACTGTGCTCTGGAGTTGGTGATCAGGGGAGTGTGTTTACACTGCGCTGTGTTTGGTGATCAGTGAATGTGTTTATACTGTGTTCTGGGTATGGTGATCGGGGAGTGTGTTTACACTGTGCTCTGGGTTGGTGATCGAGGAGTGTGTTTACACTGTGCTATGGGTTTGGTGATCAGGAGATTGTGTTTACACTGTGCTCTGGAGTTGGTGATCGGGGACTGTGTTTACACTGTGCTCTGGGTTGGTGATCAGGGAGTGTGTTTACACTGTGCTCTGGGTTTGGTGATCAGGAGATTGTGTTTACACTGTGCTCTGGAGTTGGTGATCAGGGGAGTGTGTTTACACTGTGCTCTGGAGTTGGTGATCAGGGGAGAGTGTTTACACTGTGCGCTGTGTTTGGTGATCGGGGAATTTGTTTACACTGTGCCCTGGAGTTGGTGATCAGGGAGTGTGTTTACACTGTGCTCTGGGTTTGGTGATCAGTGAGTGTGTTTACACTGTGCTCTGAAGTTGGTGATCGGGGAGTGTGTTTACACTGTGCTCTGGGTTTGGTGATCAATGAGTGTGTTTACACTGTGCACTGGGTTTGGTGATCGGGGAATGTGTTTACACTGTGCCCTGGAGTTGGTGATCAGGGAGTGTGTTTACACTGTGCTCTGGGTTTGGTGATCGGGGAGTGTGTTTACACTGTGCTCTGGAGTTGGTGATCAGGGAGTGTGTTTACACTGTGCTCTGGAGTTGGTGATCAGGGGAGTGTGTTTACACTGCGCTGTGTTTGGTGATCAGTGAATGTGTTTATACTGTGTTCTGGGTATGGTGATCGGGGAGTGTGTTTACACTGTGCTCTGGGTTGGTGATCGAGGAGTGTGTTTAAACTGTGCTATGGGTTTGGTGATCAGGAGATTGTGTTTACACTGTGCTCTGGAGTTGGTGATCGGGGACTGTGTTTACACTGTGCTCTGGGTTGGTGATCAGGGAGTGTGTTTACACTGTGCTCTGGGTTTGGTGATCAGGAGATTGTGTTTACACTGTGCTCTGGAGTTGGTGATCAGGGGAGTGTGTTTACACTGTGCTCTGGAGTTGGTGATCAGGGGAGAGTGTTTACACTGTGCGCTGTGTTTGGTGATCGGGGAATGTGTTTATACTGTGCCCTGGAGTTGGTGATCAGGGAGTGTGTTTACACTGTGCTCTGGGTTTGGTGATCAGTGAGTGTGTTTACACTGTGCTCTGAAGTTGGTGATCGCGGAGTGTGTTTAGACTGTGCTCTGGGTTTGGTGATCAATGAGTGTGTTTACACTGTGCTCTGGGTTTGGTGATCGGGGAATGTGTTTACACTGTGCCCTGGAGTTGGTGATCAGGGAGTGTGTTTACACTGTGCTCTGGGTTTGGTGATCGGGGAGTGTGTTTACACTGTGCTCTGGAGTTGGTGATCAGGGAGTGTGTTTACACTGTGCTCTGGAGTTGGTGATCAGGGGAGTGTGTTTACACTGCGCTGTGTTTGGTGATCAGTGAATGTGTTTATACTGTGTTCTGGGTATGGTGATCGGGGAGTGTGTTTACACTGTGCTCTGGGTTGGTGATCGAGGAGTGTGTTTACACTGTGCTATGGGTTTGGTGATCGGGGAGTGTGTTTACACTGTGCTCTGGAATTGGTGATCGGGGACTGTGTTTACACTGTGCTCTGGGTTGGTGATCAGGGAGTGTGTTTACACTGTGCTCTGGGTTTGCTGATCAGGGAGTGTGTTTACACTGTGCTCTGGAGTTGGTGATCGGGGAGTGTGTTTACACTGTGCTCTGGAGTTGGTGATCAGGGAATGTGTTTATACTGTGTTCTGGGTATGGTGATCGGGGAGTGTGTTTACACTGTGCTCTGGGTTGGTGATCGAGGAGTGTGTTTACACTGTGCTATGGGTTTGGTGATCGGGGAGTGTGTTTACACTGTGCTCTGGAGTTGGTGATCGGGGAATGTGTTTACACTGTGCTCTGGGTTGATGATCGAGGAGTGTATTTACACTGTGCTATGGGTTTGGTGATCGGGGAGTATGTTTACACTGTGCTCTGGGTTGGTGATCAGGAGAGTGTCTTACACTGTGCTCTGGGTTTGGTGATCAGGAGAGTGTGTTTACACTGTGCTCTGGGTTTGGTGATCGGATAGTGTGTTTACACTGTGCTCTGGAGTTGGTGATTAAGGAGTGTGTTTACATTGTGCTCTGGGTTTGGTGATCAGGAGAGTGTCTTACACTGTGCTCTGGATTTGGTGATCGGGGAGTGTGTTTACACTGTGCTCTGGGTTGGTGATCGAGGAGTGTGTTTACACTGTGCTATGGGTTTGGTGATCGGGGAGTGTGTTTACACTGTGCTCTGGGTTGGTGATCAGGAGAGTGTCTTACACTGTGCTATGGGTTTGGTGATCGGGGAGTGTGTTTACACTGTGCTCTGGGTTTGGTGATCAGGAATTGTGTTTACACTGCGCTCTGGGTTGGTGATCAGGAGAGTGTCTTACGCTGTGCTCTGGGTTTGGTGATCAGTGAGTGTGTTTACACTGTGCTCTGAAGTTGGTGATCGGGGAGTGTGTTTACACTGTGCTCTGGGTTTGGTGATCAATGAGTGTGTTTACACTGTGCTCTGGGTTTGCTGATCAGGGAGTGTGTTTACACTGTGCTCTGGGTTTGGTGGTCGGGGAGTGTGTATTTACACTGTGCTCTGGGTTTCGTGATCAGGAGAGTGTCTTACACTGTGCTCTGGGTTTGGTGATTCAGGGAGTGTGTTTACACTGTGCTCTGGGTTTGGTGATCGAGGAGTGTGTCTTACACTGTGCTCTGGGTTTGGTGATCAGGAGAGTGTCTTACACTGTGCTCTGGGTTTGGTGATCAATGAGTGTGCATTTACACTGTGCTCACTGTGCTCTGGGTTTGGTGATCAGGAGAGTGTCTTACACAGTGCTCTGGGTTTGGTGACCAGGAGAGAGTGTTTACACAGTGCTCTGGGTTTGGTGATCAGGAGAGTGTCTTACACTGTGCTCTGGGTTTGGTGATCAGGAGAGTGTGTTTACACTGTGCTCTGGGTTTGGTGATCGGGGAGTGTGTTTACAATGTGCTCTGGAGTTGGTGATTAGGGAGTGTGTTTACACTGTGCTCTGGAGTTGGTGATCAGGGCAGTGTGTTTACACTGTGCTGTGGAGTTGGTGATCAGGGGAGTGTGTTTACACTGTGCGCTGTGTTTGGGGATCAGTGAATGTGTTTACACTGTGCTCTGGGTTTGCTGATCAGGGAGTGTGTTTACACTGTGCTCTGGTGTTGGTGATTAGGGAGTGTGTTTACACTATGCTCTGGAGTTGGTGATCGGGGAGTGTGTTTACACTGTGCTCTGGGATGGTGATCGAGGAGTGTGTTTACACTGTGCTATGGGTTTGGTGATCGGGGAGTGTGTTTACACTGTGCTCTGGGTTTGGTGATTGGGGAGTGTGTTTACACTGTGCTCTGGAGTTGGTGATCAGGGGAGTGTGTTTATACTGTGCGCTGTGTTTGGTGATCAGTGAATGTGTTTACACTGTGCTCTGGGTTTGCTGATCAGGGAGTGTGATTACACTGTGCTCTGGGTTTGGTGATCGGGGAGTGTGTTTACACTGTGCTCTGAAGTTGGTGATCAGATAATGTGTTTACACTGTGCTCTGGGTTGGTGATCGAGGTGTGTGTTTACACTGTGCTATGGGTTTCGTGATCGGGGAACGTGTTTACACTGTGCTCTGGGTTTGCTGATCAGGGAGTGTGATTACACTGTGCTCTGGGTTTGGTGATCTGGGAGTGTGTTTACACTGTGCTCTGGAGTTGGTGATCAGATAATGTGTTTACACTGTGCTCTGGGTTGGTGATCGAGGTGTGTGTTTACACTGTGCTATGGGTTTCGTGATCGGGGAATGTGTTTACACTCTGCTCTGGGTTTGGTGATCAGGAGATTGTGTTTACACTGTGCTCTGGAGTTGGTGATCAGGGGAGTGTGTTTACACTGTGCTCTGGAGTTGGTGATCAGGGGAGTGTGTTTACACTGTGCGCTGTGTTTGGGGATCAGTGAGTGTGTTTACACTGTGCTCTGGGTTTGGTGATCGGGGAGTGTGTTTACACTGTGCTCTGGGTTGGTGATCAGGAGAGTGTCTTACACTGTGCTCTGGAGTTGGTGATCGGGGAGTGTGTTTACACTGTGCTCTGGGTTTGGTGATCGGGGAGTGTGTTTACAATGTGCTCTGGAGTTGGTGATTAGGGAGTGTGTTTACATTGTGCTCTGGGTTTGGTGATCAGGAGAGTGCCTTACACTGTGCTCTGGATTTGGTGATCGGGGAGTGTGTTTACACTGTGCTCTGGGTTTGGTGATCAGGAATTGTGTTTACACTGCGCTCTGGGTTGGTGATCAGGAGAGTGTCTTACGCTGTGCTCTGGGTTTGGTGATCCGTGAGTATGTTTACACTGTGCTCTGGAGTTGGTGATCGGGGAGTGTGTTTACACTGTGCTCTGGGTTTGGTGATCAATGAGTGTGTTTACACTGTGCTCTGGGTTTGCTGATCAGGGAGTGTGTTTACACTGTGCTCTGGAGTTGGTGATTGGAGAGTGTGTTTACACTGTGCTCTGGAGTTGGTGATCGGGGAGTCTGTTTACACTGTGCTCTGGGATTGGTGATCAGGAGAGTGTGTTTACACTGTGCTCTGGGTTTGGTGATCGGGGAGTGTGTTTACACTGTGCTCTGGAGTTGGTGATTAGGGAGTATGTTTACACTGTGCTCTGGAGTTGGTGATCAGGGAATGTGTTTACACTGTGTTCTGGGTTTGGTGATCGGGGAGTGTGTTTACACTGTGCTCTGGAGTTGGTGATCGGAGAGTGTGTTTACACTGTGCTCTGGGTTGGTGATCTGGAGAGTGTCTTACACTGTGCTCTGGGTTTGGTGATTGGGGAGTGTGTTTACACTGTGCTCTGGAGTTGGTGATCAGGGGAGTGTGTTTACACTGTAGGCTGTGTTTGGTGATCAGTGAATGTGTTTACACTGTGCTCTGGGTTTGCTGATCAGGGAGTGTGTTTACACTGTGCTCTGGATTTGGTGATCAGGGAGTGTGTTTACACTCTGCTCTGGAGTTGGTGATCTGGGAGTGTGTTTACACTGTGCTCTGGAGTTGGTGACCAGGGAATGTGTTTACACTGTGTTCTGGGTTTGGGGATCGGGGAGTGTGTTTACACTGTGCTCTGGGTTGGTGATCGAGGAGTGTATTTACACTGTGCTATGGGTTTGGTGATCGGGGAGTGTGTTTACATTGTGCTCTGGGTTGGTGATCAGGAGATTGTCTTACACTGTGCTCTGGGTTTGGTGATCAGGAGATTGTGTTTACACTGTGCTCTGGAGTTGGTGATCAGGGGAGTGCGTTTACACTTTGCTCTGGAGTTGGTGATCAGGGGAGTGTGTTTACATTGTGTGCTGTGTTTGGTGATCAGTGAATGTGTTTACACTCTGCTCTGGGTTTGCTGATCATGGAGTGTGTTTACACTGTGCTCTGGGTTTGGTGATCGGGGAGTGTGTTTACACTGTGCTCTGCAGTTGGGGAACAGGGAGTGTGTTTACACTGTGCTCTGGAGTTGGTGATCAGGGAATGTGTTTACACTGTGTTCTCGGTTTGGTGATCGGGGAGTGTGTTTACACTGTGCTCTGGCTTGGTGATCGAGGAGTGTGTTTACACTGTGCTATGGGTTTGGTGATCGGGGAGTGTGTTTACACTGTGCTCTGGGTTGGTGATCAGGAGAGTGTCTTACACTGTGCTCTGGGTTTGGTGATCAGGAGAGTGTGTTTACACTGTGCTCTGGGTTTGGTGATCGGTGAGTGTGTTTACACTGTGCTCTGGAGTTGGTGATTAGGGAGTGTGTTGTCATTGTGCTCTGGGTTTGGTGATCAATGAGTGTGTATTTACACTGTGCTCTGGGTTTGGTGATCAGGGAGTGTGTTTACACTGTGCTCTGGGTTTGGTGATCAGGAGAGTGTCTTACACTGTGCTCTGGATTTGGTGATCGGGGAGTGTGTTTACACTGTGCTATGGGTTTGGTGATCGGGGAGTGTGTTTACACTGTGCTCTAGGTTTGGTGATCAGTGAGTGTGTTTACACTGTGCTCTGGAGTTGGTGATCGGGGAGTGTGTTTACACTGTGCTATGGGTTTGGTGATCGGGAAGTGTGTCTACACTGTGCTCTGGGTTTGGTGATCAGGAACTGTGTTTACACTGTGCTCTGGGTTGGTGATCAGGAGAGTGTCTTACACTGTGCTCTGGGTTTGGTGATCAATGAGTGTGTTTACACTGTGCTCTGGGTTTGCTGATCAGGGAGTGTGTTTACACTGTGCTCTGGAGTTGGTGATCGGGGAGTGTGTTTGCACTGTGCTCTCGATTTGGTGATCAGGAGAGTGTCTTACACTGTGCTCTGGGTTTGGTGATCAGGAGAGTGTGTTTACACTGTGCTCTGGGTTTGGTGATCGGGGAGTGTGTTTACACTGTGCTCTGGAGTTGGTGATTAGGGAGTGTGTTTACACGGTGCTCTGGAGTTGGTGATCAGGGAATGTGTTTACACTGTGTTCTGGGTTTGGTGATAGGGGAGTGTGTTTACACTGTGCTCTCGGTTGGTGATCGAGGAGTGTGTTTACACTGTGCTATGTGTTTGGTGATCGGGGAGTGTGTTTACACTGTGCTCTGGAGTTGGTGATCGGGGAGTATGTTTACACTGTGCTATGTGTTGGTGATCTGGAGAGTGTCTTACACTGCGCTCTGGGTTTGGTGATTGGGGAGTGTGTTTACACTGTGCTCTGGAGTTGGTGATCAGGGGAGTGTGTTTACACTGTGCGCTGTGTTTGGTGATCAGTGAATGTGTTTACACTGTGCTCTGGGTTTGCTGATCAGGGAGTGTGTTTACACTGTGCTCTGGATTTGGTGATCGGGGAGTGTGTTTACACTGTGCTCTGGAGTTGGTGATCTGGGAGTGTGTTTACACTGTGCTCTGGAGTTGGTGATCAGGGAATGTGTTTGCACTGTGTTCTGGGTTTGGTGATCGGGGAGTGTGTTTACACTGTGCTCCGGGTTGGTGATCGAGGAGTGTGTTTACACTGTGCTATGGGTTTGGTGATCGGGGAGTGTGTTTACACTGTGCTCTGATTTGGTGATCAGGAGAGTGTCTTACACTGTGCTCTGGGTTTGGTGATCAGGAGATTGTATTTACACTGTGCTCTGGAGTTGGTGATCAGGGGAGTGTGTTTATACTGTGCTCTGGAGTTGGTGATCAGGGGAGTGTGTTTATACTGTGTGCTGTGTTTGGTGATCAGTGAATGTGTTCACACTCTGCTCTGGGTTTGGTGATTCAGGGAGTGTGTTTACACTGTGCTCTGGGTTTGGTGATCGGGGAGTGTGTTTACACTGTGCTCTGGAGTTGGGGATCAGGAAGTGTGTTTACACTGTGCTCTGGAGTTGGTGATCAGGGAATGTGTTTACACTGTGTTCTGGGTTTGGTGATCGGGGAGTGTGTTTACACTGTGCTCTGGGTTGGTGATCGAGGAGTGTGTTTACACTGTGCTATGGGTTTGGTGATCGGGGAGTGTGTTTACACTGTGCTCTGGGTTGGTGATCAGGAGAGTGCCTTACACTGTGCTCTGGCTTTGGTGATCATGAGAGTGTGTTTACACTGTGCTCTGGGTTTGGTGATCGGTGAGTGTGTTTACACTGTGCTCTGGGTTTGATGATAGGGGAGTGTGTTTACATTGTGCTCAGGGTTTAGTGATCAATGAGTGTGTATTTACACTGTGCTCTGGGTTTCGTGATCAGGGAGTGTGTTTACACTGTGCTCTGGGTTTGGTGATCAGGAGAGTGTCTTACACTGTGCTCTGGATTTGGTGATCGGGGAGTGTGTTTACACTGTGCTCTGGGTTTGGTGATCGGGGAGTGTGTTTACACTGTGCTCTGGGTTTGGTGATCAGGAATTGTGTTTACACTGTGCTCTGGGTTGGTGATCAGGAGAGTGCCTTACACTGTGCTCTGGGTTTGGTGATCAGTGAGTGTGTTTACACTGTGCTCTGGAGTTGGTGATCGGGGAATGTGTTTACACTGTGTTCTGGGTTTGGTGATAGGGGAGTGTGTTTACACTGTGCTCTGGAGTTGGTGATCGGGGAGTATGTTTACACTGTGCTATGTGTTGGTGATCTGGAGAGTGTCTTACACTGCGCTCTGGGTTTGGTGATTGGGGAGTGTGTTTACACTGTGGTCTGGAGTTGGTGATCAGGGGAGTGTGTTTACACTGTGCGCTGTGTTTGGTGATCAGTGAATGTGTTTACACTGTGCTCTGGGTTTGCTGATCAGGGAGTGTGTTTACACTGTGCTCTGGATTTGGTGATCGGGGAGTGTGTTTACACTGTGCTCTGGAGTTGGTGATCTGGGAGTGTGTTTACACTGTGCTCTGGAGTTGGTGATCAGGGAATGTGTTTGCACTGTGTTCTGGGTTTGGTGATCGGGGAGTGTGTTTACACTGTGCTCCGGGTTGGTGATCGAGGAGTGTGTTTACACTGTGCTATGGGTTTGGTGATCGGGGAGTGTGTTTACACTGTGCTCTGATTTGGTGATCAGGAGAGTGTCTTACACTGTGCTCTGGGTTTGGTGATCAGGAGATTGTATTTACACTGTGCTCTGGAGTTGGTGATCAGGGGAGTGTGTTTATACTGTGCTCTGGAGTTGGTGATCAGGGGAGTGTGTTTATACTGTGTGCTGTGTTTGGTGATCAGTGAATGTGTTCACACTCTGCTCTGGGTTTGGTGATTCAGGGAGTGTGTTTACACTGTGCTCTGGGTTTGGTGATCGGGGAGTGTGTTTACACTGTGCTCTGGAGTTGGGGATCAGGAAGTGTGTTTACACTGTGCTCTGGAGTTGGTGATCAGGGAATGTGTTTACACTGTGTTCTGGGTTTGGTGATCGGGGAGTGTGTTTACACTGTGCTCTGGGTTGGTGATCGAGGAGTGTGTTTACACTGTGCTATGGGTTTGGTGATCGGGGAGTGTGTTTACACTGTGCTCTGGGTTGGTGATCAGGAGAGTGCCTTACACTGTGCTCTGGCTTTGGTGATCATGAGAGTGTGTTTACACTGTGCTCTGGGTTTGGTGATCGGTGAGTGTGTTTACACTGTGCTCTGGGTTTGATGATCGGGGAGTGTGTTTACATTGTGCTCAGGGTTTAGTGATCAATGAGTGTGTATTTACACTGTGCTCTGGGTTTGGTGATCAGGGAGTGTGTTTACACTGTGCTCTGGGTTTGGTGATCAGGAGAGTGTCTTACACTGTGCTCTGGATTTGGTGATCGGGGAGTGTGTTTACACTGTGCTCTGGGTTTGGTGATCGGGGAGTGTGTTTACACTGTGCTCTGGGTTTGGTGATCAGGAATTGTGTTTACACTGTGCTCTGGGTTGGTGATCAGGAGAGTGCCTTACACTGTGCTCTGGGTTTGGTGATCAGTGAGTGTGTTTACACTGTGCTCTGGAGTTGGTGATCGGGGAGTGTGTTTACACTGTGCTCTGGTTTTTGGTGATCAATGAGTGTGTTTACACTGTGGTCTGGGTTTGCTGATCAGGGAGTGTTTTTAGACTGTGCTCTGGAGTTGGTGATTGGAGAGTGTGTTTACACTGTGCTCTGGAGTTGGTGATCGGGGAGTCTGTTTACACTGTGCTCTGGGATTGGTGATCAGGAGAGTGTGTTTACACTGTGCTCTGGGTTTGGTGATCGGGGAGTGTGTTTACACTGTGCTCTGGAGTTGGTGATTAGGGAGTATGTTTACACTGTGCTCTGGAGTTGGTGATCAGGGAATGTGTTTACACTGTGTTCTGGGTTTGGTGATCGGGGAGTGTGTTTACACTGTGCTCTGGAGTTGGTGATCGGAGAGTGTGTTTACACTGTGCTCTGGGTTGGTGATCTGGAGAGTGTCTTACACTGTGCTCTGGGTTTGGTGATTGGGGAGTGTGTTTACACTGTGCTCTGGAGTTGGTGATCAGGGGAGTGTGTTTACACTGTACGCTGTGTTTGGTGATCAGTGAATGTGTTTACACTGTGCTCTGGGTTTGCTGATCAGGGAGTGTGTTTACACTGTGCTCTGGATTTGGTGATCAGGGAGTGTGTTTACACTGTGCTCTGGAGTTGGTGATCTGGGAGTGTGTTTACACTGTGCTCTGGAGTTGGTGACCAGGGAATGTGTTTACACTGTGTTCTGGGTTTGGGGATCGGGGAGTGTGTTTACACTGTGCTCTGGGTTGGTGATCGAGGAGTGTATTTACACTGTGCTATGGGTTTGGTGATCGGGGAGTGTGTTTACATTGTGCTCTGGGTTGGTGATCAGGAGATTGTCTTACACTGTGCTCTGGGTTTGGTGATCAGGAGATTGTGTTTACACTGTGCTCTGGAGTTGGTGATCAGGGGAGTGCGTTTACACTGTGCTCTGGAGTTGGTGATCAGGGGAGTGTGTTTACATTGTGTGCTGTGTTTGGTGATCAGTGAATGTGTTTACACTCTGCTCTGGGTTTGCTGATCATGGAGTGTGTTTACACTGTGCTCTGGGTTTGGTGATCGGGGAGTGTGTTTACACTGTGCTCTGCAGTTGGGGAACAGGGAGTGTGTTTACACTGTGCTCTGGAGTTGGTGATCAGGGAATGTGTTTACACTGTGTTCTCGGTTTGGTGATCGGGGAGTGTGTTTACACTGTGCTCTGGCTTGGTGATCGAGGAGTGTGTTTACACTGTGCTATGGGTTTGGTGATCGGGGAGTGTGTTTACACTGTGCTCTGGGTTGGTGATCAGGAGAGTGTCTTACACTGTGCTCTGGGTTTGGTGATCAGGAGAGTGTGTTTACACTGTGCTCTGGGTTTGGTGATCGGTGAGTGTGTTTACACTGTGCTCTGGAGTTGGTGATTAGGGAGTGTGTTGTCATTGTGCTCTGGGTTTGGTGATCAATGAGTGTGTATTTACACTGTGCTCTGGGTTTGGTGATCAGGGAGTGTGTTTACACTGTGCTCTGGGTTTGGTGATCAGGAGAGTGTCTTACACTGTGCTCTGGATTTGGTGATCGGGGAGTGTGTTTACACTGTGCTATGGGTTTGGTGATCGGGGAGTGTGTTTACACTGTGCTCTAGGTTTGGTGATCAGTGAGTGTGTTTACACTGTGCTCTGGAGTTGGTGATCGGGGAGTGTGTTTACACTGTGCTATGGGTTTGGTGATCGGGAAGTGTGTCTACACTGTGCTCTGGGTTTGGTGATCAGGAACTGTGTTTACACTGTGCTCTGGGTTGGTGATCAGGAGAGTGTCTTACACTGTGCTCTGGGTTTGGTGATCAATGAGTGTGTTTACACTGTGCTCTGGGTTTGCTGATCAGGGAGTGTGTTTACACTGTGCTCTGGAGTTGGTGATCGGGGAGTGTGTTTGCACTGTGCTCTCGATTTGGTGATCAGGAGAGTGTCTTACACTGTGCTCTGGGTTTGGTGATCAGGAGAGTGTGTTTACACTGTGCTCTGGGTTTGGTGATCGGGGAGTGTGTTTACACTGTGCTCTGGAGTTGGTGATTAGGGAGTGTGTTTACACGGTGCTCTGGAGTTGGTGATCAGGGAATGTGTTTACACTGTGTTCTGGGTTTGGTGATAGGGGAGTGTGTTTACACTGTGCTCTCGGTTGGTGATCGAGGAGTGTGTTTACACTGTGCTATGGGTTTGGTGATCGGGGAGTGTGTTTACACTGTGCTCTGGAGTTGGTGATCGGGGAGTATGTTTACACTGTGCTATGTGTTGGTGATCTGGAGAGTGTCTTACACTGCGCTCTGGGTTTGGTGATTGGGGAGTGTGTTTACACTGTGGTCTGGAGTTGGTGATCAGGGGAGTGTGTTTACACTGTGCGCTGTGTTTGGTGATCAGTGAATGTGTTTACACTGTGCTCTGGGTTTGCTGATCAGGGAGTGTGTTTACACTGTGCTCTGGATTTGGTGATCGGGGAGTGTGTTTACACTGTGCTCTGGAGTTGGTGATCTGGGAGTGTGTTTACACTGTGCTCTGGAGTTGGTGATCAGGGAATGTGTTTGCACTGTGTTCTGGGTTTGGTGATCGGGGAGTGTGTTTACACTGTGCTCCGGGTTGGTGATCGAGGAGTGTGTTTACACTGTGCTATGGGTTTGGTGATCGGGGAGTGTGTTTACACTGTGCTCTGATTTGGTGATCAGGAGAGTGTCTTACACTGTGCTCTGGGTTTGGTGATCAGGAGATTGTATTTACACTGTGCTCTGGAGTTGGTGATCAGGGGAGTGTGTTTATACTGTGCTCTGGAGTTGGTGATCAGGGGAGTGTGTTTATACTGTGTGCTGTGTTTGGTGATCAGTGAATGTGTTCACACTCTGCTCTGGGTTTGGTGATTCAGGGAGTGTGTTTACACTGTGCTCTGGGTTTGGTGATCGGGGAGTGTGTTTACACTGTGCTCTGGAGTTGGGGATCAGGAAGTGTGTTTACACTGTGCTCTGGAGTTGGTGATCAGGGAATGTGTTTACACTGTGTTCTGGGTTTGGTGATCGGGGAGTGTGTTTACACTGTGCTCTGGGTTGGTGATCGAGGAGTGTGTTTACACTGTGCTATGGGTTTGGTGATCGGGGAGTGTGTTTACACTGTGCTCTGGGTTGGTGATCAGGAGAGTGCCTTACACTGTGCTCTGGCTTTGGTGATCATGAGAGTGTGTTTACACTGTGCTCTGGGTTTGGTGATCGGTGAGTGTGTTTACACTGTGCTCTGGGTTTGATGATCGGGGAGTGTGTTTACATTGTGCTCAGGGTTTAGTGATCAATGAGTGTGTATTTACACTGTGCTCTGGGTTTGGTGATCAGGGAGTGTGTTTACACTGTGCTCTGGGTTTGGTGATCAGGAGAGTGTCTTACACTGTGCTCTGGATTTGGTGATCGGGGAGTGTGTTTACACTGTGCTCTGGGTTTGGTGATCGGGGAGTGTGTTTACACTGTGCTCTGGGTTTGGTGATCAGGAATTGTGTTTACACTGTGCTCTGGGTTGGTGATCAGGAGAGTGCCTTACACTGTGCTCTGGGTTTGGTGATCAGTGAGTGTGTTTACACTGTGCTCTGGAGTTGGTGATCGGGGAATGTGTTTACACTGTGTTCTGGGTTTGGTGATAGGGGAGTGTGTTTACACTGTGCTCTGGAGTTGGTGATCGGGGAGTATGTTTACACTGTGCTATGTGTTGGTGATCTGGAGAGTGTCTTACACTGCGCTCTGGGTTTGGTGATTGGGGAGTGTGTTTACACTGTGGTCTGGAGTTGGTGATCAGGGGAGTGTGTTTACACTGTGCGCTGTGTTTGGTGATCAGTGAATGTGTTTACACTGTGCTCTGGGTTTGCTGATCAGGGAGTGTGTTTACACTGTGCTCTGGATTTGGTGATCGGGGAGTGTGTTTACACTGTGCTCTGGAGTTGGTGATCTGGGAGTGTGTTTACACTGTGCTCTGGAGTTGGTGATCAGGGAATGTGTTTGCACTGTGTTCTGGGTTTGGTGATCGGGGAGTGTGTTTACACTGTGCTCCGGGTTGGTGATCGAGGAGTGTGTTTACACTGTGCTATGGGTTTGGTGATCGGGGAGTGTGTTTACACTGTGCTCTGATTTGGTGATCAGGAGAGTGTCTTACACTGTGCTCTGGGTTTGGTGATCAGGAGATTGTATTTACACTGTGCTCTGGAGTTGGTGATCAGGGGAGTGTGTTTATACTGTGCTCTGGAGTTGGTGATCAGGGGAGTGTGTTTATACTGTGTGCTGTGTTTGGTGATCAGTGAATGTGTTCACACTCTGCTCTGGGTTTGGTGATTCAGGGAGTGTGTTTACACTGTGCTCTGGGTTTGGTGATCGGGGAGTGTGTTTACACTGTGCTCTGGAGTTGGGGATCAGGAAGTGTGTTTACACTGTGCTCTGGAGTTGGTGATCAGGGAATGTGTTTACACTGTGTTCTGGGTTTGGTGATCGGGGAGTGTGTTTACACTGTGCTCTGGGTTGGTGATCGAGGAGTGTGTTTACAATGTGCTATGGGTTTGGTGATCGGGGAGTGTGTTTACACTGTGCTCTGGGTTGGTGATCAGGAGAGTGCCTTACACTGTGCTCTGGCTTTGGTGATCATGAGAGTGTGTTTACACTGTGCTCTGGGTTTGGTGATCGGTGAGTGTGTTTACACTGTGCTCTGGGTTTGATGATCGGGGAGTGTGTTTACATTGTGCTCAGGGTTTAGTGATCAATGAGTGTGTATTTACACTGTGCTCTGGGTTTGGTGATCAGGGAGTGTGTTTACACTGTGCTCTGGGTTTGGTGATCAGGAGAGTGTCTTACACTGTGCTCTGGATTTGGTGATCGGGGAGTGTGTTTACACTGTGCTCTGGGTTTGGTGATCGGGGAGTGTGTTTACACTGTGCTCTGGGTTTGGTGATCAGGAATTGTGTTTACACTGTGCTCTGGGTTGGTGATCAGGAGAGTGCCTTACACTGTGCTCTGGGTTTGGTGATCAGTGAGTGTGTTTACACTGTGCTCTGGAGTTGGTGATCGGGGAGTGTGTTTACACTGTGCTCTGGTTTTTGGTGATCAATGAGTGTGTTTACACTGTGGTCTGGGTTTGCTGATCAGGGAGTGTTTTTAGACTGTGCTCTGGAGTTGGTGATCAGGAGAGTGTCTTACACTGTGCTCTCGGTTTGGTGATCAGGAGAGTGTGTTTACACTGTGCTCTGGATTTGATGATCGGGGAGTGTGTTTACACTGTGCTCTGGGTTTGGTGATCGGGGAGTGTGTTTACACTGTGCTCTGGAGTTGGTGATTAGGGAGTGTGTTTACACTGGGCTCTGGAGTTGGTGATCAGGGGAGTGTGTTTACACTGTGCGCTGTGTTTGGTGATCAGTGAATGTGTTTACACTGTGCTCTGGGTTTGCTGATCAGGGAGTGTGTTTACACTGTGCTCTGGAGTTGGTGATTAGGGAGTGTGTTTACACTGTGCTCTGGAGTTGGTGATCGGGGAGTGTGTTTACACTGTGCTCTGGGTTGGTGATCGAGGAGGTTGTTTACACTGTGCTATGGGTTTGGTGATCGAGGAGTGTGTTTCCACTGTGCTCTGGAGTTGGTGATCGGGGTGTGTGTTTACACTGTGCTCTGGGTTGGTGATCAGGAGATCGGGGTGTGTGTTTACACTGTGCTCTGGGTTGGTGATCAGGAGTGTGTCTTACACTGTGCTCTGGGTTTGGTGATTGGGGAGTGTGTTTACACTGTGCTCTGGAGTTGGTGATCAGGAGAGTGTCTTACACTGTGCTCTGGATTTGGTGATCGGGGAGTGTGTTTACACTGTGCTATGGGTTTGGTGATCGGGAAGTGTGTCTACACTGTGCTCTGGGTTTGGTGATCGGGAATTGTGATAACACTGTGCTCTGGGTTGGTGATCAGGAGAGTGTCTTACACTGTGCTCTGGGTTTGGTGATCAGTGAGTGTGTTTACACTGTGCTCTGGAGTTGGTGATCATGGAGTGTGTTTACACTGTGCTCTGGGTTTGGTGATCAATGAGTGTGTTTACACTGTGCTCTGGGTTTGCTGATCAGGGAGTGTGTTTACACTGTGCTCTGGAGTTGGTGATCGGGGAGTGTGTTTACATTGTGCTCTGCATTTGGTGATCAGGAGAGTGTCTTACACTGTGCTCTGGGTTTGGTGATCAGGAGAGTGTGTTTACACTGTGCTCTGGGTTTGGTGATCGAGGGGTGTGTTTGCACTGTTCTATGGGTTTGGTGATCGGGGAGTGTGTTTACACTGTGCTCTGGGTTGGTGATCAGGAGAGTGTCTTACACTGTGCTCTGGGTTTGCTGATCAGAGAGTGTGTTTACACTGTGCTCTGGGTTTGGTGATCGGGGAGTGTGTTTACACTGTGCTCTGGAGTTGGTGATCAGGTAATCTGTTTGCCCTGTGCTCTGGAGTTGGTGATCAGGGGAGTGTGTTTACACTGTGCGCTGTGTTTGGTGATCAGTGAATGTGTTTACACTGTGCTCTGGGTTTGCTGATCAGGGAGTGTGTTTACACTGTGCTCTGGGTTTGGTGATCAGGAGAGTGTCTTACACTGTGCTCTGGAGTTGCTGATCGGGGAGTGTGTTTACACTGTGCTCTGGGTTGGTGATCGAGGAGGTTGTTTACACTGTGCTATGGATTTGATGATTGGGGCGTGTGTTTACACTGTGCTCTGGAGTTGGTGATCGGGGAGTGTGTTTACACTGTGCTCTGGGTTGGTGATCAGGAGTGTGTCTTACACTGTGCTCTGGGTTTGGTGATTGGGGAGTGTGTTTACACTGTGCTCTGGAGTTGGTGATCAGGGGAGTGTGTTTACACTGTGCGCTTTGTTTGGTGATCAGTGAATGTGTTTACACTGTGCTCTGGGTTTGCTGATCAGGGAGTGTGTTTACACTGTGCTCTAGAGTTGGTGATCAGGGAGTGTGTTTACACTGTGCTCTGGAGTTGGTGATCAGGGGAGTGTGTTTACACTGTGCTCTGGAGTTGGTGATCAGGGAGTGTGTTTACACTGTGCTCTGGAGTTGGTGATCGGGGAGCGTGTTTACACTGTGCTCTGGAGTTGGTGATCAGGGAGTGTGTTTACACTGTGCTCTGGGTTTGCTGATCAGGGAGTGTGTTTACACTGTGCTCTGGAGTTGGTGATTAGGGAGTGTGTTTACACTGTGCTCTGGAGTTGGTGATCGGGGAGTGTGTTTACACTGTGCTCTGGGTTTGGTGATCGGGGAGTGTGTTTACACTGTGCTCTGGAGTTGGTGATCGGGGAGTGTGTTTACACTGTGCTCTGGAGTTGGTGATCGGGGAGTGTGTTTACACTGTGCGCTGTGTTTGGTGATCAGTGAATGTGTTTACACTGTGCTCTGGAGTTGGTGATCGGGAGAGTGTTTACACTGTGCTCTGGAGTTGGTGATCGGGAGTGTGCTTACACTGTGCTCTGGAGTTGGTGATCAGGGAGTGTGTTTACACTGTGCTCTGAGTTGGTGATCGGGAATGCGTTTACGCTGCACTCAGAGATCAATGTTTGGAACTCCCAGTTGCTGAGGTTTCATGTTCCTCTTTTCCCGCGCCGTGGGTCATTAGATCACTGCTCTGACTCCTTGCTCACATTAAACCTGAGTATCCCTGTGCTGTGGAAGGGGCTTCTCATTTGGGGTTTAAATTGGTGTGTGGGCACAGGGATAGTATTGGCACAGTGTATACACCTGAAAATGTGGGTGATTGTTGGGGGAGCTGCATTTGAAAGATGGAGAGTGGGAAGGTCTGCTGTAAAATGTTCACCTTCTGGGGCTCAGCTGTCTTATTGCATTTGTCTTTGTTAAGTGAGGTTTGGCAACATTCTAGGGTTAATTTGGGTAACCATGGTGAGGAGATTCATTATAGTCCCCTTGGTATTGTTTTTGGCATTAGATGTGATGCAGTTTTTCCACTGACTTATTCAACGTGTGGTCAAAGGCACGAATGAGGGGTCAGCCTTCCTACCTTCCAATTGTTGGTGTGTTTTGTGACAGGTGCCACACCATGACTGTGACTACAGGCTGTACTGAAACCTGCTGGTGTGTGCAACTGTGTGTGTGAGGGACAATCCAGATTCCAGCTACACCACCTTAAAGACAACCAGCTGGCTTTCCTCACTGCCCTCAATCATTCAGCATTCATTCTATACCCCACTTTACTTCCAGGCTTCCAATCAGATTTTCTCTTGTAGAAACTCCTACCATTGTGCGACTTTTCAGTGGCTGGTGGTCTGTGTGTGTGTAAATGTGTCTGTGTGTGATTGTGTGTCTGTGTGTGATTGTGTGTGTGTGTGTATATGTGTCTCTGTGTCTGTATATGTGTTTCTGTGTGTGTGTGTGTGTGTGTGTGTGTGTATATGTGTCTCTGTGTCTGTATATGTGTTTCTGTGTGTGTGTGTGTGTATATGTGTCTGTGCATGTATATGTGTCTGTTTGTGTGTATATGTGTCTATCGCTGGTGGTATTTCTCCAGCGACTCGAGGTGTCTGCTATACCTGGTCCATGTTTCTGAGCCATACAGGAGGGCTGGTATTACTACAGCCCTGTAGGCCATGAGCTTGGTGACAGCTTTGAGGGCCTGGGAAATACACCACGATGTCTCCGCAAGATCCTACAAATCCCCTGGGAGGACAGACGCACCAACGTTAGCGTCCTCGTCCAGGCCAACATCCCCAGCATTGAAGCACTGACCACACTTGATCAGCTCCGCTGGGCAGGCCACATAGTTCACATGCCAGCCACGAGACACCCAAAGCAAGCGCTCTACTCGGAACTCCTTCACGGCAAACGAGCCAAAGGTGGGCAGCGGAAACGTTATAAGGACACCCTCAAAGCTTCCCTGATAAAGTGCAACATCCCCAATGACACCTGGGAGTCCCTGGCCAAAGACCGCCCTAAGTGGAGGAAGTGCATCCGGGAGAGCGCTGAGCTCCTCGAATCTCGTTGCCGAGAGTGTGCAGAAATCAAGCGCAGGCAGCGGAAAGAGCATGCGGCAAACCAGTCCCACCCACCCTTCCCTCAGCGACTATTTGTCCCACCTGAGACAGAGACAGTGGCTCTCGTATTGGACTGTTCAGCCACCTAAGGACTCAGGTTAAGAGCGGAAACAAGTCTTCCTTGATTCCGAGGGACTGCCTATGATGATGATGATATGTCTATGTGTGTATGTATATGTCTGTGTGTGTCTGTATGTGTCTGTGTGTGTGTGTGTGTGTATGTGTCTGTGTGTGTGTGTATGTGTTTCTGTGTGTGTGTGTCTGTATCTGTGTGTGTGTATGTGTTTCTGTGTGTGTGTGTGTCTCTGTGTATCTGTGTGTGTGTGTGTGTGTCTGTGTATCTGTGTGTGAGTGTGTGTCTGTGTGTGTGTAACTGTATGTGTGAGTGTGTGTCTGTGTCTGTGTGTGAGTGTGTGTCTCTCTGTGTCTGTGTTTCTGTGTCTGTGTCTCTGTATATTACAAAGTATTACAAAGTATTTACAGCACAGAAACAGGCCACTTGGCCAAATTGGTCTTTATGCTCCACACGAGCCTCCTCCCACCTTTCATCTCACCCTATCACCCTATCTTTCTAATCCTTTCTCCCTCAGATGCTTATCTAACTTTGCCTTAAATGCACCTTTGCTATTTGCCTCAGCTGCTCCCTCTGGTAGTAAGTCCAAAGTTGTAACCACTCTCTCCTGAACTCCCTATTGAATTTATTAGTGCCTGTCTTACATTTATGGCCCCGAGTTCTGGTCTCGCCCACAAGTGGAAACATGTTCTTTACATGCACCCTACCAAAGAATTTCATCATCTTAAAGACCTCTATCATGTCACCCCTCAGTCTTTTCTTTTCTAGGGAAAGAGCCACGGCCTGCTCGGTCGTTGCTGATGGGTATGTCCTTCGAAGATCTGGTAGCATTCTAGTAAATCTTTTCAGCACCTTCTCCAGTGCCTGTTTTCACAGTACTCTAATAGGGTTCGATACAAGCCGAACATAACTTCACTACTTTTGAATCCTATACCCGTAGAAATAAATCCCAGTGCGTTGTTAACATTCTTAATTGCTTTGCTAACCTGCAATGCTGTTGCTTTCATTGATTTGTTCTCCTCTATCCCCAGATCCCTTTGCTCTTCTCCCTCATTCAGGTTTTTAAAAAATGTTCTAACGTGCTCCTATTTTTCCTGTGAAAGTGCATCAGCTCACAATTATCTGCGTTAAATGGCTGGAGAACTTCCAACAAGAGTCCATGCCCTCGGGGAAAGAAAAATATTGGAAAAAAAAGAACTTGCACTGGCGCAGCATCTTATTGCATCCTTGGGCCGTCCCAAAGATTTCACCACCACTTACCGCTGGAGTGCACTCACTGTTGTTATGTGAGCAAACATAGCAGCCAAGGATTGCACAATGAGATCCCACAAACAGCAACCAAGAGAAATAATCAGTTAAACTTGTTTTTTTGTGTGTGTTTTGGTTGAGGGGGGAGTTTTGTCCCAAGGGCTGCTGTTTAATTAGCAGCGCGGGAGATTGAACAGGCCGTCAGGGCAGCGGGTTAACATCTCATCGGAAGTTACCCGAAAATTGCCCTTCTGACAGTGCAGCACTCCCTCAGCACTTCACCGGAGTGTCGGCCTGAATTGTGGGCCCAAGTCTCTGGAGTGGTTGCTGGAACACACGACCTTCACGCTACCCTGTGAATTTACATTTTTTTTTAAAGTATTCATTCATGGGGTGTAGGCCAGCATTTATTGCACATCCTTAATTGCCCTGGAGAAGGTGATGGTGAGCCACCTTCTTGAACTGCTGCAGTCCGTGTGGTAAGGTACTCCCACAGTGCTGTTAGGGAGGGAGTTCCAGGATTTTGACCCAGCGACGATGAAGGAACGATGATATATTTCCAAGTCAGGATGGTGTGTGACTTGGAGGGGAACTTGGAGGTGGTGGTGTTCCCATGCGCCTGCTGCCCTTGTCCTTCTAGGTGGCAGAGGTCGCAGGTTTGGGAGCTGCTGTTGAAGAAGCCTTGGTGAGTTGCTGCAGTGCATCTTGTAGATGGTACACACTGCAGCCACGGTGCGCCGGTGGTGGAGGGAGTGAATGTTTAAGGTGCTGGATGGGGTGCCAATCAAGTGCATTTATAAAAGGAAGAAAGACTTGGGCCTTTCACGTTCCAATGCCTGTTACAGCCAATGAAGTGAAGTCACTGTTCTAATGTAGGAAATGCGGCAGCCAATTTGCACAGTGCGTGCACAGTGCGTGCTCCCACAAACAGCAATGAGATAAATGATCAGATAATCTTTTCTTCAAAGTGATGTTGGTTGAGAGATAAATATTGTCCAGGACATCAGGGAGAACTCCCCTGCTATTCTACAAGATAGTGCCATGGGATCTTTTACATCCATCTGAGAGAACAAACATTGGTTTAACATCTCATTTGAAAGATGTCACCTCCAACAATGCAGTACTCCCTCAGCACTGCACTGGGAGCGTCAACCTAGATTTTGTACTCAAGTCTCTGGAGTGGGACTTGAAATCATGACCTTCCGGCTCAGAGGCGAGAGTGCTACCCACTGAGCCACAGCTGGCATCGCTACGTAGAAAACGTTTTGCAGATTACTGCAGGTGACGTTATCTCCTCCCTCAATCCTCATTTTCCATTTTATAATCAAGGCCGAACGCATAAATGGCTTAACTTCAAATGAAACAAGGTCTTAATCACAGAGCCATTGCAGCTTTAACTGGGATAATAGGGAGCAGTACTGAAAATTAGTCATTTTATTTTTCATCTATCCAGGCCTGATCTGATCATTACCAGGTTCTGCCTGAATTACTTTGGCACTGAGTGCTCTTACCAGCTGAATGAACTGCACCTCCTTCTCATCGTATGATTTGGTCCCTGTAGATTTCATTCCTGCTATACCCTCTCAGGCACCACTGTTGGGGGATCAATTTGGAGTCGACAGTCATCATTTCTGCAAAGCAATGCTCTCACCCGCCCCCAATCTCAGCTCTGTTACGGAGCATCGCAGCACAGCACCAATATCAATACTGAGGGCACCAGCTCCTACGAAGGCTCGATCTGACAAAGGCTCCAGTTTCCATCTTCAGTCTGTGCTGGGCTAACTCCAATCGGCCTTAGTGCAACATTACAACATTTCCCACATTACAACAATGACTACACTCCAAAAGTACTTCATTGGCTGTAAACTGTTTTGAGACGTCCGGTGGTCATGAAAGGCACTATATAAATGCAAGTCTTTCTTTCTTTCAGTGCTCCATGACCGGGGAGCAGACATAGTTCCCACCTCCTTATCAAAGGTACATGGGGTGCGGTCTTGGGTTGAGAAGAGGACCAAAGCTCTTCCTGGTGTAGTCGTGCCTGTGAGCAGAACATTTCTCACTTCCGATGCCATTTCTGCGCTAGTAGATGGCAATTTATGGTTAGTTCAGACTTGTCAATACACACCCTTAGAATTTGGGTTGTTATTGCCCCAAATTAATTTTAAATGTACGACCCTTAGAGGATTGCACTTGGTAGTGATCACCCCATGGTCGAATAGGCTCCAGTCACTCACTGTCTAGGTAAACGGATGAAGAAGGAACTCCAAGGGACAGGTGGGTCCCCGTGAACCTGCACCCCGGTGAGAGAAGGTTATAGAAACCTGGCCTGAAAAACAAAATGAGCTTTCAAAAAAATATTTTATTTCTCTGAAGGGTTAAGTTGATGAAAGAGAAGATTAAGGATGAGGAATACAGTAACAAGTTGGTGCTTAACAATTTTAATTAAAGTGTCGCCCAGGGTCCTTTTGAAAAGCCGCAGGATGTATTTTGAAGGATTGTGTAAAATGCATTTTAAATAGTTCAGACTTTGCAGCCCAATATCCGTGAATGAAACCACTTTATAATCGACGGCCTAATTGAGAGGAATGTCAGTCTTGTTGTGCTTTTAAAGCACTTGTGTCGGTCCCCCCGATACCTTGGTCGGTGAGCGGGCTGCCCAGGTGTAACCCTGAGCCGCACGGACCCAAGATCACTAGTCTGTGCAGAGTGAGCTGATCTTCGCCGCCACAAAGATAGGGGCACTCCAATCAACCTCAACCTTCTGGTTTTGGGGGAGGGGTGGGGGGGAGATCAGCCAAGGTTCCTGCGCCTGATCGCTATCCAGTGATTCCCCCCTTGCGGAGAAGTGTGCACTGCATCCAATGCTGGTCGAGGACAGCATGATCCTCAGCTGTGATGCCTCCCGTGGTCAAATAAATTGGTGACATTCATTGTCTGGGCTCACACATAAAGAATGGCCACTGGGGCGTGGTATGGGGCAACGTTCCCTCTCACTTTCTTTCGGTGCGTGGTCCCTTTAAATTTGCCGCAGCGACAACAGCTGGTAAGCGTCCTGCACGGGACCTCGCGATTGGTGTACAGCCGCGCGCCCACCCACCTTGGGAGGGGCAACGTTGGCATAGGGCTGCCAACTCTGGGCGTATTCCTGGAGGTGTCGTCACATGACCTGCCGCCTCCAACCGCCCGGTCAAATAGCCTTTTTAACCCGTCTGCAGCCATTTTATAACAAATGTTCCTGGAGACCGCAAGACAATCCTGCAGGGCTGACGACTCCAGTGTGCTAACAGGGTCCCCAGTTACACTCAGCCTCCTCAAGCACAGAGTAGGCAGGAAAAAAAAGCCACACCATGTGTTCAAGACAGTTGCACAGATCCTCAAATTACAGCCCATAATATACAGATGGTCCCACCAACCCAGAATCTTCAGAAGACACCTCAGACCTCCCTGGCTGCTTGAGGTTTCATCTACAACTAGGCTGCAGTGGAATATTTTACCCATTCAACCTTGCAGGCAGGAGCTCATTCCTCCTCCACGAGCCCTCGCTAGAGCAAAACACTTGCACATCGCACTGCCTATACACCGAGGTTCCAACATGGAAACAGGCCATTCGGCCCAACCAGTCTGTGATGGCGTCTACCCTCCACTCCCTTCCCGTATCCCTTCATCGCCTCTTCCTTCATCTGCCTCTCCAGTCTAATCCCGAATGTTGACGCAGTTTCTGCCTCGACCACTAACCCTGCAAGTCAATTCCACCGCCTCGCAACTCTCTCTGTGAAGTGGTTTCTCCGGCCCTCTGTTCTAAATCTAAAAGAATTGAAGAGCGGCTCTAAACTCCGAACTCATTCTCTCTCAGGACCTTCGAGTGGTGGCGCTCCTCACCGCCCTCGGTCTTCCCTGCCGCTGACAATCTTGCAGGGTCGCCAACACTGATTGGATGTATTCCAGGAAATGTCATCACATGACCTCCAACCGCCCCGCCCCCAGGCTCCCGCCATTGGTCACCTGACACACCAATCCTCGAGGTGCTCCACCTTCCCACAGCCAATTGGAATGCGAACCAACTTTCTGTTACCGGATAGGATGATTCTTAACCATCAGTCAGCCTTTTGCCCACCCCATCTGCAATATTTTTAATAACTAATAAATGAAAGTGTTCAAAGAAAATGAAATAAAAAACACAATTTATTGAAGGATTTTTTTTCCTCCTGGGTTTTTGCTCCCAGCCATGACCTGGAGATCCATCTTCAATTCCTGGAGACTCCAGGACAATCCTGGAGGGTTGGCAACACTAACAGGCTCTGAAAACCCAAGCGTGGTTTTGCCTCCCCAGATTGTCCCGATTTATCGTGATGATATCCTGTAGGAGACAGGCCTTTGCCCTTCAGACATTAAAATGTAGGAGCTGTGGTGTTCTGTTGCTCAGGCCTGGGCGACCCCTGACCAGGTCATGACCTTGGTATTTTTTGTACAGGTGTCCAGGTAAATAGAGGAGACTATATTCCACTGTCTGGATAAGGTTCAAGAAAGCAGAGCCTCTCGCTACAGTCCAGTGGACTTAGTCCGGCTGCACACTCCGTGAACAGTGTGCACTTTGGTTTGATGTGGCAGAAGGGTCAGTGACAGATTGCCATTCCACACTCGCAAAAGGGCTGTGCTGTGACACACTGTGTGACACCCAGCCCCCAATGGGGAGAGGAGGCCATCATCCCATCTGTTCGGCCTGGACGGGAGCCCAGGTCCCAGAAGCGAAAGGACAGTGTCCTGACACACTGGCACACAGTCCTTCCATTTAACTGAAAAGGCCATAACCACATCTCATTCATACTGAATGTTACTCTGTGCTGTTTAAAAATGTAACTCTTATGTATCTCACTTGGTTTAAACATTTCCTGTTGGTTCTATAATCACCCTCTCAAAATTGGATTTGAAACCCTGGGCCCAAAACATAAAAATTAATTTCAAAGTGACCGAGTAACCTCGGGATAAATACTCAACACTGATCCTGCCTTCACCTTTAACATAGGACCAGGAGCAGGCCATTCAGCCCCTCGAGCCTGTACCGTCATTCAATTAGATCATGGCTGATCTGTTTCTTAACTCCATCTACCCACGTTGGTTCTGTAACCTTTAATACCCTTGCCTAACAAATATCTATCAATCTCAGTTATTACATTTTCAATTGACCCCCCAGCCTCAACAGCTTTTTGGGGGAGAGAGTTCCAGATTCCACTACCCTGTGTGTGAAGAAGTGCTTCCTGACATCAGCCCTGAACGGCCTGGCTCTAATTGTAAGGTTATGCCCCCTTGTTCTGGACTCCCCCCACCAGAGGAAATAACTTCTCTCTATCCACCCAATCAAATCCGTTAATCATCTTAAACACCACAATTAGATCACCCCTCAATCTTCCATACTCAAGGTACAAGCCTAGTCTGTGCAACCTGAGCTCATAATTTAACCCTTTTAGTCCCTTTAAGTGAGTCGAGATTATGAAGCAGTTCAGCATGTTCACAATGCCCCCATCAACTAATAGCCCCGTATAATTCTCCAGCCTCCATCACCCACTTCCTCACCTCATGGGCAGGTCTGGGTGCACTGGCTACAATGGCCCTATTGGAATGTGAGTCTGTGTTTCCACTGAAGGAACCGCCCATCTCAATCTTCCCCAATTTTCTCCCCTCTGTGGAACATGGCACAATGGGCTGAATGGCCTCCTTCAGTGCTGCATGATTCTATGTCCAAAGGGGTTGGCTGTCCTCTAGTACCTCATTCAAGTAGCCATTTGTCATGTGTGAGTCTAGACAGTGAGTCTAGACAGTGCAATTGGGCAGTGAGTCTAGACAGTGAGACTGGGCAGTGAGTCTAGACAGCGAGACTGGGCAGTGAGTCTAGACAGTGAGACTGGGCAGTACGTCTAGACAGTCTGGGCAGTGAGTCTGGGCAGTGAGTCTAGACAGTGAGACTGGGCAGTGAGTCTAGACAGTGAGTCTGGGCAGTGAGTCTAGGCAGTGAGTCTAGGCAGAGAGACTGGGCAGTGAGTCTGGGCAGTGAGTCTAGACAGTGAGACTGGGCAGTGCGTCTAGACAGTGAGTCTGGGCAGAGTATTCAACTGTCGGGCACATTGCAGTTCAGGACGTGGGCCTGATCGCATAGCAGTATTTCAACCCCTGATTGTCAGTTCAAGCCGCACTCCAGAGACTTGAGCAGGCCGACACTCCATTGCAGTGCTGAGGGAGTGCTGCATTGTCGGAGGTGCCGTCTTTTGGATGAGACTTTAAACTGAGTCTGCCCTCTCAGGTGGACGTAAAAGATCCTATGGTGCTATTTCGAAGAAGAGCAGGGGAGTTATCCCCGGTGCCCTGGCCAATATTTACCCTTAAAAATCAACATCACTAAAACAGATTATCGGGTCATTATCACATTGCTGCTTTTGGGAGCTTGCTGTGCGCAAATTGGCTGCTGCGTTTCCCACATTACAACAATGACTACATTTCAAAAGTATTTCATTGGTTGTAAAGCGCTTTGGGACGTCCTGAGGTGTGAAAGGCGCTGTATCAATTCAAGTTCTTTCTTTTTTATAGGGTGAGTCTCGGTGAGGTATCTCAGCTGCTGAGGCCCTAAGGTCTGGAATTCCCTCCCTAAACCTCTCCGCCTCTCTCTCCTCCTTTAAGACGCTCCTTAAAACCTACCCCTTTGAGCAAACTTTTGGTACCTATCCTAATATCACATTATGTGGCTGTGTCAAATTCTGCTCTGATTATGCTCCTGTGAAGCACATTAGGACATTTTTATTGCATTAAAGGTGCTGTATCAATGTAAGTTGTTGTTGTTGGTATGTGACCTGAATTTGGTCTGGCTCAACATTTACACACAAACATTTTCCAGCGGGAGCTAGTGGATCAGATCAAAGGCAGGAACTCTGGCTGATTTTTTCATCCTAGTCAGGAGATACTGAAGTCAATGAAACACTTTCACAGCTGAGGTCAGTCGATGCAGCACTCGCATGGAGCCTTCCTGCCCCTTTCACAGGTCGGTGTATTCACTAACTACGCCGGGAACCTACTGAAGCTAGGGCTAAGCAAAGAAAGAAAGAAATACTTGCATTTCTATAACATCGTTCATAATCTCAGGTCGTCCCAAAGCGCTTTACAGACAATGAAATGCTTTTGAAGTGTAGTCACTTTTGTAATGTAGTGAACTTGGTGGGGATTCATTCTAGGTCTCTCTGTCGGTGTTCGTGCTGGTTCTTGTCAGTTGTGTAGATTGCGTGAAACATGCTGACTGTCAGATTTATTCAGCTCCTCCAGGCATCAACAGAAATGTTCCCAGTGACAAGGTGTGCATGTCATTGAAAGGGAGGCTGGGGCTTGGCTCGGGTTCAGGTGGTTTGGCGAGTGAGTTACTGTGAACAGACTGCCGCCAAGGAGTAGTGCCATGTAACTCAATGAAAGGAATGTGATACTGGAGTGGGCAGCATAATATCCCAGCGCCATCGGCATCCCATAATTAGAGAACGACTTGATACAACGCTCGCTGATATCCCACAGCCTGCTCACGATCATAGAATAGTGCAGCACAGAAGGAGGCTATTCCGCCCATGGAGTCTGCACCAGCTCTTTCAAAGAGCGATCCAGTCAGTCCCACTTCCCCGCTCTTTCCCCATATCCCTGCAATTTTTTCTCCTCCTTCAATTCCCTTTTGAAGGCGGCTACTGAATCTGCTTCCACCACCCTGTCAGGCACGCTTGCTGATATCCCACACCCTGCTCACCATCACATCATCATCATCATCGTAGGCAGTCCCTCGGGATCGAGGAAGACTTGCTTCCACTCTTAACATGAGTTCTTAGGTGGCTGAACAGTCCAATTCGAGAACCACAGACTCTGTCACAGGTGGGACAGATAGTCGTTGAGGAAAAGGGTGGGTGGGACAGGTTTGCCGCACACTCCTTCCGTTGCCTGCACTTGATTTCTGCATGCTCTCGGCAACGAGAGCTCAGTGCCCTCCCAGATGCACTTCCTCTGGTCTTTGGCCAGGTGTCAGTGGGGATGTTGCACTTTATCAGGGAGGCTTTGAGGGTGTCCTTGTAACGTTTCCTCTGTCCACCTTTGGCTCGTTTGCCGTGAAGGAGTTCCGAGTAGAGCGCCTGCTTTGGGAGTCTCGTGTCTGGCATGCGAACAATGTGGCCTGTCCAGCGGAGCTGATCAAGTGTGGTCAGTGCTTCGATGCTGGGGATGTCGAGGACGCTAACGTTGGTGCATCTGTCCTCCCAGAGGATTTGTAGGATCTTGCGGAGACATTGTTGGTGTTATTTCTCCAGCGACTTGAGATGTCTACTGTACATGGTCCATGTTTCTGAGCCATACAGGAGGGCGGGTATTACTACATCCCTGTAGACCATGAACTTGGTGACAGTTTTGAGGGCCTGGTCTTCAAACATTCTTTTCCTCAGGCGCCGAAGGCAGCACTGGCTGGTGGTCTATCACACTCGCTGATATCCCACACACGAACACTCTCTGATACATGACAAGCTGATCACTATTCCATTCTCTGATAGCTCACATCCTGCTCACTATCACACTGTCTGATACATATCATCCCAATCACTATCACATTCTACTAATCCACACCCACTTAGTATCATACTCTCTGACATTCCACATTCTACTCACTATCACGCTGTCTGATACATGACACCCTGCTCACTATCATAACTCACTCATTATTGCTCTCTCTAATACTCAGCTTACGATCATACTGTTTAATACACCACCTCCTTATTATCACATTCTCTAAACAAAAAGAGAGTTTGCATTTATATAATCAGATCCTCAGCACGTCTCAGAGCCCTTTACAGCCAATGTAGTACTTTTGAAGAGTAGTCACAGTTGTAATGTAGGAAACGCGGCAGCCAATTTGTGTACAACAAGCTCCCACAAGCAGCAATGTGATAACGACCAGATAATCTAGTTTAGTGATGCTGATTGTGATCGATAGCCATGGGGCCTCGACATAGGAATGCAACACAGGAACTCAACCGGGAACTCGACACGGGAACTCGACACGGGAACTCGACATGGGAACTCGACACGGGAACTCGACACGGGAACTCGACACAGGAACTCAACCGGGAACTCAACCGGGAACTCGACACGGGAACTCGACACGGGAACTCGACACAGGAACTCGACACGGGAACGCGACACGGGAACTCGACATAGGAATGCAACACAGGAACTCAACCGGGAACTCGACACGGGAACTCGACACGGGAACTCAACCGGGAACTCGACACGGGAACTCGACACGGGAACTCGACATGGGAACTCGACACAGGAACTCAACCGGGAACTCGACACGGGAACTCGACACGGAAACTCGACACGGGAACTCGACACGGGAACTCGACACGGGAACTCGACACGGGAACTCGACACGGGAACTCGACATGGGAACTCGACATAGGAACTCGACATGGGAACTCGACATGGGAACTCGACACGGGAACTCGACACGGGAACTCGACACGGGAACTCGACATAGGAACTCGACATGGAAACTCGACATGGGAACTCGACACGGGAACTCGACACGGGAACTCGACACGGGAACTCGACATAGGAACTCGACATGGAAACTCGACATGGGAACTCGACATGGGAACTCGACATGGGAACTCGACATGGGAACTCGACATAGGAACTCGACACGGGAACTCGACACGGGAACTCGACACGGGAACTCGACACGGGAACGCGACACGGGAACTCGACACGGGAACTCGACACGGGAACGCGACACGGGAACTCGACACGGGAACTCGACACGGGAACGCGACACGGGAACTCGACACGGGAACGCGACACGGGAACTCGACACGGGAACTCGACACGGGAACTCGACACGGGAACGCGACACGGGAACTCGACACGTGAACTCGACACGGGAACTCAACATAGGAACGCGACATGGGAGCTCAACACGGGAACTCTACACGGGAATTCGACAAGGGATTGTAACATGGGAACTCAACATGGGATTGTAACATGGGAACCCCTTATTTGTGCTGCTCTGTGCTAGCTATTGCCAGTTGTTAAGTTAGCTGAACTGTACAGAGGTGGTAGAAGCAGGGTACGAGGGTGGGGGGGGGGGGGGAGCGGAGGGGGGGGGTGGTGATTACAGTTACCTTCAGTTCCCCCAAGGTCAGGGAGGAGAAAAAGAAAATTCAGCTGGGTTTCCTGCACCTCACCATTAACCAGCGAGACTCCTTTACTATTTATACGCCTCAGTGTCACTGCCCCAATCCCCTCCCTGACTTGCGACTGACACCAACTCCAACCTAAATCCCAAGGAGCTTCCTGAGGTATTCCTGGGCACCAATCTCAGCGATTGTGGCAAGTTTGTTTCGCGGTTGGGACCAGCTGAACAAGACCCAGGTTTGCATGGCACTAACATGGGAATTAACTCGGTTTAAAAGCAGCAAAAGATGTCGGGTGAAGACCTGTTGGGGCTCATTTGCGATGCTCCCGTGGTTCAATAGCTTGCTGGTGATAACTGTCTGAAGGCTCAGTAAGGTTACCCAGAGAGTTGCTAAACCACAAAGTTTGAGGCACAGTCTGTGCCAAGTTAGCCACTCTTAGCCAGCCCATCAGTTAGCCAACCGTAGCCTCCGGATCCGGTAAGGACAATCTCCCTGGAGGTCCCAGCCCAGGTCTCTACCTGGAGACCCCTGATGGAGGTGGGTGCTGGGCAAGCGCAGCTTCAGGCTTGGCTGTGTTGCCGCTTGTAGTCGAATAGCATGTTAGCACTCACTGCCACTGCGCAGAATGGTCACTTGCGCTGGATATGAAAGAGCACCAGGCTCCAGTGAAAGCGAACGGCAGCAAAAATTCTCCCGGAGCGGGGAGGGAAGGAGCATGGGCTTTAAAAAAAAAACAATGGCGAGTGGGGGAAATCAACAACAACAACTTGCATTTATATAGCACCTTTAACATATCTTGGTGTCATATTTGACCCTGAAATTAGCTTTTGACCACATACCCACAGCATAACTAAGACTGCTTATTTCCACTTCCGTAACATCGCCCGTCTCCGCCCTTGCCTCAGCTCATCCGCAGCTGAAGCCCTCATCCATGCCTTTGTTACATCTAGACTTGACTATTCCAACGCACTCCTGGCTGGCCTCCAGCATTCTACCCTACGTAAACTAGAGGTGATCTGAAACTTGGCTGCCCGTGTCCTAACTCACACCAAGTCACGCTCACACATCACCCCTGTGCTCACTGACCTACACTGGCTTCCGGTTAAGCAACACCTTGATTTTAAAATTCTCATCCTTATTTTCAAATCCCTCCATGGCCTCACCCCTCCCTTTCTCTGTACTCTCCTCCAGCCCCAAACCCCTCCCCACCTGAGATATCTGCGCTCCTCTAATTCTGCCCTCTTGAGCATCCCTGATTGTAATCACTCAACCATTGGTGGCCGTGGCTTCTGTTGCCTAGGCCCCAAGCTCTAGAACTCCCTGCCTAAACCTCTCCGCCTCTCTTTCCTCCTTCAAGATGCTCCTTAAAACTTAATCTCTTTGACCAAGCTTCTGTGCTAATTTCTACTTATGCAGCTCGGTGTCAAATTTTTATCACCTAATACTCCTGTGAAGCATCTTGGGATGTTCCACTATGTTAAAGGTGCTATATAAATACAAAATATTGTTGTAGTAGTAAAACGTCCCAAGATGCTTCTCAGGAGCGTTATCAAACAAATCTGCTGAATATTCTGTAAATACAGCAGATGCCTCGGAGTGCTGGAGGGGTGCCATCGCCGCTGCCTCCGCCAGATCCTACAAATCCCCTGGGAGGACAGACGCACCAACGTCAGTGTTCTCGCCCAGGCCAACATCCCCAGCATCGAAGCACTGACCACACTCGACCAGCTCCGTTGGGCGGGCCACATTGTCCGCATGCCCGACACCAGACTCCCAAAGCAAGCGCTCTACTTGGAACTCCTACACGGCAAGAAAACCCCGGGTGGGCAGGGGAAGCGCTTCAGGGACACCCTCAGGTCCTCCTTGATAAAGTACAACATCCCCACCGACACCTGGGAGTCCCTGGTCCAGGACTGCCCGAAGTGGAGGAAGAGCATCCGGGAGGGCGCTGAGCACCTCGAGTCTCGTCGCCGAGAGCATGCAGAAACCAAGCGCAGGCAGCGGAAGGAGTGTGCGACAAACTAGTCCCACCCACCCTTTCCTTCAACCACTGTCTGTCCCACCTGTGACAGGGACTGTAATTCCCGTATTGGACTGTTCAGCCACCTGAGAACTCACTTTTAGAGTGGAAGCAAGTCTTCCTCGATTTCGAGGGACTGCCTATGATGGTGATGATCAAACAAATTTTGACTCCGAGCCCCATAAGGAGATATTAGGACAGGTGATCGAAAGCTTGGCCAAAGAGATAGCTTTTAAGGAGGGTCTTAAAGGAGGAGCAAGAGAAGTAGAGACTGGAATTGGGGAAGCGCAGAGATCTCGGAATCAAGCGGGAATCTTGGTTGTTTTTTCCACTCCTGAGCTCAGGGGCACTGACACCACTTACCGCACATCCAACCTGGTGCATTCCTGGTCCATGGCCCAACATATTCACCCATTGGCGGGGGAGGGGGGGGAGCTAACACATCCCCCTTTCATCAACAAAATAAACCATCTCAATAACTGGGTTGTAGACACATTAACAAATATCATTAACACCGCCATCTGCTCCTGGGCCAGTTGAGTTAACAGTTTAGCTAACGTGGGAACACGATACCATTAAACAAAGCCGTGAAACTGCTTTGGGCTCTTGCGTATAAGCAGCTGACGCCCAGATACAGTTCCACTGGCATCATCCCTTGCTCACATATGTCAGCTTTGTTTTAACATTAACACTCTCAATTTATGTTTTTTTTCCAAGGCACGGAGTAGGGTTTCAGCAAAGGATAACATTCCCTTCTTTTGTCAGCTAAAATTCCGTGCTTTTTCCTGTTCCCTCTCTCGCTCCCCTCAGCCGCAGGTGCTGCCTCACGCTGAGCCCAGATTCTGCAGGCGCCGGCTGGACTCAGCGTCTCACCGAGTGGCCGTGCTTCGTGTGTGGAGTTAGACAGGGGACGTCGGGCCGTGACTTCAATCGTGGAGGGGAGGGGGACATCACAGCTGAACCGATCCCAACTCCCCTCCCCCAAAGTGTCCCCACAAATGTACTCACTGGGGGTGGGGGGGTTCACTGAGCAACAATCAGGAGCTGAATATTTTCCCCCTTCCCTATCCAGCCCAATCGTGGAGTCCTTACAATAACCTACAGAGACTGGGAATCCAAAGCTTGGATCTTGTGGCCTGGGATGTCAAGCAGTGTCTTGAACCTCAAAACCACTGAGTGCTCCTTTTTTAAGGTATAAAAATGAACATTAATCTCAGTGAGTCCCTCCCCCGCCTCTGAGTCAGACGGTTGTGGGTTCGCGTCCCACTCCAGAGACCTGAGCACAAAATCTAGGCTGACGCACCAGTGCAGTGCTGAGGGAGTGCTGCACTGTCAGAGGTGCCGCCTTTCGGATGATACGTCTGCTCTCTGAGGTAGACGTAACAGACCCCATGGCACTATTTCGAATAAGAGCAGGGGAGTTATCGCCGGTGTTGTGGGGCCAATATTTATCCCTCATCCAACATCACTAAAAACAGACTATCTGATCATTAACTCATTGCTGTATGTGGGATCTTACAGTGCGCAACTTGGCTGCCCTGCTTCCCTACATTACAACAGTGACTACACTTCAAAAACTACTCCGTTGGCTGTAAAGCGCTTTGGGACGTCCTGAGATTGTGAAACGTGCTGTATAAATGCAAGTTGTTTCTTCAGAATGATTCTCTTTCACTTAAACTGGGAAAAACGGGTCCGAGATTGTATATCGACCCGGTTGGGGGCAGCAACCCTTCCAAGGCTGGACATTCTGGGCCTGCAGCAGAGGGGTCCCGTCCCGGAAGCAAAATTGGGGTTACCATCCCTCACAGGGAGTGGAGCGCAATGGCCCGTGCTCCACTTCCTCTCAGGGCGGGATCGGGGGCACATTGCGGAGCGCTACGCGGCCTGTCCGCGTCACGCTGACGCGTTTCAACACCCCTCCCCTTCCGTTAAAGGGGTGTGACACTGCGAGCTCTGCAGGCCGTGTGATGGGCCTCCACTGGGCCACCGGGGATCCAGGGTACCGGGCTGCACGATCGCGGCCCAGACAGCACGACATCGGTGGACAGCGGCTCGACCGGTGAGTCAGAGAGAAAAACAAAATGGTGGCACACGGCGCAGTGCACCTCCCCTTTAACTTTCGCACTGTGAGCGAAATGTGGCCCCGGTTCGCGACCCGCGAGACTGGCGCTGACAGCGCCCGCGGCAGTCTCACAGGGCGCTGCCCAATCTCCGCCGCGGGGCAAAAAGGGGTCGCTACGCGTGCAGTGACGTGATCGCTGGACGAGCAGTGGCCCGGGCCACGACATGAGGAATTTTGCCCGCAAAGTTTACAGTTGATCTCAGCCTCCCCGTGCCCTTCGAGCCTTAAATCGGCAAATCATTTTACAAGAGTTGTGTGTGAAACTTGATTGTGATACTGGGCCTGCCGAGATTGTCGGAGGATGTGAGTGGAGAGACTGGCTGAGCAGTGACCGGGATGAGTCACCTCCTTTCTATCTCCCTGTCGTATCATGCAGTTCCCGCGGAACAAAAACAAATGGTGCTGTAGACAAAACACAGACACCAGTCAGTCCGTGTTTGCATTGTTCCCCTTCACCTGGTGACGGGTTGGATGCTCGATTCGATATCAAAGCCTTTGCTGCATCATTAACCCTTGCACCTGACAGAAGGGCAGGCTTTGGGTTTCACGAGAGTCCAAAGTGCTCGGCTGTGGAGGTGGCCTGCCTCAGCACGTCCGTCAACATTGGTGACGGGTTCGCGATGCCGGTGTGGACCCTGCGTCGGAACTGAAGAAAAGCGAGGCCTTAGCATGGCGAAACACACAGTGTGGAGGGAGGAATAAAGGAACAGTGAGGAGGGTTAATAAAGCAACACGTAGCAGTTACGAGTCAGAAGTGCCGACTCCTCTCACTGGGAGGATTAACCCGTCGCTGAATTGGGCTTTGATGTCGACAATCGGTGAAGATTGAAATAAAAACAGAAAATGCTGGAAATCTCTGCGGGTCAGGCAACATCTGTGGAGAGAGAACAGAGTTAACGTTTCGGTCGATGACCCTTCGTCAGAACTGCTGATTGTTTGAAATGAGCAAATTCTTAAGGAGCACTGAAAGGGGGAGGGGAGGAAAGAACAAAAGGGAAGGTCTGTGATAGGGTGGAAGACAGGAGAGATTAGACAAAAGGGATGATGGGCCGACTTGAGATGGTAATGGTAGAAGTTGGAAAAGTACGAGTCTAGGTAGGGTGTGAATGGCAGAATAATTACCAGCTGGTTGAATAGCTCGGAGATATTTGTAATCCTGGGTGGATCCAAAACATGAAGAGTGGAATTTAAGTTGGAATCCACGTGGATTAAGTCAGAGGCGGAGACAGTTACTGAGGAAAGAGATGTGGCTGTGAAAGCGAGTTTTGGCAGATACTTCATCAAACAGGAGAAAGGAAACAGATAGCAATGAAGATAAACAAGGTAAAAGAGACAAACAGAAATCCTGTCTGAGGGAAGAGCAGAACTTCTTCAAGGTGGGCATTCCTAGAAGAGAAGTAGCAGTGAATTAAACATGGGTGAAGATTGGAGAGTGGGATGAGGTGGTCAGGAGAATGTCCCTGTAACTGGCGGTGAGGTGCTCTGGCTGATTGGCCACACGCTAACCTTTGGTGTGCAATTGGCATTCACTTTGTCAGTAATGGCCGGGGATAGAGGCTGGGATCCTCCCGATCTGTAGAACTCAGTCCCACACGAGGTGTCGCATTTACCAACCGAGCCAGCCTTAGAGTTGTGAAAGGTGCTATATAATTGCAAATCTTTCTTTCTTTTTGGGTGTGTCTCACCATCAATTTCCAATGTACAGATTGCATTACACACTGCGTGAATAGTGGCTGGTACTGTGTGACTAGGCCGTGTCTCATTCTCAGCTGCCCTTGGTGCACGGTGCACACTGAGTCAAAGGTGCCAATCCCTTTCTGTGTCAACACAATGCACACTGACTAATAGGTAATAAATGAGTCACTCACGTCTGGCACTGTCAATCGCAATGTGTGCTTTACATTATCAGGAGCTGGAGTCCACTGTCAAATTCAGACACCCTTTTCTATACACGGTAATATTTAGTCATACACAATGTTGCCTTTCCTACAATGAACCCTTCGGATGCTGGTAGGTCCAGGGAGATGCCTGTTTCCCTGGGCTGGCTGGTTGTTTCATTTCTCGTGCTGTACGTGTGATTCAATCCAATCAGTTGTACTATAAAACTTCAATATATTCCGCTCTTCTTTCTTCTCAACCTGGCTCTTTTGTTTCACTCCACTGTTCTCTCCAACTCACTGGGTGACTCACTGGTTAAATCAGTGAGCAGCTGAGTCACACAGACCATGAAGGTCACACATTCAGTCCCTGGTCTCTGCTGAATTAGATGTAGGGGTGCTGCAAAAAGCTTATGTCTGCAGGGCTACAGAGGCGGAGGTGAGAGCAGGGGAGGGCAAATAAGCACAAGTTCCCACTTCTAATCACTCTCTAGTGACTCTGGAAGTAAGAACAATATCGGGCTCAGGCGTTGAAGAGCCACCTGCCGAGGCTCACAGGTTGCCGTGTGGAACCTTACCCCAGTGAGGAATCAGGAGAGGTGCAGGAGACGAGATAATTGGCTAAGGAAAGGTACGGATGCATAGAGCCTCGGAACTGGCAAAGGTTGGTCCAAAAATGGCAGCCAACAGTGTATGTGCCTGAACCCTGTAAAACCCTGTTGAATGAATGACTTGTGCAAGGACACTGTCCATAATCCAAGCCGAGATTGGTTTGGGGTTTAGTGAAATATAATTACACAGCAACTTAATATCAAAAGTTCTTAAATTACTTACTTTGGAGTGGAGTGACTGTCGATATATCGGCAACATTCCACATGCAGGAATGAGATCTGTTCTTGTTGGGTGTGGGGGAATATTGATGGGGGACACCCAAAGAAACCCCATCCTGTGATCGAGGTGCTCAAAATCATGACGAAGTAAATGAAGAGAAACTGGCAGAAAAATCGGTCATCAGAGGATTGAAGATGATTGGCAAAAGAAGCAGAGGTGACAGGAGGAAGCATTATTTTTTATACAGCAAATTGTTGTGATCTGGAATGCACTGCCTGATAGGGCGGTGGAAGCAGATTCGATAGCAACTTTCAAAAGGGAATTGGATAAATACTTGAAGGGAAAAAAAAATGTCACGATTCTGGGGAAAGAGCGGGGGAGCGGGATTAGTCGGATAGTTCTACCAAAGGGCCAGCGCAGGCACGATGGGCCGAATGGCCTCATTCTGTGTTGTATCATTCTATGATTCTTTTCTTCAAACAATGTCACGGGATCTTTAAGTTGTACAAACGGGGCAGTATCTTTGACAACGCAGCTCTCCCTCAGTACTGTGCTGGAGTGCCCACATGGAGACCTGACCCCACAATCTCCTTTGCCCAGAAGTAAGGTAGGCAGGAAATGAGCCCAGCTCAGTCTCCGGGCAGCAGTTGTGGGTCAGTGAAAGCGTCGATACTCACTTAATTCTAGTGCACAAAGAAAGAAAGACTTGCATTTATATAGCGCCTTTCACGACCACCGGATGTCTCAAAGCCAATGAAGTACTTTTGGAGTGTAGTCACTGTTGTAATGTGGGAAATGCGGCAGCCAATTTGCGCACAGCAAGCTTCCACAACAGCAATGTGATAATGACCAGATAATCTGTTTTTGTTATGTTGATTGAGGGATAAATATTGGCCAGGACACCGGGGATAACTCCCCTGCTCTTCTTCAAAATAGTGCCATGGGATCTTTTACATCCACCTGAGAGAGCAGACAGGGCTTATCCAAAAGACGGCACCTCTGAGGGGAGGTCTTTCGGATAAGCCCTGTCTGCTCTCTCAGCACTGCACTGGAGTATCAGCCTAGATTTATGTGCTCAAGTCCCTGAAGCGGGACTTGAACCTACAACCTTCTGACTCAGAGGCAAGTGTGCTATCCACTGAGCCACAGCTGACACAAGCTCCTCAGATCTTCAATGCCCCCCCCCCCCCACCGCGCTGGCCCGAATAGCTATTAATGGGTGACACCGCCACGAGTCACGTCAGCAACAGTAAGACTCAGTCACTTCTCACCCCCGCGCTGGGAAGAGGAGGGACCGCAGGAGGAGGGAGAACGAAAACATGGAGCAGGAATAAATCTGTGCCCCGCTTCCCCAAAACCATGAGAAGCAACAAAGCAAAATACTGCGGATGCTGGAGAAATGAAATAAAAACAGAAAGTGCTGGAAACACTCAGCAGGTCGGGCAGCGTCTGTGGAGAGAGAAGCAAAGTTAGTGTTTCAGGTTGATGACTTTTCGTCAGAACCGAGAAAAAGTTAGAGATGAAACCGTTTTTAAGCATGTACAGAGCTGGTGAAACAGGGCAGGAAAAGAAGAAAAGGAAGAGCTGTTTGTGATAGGGTGGAGGGCAGGAGAGATTAAATGACAAAAGTGATGATGGTGCAAAGGGAGGTGATAGCGAGACAAGTTAACAAAGCAGCAACTTGCATTTATATAGTGCCTTTAGTGTAGCAAGACCTCCCAAGGTGCTTAAAGAAACAAAAGGGATGGTTTTCTAGACCAATATGTCGAGGAACCAACTAGGGGGGAGGCCATCTTAGACTGGGTGTTGTGTAATGAGAGAGGATTAATTAGCAATCTCGATGTGCGAGGCCCCTTGGGGAAGAGTGACCATAATATGGTGGAATTTGTGAAAGGGAAATCATGCTTGACAAATCTTCTGGAATTTTTTGAGGATGTTTCCAGTAGAGTGGACAAGGGGGGACCAGTTGATGTGGTGTATTTGGACTTTCAGAAGACTTTTGACAAGGTCCCACACAAGAGATTAATGTGCAAAGTTAAAGCACATGGGATTGGGGGTAGTGTGCTGACGTGGATTGAGAACTGGTTGTCAGACAGGAAGCAAAGAGTAGGAGTAAATAGGTACTTTTCAGAATGACAGGCAGTGACTAGTGGGGTACCGCAAGGTTCGGTGCTGGGACCCCAGCTGTTTACACTGTACATTAATGATTTAGACGAGGAGATTAAATGTCGTATCTCCAAATTTGCGGATGACACTAAGTTGGGTGGCAGTGTGAGCTGCGAGGAGGATGCTATGAGGCTGCAGAGTGACTTGGATAGGTTAGGTGAGTTGGCAAATGCATGGCAGATGAAGTATAATGTGGATAAATGTGAGGTTATCCACTTTGATGGTAAAAACAGAGGGACAGACTATTATCTGAATGGTGACAGATTAGGAAAAGGGGAGGTGCAACAAGACCTGGGTGTCATGGTACATCAGTCATTGAAGGTTGGCATGCAGGTACAGCAGGCGGTTAAGAAAGCAAATGGCATGTTGGCCTTCATAGCGAGGGGATTTGAGTACAGGGGCAGGGAGATGTTACTACAGTTGTACAGGGCCTTGGTGAGGCCACACCTGGACTATTGTGTACAGTTTTGGTCTCCTAACTTGAGGAAGGACATTCTTGCTATTGAGGGAGTGCAGCGAAGGTTCACCAGACTGATTCCCGGGATGGCGGGACTGATATATCAAGAAAGACTGGATCAACTGGGCTTGTATTCACTGGAGTTCAGAAGAATGAGAGGGGATCTCATAGAAACGTTTAAAATTCTGACGGGCGTAGACAGGTTAGATGCAGGAAGAATGTTCCCAATGTTGGGGAAGTCCAGAACCAGGGGTCACAGTCTAAGGATAAGGGGTAAGCCATTTAGGACCGAGATGAGGAGAAACTTCTTCACCCAGAGAGTGGTGAACCTGTGGAATTCTCTACCACAGAAAGTTGTTGAGGCCAATTCACTAAATATATTCAAAAAGGAGTTAGATGTAGTCCTTACTACTAGGGGGATCGAGGGGTATGGCGAGAAAGCAGGAATGGGGTACTGAAGTTGCATGTTCAGCCATGAACTCATTGAATGGCGGTGCAGGCTCGAAGGGCCGAATAGCCTACTCCTGCACCTATTTTCTATGTTTCTAAAAGATGGGTCCAGAGAAGGTGTATACGGTTGGTTACAGCAGACCAGCAGAGAGGGCGGGAAACACTGAAAATCCGGCAAAATGAGAAGGCTCCCTGGGAATGGCCTGGGAATGTGGTGGAGAAAGGTGCGTGGATCCCAGGAATGCGCACCACCCCACTCTCCGTGTGCCAGTTTTGGAGTGCAGACTGGGGGGGTTAGTTTGGGAGGGCAGTCTGGGGGAGGGGCAGTCTGGGGGAGGGGTAGCCTGGGGGTTAGTCTGGGGGAGGGGCAGCCTGGGGGGTTAGTCTGGGGGAGGGGTAGTGTGGGGTGTTAGTCTGGGGGAGGGGTAGTGTGGGGGGTTAGTCTGGGGGAGGGGCAGTCTTGGGGGTTAGTCTGGGGGAGGAGTAGGGTGGGGGTTAGTCTGGGGGAGGGGCAGTCTGGGGGAGGGGCAGTCTTGGGGGTTAGTCTGGGGGAGGGGTAGTGTGGGGGTTAGTCTGGGGAGGGGCAGTCTGGGGGAGGGGCAGTCTTGGGGGTTAGTCTGGGGGAGGGGTAGTGTGGGGGTTAGTCTGGGGGAGGGGCAGTCTGGGGATGGGGCATTCTGGGGGGGCAGTCTGGGGGGGTTAGTCTGGGGGAGGGGTAGTGTGGGGGGGTTAGTCTGGGGGAGGGACAGTCTGGGGATGGGGTATTCTGGGGGGTTAGTCTGGGGGAGAGGCAGTCTGGGGATGGGGCATTCTGGGGGGAGCGGCAGTCTGGGGGGTTAGTCTGGGGGACAGTCTGGGGGGGGGGTTCGCCTGGGGGAGGGGCAGTCTGGGGGGTTAGTCTGGGGGTGGGCGGGGAGTCTGGGGAAATAGGAATTTGTCTTTTCGAAGAAAACCTGGAGCCTGGTTTCCATGTTTGGGATGTGCTGACAGTCCATCGCACTTCAGTGTTTGCCGGTGTTGGTCAGTGAAGAGTGAGCGATGTGGGGCCGGGGTGGGGTGTGAGGGAGAGGGGGAGAGAGGTGAGAATAATGTATAAAATATGGAAGTACGGGAGAGAATGGAAAAAAATAAAAGAGCTGAAGCACAAAGGAATGTGGATGCCCAGTTGGGAACTGAAAGTTTTGGATGTGAACCCAGAGCCTCCCTGCTGTGCCCCAGATGTGGAGTGACTGCTTCACACAGTTTCTCCCTGTGGTTAGTGAGTGGGATCCGGTCACATTAAACACACAGCCAGTTACACTTGCCTTTAATTACGTACAGTCATCTCCCAACCACCACAACACACAGACAGACCAACACAACTCCCCTATCATCAGTGACAAGCTCTTCTCCCTCACTCAGTGAGCGGCCTTTGAAAACCAGCGTCCTGCCATTAAACACACAGGCAAACAATTATCCTTCTCCGTTTAAAGGAGCGACGTCTTAGAGAAAAACCATCTTCCTCCCCTTCTGCTTGGAAACGAAAAAATTAATCGGGCGAGACATTCAAGCATTGAGGCGTCATGAGCAAGTGATTCAAGTTATCTCTCTGCCTCGGAGTATTTCTAAAGAGGCGGCATCATATATGGCTACGACAGCCCCTCCACTCCTCCCTCCCGCACCCTCCCTGCACTCCTTTCACTCTCCCCGCTCCCCCCTCACCTCCCCACACCCCTTTCACCTCCCCACAACCTCTCCTAACCCCTTTCCCCACACTCTCTCCCCTCCTGCCCTCCCCACAACTCCTCCCCTCCCTTCTCTCTCCCTACCACTGCCCACCCCATAGTAAATCAGCGTTCGGGAGACTCACACCAGCATTACTCAGTGCCTGTGGAACTGTACACCAGCAATATAAGAGGATCACTGGATCGATAGGCCCCGATATCAGTCTAACCCGCCCAGCAGGAATGTGCAGAATGTGTGTCAGATACCCAGTTGATATCGCACCCAATTGTTATGCCCCACTGAAGCCAATGCACAATCGGGCATGGGGTGTTAAACAGGCATTCGACTCGAACCATCCTTGATCCCACCGCGTGAGTGAGGCTAAAATCTGGGCCGAGGCAGGGGAACCAGGATCAAGGCCCGGTGCCAGCTCAGCGAGGCTGATTTCCTGGGCTCCAAGGGAGCATTAAGCCCTTTTGGATCACTTCAGTTCCCGCCGTTATCTGTGAATCCACTGAGAATAACTGCTCCAGGCTGCAGACTTTGCCTCTCAGTTCATTCTTCCCATAAAGAATTCACTTGGAAAGGTTTGCAAAACCAACCCTGTCAACACTCAGTGTGGGAGAAGGTCTTGGAGCACAGCTCGTTTTTCTAGCTTGATTGGTTTCAATCCCCAAGAGCCCTTGCTCCTGTCCATCTGTTTATACGTCAAGGCTGGATTACAATTTGAACTGGCTGACACGCTGCGCACTGGCACTGGGGAGGTTTGAAGGATCGTACTGAGTCCACCATCGACTGAGGAGATGTCAGAGACGGGAAAATTACCCCAAACAGCCCAGAAACTATCCCATATTCCCCTCAACCACTTGAGTTTAATTCCAGCTGTAGCCTATCTCTGTTTTATACAGACTGACACACTTCTTCCCTGATTACAACTGCAGCAGATGAGCCTATTCAACCATGGAGGGCATCAATGCTGAGCCACTCACACACACACCCACACACACAATCCCACACGCGCTGGCACATAAACACACACACAATCCCACAGACACAAACAATCCCTCACATACAATCCCACATGCACACACACAATCCACACAAACACACACACACAATCCCACACGCACACACACACAATCCCACACACACATACACTCCCACACACATACACACACACACCATAGCTCATGAAGCTGTAGATCCATTAGTTCCACATGTCTAACTGCTACTCACCAACCTTTCTTTGCTTTGTAGGCCAAGGTGGCGCATAACCATCGGGAGCAACAGAGAACAGGAGGTGGAGAGGTGCAACTGCGGCAGCTTAGTTGGCACCATCCATCGCGCTGGGGGCAGCATTGGTAAGTGAAGCCCTTCCTTTGATGCCATCTAGCCGAAATTCGACAAACACCCATCAGTAATGTGTGCACCTTGGTTGCTGCATGGTGAACTCCCCTCCCTCGCTCACCTTTACGCCACTGTTGTCCCATTTGTGCTTGCAGATAATGCCCCGGAGGCGGACCTTCCTGTGTCTGAGCCCTCAGAGCCAAGTGAGGTGAGAAAGCAACTGTGGGAGGAGGAGGATGCCGAGGAAGTGACAGATTCAAGCACCACGTCACTGTTTCTCACCCTCGCACATACCAGCTCAGATAATGGGAGTACACGTTCTTTTGAGCTTTGCCAGTGTGCTGACTGTTATGTATGTAAACATTGTAACTGTGTAAGACTTACCACCAGAGGGCGCAACTGTTGAAGGCCCAAGGGTCACCTGCACACCTCGTGCAAGGGAGTAGAAAAGGTTGTCTGCCATGCTGCTTCGGCACTCTGGAGTTGTATTAAAGAGACTAAGGTCACATCAGTTTTAGCTCACAATATTCAGTCTTGTGGAGTTCTTCCGTACTTAACAATTGGTGATGAGTAACAGATTATGAACTTTCACGCGGTCATGGCTGCTGTTGGTATTTTAGAGAGATTTGTAGAGGGTGATGATTGGGAAGCCTTCGTTGAGCGTCTCGACGAGCTGGATGGGGACGATAAATCGATCAAGCGCAGGGCGATTCTCCTCACCGTGTGTGGGTCCACAATATACGGCCTCATCAAGAATCTGCTAGCACTGGAGAAACCAGCGGAGAAGACATTTACAGAGTTGTGTACACTGGTTCGGAACCACTTCAAGCCAAAGGAGAGCATCTTAATGGCCAGGTATCGCTTCTACACGCACCATCGCTCCGAGGGCCAGGACGTGACGAGTTATGTCGCCGACCTGAGACGCCTTGCGGGAACTTGCGAATTTGCTGGATTTTTGGGAGAAATGCTGCAGGACATTTTTGTGCTTGGCATCGGCCACGAGGTCATTCTTCGCAAGCTGCTGTCCTCCGAATCCCTAGATCTGAGCAAGGCCATCACTATAGCCCAGGCATTCATATCCACGAGCAATAATACCAGACAGATATCTTCCCAGCATCGAAGCTCACCAGCAAGTACTGTGCATAAAATAACGTCGCTAGCAGGCAGAACTGCATATGGCAGGGCCTACACGTCTGCTACTGCAAGACCTAGGATGACTCAGAGTCCGCCATCGGGCGCAAATCCATTAGCACCATGTTGGCGCTGCGGGGGTAATCATCGAGCCCATCAATGTCGATTCAAACACTACGTGTGCAAAGGCTGCGAAACAATGGGGCATCTCCAGCGAATGTGCAAGAGTGCTGTGACTCACCACGTGGCAGAGTCGGCAGAGGATGATCGATCCGGCGCGGATCACGCAGAACAAACAAGAAAGGCAACTCAACCCAAGGAAGAAGTGTATGGGGTGCACACCTTCACCACCAAGTGCCTTCCTATCATGCTGAAAGTCAAATTGAACGGTATTCCGGTATCAATGGAATTGGACACGGGGGCGAGTCAGTCAATTATGAGCCAGAAGGCTTTTGAGAAACTGTGGGGCAACAAGACACAAAGGTCCAAACTGAGCCCGATTCAGACAAAGCTGCGCAGCTACACCAAAGAGCTCATACCAGTCATTGGCAGTGCGGCAGTTAAGGTATCGTACGATGGAGCCATGCATGATTTATCACTGGATTGTACCAGGCAATGGCCCAACACTATTCGGCAGAAGCTGGCCGGGAAAGATTCGATGGAACTGGGACGACATCAAAGCACTATCTTCAGTGGATGATGCCTCGTGCGCCCAAGTGCTGAGCAAGTTTCCGTCGCTATTTGAACCAGGCATCGGCAACTTCACAGGTGCCAAGGCGCAGATCCATCTAGTCCCCGATGCAAGGCCCGTTCATCACAAGGCCCGTTCATCACATGGTTCCATATATGATGAGGGTGAAAGTCGAGATCGAACTGGACAGATTTCAACGAGAGGGAATCATATCGCCAATCGAGTTCAACGAGTGGGCCAGTCCGATTGTTCCGGTGTTGAAAAGCGACGGCACAGTCAGAATCTGCGGAGACTACAAGGTTACGATCAACCGAGTCTCGTTACAAGACCAGTACCCACTACCTAAGGCAGATAACCTGTTCACAACGTTAGCGGGGGGGGGAAGTCATTCACCAAGTTGGACCTAACCTCCGCCTACATGACACAGGAGCTGGCTGAATCTTCGAAAAGATTGACGTACATCAACACGCACAAAGGACTGTTCATATACCACAGATGCCCTTTTGGGATTCGTTTGGTTGCTGCCATCTTCCAGTGGAACATGGAGTCTGCTGAAATCGGTTCCGCGCACCGTTGTGTTTCAAGATGACATCCTGATGACCGGTCATGACACCACCGAACACCTGCACAACCTGGAAGAGGTTCTAAGTTGACTAGACAGAGTGGGACTCAGGCTGAAACACTCCAAGTGTGTTTTCCTGGTGCCAGAGGTCGAATTATTGGTGAGAAAGATTGCGGCAGACAGCATCAGACCCACGGACTCAAAGACAGAGGCCATCAAGAATCACCCAGACCACAGAATGTGACGGAGTTGCGTTCATTCCTGGGACTCCAACTATTTTGGTAACTTTCTATCTGGGTTAAGCACTTTGCTGGAACCGTTGCACATGTTGCTACGTAAGGGTGATGACTGGTTTTGGGGTAAATCTCAAGAGACAACCTTTGAGAAGGCCAGAAACCTACTTTGTTCTAATAGGTTACTTGTACTGTATAACCCGTGTAAACGATTAGTGCTACTTGTGATGCATCTTCATACGGGGACGGCTGTGTGTTACAGCAAACCAATGTATCGGGCAAACTTCAACCGGTGGCATATGCATCTAGAAGACTGTCTAAGGCTGAAAGAGCCTACAGTATGGTTGAGAAAGAGGCATTAGCATGTGTATATGGGGTTATGAAGATGCACCAATAGCTATTTGGACTTCGGTTTGAGCATGAAACTGACCACAAACCGCTCATTTCGCTGTTTTCAGAAAGCAGAGGTATAAACACCAATGCTTCATCCCGTATCCAAAGATGGGCACTAACATTGTCCGCCTGTGACTATATTATCCGCCACATACCAGGCACGGAGAACTGTGCTGATGCCCTGAGTCAGCTACCATTGCCGACTACCGGGGTGGAAATGGCGCAGCCCGCAGACTCGCTTCTGGTCATGGATGCTTTTGAGAGCGAAGGGTCACCCGGCACTGCTCGCCAGATCAGGACCTGGACCAGCCAGGATCCTGTGCTATCACTTGTAAAAAGTTGCGTTCTCAATGGGAGCTGGTTGGCGGTTCCCGGGGAAATGCAAGATGAAATTAAGCCGTTTCACCGACGCAAAGAGGAAATGTCCATCCAGTCGGATTGTCTCTTATGGGGTAATCGCGTGGTTTTGCCAAAAAAAGGAAGAGAAACGTTTATACGTGACCTACACAATACCCACCCAGGCATAGTCATGATGAAGGCTATAGCCAGGTCGCATGTTTGGTGGCCCGGCATTGACTCGGACTTAGAGTCATGCGTACACCAGTGCAACACATGCTCACAACTGAGCAATGCACCAAGGGAGGCTCCATTGAGTCTGTGGTCATGGCCCTCCAAACCGTGGTCCAGGATCCACATAGATTTTGCTGGCCCCTTTCTCGGAAAGATGTTTTTAGTTATAGTGCACGCTTACTCTAAATGATTGAATGAGTAATCATGTCATCCAGCACATCCACTGCCACCATTGAAAGCCTCCGGCCTATGTTTGTCAGCCATGGCTTGCCCGACGTCCTTGTCAGTGACAATGGACCCTTTTTCACCAGCTCGGAATTCAACAAATTTATGACCCACAATGGCATCAAGCATGTCAGGTCTGCACCGTTTAAGCCCACATCCAACGGTCAAGCGGAACGAGCAGTCCAAACTATCAAGCAAAGCTTGAAACGCGTGACGGAAGGCTCCTTGCAGACCCGCTTATCTCGGGTTCTGCTCAGGTACCAGACGCTACCCCACTCGCTCACTGAAGTTCCCCCTGCAGAATTGTTATTGAAGAGAGCACTCAAAACCAGGCTCTTCCTAGTCCATCCAGATCTGAATGATCATGTGGAAACCCGGCATCACCGGCAAAACATGTACCATGATCGCGCGGCTGTATCATTGATGTTAATGACTCTGTGTTTGTCCTTAATTACGGTCATGGTCCTAAATGGGTCACTGGCACTGTCTTGGCCAAGAGGGGGAAGAGAGTGTTTATAGTCAAACTATTGATTGGACAAACGTGCAGAAAGCATTTGGATCAGACCAAACTGCGGTTCACCGACAACCAGGAACAACCTGAAGAGGACATCACCATCATCGATCCACCAACACACACCCAACCAGCAATCGACCTCGCTGTCAATCAGGAGGATGAACCCACCATTTCCAACAGTCCTGTCAGACCAGCAGTGCAGCAACGGTCCGACCAACTCACCCATGCCAGAGTTTGAACTCAGACGATCAACCAGGGAGCGGAGGGCTCCGGATCGTCTCAACTTATAAATTATTTGTATCAAAGACTTTGGGGGGGAGTGATGTAAACATTATAACTGTGTAAGACTTGCCACTAGAGGGAGCAACTGTTGGAGGCCCAAGGGTCACCTCATGCAAGGGAGTATAAAAGATTGTCTGCCATGCTGCTTAGGCACTCTAGAGTTGTATTAAAGAGACTAAGGTCACATCAGTTTTAGCTCACAGTACTCAGTCTTGTGGAGTTCTTCCATACTTAGCACAGACAAAGGAGGACTCCCAATAGACCGTGCGTATCCAGACCTCATTACATGTGTCATGGGCGATATGGCAGCTGCCATTGCAGCACAGGCGGAAGCTGTTGTGTATCTGTAAAGCATGCACTCCCATATTCCGCCACCAGGGAGCGCATCCCCTGAAGTCCCAAGGGATCCCAGCATCCCTTGGGAGCACTGTATATAAGCCGGCACCTAAGGCCTGTTCCTGACTCTGGAGTGTCTTATTAAAGACTGAGCTCACTGTTACTTTAATCTCCCTGTGTGCAGCCTCATCTGTGTTAGGAACACAATAACTGGCGACGAGAATACGAATCCAACGCAAAGATGCAGCAAACTGTGGGCATCCTGGAGAAGTTCATGGATGAGTTGGTCGGACCATTGCTGCACTGCGGCGCAGCTGGTCTGACAGGAGTGTTGGAAATGGTGGGTTCATCCTCCTGATTGACAGCGAGGTCGATTGCTGGTTGGGTGTGTTTTGGTGGATCGATGATGGTGATGTCGAACGGCTAGACCAGTACTTTGTAGCCAACGAGCTGGACGGAGAAGGAAGCGCTGCAAAAAGGAGAGCGGTCCTCCTCACAGTCTGCGGGGCACCGACCTACAGCCTCATGAAGAATCTTCTGCCTCCGGTGAAACCCACAGATAAGTCGTATGAGGAGCTGTGTACACTGGTTCGGGAGCATCTTAACCTGAGGGAGAGCGTGCTGATGGCGAGGTATCGGTTCTACACGTGCTAGCGATCTGAAGGTCAGGAAGTGGTGCGCTACGTCGCCAAGCTAAGGCGACTTGCAGGACAATGTGAGTTTGATGGCTACCTGGAGCAAATGCTCAGAGACTTTTTTGTACTGGGCATTGGCCACGAGACCATCCTACGAAAACTTTTGACTGTAGAGACACCGACCCTCAGTAAGGCCATTGTGATAGCACAGGCGTTTATGTCCACCAGTGATAACACCAAACAAATCTCTCAGCACACAAGTGCGAGCAATGTTCATAAATTAACTGGAACTATGTTTGCGAGCAGAAATGTACAGGGCAGAACCCATGAGTCTGCAACTGCCAGCAGGCCTCAGGTGACCCAGATGACTCAGAGTCCCCAACAAAGGATGAATGCAAGGCAATTCACACCTTGTTGGCGTTGTGGAGGCTTCCATTCAGCCTATTCATGCCACTTCAAAGGGTATGTTTGCAAGAGCTGTGGAACAATGGGGCCATCTCCAACAAGCTTGCAAACGAGCTGCAAGCTCTGCAAAACCTGTTAACCACCACATGGCAGAGGAAGATCGGTCCATGGTGGATCAAAGCAATTTCGAGCCTCAGAGAGAGGAGGCAGATGCTGAAGTACACGTGGTGCACACATTTTCAATGAAATGTCTACCTATAATGTTAAACGTAAAATTGAATGGCTTACCTGTAGCCATGGAACTGGATACTGGCGTTAGCCAATCCATCATGAGTAAAAAGATGTTTGAGAGACTGGTGCAACAAGGCATTCAGACCAGCCCTGAGCCCCATCCACACGAAACTGAGAACGTACACCAAAGAGCTTATCACTGTCCTGGGCAGCGCCATGGTCAAGGGCACCTATGAGCGCACGGTGCATGAACTGTCACTTTGGATTGTCCCGGGCGATGGCCCCACACTGCTTGGAAGGAGCTGGCTGGGCAAAATCTGCTGGAACTAGGATGACATCAGAGCGCTATCTCATGTTGATGAGGCCTCATGTACCCAGGTTCTTAACAAATTTCCTTTCTTTTTTGAGCCAGGCATTGGAAACTTTTCCGGAGCGAAGGTGCGGATCCACTTGGTCCCAGAGGCACGACCCATTCACCACAAGGCGCGAGCGGTACCTCACATGATGAGGGAGAGAGTGGAAATCGAGCTGAACAGACTGCAATGCGAGGGCATCATCTCCCCAGTGGAATTCAGCGAGTGGGCCAGTCCAATCGTTCCAGTACTCAAAAGTGATGGCACGGTCAGAATTTGCGGCAATTATGAAGTAACTATTAATCGTTTCTCGCGACAGACCAATACCCGCTACCTAAGGCAGATGACCTATTTGCGACGCTGGCAGGAGGCAAGACGTTCGCCAAGCTCGACCTGACTTCGGCCTACATGACGCGGGAGCTGGAGGAATCTTCGAAGGGCCTCACCTGCATCAACACGCACAAGGGACGGTTCATCTACAACAGATGCCCATTTGAAATTCGGTCAGCTGCAGCGATCTTCCAGAGAAACATGGAGAGCCTACTCAAGTCGGTACCACACACGGTGGTCTTTCAGGACGACATATTGGTTACGGGTCGGGATACCGCCGAGCACCTACAAAACCTGGAGGAGGTCCTCCAGCGACTGGATCGCGTAGAGCTGCGGCTGAAGAGGTCGAAATGCATCTTCATGGCAACAGAAGTGGAGTTTTTGGGGAGAAAGATCGCGGCGGATGGCATTCGGCCCATAGACGCCAAGACAGAGGCTATCAGGAACGCTCCCAGGCCACAGAATGTCACGGAGCTGCGGTCGCTCCTGGGACTCCTCAACTATTTTGGTAACTTCCTACCGAGGTTAAGCACCCTTTTAGAACTCCTACATGTGTTATTGCGCAAAGGTGAGAACTGGGTATGGGAAAAAAAAAACAAGTAATTGCTTTTGAGAAAGCCAGAAACATTTTATGCTCCAACAAGCTGCTTGTATTGTATAACCCGTGTAAAAGACTTGTGCTAGCATGTGACGCGTCGTCGTACGGAGTCGGGTGTGTAATACAACAAGCTAACGTTGCGGGGAAGTTGCAACCTGTCGCGTATGCTTCCAGGAGCTTGTCTAAGGCCTAGAGGGCCGACAGCATGATTGAGAAAGAGGCATTAGCGTGTGTGTTCGGGGTAAAGAAAATGCATCAGTACCTGTTTGGCTTCAAATTTGAGCTGGAAACCGATCACAAGCCCCTCACATCCCTGTTCGCTGAAAACAAGGGGATAAATACTAATGCCTCAGCCCGCATACAGAGGTGGGCACTCGTGCTATCAGCGTATAACTATACATCCGCCACAGGCCAGGCACCGAGAACTGTGCGGATGCTCTCAGTCAGCTACCATTGCCCACCATGGGGGTGGAAATGGCGCAGCCTGCAAACTTGTTGATAGTGGCGCAGCCCGCAGATTTGTTGATGGTCATGGAAGCGTTTGAAAATGATAAATCACCTGTCACGGCCCGCCAGATTAGGACTTGGACCAGCCAAGATCCTCTGCTGTCCCTAGTAAAAAACTGTGTACTGCATGGGAGCTGGGCCAGCATCCCCGTTGAAATGCAAGAGCCAATCAAGCCGTTCCAGCGGCGAAAGGACGAGCTGTCCATTCAGGCAGACTGCCTGTTGTGGGGTAACCGCGTAGTGCTACCAAAACGGGCAGGGAGATGTTCATCTCGATCTCCACAGCACACACCCGGGTATAGTAATGATGAAAGCGATAGCCAGATCCCACATGTGGTGGCCCGGTATCGACTCTGACTTAGAGACCTGTGTACGGCATTGCCGCGTGTGTGCTCAGTTGAGCAACGTGCCCAGAGAGGCACCACTAAGTTTGTGGTCCTGGCCCTCCAGACCTTGGTCGAGGATCCATGTCGACTATGCGGGCCCGTTTCTCAGTAAAATGTTTCTGGTGGTGGTGGATGCTTTTTCAAAATGGATTGAATGTGAAATAATGTCGGGAAGCACCGCCACCGCCACCATTGAAAGCCTGAGGGCCATGTTTGTCACCCACGGCCTGCCTGACATACTGGTCAGTGACAACGGGCCATGTTTCACCAGTGCTGAATTTAAAGAATTCATGACCCGCAATGGGATCAAACATGTCACCTCGGCCCTGTTTAAACCAGCCTCCAATGGGCAGGCAGAGCGGGCAGTACAAACAATCAAACAGAGCCTTAAATGAGTCACAGAAGGCTCACTCCAAACCCGCCAGTCCCGAGTACTGCTCAGCTACCACACGAGACCCCACTTGCTCACAGGGGTGCCCCGGCTGAGCTACTCATGAAAAGGACACTTAAAACCAGACTCTCGCTGATCCACCCCAACCTGCATGATCAGGTAGAGAGCAGGCGGCAGCAACAAAATGTAAATGATGGTCGCGCCACTGTATCACGGGAAATTGATCTGAATGACCCTGTGTATGTGCTAAACTATGGACATGGGCCCAAGTGGATCGCGGGCACAGTGACAGCTAGAGAATGGACAAATTTGCAGAAAGCACCTGGACAAATGAGGCTGCGGTTCACAAACTGCCCAGAACAACCCACAGCAGACACCACCTTTTTCGAGCCCACAACACACACCCAAAGGATCAGCGACACCACCCCGGGCCAGGAAATTTAACCCATCACGCCCAACAGCCCAGCAAGGCCAGGCTCACCCAGCAGCCCTGCAGGGCCAACAACATGCCAGCCCAGCGAGGGCACAGCCAACACACCAGAACAGACATTTGTACCGAGGCGGTCCACCAGGGAAAGAAAGGCTCCCGACCGCCTCACCTTGTAAATAGTTTTCACTTTGACTTTGAGGGGGGGGGAGTGATGTTGTGTATTTGTAAAGCATGCACTCCCATATTCCGCCACCAGGGAGCACATCCCCTGAAGTCCCAAGGGATCCCAGCATCCCTTGGGAGCACTGTATATAAGCCGGCACCTAAGGCCTGTTCCTGACTCTGGAGTGTCTTATTAAAGACTGAGCTCACTGTTACTTTAACCTCCCTGTGTGCAGTCTCATCTGTGTTAGGAACACAATAGAATTGACCCAACATCTTAGTGCTGTAATGGAGAGGATGGCTGGTGGCACAATCCACACACACACACACACACACAATCCCACACACACACATACAATCCCACGCACACACACACACAATCCACACACACACACACAATCACACACACACACACACACACACACAATCCCCCACACACACGTGCACTATCCACACACACACAATCCCATGCACACACAATCATCATGATCATAATCAGTGTTGTCTATGTAATAACTCGATAGACTGAATACTGTAAACTAACACAGGTACAAACCTGGCTCTGCTTTATTAGGGCCCAAAGTGATTACATTACATGATGGCTTGCCTTTTATACCTGGGCCGCACACACATGCGTACAGCCCAATGACCTCCAACAGTGACTCCACCTGGTGGCTAGTATCCCCAAGCATACATACCTGACAATATCCCCCTTTAAGATATTAGTAACAATCTTTTTACAAATTGAGATGGTCCGGGGCTTTCCGCTCCCGAGTTGATCGTCTCAGTTCAACTCCAGCCTTGGGCGAGTGTTCTGAGTCTGTTATGACTGGGGGCTGGGTAGCCGATCTGGTGGGAGTGGCAATGACCACGTCAGGGATTGAAAGCCCAGATTCATTGATGACAGCGGAGTCCTCTGATGACTGAGGGTAGGTTGGTTGGTCAGTGATTGTGTCTTCCTCAGACTGTTCCCGGTTCATCCGTGTACCATAGCTTTATCTGATCAACATGTTTCCCCATTTTTGAGCTTGACGATAAATACTCTGTTACCTTCCTTGGCCGTAACAGTACCGGTGATCCACTTGGGACCTTGACCATAATTTAGTCCATACACAGGATCGTTAACCGAAATGTCACATGACACAGCAGCGTGATCATGATACCACTGCTGACTTTGATGTCTGTATTCAACATGATCATTCAAGTCAGGATGGACAAGAGAGAGCTTGGTCTTGAGACCTCTCTTCATTAATAGTTCAGCAGGGGGGTCCCCAGTAAGCGTGTGCGGTCTTGTCCTGTAACTAAGCCATATGCATGACAAGCGCGTCTGCAGTGAACCTTAAGTTACACGTTTCATACTCCGCTTGATGGTTTGGACAGCACGCTCTGCTTGACCATTAGATGCGGGTTTGAATGTTGCTGACCTCACATGTTTGATACCATTGAGTTTCATGAACTCTTGAAACTCCAGACTAGTGAAGCAAGGTCCGTTGTCGCTTACAACGATGTCGGGCAGACCATGAGTGGCAAACATGACACGAAGGCTCTCAATGGTAGCTGTGGATGTACTGGATGACATGATTATACACTCTGTCCACTTGGAATATGCATCCACCACAACTAAAAACATCTTTCCCAGGAAGGGACCTGCAGAGTCGATGTGGATGGTTTGGATGGCCACGACCACAGACTCAGCGGCGATTCCGTTGGTGCTTTAGTTAGCTGCATGCAAGTGTTGCACTGATGCACACATGATTCCAGATCAGAGTCAATTCCAGGCCACTATACATGAGACCTGGCAATGGCTTTCATCAGTACAATACCAGGATGAGTGCTATGTAGATCATGTACAAATTTCTTTCTGCCTTTCTTAAGCATAACAACACGATTACCCCACAGTAAAGAATCTGACTGAATGGATAGTTTGTCTTTGCGACGGTTGTAAGGTTTGGTCTCATCACCCATTTGCTTGGGTATGGCAGACCAATCAGCACTAAGGACACAACATTTCACAACCGATAATATCGGGTCCTAGTTGGTCCAGATCTTAACTTGTTGAGCCGTGACAGGGGTTCCTTCACTTTCAACAGTAGGTCTGCAGGTTGTGGCGTCTCTACCTCCGGTGTGTGCAATGGCAGACAGCTCAGTGCATTGGCACAATTCTCGATGCCAGGTCTATGGCAAATGATATGATCATAGGCAGATAATGACAGTGCCCACCTCTGGATGCGGGACGATGCATTGGTATTTATACCTTTATTTTCCGAAAACAATGAAATGAGTGTCTTGTGATCTGTTTCCAGTTCAAACCGAAGATCAAACAGGTACTGATGCATCTTTTTAACCCCATACACACAGGCTAATGCTTCTTTTACTACCATGCTGTAGGCTCTTTCCACATTTGACAAACTTTTAGAAGCATATGCAACAGATTGTAGTTTATCCGATTCATTAGCTTGTTGGAGCACGCAACCAACTCTGTATGCCGAAGCATCACAGGCCAATACTAGATGCTTACATGGATCATAATGTACCAGCAGCTTATTAGAGCAAAGCAGATTAGCAGCTTTCTCAAAAGCTCTATCTTGAGATGCACCCCAAACCCAGTTGTCGCCTTTTCTTAGCAGCATGTGCAGTGGCTCTAATGAAGTGCTCAATCTAGGTAAGAAATTACTGAAGTAGTTGAGTAGACCAAGGAACGAACGCAGCTCCATCACATTCTGAGGCTTGGGTGCATTTTTGATGGCCTTGGTTTTCGAGTCTGAAGGCCTGATGCCGTCAGCAGCAACTTTCCTCCCCAGGAATTCGACTTCCGGTGCCATGAAGACGCACTTCGAACGTTTCACTCCGAGTCCCACTTTGTCTAGATGATGTAAAACCTCTTCCAGGTTGTTCAGATGTTCGGTGGTATCACGACCTGTGACCAGGATGTCATCTTGGAACACGACAGTTGTAGGGACGAACTTCAGTAAACTCTCCATGTTCCTCTGAAATATGGCTGCTGCCGAGCGAATTCCGAAAGGTCACCTGTTGAAGATAAACAGTCCTTTATGAGTGTTTATGCACATAAGTTTCTTCGACGTCTCGACCAGCTCCTGTGTCATGTAGGCCGGCGTCAGATCCAGTTTAGTGAATGACTTCCTCCCGGCTAGCGTTGCAAACAGGTCATCAGCCTTCGGTAATGGGTATTGATCCTGTTTCGAAACTCAGTTGATCGGAACCTTGTCATCTCCACAAATCCTGACAGTGCCATCACTCTTCAACACAGGAACAATGGGGCTGGCCCATTCATTAAATTCGACCAGTAATATGACCCCTTCATGCTGGAGTCTGTCCAGTTCGATTTCGACCTTCTCCCTCATCATGTACGGAACCAATAGAGCTTTATGATGGACGGATCTTGCATCCGAGTCCACGTGGATCTGCACCTTTGCTCCCGTGAAATTGCCGATGCCTGGTTCAAACAGTGAGGGGAACTTGCTCAGCACTTGAGCACATGGAGTATCATCCTCCGACAACAACGCTTTGATATCGTTCCAATTCCATTTGATTTTTTCTAGCCAATTCCTGCCAAACAGCGTTAGACCATTGCCTGGAACAATCCATAATGGTAAATCATGAACCACACCATCGTACGACACCTTTACTACTGCACTACCAATCACTGTTATGAGTTCTTCAGTGTACATATGCAACTTGGCATTGACTGGACTCAGCTTAGGCCTCACAGCCTTAGTATCCCACAGCTTGTCAAATGTCCTTTGGCTCACACCTGTGTCCAATTCCATCGGTACCGGCACACCGTTAAGTTTCACATTAATCATTATCAGTTGGCTCTTTCTTAGGAACGAATACAATCCATCCACTTCCTCCTCTGGTATCTCGGATTGCATATCCGGATCTGCGCTATACTGGTCATCATCCTCCAGGTGGTGTGCAGCACGCTTGCTCAGTTGCGGACACATGCACTGGAGGTGCCCCAGTCTCGAACAGCCTTTACAAATGTACTGTTTAAACCAACATTGATGAGGCAATGATTGCCCCCACAATACCAACATAGTGAACTCGGATTAATTCCCGTTGGCGGACTTTGGGCAGCCATAGGTTTCGCATACACAGTCGAGTAGACCCTGCAATATGCAGCTCTGCCAAACGATGACACAATGTTGTTTACAGTACTTGCCGAGTTCTGATTTTTCGATGATGGCTGCTTTAAGTTTTTGTCCGTTGTCATGCATGCCTGGGCCTTGCTCAAATCCAGCGTCTCCGCCGCCGGTAGCTTACGCAGGATCACCTTGTTGTTGATGCCGATTACAAAGAAGTCCCGCAGCATGTCTCCCAACGCGTTTTTGAACTTACACGGTCCAGCTGGACGGCTTAGGTCGGCAACAAATTTTGACACATCCTGGCCCTCAGAACAAATGTGTTTGTAGAATCGATATCGTGAGATGATGATGTCTTCTTCTGGTTTAAGATGATCAAGTACCAGAGCGCACAATTCCTCATAGTCCTTGTCCTTTGGACTAGCAGGCGAGAGAAGATTCTTTGAGTCTATAGATTTTCAGACCGCAAACTGTGAGGAAGACCGCCCTGCGCTGAACTGCGGCACTGGGTTCCTCCATTTTGTTGGCCACAAAGTATTGGTCCAGGCGAGCTACAAAATCTGCCCAGTCCTCTCCCTCCACGAATCTCTCCAGAATTCCAATTGTGCTCATTTTTGCATGCGAAGGTTCTTAAGTTACCTCGTCGCCACATGTTATGTATGTAATAACTCGATCGACAGAATACTGTAAACTAACACAGGTACAAACCTGGCTCTGCTTTATTAGGGCCCAAAGTGATTACATTACCTGATGGCTTGCCTTTTATACCTGGGCCGCACACACGTGCATACAGCCCAATGATCTCTGACAGTGGCGCCACCTGGTGGCTAGTAACCCCAAGCATACATACATGACAATCATTATCATAGGCAGTCCCTCGGAATCGAGGAAGACTTGCTTCCACTCCTGAAGTGAGTTCTTTAGTGGCTGAACAGTCCAATACGAGAGCCACAGACTCTGTCACAGGTGGGATAGATAATCGTTGAGGGAAGGGGTGAGTGGGACTGGTTTGCCGTACGCTCTTCCCGCTGACTGCACTTGATTTCTGCATGCTCTCGGCGTTGAGACTCAAGGTGCTCAGTGGCCTCTCGGATGCACTTCCTCCACTTAGGGTGGTCTTGGGCCAGGGACTCTCAGGTGTCAGTGGGGATGTCGCACTTTATCAGGGAGGCTTTGAGGGTGTCCTTGTAACGTTTCCGCTGCCCAGCTTTGACTCATTTGCCGTGAAGGAGCTCCAAGTAGAGCACTTGCTTTGGGAGTGTCGTGTCTGGTATGCGAACTATGTGGCCTGCCCAGCGGAGCTGATTAAGTGTGGTCATCCAATCACACACACACACAATCCACACACACACACACACACACAATCCACACACACAATCCACACACAATCCCACCCCCACACACATACAATTCACACACAAACACAATCCCATACATACACACACAATCCACACACACACACAATTCCACACACACACACAATCCCCCCCACACACACGCATACAATTCCATACACACACACAATCTAACACACATACATTTCCATACAATTCCACACACAAACGCAATCCCATACAATTCCCCCCCCCCCCCCACACACACACAATCCCACAGACACAATCTCACACACACACAATAAGTACCACACACACACAATCCCACACACACAAACGCAATCCTACACACACAAACGCAATGCCACATACACGGACACAATCCCCACACACACCAATGGACGTCCACACCCCACGTACTCACACAGGTCAGGATTGATCTATCACTAATAAACAGTTATAAAATACTTTAATGTGATGTTGCACTATGTGTAGAGTCATTCATCAGGATCTGGCTAACCTTCCCTCAGTGAATGGGCTGCCCTCTCCATTCTCAGTCATTTGTACTATTGTTATTCTGTGCCCCGAGTCACATGGGTCAGACTTTTATCGATATCTTCAATAAAATGGGAATAAATAGATGGTTGGATTAGATGTGTCAGTGTGATAAATGGGCGCTGAGTAATTCCGTTCTGTAGCTTGCTGCTCTGACTCATTCAGCTGAAAGGGCAGGAATGATCCCACAGGGTCTGATGATGTGTCTGTATGTTGTGGGGGGGGGGGGGGGCGGGAAGATAGAGAGAGGGACAGGAGGCTAATTAATTTCACATTTGATTCAGGGATTTCTTGTTTGTGCGAATGAGCCCTGACCAACCCAAGCTAGCGAGAGCTCTGTGCTCGGAGACTCAGCATTAACCCCCTCACCACCATCCACACAAAACCACCGGAGTTTAACGGATCTCAGATTTATGCCCTGGGGCTGAGGAGGATGTGGGAGAAAATAAGGCAATCAGCCAGCAATCCCAATACTACCCAGGCATTCCTGTGGGATACTGTGAGTGCATGTGCATAAGCATGTCATTATATGCGTGCGTGTGTGTACGAGAGCGTATATATATATACACACATTACGTGTGTGTTTAGCAGTGTATATATGCATGTATGTAGATGCGTGTGCATTTGAATATGTGCATTTGCATATGTGCGTGCATATGCGTGTGTGCATATGCATGTCTGTATGCATGTGTATATGCGTGTGTATATGCGTGTCTGTATGCATGTGTGTGCATATGTGTGTGTATATATGCATTTGTGTGGATATATATCTATATATGTGTGTATGTATATGTCTGTATAATAGTGTGTGCATGAGTATATGTGTGTATGGATATGTTTGTATATCTGTTTGTATGCACGTATGTATATCCGTGTGTGTATATACACGTGTGGATATATGTCTGTATATGCGTGTGTGTATATGCATGTGTCTATGTGTACATCTGTGTGCGTATATGCATGTGTGTATATCTGTGTATGTATATGCCTGTATGTGTGTATATGTGTGCATGTGTATATGTATGTGTGTCTGTGTGCATGCGTGTATATGCATGTGTGTGTGTATATGCCAAGACGACTGGAGACCAGCTCTGCTGCACAGACCTAGTGCACACACGGTGTGGGCTGGCCTGTGCTGCTCCTGGGCCCTCGCCTCTTCTGGGCCCCGAACTCATGCCTCTCCTGGGCCCCGATCACATCGCGCTGCAATCTCTCACCGCTCCTACTGTACCTTCCCACGCTCCAATCACCAACCTGGGTTAAGGTGATGTCCAAACCAGTCGCCCTTTTCACTGCCGTCGCCCTCCTGCACTAGCTCGCGCTGCTCCATGAAGTGGTATGCCACCACGCTGTCCAGGGGCTGCTCGCTGCTTATGGCACACATATGTGTGTATATGCGTGTCTGTGTATATGTGTGTGTGCATATGCGTGTCTGTGTGTATGTATATGCCTGCCTGTGTGTATATGTGTGTGTGTATATGTATGTATACATGCGAGTGTGAATGTGTGCATGTATGTATGTGTATACACCTGGCTAAAGGCAGCGACTCTTGGTGAATTACTATTCCACGGGCGCTGGTTGTTTCCAATATCTTGTGCAAGTGCCCATTCTGCATGTGTGACCGTCAGAGGACTATTCCACCAGGAAGGTCATCACAACTGAACCGGATTCTGTGCTGATCCAGCATCGCACATTTACATACTGTCCGGCAGGAGTGAACGGTTCCTGGTGTGAGCAGGTAAGGCAGCAGAGGCCGAGGATGGAGGCCTGACACATCCCAGGGCTGCACGGGTGGAGTATTCACCCACAGGGCCACAGGGCCAGGGATTCAGCCCCTCAAACGGATATGCAAGGAGTTTGTATCCAGGTTGGAAATGTGGATATAAATAGAGAGCGGGTGACATCTGTCACTGACATTTGATTAATATCTCCACGAGTGAGACAGGGGGACAATTGAAGGGAGCCAAAGTCACAGCGTGGTGTATAACCAACCCCAGCAGCACGGATATTAATCATCTCTTGCTGTCAACTTCAACACACACATTATCATTTGTAATGTTCAGCTACAAAAACATAATTTTTTCATGTTTTTTACTGCAATGGTATCCTGAATTTTGTATTTTCTCACTGTGATTTCACAATGGCGCAGACAGGATTTTGATTTGCAATGATATTTATCTCCACATGTTTGGCAATTCCACCCACGCCCGCAGGGAGTTTACCCCACACACAAAACGGGAAGCTACGAGGAGCCCGGGATATTGGGCCTCACGCCCCATTCCCAGCAGCAGACGGTTTAAGGTCTCATCCGAAAGACGGCAGCTCCGACGGTGCAGCACTGCACTGGCAGTGCTAGCCTGGACTAGTGCTCAAGTCTCCGGAGTGGGGCTTCAACCCACAACCTTCTGACTCAGAGGCGGGAGTGCTCCTGGAGTCAAGTCTCCTGGGGGTGGAGGAGGAAGAGGACGGGGGGGTGGGAGAGGAAGAGAGAAATTAAACAATTCTCACTTGTTTTGCCTCTGAAACAGGTAGTCGCATCTTCCCTTCTCTCAGGCACTGCCCCAGCCACAGTCCCCACTGTGAGAGGCTCCTGGTTTGAACCAGACCAGAAGAATGCTTTTTTGGGGGGCTATTTCTTTCAAAACCTTTTGTTTCTCACCAATTAATTCAGCAAACAAGCCTGTTGTAATTCCATCTCCATTCAATCCATCTGAAACCCAGCACTGAATTTATCAAAGAACTGCCTTTTGATCAAACATTTGGAGTTTTGCCTTTTATCAATGGAAATGACAGGGCCGTGTTATGACACAGGCAGTCAGCGCGAAAGTGAAATCTGTATTCTCTTTGAAGGTTGCTCTTTGGGCTGTTTTGCATTAGCCGACCCTGTAAATATTTTACAATGACCAGGGATTGCCTCCAGCTTCATTGAGTCCAGCTGCAGTGAGATGGCTTGGTAATCTGTTTGGGAGAGGAAAAGTTCTGCTGCAGAGAACAAGCGATGGTGGGAGCAGCAGACAGGATTGTGCGGCGTCCCATCATCGACAAATGATGACCTTCCTTTTTTGTATTCGAACCTCCTGGTAGCTCTGTCCATCCCCGGCATCCTTTAGTGCAGCCGCTAGGTTCAGCTGGGGCGGGAAAGTAATGAGTCAGGGTTCCTGATCAGTATCCAAAGAATTCCTGCACTGGACAGGGGGCGGCTGGGATGTGTAGCTCTACCCCCTCCCCCGTCCCTGTGTTTAAACAGCTTGAAACCATAGCCCAGAATGAGTTAATGCCTTCAGGAGGGAAGGGTAGGAATGTGGAAAAGGGGAAGGGGTTGGAGAAGAATTTACAATGAACAGAGCGGCCTCGCCAGGCAGTGGTGTAGGATAACGACTGAGAACTGCGACAACCGGGAGACAGAGCTTGGCAGAGGGCGGTGGGGGGAAGTTCAACAGCCCCAAACCAACTGCGACTGAAAGGTCAGCAGCACCAACTCTCCCAGTGCAAAGCTCAGGTCACATTCCACAGACGTTGTGGCCATGGAAACACCTTCTAGGTTTAGTTCACAGCATTTAGCACAATCGATCGCACTGGTCTCCCACACATCACCTTTACATCGGGGTTAGCCTCTGGGGGGGGGGGGGGGGGGGGAGAGCGCGGAGAGGCGGATGGCTGGGAGGGGAGGGCGGAGAAGGGGTGAGCAGAGAGGGGGAGGGAAAGAATGGGGAGGGGAGGATTGAGAGATGGAGAGAGAGGGGTGGACAGAGAGGGGGAGAGGGAGGGAGGGAGCGGGAGGGAGAGAATGGGGAGGATTGAGAGAGAAGGGGAGGGAGAGCGGAGGGTGGAGAGGGGGATGGAAAGAGCGGAGAGAGAGGGGCAGGAGAGCGAGCTAGGTGAGGGCGGAGGGAGGAGAGGGGGATGGGGGAGGTTTAGGGAAGAGGGGTTCCCTCAGTTCGAACCCCAATGTAAGAAGGGGGAAAACTCACCGCGGGGAATGGGCCACGGAAAGGGTTAACCGCTACTACGGATAATTGAAGAGCATTTCTGTGACATCCCAGGCTTCGCAGCGAGCACAGGACCGGCCCAGTGAGTGGGCCCAGTTACTCTGCACTGAGATCAGGAACGGGAGCGCAGACATGTGCACAGCAGAAGGGTGAGGGAGGAAGGATGTGGGAGTGGAAAATAAGGGCAGGGCAGCAAGGATGATATCGAACGGATATTAATGCTCCGGTCTAGCTGGAGGAAAATAAACTGCGACAGAGAGCAGAGCTGAGCTCTACCTGAGGAAAGATTTTTTTAAATTCATTCTTGGGACATGGGCGACGGGGGCAAAGCTGATATTTTATTGCCCATCCCTAGCTGCCATGAGAAGGTGGTGGGCCTTCTTCTTGAAGCTCTGCAGTAGCAGTTTGCTACAACTGAGTATCGTGCTAGGCCATTTCAGAGGGTAGTTCAGAGTCAACCACGTTGGTGTGGGACTGGAGTCACATACAGGCCCAGATAGCAACAATTTGCATTTATACAGCATCTGTAACATAGTAAAACATCCCGTGCTGCTTCACAGGAACATAATCAGACAGAAATTGCCACTGATCCACATCAAGAGATATTAGGACAGGTGACCAAAAGCTTGATCAAAGAGGTAGATTTTATAGAGCGTCTTAAAGGAGGAGGAGAGAGAGGCGGAGAGGTTAGGGACGGGATTGCAGAGCTTAGGGCCCAAGCAATAGAAGGCACGGTCACAATGGTGGAGCGAAGGGAGTGGGGGATTCACAAGAGGGCAGAATTAGAGGAGCACAGAGGGTTGCATAAGAACATAAGAAATAGGAGCAGCAGCGGGCCATACGGCCCCTCGAGCCTGCTCCGCTAATCAATAAGATCATGGCTCATCTACCTCACCTCCACTTTCCTGCCCTATCCCCATATCCTTTTTGATTCCTCTAGAGTCCAAAAATCTATCAATCTCGGCCTTGAATATACTCAACGACTGAGCATCCACAGCCCTCTGAGGCAGAGAATTCCAGATTCACAACCCTCTGAGTGAAGACATTTCACCATCTCAGTCTTAAATGGCCGACTCCTTATCCTGAGACAATGCCCCCTAGTTCTAGACTCTCCAGCCAGGGGAAACAATCTCCCAGAATCTACCCTGTCAATCTCCCTCAGAATCTTATATTCCTCTCATTCTTCGTTGCACCGCTTCTAAGGCAGCTATATCTTTCCGCAGCGTGGCGGCCCTGACCTGGCTGAGAACACCAGCGGCAGGTCAGGGCCATAAAAGGAGCGGCGAGCAGCGGCCTGTGAGCAGCGTGGAGGCATTCCACCTCAGGGAGCAGCACGAGCTGCGATGGCAGCAAAGAGTGACATCATCAAGGTCCAGGTCGGTGATTGGAGCATGGGCAGATACAGCAGGAGTGGCGAAGTCGGGGTGAAGGGGCAGCGAGAGACTGTGGAGGTACGTGATCGCAGCCCCGGAGAGGCGTGAGTTAGGGGCCCAGGGGCCAGCTCACACTGCGATATGTGTGCGCACTAGGTCCGTGCAGCAGAGCAGGTCTCCAGTCGTCTTGGCTCTGTCGAGCCCGTGTGGTGGCTGGTGTGCAACAGCCACCACATGTTAAAAAAATCCACACAGGCATCTTCCACCCCTTCTATATTAACGACTTGGAAGAAGGGACGGAGTGTAACATAGCCAAGTTTGCTGACGATACAAAGATGGGAGGAAAAGCAATGAGTGAGGAGGACACGAAAAATCTGCAATAGGACATTGTCAGGCTAAGTGAGTGGACAAAAATTTGGCAGATGGAGTATAATGTTGGAAAATGTGAGGTCATGCACTTTAGCAGGAAAAATCAAAGAGCAAGTTATTATTTAAATGAAGAAAGATTGCAAAGTGCAGCAGTACAGCGGGACCTGGGGGTGTTTGTGCATGAAACACAATAGAATAGTATGCAGGTGCAGAAAGTGATCAGGAAGGCCAATGGTATCTTGGCCTTTATTGCAAAGGGAATAGAGTATAAAAGCAGGGAAGTCTTGCTACAGCTATACAGGGTATTGGTGAGGCCACACCTGGAATACTGCATGCAGTTTTGGTTTCCATATTTACTAAAGGATATACTTCCTTTGGAGGCAGTTCAGAGAAGGTTCACGAGGTTGATTCCGAGGATGAGGGGTTGAATTTTGAGGAAAGGTTGAGTAGGTTGGGCCTCTACTCATTGGAATTCAGAAGAATGAGAGATGATCTTATCAAAACATATAAGGTTATGAGGGGGCTTGACAAGGTGGATGCAGAGAGGATGTTTCCACTGATGGGGGAGACTAGAACTAGAGGGCATGATCTTAGAATAAGGTTCCACTCATTTAAAACAGAGATGAGGAGAAATTTCTTCTCTCAGAGGGTTGTAAATCTGTGGAATTCGCTGCCTCAGAGAGCTGTGGAAGGTGGGACATTGAATAAATGTAAGACAGAAATAGACAGTTTCTTAAACGATAAGGGGATAAGGTGTTATGGGGAGCGGACGGAGAAATGGAGCTGAGTCCATGATCGGATCAGCCATGAACTTAGTGAATGGCGGAGCAGGCTCGAGGGGCCGTGTGGCCTATGCCTGTTCCTATTTCTTATGTTCTTATGTAGGATGTAGTTCAAGAACTGAAATTTTAGGTCCTTCATTAGAACATCTGTGAACTTAGCCTTTTTTGGCACAGAAGCAAGTCATCCTCATTTCGAGGGACTGCCTATGATGATGATGATCCTTTCTTAGATAAGGAGACCAAAACTGTGCACTTTACTCCTGGTGTGGTCTCACCAAGGTCCTATACAATTGCAGCAAGATTTCCTTACTCTTGTACTCCAACCCTCTTACAATAAAGGCTAACATGCCATTTGCCTTCCTAATTGCATGCTGTACCTGCATGCTCTGTGTTTCTTGTACTAGGTCACCTGAATCCCTCTAACACGAACATTTAATAGTTGTCACCATTTATAGAATAATCTGCTTTTCTATTACTCCTACAAAAGTGAATAACCTCATATTTCCCCACATTATACTCTATCTGCCACCTTCTTGCCCACTTACTTAACCTGTCTATATCCTTTTGCAGGCTCTTTCTGTTCTTCTCACAGCTTACTGTCCCACCTAGCTTTATATCATCAGCAAACTTGGATACATTGCACTCAGTCCCTTCATTCAAGTTATTAATATAGATTGTAAATAGCTGAAGCCCCAGCACTGATCCTTGCAGCACCCCACTAGTTACAGCCTGCCAACCAGAAAATGATCCATTTATCTCTACTCTTTGTTTTCTGTCCTTTAACCAATCCTCTATCCATACTAACACACTACCCCCAACTCCATGTGCCCTTATCTTGTGTAACAACCTTTTATGTGGCACCTTATCGAATGCCTTTTGGAAATCCACATATGCTACATCCACTGGTTCCCCTTTATCTACCCTGCTAGTTACATCCTCAAAAAATGCCATTAAATGTGTCAAACACAATTTTCCTTTCATAAAAATCATGTTGACTCTGCCTAATCATATTACGTTTTTCTAAGTGCCCTGTTACTACTTCCTTAATAATCGATTCATTGTATCGTCAGCAAACTTGGATACTTGTGGGGCTGGAGGAAGTTACAGAGATAGGGAAGGGCGCGGCCATGGAGAAATTTGAAAACAAGGATTGAAAGTTTTAAAAGCAAGGTGTTACCAAACAGAAAATGTTATGTATGTAACCCTTGGCAACCTGTATCATACCACCACCAGTGGGCCTACCTGTTGGAGTCCCAAAGGATCCCAGCATCCCTTGGGAGCACTGTATATAAGCAGGCCTCCCATGCTGTACCAACACTCTGGAGTTTAAATAAAGGAGCTAAGGTCACACTCATTGTATACTGTACTCAGTTGCATCACTTTCTTATGAGTGTAACAATTGGCGACGAGATAACGAACAACCACGCGAAAATGCAAAGAACTGTTGGTATCCTGGAGAAATTCTCAGAAGGGGGGTGATTGGGAGGCCTTCGTGGAATGACTCAACCAATACTTCGTGGCCAACGAGCTGGGAGGGGACGAGAACGCTGCCAAACGAAGGGCGATCCTCCTTACCGTCTGTGGGGCAATACCCTATGGCCTCATGAAGAATCTTCTCGCTCCGGTGAAACCAACAACCAAACCTATGAAGAACTGTGTACGCTGGTCCGGGAGCACCTAAATCCGAAGGAAAGCATTTTGATGGAAAGGTATCGGTTCTACATGTGTCAACGGTTTGAAGGCCAGGAAGTGGCGAGCTATGTCTCTGAACTAAAGCGCCTTGCAGGACATTGCGAATTCGATGGATTCCTTGAGCAAATCTTTCGCAAACTATTGACTGTTGAAACACTGAATCTGAGCAAAGCCATAACGATAGCCCAGGCATTTATGTCCACCAGCGATAACACCAAACAAATTTTGCAGCATAACGAGGTTTCGGCTAGTACTGTACACAAAGTAACATCGTTTTCAGGCAGGAATGCATATGGCAGAACCTACACGCCGGCAGCTGCACGACCTCAGATGACCCAGAGTCCGCCATCAAGTGTTAAAGCGAGGCAGTTAACACCTTGTTGGGCTGCGGAGGTGATCATCGAGCCCATCAATGCCACTTCAACAGTATGTGTGCAAAGGCTGTGGAACAATGGGACACTTCCATCGAATGTGCAGACGAGCTGCAAACCCTGCAAACCACCACGTTGCAGAGGAAGATCGATCCATGGTGGATCAGGCTGAACTACAGACTCGAACCGAGGAGGCAGAAGTGTACGGGGTACACACCTTCACCATAAAATGTCCACCGATCATGTTAAAAGTTGAACTGAACGAAATTCCAGTATCCATGGAACTGGACACGGGTGCGAGTCAGTTTATCATGAGCAAAAAGACGTTCGACAGGCTGTGGTGCAACAAGGCACACAGGCCCAAGCTTAGCCCCATTCACACCAAGCTAAGAACTCACACCAAAAAGCTGATCCCTATTATTGGCAGCGCAGAAGTAAAAGTCTCCTATGGTGGAGCAGTGACGAACTCCCACTATGGATTCTACCAGGAGATGGCCCACACTGTTCGGCAAAAGTTGGCTGGGAAAAATCCGCTGGAACTGGGACGACATCCAAACGCTTTCGTCCGTCGACGACGCCTCATGTGCTCAGGTTCTGAGCAAGTTCCCGTCGTTGTTTGAGCCAGGCATTGGAAGTTTCTCAGGGGCGAAGGTGCAGATCCACTTGGTTCCCGATACACGGCCCATCCACCACAAGGCACGGGAGGTGCCAGATATGATGTAAAAGTGGGAATTGAGCTGGACAGGCTGCAGCGGGAAGGCATCATTGCGCTGGTGGAGTTCAATGAGTGGGCCAGTCCGACTGTTCCGGTTCTCAAAGGTAAAAGCACGGTCAGAATTTGTGGGAACTATAAAATAACGATTAATCGTTTTTCGCTACAGGACCACTACCCACAAACCAAGGCAGACGACCTATTTGCGACCCTGGCTGGAGGAAAGACGTTCACCAAGTTGGACCTGACCTTGGCCTACATGATGCAGGAGCTGGAGGAATCTTCGAAAGGCCTCACCTGCATCAACATGCACAAAGGTCTGTTCATCTACAATAGATGCCCATTTGGGACTCAATCGGCCGCGGTAATTTTCCAACGGAACATGGAGAGCCTGCTAAAGTTGGTTCCGCACAACGTGGTTTTCCAGGATTACATACTGGTCACAGGTCTGGACGCCATCGAACACTTCCAGAACCTGGAAGAGGTTCTAAGTCGGCTAGGTCGCATGGGACTCAGGTTGAAATGCTCGAAGTGTGTTTTCCTGGTGCCAGAGGTTAAGTTCTTAGGGAGAAGAATCGCGGCAGACGGCATCACACCCACCGACGCCAAGATGGAGGTGATCAAGAATGCGCCGAGACCACAGAACGTGACGGAGCTGCGGCCGTTTCTGGGACTCCTCAACTATTTCGGTAATTTCCTACCCGGGTTAAGCACCTTGCTAGAACCCCTTTACTGTCCCTGGTAAAAAAAACTCTATGGGAGCTGGTCCAGCGTCCCAGTGGAGATGCATGAAGAGATCAAGCCGTTCCAGTGGCACAAAGACAAAATGTCCATACAGGCTGACTGTCTTTTATGGGGTAATTGCATGGTTTTGCCTAAGAAAGGCAGGGAAACGTCCATACACGACCTACACAGTACCCATCCAGGCATAGTAATGATGAAAGCTATAGCCAGATCCCATGTGTGGTGGCCCGGCATCGACTCAGACTTAGAGTCATGCGTGCGCCAATGCAACACTTGCTCTCAACTGAGCAATGCACCCAGAGAGGCACCGCTAAGTTTGTGGTCATGACCCCCCAAACCATGGTCTAGGATCCACGTTGACTTTGCAGGCCCATTTCTGGGCAAAATGTTTTTGGTTGTTATGGATGCTTATTCAAAATGAATTGAATGTGCAATAATGTCTGTAAGCACATCCATTGCCACCATTGAAAGTATATGAGCCATATTTGCCACACACAGCCTGCCTGGTGTACTTGTCAGCAACAATGGGCCGTGTTTCACCAGTGCTGAATTCAAGGAATTCATGACCCGCAATGGGATCAAGCACGTCACATCTGCCTCGTTCAAGCCCGCATCCAACGGCCAGGAAGAACGGGCAGTCCAAACCATCAAGCACAGCTTGAAACGTGTCGGAAGGCTCCCTGCAGACCTGCCTGTCCAGAGTCCTGCTCAGCTACCGCACCAGACCTCACTCGCTCACCGGGGTTCCCCCAGCCGAGCTGCTCATGAAAAGGGAGCTCAAAACAAGGCTCTCTCTTGTCCACCCTGATCTCCATGATCACATCGAGGGCAGGCGGCATCAATAAAGCATGTACCATGATCGCGCAAACTTGTCACGTGATATTGAAATCAATGACCCTGTATTTGTACTCAACTATGGATATGGTCCCAAATGGCTTGCTGGCACAGTCATTTCCAAAGAAGGGAGTAGGGTGTTTCAGGTCAAACTGGCCAATGGACTAACGTGCAGAAAGCATTTGGACCAAACCAAATTGCGATTCACAAACAGCCACGAGCAACCCGAAGAGGACACCACCAACTTCGACCCTCCAACACACACACAAGTGGCAACCGACATCACGGTTGACCACGAAGCTGAACTCACCATCCCCAGCAGCCCAGCAAGGCCAGCTGCCCAGCTGCCCAGCAGCCCAGCGAAGAACCAACCAACTCACCCACACCTGCATTTATACCGAGACGATCAACAAGGGAGCGAAAAGCCCCAGATCATCTCACCCTGTAAATAAGTGTACTATAGACTTTGGGAGGGAGTGATGTTATGTATGTAACCCTTGGCAACCTGTATCATACCACCACCAGAGGGCCTACCTTTTGGAGTCCCAAGGGATCCCAGCATCCCTTAGGAGCACTGTATATAAGCAGGCCTCCCATGTTGTACCAGCACTCTGGAGTTTAAATAAAGGAGCTAAGGTCACACTTACTCACTGTATACAGTACTCAGTTGCATTACTTTATTATGAGCATAACAGAAAGGTTTCCCGATGGAAAGGACTGCAGGTTTCCTAAAGGACATTAGTGAAGCAGTTAGGTTTTTCAAACAATCTGATAGCTTCATAGTCAGCTTTTTATTTCCAATTTTTTTTAAAAACTGAATTAAAATTCACAAACTGCTCTGGTGGGATTTGAGCACACAATCTCTGGATTATTGGTCCAGTAACACAGCCACCACACCACCATACCCAGTACAGATGAACTTTACCCCATTTCATATTGCGCATGTGTCACCAGATCACATAGCCCGGGGTTCAGGAGACGGGCGGTACCACCATACCTACCCTTGCCACATTCAGCCAGTCCCATGGCTCAGAGATCAGGCGGTTTGCCGCTGATCGTGTGACATCACGGGACAGGCCCAAGCCTAAGAGAAACGCGACTTCAATGCAACCAGTGAATTTCTGTCAAGTTCTTTCCTGGAAGTAGATGCCCAGCTGCTCTGGTGCCAGCTGTGGCTCAGTGGCTAGCACTTTCTCGCCTCAGAGTCAGGTGGTTGTGGTTTCAAGTTCCACTCCGGTGATTTGAGCACAAAATCTAGGCTGACACTCCACTGCACTGCTGAGGGAGTGCTGCACAGTCAGAGGTGCCGCCTTTCGGATGAGACGTTAAACCAAGGCCCGGTCTGCCCTCTCAGGGGGATGTAAAATATCCCATGGCACTGTTTCCAAGAGCAGGGGAGTTCTCCCAGGTGCCCTGGTCAATATTTATCCCTCAATCAAATTATCTGGTCATGAATCTGAAACCAATTTGTGGGAGCTTGCTGTGTGCAAATTGACGTTTCCTGACCAGCGACTTCCCTTCAAAAGCTGGTTGTAAAGCACAATGGGACTTCCTGAGGTTATGAAAGGCGCTGTCACATTCCAGGTCAGAGGAGATAGTGATCAAATTATGCAGTGCTTGGTTGAACATCTTATCAAAAAGACGGCACTTCCAACAGTGCAGCACTCCCTCGGTACTGCACTGGGAGCGTCACTGGATTTGAACCGACAAGCTTCTGACTCAGAGGCAGGAGCTACTCACTGAACCAAGGCTGGCACACTTGCGTGCCACTGTTTTGACCATGTCCTTTCACGTTCCATTAGCTTTATCGATTGTGTCTCTGCAATGCTTGGGCATGTTGAATGCGGAGTCTATTAACTTTCAACTTCACCCGTAGCTATTTCAACACAAGTGATGGATTACATGTGCTGCGTGCTGCTCCTTCCTGTGTTCAATTTCATCCGCCATTTGAACGTGGTGATTCTGTGACTAAAGTACTTGCTCGTCCTTCCCTCTCCCCTTCTGTCCCCAGATTGTACTCAAATCATTATTTATCTTTCAGTTCAAAAAGGGCCGCAACCCCAAGACGTTATCCTGTCTTCTCTCTCTCTCCCCGGTGGCTGACTGACCTGGGAGTGTGTTTGGAACATTGTTTCAGCTTTTGTTTCACATTACCTACGATTTGCAATTTTTTTTCTCTCCTTTTTATTGTGTCAGAGATTCACTTGGGGCCAAGAGGGGAAAAAATTCTTTGGGAAAAATAAAACGAGTTTCACTGAGCAATGGGAATTTGCAAGCACGTATGTAAATGAACGGCCATGAAAAGACCCACTGGCCCATCCAGTCTGCCCCACACACCATGGGGATCATCGGGACCACACACTTCCTACCCCCAGCCTTGTAATCTCCTGGGAGGGGCCGATACAAATCCCGGGGCCAATTAGGGGCTTTGGAATCTGTAAAATTCCTCTCCGCCCCCGTCAGACGATCGGATCCGGTCCGGAAGATCACACAATGCGATCAACAACCCACCTGTTTCTTGAGGTGCGTTCAGCCGCCGTCTCAACCTTGAAGAACTTAATTAAACAGCAAGGCTGAAGCTAATCGAATTCCAGCCTACCAATATTAAAATAATCCACATATCAGTCAGCGTTAAAAAAAATTCAATCTTAAATTATCCAACTGAAAACCTATTACATCTCACTGTGATAGTCCGCTCGTAAAATTAACACAGATTCAAATTACAGCTGAAAGGGCTGCACTATGTTCACCAGATTTTAAATCATTCCGCAATTACAAGGTCAAAATTATATTAAATCCTTTAATAAATAATTTCAATTTTTTTATAAGTTAAAAATCTTTCCCTTGGTATTTCCCCTCTGTAGCCTGCTTCTCTCCATCTGTCCTGTCTCCACTTTGTCATAGCTCGCTCGCTCTCTGTCTCTGCCCCCACATGTGCCCTGTCTGTTCCCGCATGTGTGTTCTCGCTCGCTCTGCCCGTCTCTCTGTCTCAGCCATGTACGCGCTCTCGCTGTCTATCCTGCAGTCATTCATTCTCTCGCTCAACCTCTCTCCCTCTTTCTCTGGTCCCTCTCAGTCTCTCTCTCCCTCCTCTATCTCTACTCTGAACATTTTCTCTCTTCCCCTTTCGCCCAACGCATGCTCTCTCCCTTTATTACCACACTCTCTCGATGGGCTACACATTGCTGCTGGCAGAGATGGAAGTGTCACCGGGCTTGTCGGGCTGACAGGATTGCAGCCCATTAGGCAGCCCACAATTCCCCATTGCCGCTCATTGTTAAACTTACCTCTCGGGAAGGAATCCCATAAAGGGTATATATTTTTTTAATGGCGTTTCAATCTGAGATACGGGGATTGATTTCAAAGCTCGGACAGGAAGAACTAAGGCAAGATCAGACAATTCCAGAACCTTCTCCCGCCATTATGCACCAATCAAACCCTCCGTACGGCAGCACTCGCCCTGGTGTACTCTACAGCGGAGTACTGCTCTCCAGCATGGCTATCAGGTTCGCATGTCAAATCCGTTGATGTCCAGCTGAACTCTACTTTGAGAATTATCGCTGGTACACTTTTATCGACACCAACACCTTGGTTCCCCGTGTTTGCAAACATCGCACCACCACACCTGCGCCGCGAATCTGCCGTCTCCAGAGAATACAACCGTTACACCAACAAAGAAATGTCGATCCAGGCCGACTTGAACAACTTACCACCAACCCGTCTCAAATCTAGAAGGCCATTTTGGACCGTCGCCGAAGCCCTTTAGCGATCTCCCCTCAGCCTTGATGACCAATGGCGAAATGCCTGGAAGAACTGTGACATACGGAATGGATTCCTTATAGAGGACCCCACAGTACCTGTAGGATCAAACCTTCCTCACAAACAGTGGGCAACCATCAACCGTCTCAGAATCGGTCATGGTCGATGCTGCCACCTTCTCCATAGGTGGAAGATCCCCATCATGTGACTGTGAAGCTCCTAATCAGACCCTGGAACACATCATTGAGCACTGCCCTCAGAGGGAATCACAGGCAGCCTACAAGATATCCACGCTGATACACCGGAAGCTTTGGCCCTGGATATCTGACTTAGATATTGACGTTTGATTTGATTTCCTACTGCCATATGAAAGAAGAATAATCAAACCCAGGCACATGATGAAAGGGGAACTGCTTCTGTAATCTCAGGTTGAGTGAGGAAGCAACTCCAGAGTGTTGCCGTCTGCTGCAAGGAGCTAATGTCCGCAGGGGCTGCACAGATCCAGCAAATGGTGAGATTGATCACAGCCAAGACTCCTGGCTCCTTTCCCACATCGCACCCGTGCAGTGTGCAAGCTCCTCCAACTCCCGATATCACAACGTGCATTGCCGTGTAACATCACAAGTTATTGGGAGTGCAATTGGTCCAGACTGATAGAGTAAGCCCGGTTTGCACTTTCAGATACCGGCAATTACCAATTATGTCAACCAATAAACCTATAAAATCAACAAAAATGTTTCAAGGAACCTTAATAAACCAAATTCAAATTTCATTCCTGGTTGTGATGATGCATTCCAATCCCTCCGATGCCCACCGATCGCAGAAGGCCTCGAGCGTGCCGGTGGACACAGTGTGTTCCATCTCCAGACGCGAACATAGCCACGGAAGAGAGGCAGGCAAGTGGGCCGAATGACCCCCTTGATCACCCGCTGCATGGACCAGTTAATGGCCACCTTGGCCATGCCCAGGAATAATCCTATGAGGAGGTCCTTTGACTTACCCCCTTCTCTCCCCCTCCCCCCCCCCCCAGCCCCGCCCCCCCGGAGCAGGTGCCCAAAGATCAGGAGCGTAGGACTGAAGTGCAACCAAAGTTCGAGGAGCAGTCCCTTTAAAAAGTGGAAGAGCGGCTGCAACCTCTCACACCCAACATAAATGTGGACCACATACTCCTCCAGGCCGCAGAAAATGCAGGCGGCCTGGGAGTCCGGGAACCAACTTATTGCACGGGACTGCACCGTGCAACACCCTCCAGACCAAGTCCCCAACAGACAATGAGAGGACTCCCACATAGCGAGCCCTCCATTGGGGACACCCTGCCTCCTCTGGATGGCAGGATGCTGTGTCAAGGTGTGTCCGGACAGTAGATGAGGATGACAAAATGGAGGGCGTGCAAGAGCAGCACGTACAGGAATCCCCTCTGTGCAGAATGAAAAGGCATGGAAGGAAATTCCCGGAGGTGGCTCAAGTTGTGAGGCGCCGGCTCCCAAGGGAGGTTTTGGGGCTTGGCGCCGATGAGGAATTCTGTTCGGATGGGATCTCCCGATGTGTTCACGCCTCCTCGACACACCCAATGGAGCCAGGGCCCAGAGCCTCTTTTAGTGACTCGATGGCCTTGGCCGCGAGCCAGAAGTCAGCCCACGACAGCTCCTCTGGCGCCATCCAACCCGCTCCTCCGCCATCCGGTAGGTCCCCGACTCTGGTCACCTTGCCAAACACAGCTCTGCCCTCCGTCAGCCACAGGAACCCGCAGTCGTGAAGGCGCGGAAGAACAGCCGCCACTCCTGACGGGGGAGAACTGTGTCTACAGGCCCTGATCAGTTATTGGTAGAAGACAGGCAGCCCCCACAAGGAGGCCCGGACACCCCCCCAAGTTTACAAACCAGAGCTGCGTGTCGTAGTTGAGGCCATCCAATACGGAAGCAATACGTCGCCAGCGCACAGCGCCCAGGCTTGTTGTGAATCAGCAGCCCGTTTTACACCCCGCCCGAGTTTCTTTTCCGTTATAGCAATACCTTCGAGGGCACCATTTTTAAATGTGGCCACCAGTTACCTGGCATTCCCCACCACACGCAATGCACAGAAACAGCACACAGCTTCAGCCCCCTTGCCTTGTGCTCATTTCGGATGGAGGCCCTTTAAATAGTTGCTGTTTGAGTTTGAAATTCCAATCCAGTCTGCATAAGATCCCACGGACAGCCCACTGTGTGGCAGCTTGCTCGCCTGGAATGGAACATTTAGCCAAATAAAGAAAGGGCTTGCATTTATATAGCGCCTTTCACATCCCAAAATGCTTTACAGCCAATGAAGTACTTTTTTCAAGTGTAGTCTCTGTTGCAATGGAGGAAACGCAGCAGCCAATTTACGCAGAGCAAGCTGCCACAAACAATACGATAAATGATAACAGATTTTTATTAGTTGAGAGATATATATTGGCGACGACTCGTGCAGTTCTGGTCATCACATTACAGGAAAGATGTGATTGCACTAGAGAGGGTATGGAGGAGATTTACGAGGATGTTGCCTGGACTGGAGAATTTTAGCTATGAGGAAAGATTGGATGGGCTGGGTTTGTTTTCTTTGGAACAAAGGAGGCTGAGGGGAGACCTTATTGAGGTGTATAAAATTATGAGGGGCATAGATAGAGTGGGTAGGAAGGACCTGTTTCCCTTAGCAGAGGGGTCAACATCCAGGGGGCATAGATTTAAAGTAATTGGTAGGAGGTTTAGAGGAGATGTGAGGGGAAATTTCTTCACCCAGAGGGTGGTGTGAGTCTGGAATTCACTGTCTGAAAGGATGGCAGAGGCAGAAACCCTCACCACATTTTAAAAGTCTTGGATGTGCACTTGAAGTGCCGTAACCTACAGGGCTATGGACCTAGAGATGGAAAGTGGGATTCGGCTGGATAGGTCTTTGTCGGCCGGCGCGGACACAATAGGCCAAAATGGTCTCCTTCTGTGCTGTAAATTTCTATGATAGTATCACTCATGATGTTCTGGCAGCAACAGGCATAACGCATCGCAGTGGAATTAGCCTCAGCGTCCCTGGGCTAGAAAGAAGGTGGGGGGGAGGGGGGGGGTGGAGGTTAAAAGAGGTCATCCAGTCTCCCCCGTTGGGTAGTGCATTGCATGTGAGGTGTGGACAAGATTGGGTCTCCATACTCGAGTAGCCTGTCACCACATGGAGACTGGTCACTCAGGCAACTGCTGCCAGTGTCTGCGACACTGGAGTTGTGCCTTCCGGAGACGAGGGCAAGGGAGGACATTAGGAAAAGTAAACAAACAAAGTGAACATGAGGCAGCAAGTTACCACTTCAGTGCAACGTGTCGTGGCTGCCCGGGCACAAACACTTCCTGGAAACGCTGTGTAATTTTCCACGGAATCTTGGGTTAGACACAGAACAAATATTTGTCATTTGTTTTTCCCCCGTAGGATTTACAGCTTCTGTGGAAAATTATTCAGAGCACAAGGCCCAGTGAGGTCATCCTACCCAGAAGGCCAAGATGTTTGGGAATGGGTTGGTGCCAAGATCTTGAGAAGAGCAGTTTAATTTTATTCTTTAAGATGCAACCACTAATGGTGGGACTGCCAACCAACAAAACAAGGTCTCCCTCCCCCCTGCCCCATGTCCCCTCTTCCTCTCCTGAGTACATATCCTGTGGGACAGCTGCACTCTTAATACCTGGCCCAGGTGACTATTCTTCATGTGTGAGCCCAGACAGTAATGTCAGTGGGAGCATCACAACTGAGCATCATCTTGATATCCATACACATGCCCTTTACACCAGGGTCTCTGGACAACAACCAGGACCTCATTTCTTCCCCTCCCTAACTCTCTAATTGGAGGCCAATTGTTGACTCAACACAAACCAGGGATCAACCGCGATGGAACCTTCCTGGTTTATGGGTCAACCCCATATCACGCTGCACATTTATCCATTTGGCGATAACTATCTTCATGAAAAGGCAAGTCTTTGCTCATTTGTTTGCAAACAGACCATACAGTGACATAAATCACATTGAAGTGTGTCTGCCACAAGAATAAAACAAATAGGAGGCTTTAGTTAGGCTTCGAGGCAGAGAGGGAAGAAATATTATTCGACAGAGATCAGTTTACGGATGTAATACCCCTCCCCCAGTACTGGCCACTTGCACCGGGCCCAACAATAGTTCTGAACATTTATGATGCATGCTCTCTCACTTGGTGCTTGTGTTATAAAGTGCTTTGCTTACTCATTGAGGGAATTGCAGTCAGTCCCTCAGCACCAGTCAGTGGGGCTTCCACCAATCCGAGCTGGACGTGGGAAGGAGTGAGGGGCTAGGGGAGGCAGTGGGATACCAATGGTATTGACACACTCAGTGAGTGATAACATAATTTCACTATCACTGGACATACAATACTCACGTAACACACAAAAGATCCAATGTTCTTTTCTTGTGGTCGGTACAGGCTGTGTGATAGAAAAGATTGCAGGTCACAACATCATACACAGAACAGAAGGAGGTCATTCGACCCATCATATCTATGCCGGTTCTTTGGTGGAGCTGTCCAATTAGTCCCGCTCCCCCGCTCTTCCTTCATAACCCTGCAAATTCCTTCCCTTTAACTATTTATCCAATTCCTTTTTGAAAGTTATTACTCAACCTGCTTCCATCGCCCTTTAAGGCAGCACATTCCAGATCACAAAAACTCGCTGCGCAATGTGTTTCCTCCTCTCCTCTGGTTATTTTGCCAATCACCGTAAATCCGCGTCCTCTGGTTACCAACCCTCCTGTCATTGGAAACAGTTTCTCCTTATTTACCCCATCAAAACCTTTCATGATTTTGAACACTTCTATCATATCTCCTTTTAACCTTCTCTGCTCTAAGGAGAACAACAACAACAACAACTTGCATTTATATAGCGCTTCTAACATAGTAAAATGTCCCAAGGATCCAGAATGTGACACCAAGTCACATAGGCCATATTAGGACAGAAAGTGGTAGGTTTTAAGGGATGTCTTAAAGGAGGAAAGAGGGATAGAGAGGCAGAGAGATTTAGGGATGGAATTCCAGAACTTAGGGCCTTGGCAGTTGAAGAGACAGATGTCAAATGGTGGAGCGATTAAAATTGGAATTGGAGGAGTGCAGATATCTGGGAGGGTTGAACTTGTAGGATTGGAGGAGATTACAGAGAAAGGGCACGGCTTGACAGCTTTCCTAAAGTGTGATGCCCAGAATTGAACACAATGTTCCAGATGAATCTAACAAGTTTTTTATAAATATTTAGCATAACCTCCTGACTTTTGTACTCTGTGCCTCTATTAATAAAGCCAAAGATCCCGTATGCTTTTTAACAGCGTTCTCAATTTGTCTGGCCACCATCAAAGATTTGTGTAAGTACACCCTCAGGTCTCTTTGTTCCTGCAACCCCTTTAAACTTGTACTATTTAGTTTATATTGCCCCTCCTCATTCAAACTGTATAATTTCACACTTCTCTGCCATGTGCCATGTGTCTGCCCCTTCCATCAGTCTGTCAATGTCCTCCTGAAGTCTGTTACAGTCCTCCTCACTGTTTACCACATTTCCGAGTTTATGCATTGTATACCCAAGCCCATACATCAAAAAGAGCAGAGCTCCTAATACACACTACTGGAGGACACCTCCCTCCAGTCTGAAAAACAACTATTCACCATTACTCTCTGCTTTCTGTCCCTTAGTCAATTTCATATCCATGCTGCCACTGTCCCTTTAACCCCCTGAACTTTAATTTTGCTAACTAGTCTATTATCCGGTACTTTGTCAAACACTTTTTGAAAGTTGGTATACACAACATCAAATGCACTACCATCATTAACCCTCTCCGTTACTTCATCAAACAACTCAATCAAGTTACTCAAACATGATTTGCCCTTAACAAATCCATGCTGACATTTCATTTATTAACCCATAAGCATTAATGGAAAGTTTTATTGCACTAACCCCCTCCCATCCTGCAGTTCCAACCAACAACAAATTGTATTTATATAGCGCCTTTAACGTCGTGCAATGTCCCAAGGCGCATCACAAGAATATTATGAGATAAAAACTTTGACACCAAGCCACATAAGTAGAAACTAGCACAGGTGACGAGGTATGTTTTTAGGAACATCTTGAAGGAGGAAAGAGAGGTAGAGAGGCGGAGGGGTTTAGGGAGGGAGTTCCAGAGCTTGGGGCCCAGGCAACAGAAGGCACGGCCAACGATGGTTGAGCGATTATAATCAGGGATGCTCAGGAGGGCAGAATGAGAGGAGCGCAGACATCTCGGGGGGTTGTGGGGCTGGAGATTACAGAGATAGGGAGGGGCGAGGGCCATGGAAGAATTTGAAAATAAGGATGAGAATTATTGAAATTGAGGCCAGTGCAATAGACCTTCCCCGCATGGCCACTGTACATTTGGAACATAGCAATTGCTGGACGAAAAAGAACAAGGTTCATTTGGTTTACCTTCTACCATCCTGGTAGTCACATGATACAACGATAATGGAGTTATTGAATAATCATGACAATCAGTCTCTGTCAATTAGTCTAAAACAGAGCCAGGCACGAGGTGAGGAAAACCCCCAGCGGTGGAGAGCTTTGGGAACCATAGGTCCAAAGTTACCCGTTCCTCCCCAGTATGCTACACTTACCACATGTCATCAATGTTCCCTTTAAGGTGCGTGGTTGTGTGGCTGTACCGCACCCTGGAACTCGCTCGCAGCCGGCTCACAGGCCTTTAATTGGGAAAAACCGCCATGTGCAGTACTTTGAATGGGCCGCACAGCGGGGCTGTGCTTCCAAAAGAAAAATTGGAGGGAACAATACATGTCATGTCTCAAATTACTCATATCCTGCATCCCAAAACATCTCCCACTTGCTGAATCGACATTCCGCCAAGAGGTCTCAAAAATTATAATATTCATATTTCTTGTAAGTGTTATCAATACAAAAACTAGGGTGTATTTAGGGACATAATGAATTGGATGTCTAAAATCAATACAATTGAGCAAATCTGGGTCAGCAATATCTTTCAGGAACATGTTTTTACTCCTCTACCTATTCTCTTCAGACATATGGGGGGGTAAATGATTTGCTCCTGGTAATAGGGCAACACTCACTGGAAACCCAGAATAGTAATTCAGAGGAGAGATGCAGACAGTGCAGAGAAAAGCCATGGCAACAACTTGCATTTTTATAGCACCTTTAACATTGAACGACGTCTCAAGGAGCTTCACAGGAGCGATTATCAGTCAAAAACTGACACCGAGCCAAAGGAAATATTAGGACAGGTGACTAAACAGGACAGGACAGATGTGAATGGAAATGTCCTATTGATGCTGTAGGAGTCGTTCCTCTAAAGCGGAGATTGACCAAACCTACTGACCGCACCGTCACTAATGAAGAAATGTCCCTATAGTAGAAGATTCTGGTAACATGGCTTGTTTGTTTGGCTGTGTGGCTCCTGACGCCACCATGGGTGAGGGGATGTGGGGGTGGGGTGGTGGTGGGGGGAGGGGTAGAGGGTGTGGGGAAGGAGAAGGACGAGGGAGGGGGGGTGGACTGAGGGGTGTTGGGGAGTGGTGTGGGGTGAGAGGGGAGGGGTGGGGGGGCAGTGGTGGTGGGGGGGGGGAGGGGCGTGGAGGGGGGTGGGGGGAGGAGGGTGGGGAGAGGGGTGTGGGTGCGGGGGGAGGGGCAGTGGTGTTGGGGGTATGTGGGGGTGGGTGTAGGGGCGTTCGGGGGGAGAAGCCTAGGCCCACCTGCTAACAGATCAGGACAACTGGTGACAGGCTGTAGGCCCGAAGCCTCAGGAGCAATTGTGACTCTTCCAATTAGAAAGCAAATGTGCTCACTCATTTAAATATTAAGGCCATCACCAAGGGAAACTTGTCAAGTAGCTGAGGCGTTTGCTGGTTAAATAGTTAATTGTGCAAAACGAGAGAAAGGTTCCAATCAATGGGGAGGATTTCCACACGGCTCGTTTTCCAATTAAAACTGGTTAGAGTTTTCTGTACAAACTGATCTCTCTCTCCAAGTCCCACTCCCCCTTTACCCCTGTCCTTGCCATCTCCAGTGATTTGAATACAAAAATCCTCATCCTCATTTAAAAATTCATATGATAAATACAGGTGACAGAGACGGTTTGGTCTATCTGTGTCACTAAGACCCAAGATCCTCCCATCACAGTATCTATCAGTGCTTCTAGAGTTACTGCCTCCACTCCCCTCCCCCGAGCACATAATATAGGCTTCAAAAATATTGGAGAATTACCCAAGCTACAAATTGAAGATAACTCAGGCACTGATGGGGCGATATTGCCCCGTGCCCCGATTGTGGGCGGTACCCAGTTAGGGCCGGGACTTGCTGCACCCGGTGTACAAGTCCCGCCCCCTGCCCCTGAATTGGGCTTACCGCCCCTCAAAGGAAGCGGACCACAATCCTGCGCGCTCCACTTCCTTCAGGTGTGGTTCCTGGGGCGGGGACCACACTTGGGCCGCCATACTGGAGCCGACCCGAGAGATGACAATCCAGTAAAGATGTCGCCCTCCCCTTTAATTCCCGCACCGAGAGCAGATGTCGGCCAACTTCACAACTCGCGGTAAGGGGTTGCCGCGCATGGCGATGACATCATTGCTGGTTGCGCGGCAACCCAGGACGTACCTGCAGGGCATGGCGCCTCCGCAAACTCCCGGGTAATTTCTCGGGAGCCGGTAGCGCCCCCCCGCCCCCCCCCCCCCGGGTGAAAAGTCTCTCCCACGCAGGTAGTGCCCCCAAGAGGCGCTAACAAGCCTCTAAAAAAGGGGCAATTTCACGCCCCCTTTCAACCTTCGCCAAGCAGAAAGCGAACACACTCTTCATTACCCAATTGGTTGATTCTTGACTGCCATTCAAACAACCTTCCCCCCCCGCCCAATCTCCAATATACAAAAGTGTTGAAAGACATGTTTCTTTTAGCACCTCTATGATTTTTCTCCCAGCAGCGTTCTGGGAAATTAATCTTTAATTCCTGGAGTCTCCAGGGCAATGCTGGAGGGTTGGCGACCCTATGGCTGGGACGAGAGACTGGCATCATCAGCAAGAACCCGACTCGGCCACTGCCTTGGTGAGTTGGCCCAGCGAGCGCACAAACCAGGAGGGGCCCCAAGTTCAAGACCCAGGCCGCCATTTTTCACACAGCAAATTCAGCAAACGAATGAGATGAGTGGACCAGTCAATCTGCTTTCGGTGGCATCCTGTCACCAGGACACTACTAAACCCTGATCTTCATGTAATACCATGGGGGGAGGGGCTCAGTCGAATGTCGTATCCCAAGGACAGCACCTCTGATAATCAGCTGATCCAAACCACGGTGGCAGTCGGGGCACCGGGAACATTCGGAACAGGAGGAGGCCATTCCGCCCCTCGGGGCTGCTCCTCCATTCAATTAGATGATGGCTGTTGTGTACCTCTGCTCCATTTCCCGCCTTAGCTCCACATCCCGTATTTTGCCCAACAAAAATCTATCCACCTCATCCTTGAAAGCTCCAATTGTCCCACAGTATTCACTGCCTTTTTGGGGGAGATTGTTCCAAATTTCTATTACCCTTTGTACGAAGAAGTGTTTCTTAATTTGACTCCTGAACGGCCTGGCTCTAATTTTAACATTCTGTCCCCTTGTTCTTGATTCCCCCACCAGAGGAAATGGCATCTCTGTATCTACCCCGGCGAATCCTGTTAACAAGCTAAACTTGGCCTCAGGGTGTGGAAAATACGTCGGAGGGTGAAAGAGCTGGGATGTAGAACTGGAGAAGGTTGCAGATCGAGGATGGAGTGAAGCTGTGGAGGGGGAACAGGCAAGTTTGAGGCTGTTGCAATCAAGCGGGCTTATCCAGAGTCCCCGTCAACTCCTGCTGGGAGTGTGTGTATGTTGGACGAGCACAGGACCAGCTGTGGTACACCTTATGGTTGAATAGCCCACCAATGCTCACTGTCCAGACTCTCATGAACAATGGGCACCTGGGCAATGGGGACTGCACCCCAGCAAGAAACAGTACCTTGAAACAGAAACTTGAGTGGAGCCCAATAATGGGGACAAGGCTCAGGTGTGATACTGGAGAATACAGATCTAGTGTTGGAAAGATATTGGTTCTCCCCGGTGTCCTGGTCAACATGTATCCCTCCACCAACATCAGTAAAAGAGATTATCTGGTAATGATCACATTGTTGTTTGTGGGAGCTTGCTATGCGCAAATTGGCTGCTGCGCTTCCTACATTACAACAGTGACTACACTCCAAAAAGTTCTTCATTGGCTGTAAAGTGCTTTGGGACGTCCTGAGAGGTCGTGAAAGGCGCTATATGAATGCAAGTCTTTCATTATTCTATTGTACAGTTTTAATAAAACTCTTTTTTTTGCGCTGATTGAAGCACTTTATTTCGAGGTAATGACATTTTTTATTCCAATTTGGCCTCCCAGTGTTAGCTTCAAGCACTTACAGGTCTGTCTAGCACGAGTTTGACGCACAGTGGAGCGCGCACTCCCTCTCCACTTTCTATCAATGTGACCTAACCCACGCTCAGAATAGCAACAGCCACAGTCCTGCAGCCGCATCTCCTCTTCACACACGGACCTTCTCCCTGAACAGGACCTGCGCGCCTATTAATAAAGTCTTGCATTTATATAGCACCCTAATACGTCTCGCAAAGTGTTTCATACACAACTGAACCACCCTGAAGTCCAGTCATTGTTGTTATGGAGATAGATGTGGCAACCATTTTGCAGACAGAACAATCCCGCAAACAAGGCGGTAAGTTGTTTAATTGGTGGGATGTTTTAAGGGGACGATCCTAGCCCGGAGTGTCCCTGCACTTCTTCAAATTGTGCCAAGGGAAAGGAATAAGCAGGAGGGGCCTCAGTTTCATTTCCTTTTCTGAAGTTCTTTCCTCCCAGTACAAAGAAAGAACATGCATTTCTATAGCGCCTTTCACAACCTTAGAATGTCCCAAAGCACTTTACAGTCACTCAAGTGCATCGAGTTACATTGACCTGGATATTAACGGGTGGGTTACCTAGGCGGGGGGTGGGGGGGGGGGGGGGGCGGTGTTTCAGCTCTGAACCCTAGAAGTTCAGGTTTCCCTGCATGCTTTAACTCCACAATGTGTGTTTTTTTGTCCCTGACAGGTTACCTGCCCAGAGGTCAGCCTGATTGACAGGCTTGGGTTCCAGTCAGGCAGGGAAGACTCCGGAGCAGGCTGCAGGAGCAGGTAGGTCCAATCCACGACCCGGGGGGGGGGGGGTCCAATCTACGTCCCCAGTGGGGTCCGACCCCTGACCCTGAGTGGAGTCCGATCCCTGACCCTGTGGGGTCCGACCCCTGACCCTGAGTGGGGTCCGACCCCTGATCCTGAGTGGGGTCCGACCCCTGATCCTGAGGAATCCGACTCCTGACCCTGAGGAATCCGACTCCTGACCCTGAGTGGGGTCCGACCCCTGACCCTGAGTGGAGTCCGATCACTGACCCTGAGTGGGATCCGACCCCTGACCCTGAGTGGGGTCCGACCCCTGACCCTGAGTGGGGTCCGACCCCTGACCCTGAGTGGGGTCCGACCCCTGACCCTGAGTGGGGTCCGATCCACAACCTCGGGAGCCTTTGTATGGGGAGGGCATGGTCTGATGGGGCGAGAGCTTGGGGGCCGGGGGGGTGGGGGGGAGGTGAAGCAATCCTGCTCTTCCTGGCCCACAAGCGATGCTGTAAAGGCACTTACCTTCTCCCCGAAGCTGTCCGCACCTCCCTTGATCTGTCGGATTTCTCTGGGAAACCCAGCCGGCCACTGTTAAACCTGCAAAGACTCATTAAAATATTTAAATTGCCATCCCGCCTCCTGGGAGCGGATTGGCTGGCTGCCTCTTGCCCCGCCTCCATTAAACCCAGAGGTGGGAAGGTTGGAGGTGGGTTGGATGTTGCGTTTCAGATTTTAAAATGTTAACATCGGGTCCGACAGCACTCCACCAGTTTTTGGGTGTTAAAATTCACCCCATCAAATCTACAACACAGAAATAGGCCATTCAGCCCAACTGGTCTATGACGTCGATTATGTTCCACACAAGCCAAAAGTACATTTGAAGTGTAGTCATTGTAATATAGGAAACGCACCAACCAATTTTTGAAGAGCAAGTTCCCACAAACAGCAATGTGATAATGACCAGATAATCGTTTTTCTTCGAAATGTTGGCTGTACTTCCTGTGCTGGGCTCCCTCACTGCAGTAATGGAGTGTTAACCGAGATTACATGATTAAGTCCCGGAATGGGGTTCGAACCATGACCTTCTGACTCCAAGTACCATTAAGCTGCTGGTCACAAGATGCTCAAGCTGGGAAAGGTTCTCTCCATCCTGGGACACCAGGGAGAACTCCCCTGCTCCATGGGATCTTTTACGCCCACCTGAGAAAGCAGACGAGGTTTTGGTTTAACGTCTCATCCGAAAGACGGCACCTCCGACAGTGCAGCACTCCCTCGGTACTACAATGGGAGCTTCAGCCTAGATTTTTGTGCTCAAGTCCCTGGTACTTGAACCTACAACTTTCTGACGCAAAGGCCGGGGTGCTCCCCACTGAGCCACATCTCACACGCAAGAAGGAAACCCTGATGTTTGCAAGAATACTGTTCCATGGGTGCCAGCTATCTCTGGTACCTTACCCATTGCTAATTCTTCACACCCAAGACTGGACAGTGCAACTCAGCAAGATATGTGACTACAAGGGACAGTTGTTCCGATCCGGAAATTCTCACTGAATCGGGATCAGGAATGGGAACATTGGCTGACTTATGGTTTCCCTCCTCCTTAACCCGGGGCACTGAGGCCAACAGTAATACTCCTAGTGAGTGCTAGCAGTCGGTAGCACTCTCGCCTCTCAGTCAGGGGGCTGTGGGTTCAAGTCCCACTCCAGGGACTTGAGCACACAATCTGGGCTGACACTCCAGTGCAGTGCTGAGGGAGTGCTGCACTGTCAGAGGTGCCGTCATTTGGTTGAGACGTTAAACTGAGGCCCCGTCTGCACTGACCACAGTTGATCAGCTCTGCTGGGCAGGCCACGTTATCCGCATACCAGACACGAGACTCCCAAAGCAACTGCTCTACCTTCACGGCAAACGAGCCAAAGGTGGGCAGAGGAAAATTTACAAGTGTAAAGTCCTGTCCCCTCAGTACAGATTCACACGAGGCATGTAGTGAAGTCAAGGTCACTCTGGACCTGCACCTTTATTTCACAGCTCTGGAATGCTGCACTTGCCTGAGACCTGTCCTTATATACCTCTCTCTTGCAAGTGCACCCCTGGTGGTAAGGTATGCTGGTGGTTACAGGTCATATCTTATTACAGTCATGTATAGCATGTTAGGATACAGTTATATATAATAGTGTAAGATACATGACATCACCCTCCCCCAAGGTCTTATTGTCTTTATAGGTTCAGTCTCTCAGGTGGTCTACGCTCTCATGTGGAGCGTCGGAGTTGTGGTTCAGTTGTTTGCCTCGGTGTCTGCTTTTCTTTGGGTGTGGTTGCTGGTATCTCGCCTGGGCTGTCTGTTTCGATTGGTGTGATTGTTGTTGATTCGCCTGGGCTGTCTGTTGGGATTGCCTTTTCCTCAGGTTGTTCCCTCTGTCTGTCCACCAGGTGTGGTGCGAGTTCCACATTGTAGTCTGCCTCTGGTTCCGCAGTGTTGTTGGTAAATCTGCTTTTGACTTGGTCTACATGCCTCCGGCAGGTTTTGCCATTGTCCATTTGTACTACCAGGAGCCTGTTTCCTTCCTTGCCCGTTACTGTCCCTGCAAGCCATTGGGACCCCTGCCATAGTTTAGTACAAACACTTTGTCCCCTATTTCATTCCATCTCCCCCTCGAATTTCTGTCATGGTACTCAGTCAGCTTACGGCGCTTTGCCTCAACGATTTCGTGCATGTCTGGGAGGATTAATGAGAGCCTTGTTTTTAAAGTCTTTTTCATCAACAGTTGCGTGGGGGGATCCCAGTCAGTGAGTGTGGACAAGATCTGTATGCCGGCAGCAGTCACGACAGGCGACCCTGCAGCGTGGGACCTTGGATTTTAAGTATGCCTTGTTTAATGATTTGCGCTGCTCTCTCCGCCTGGCCATTGGAGGCCAGCTTGAACGGTGCCGTCTTGATGTGATTTATGCCGTGGTCAATTATAAAGTCTTGGAATTCTGCGCTGGTGAAGCACGGACCATTGTCACTGACCAATATGTCAGGGATTCCGTGCGTTGCAAACATGGTTGCGAGGCTCTCCACAGTAGTGGAGGTTGTGCTCGAGTTTAAAATGGTGCATTCGATCCACTTTGAAAATGCATCTACAACTATGAGGAACATTTTGCCCATGAATGGGCCTGCATAGTCTACGTGCACCCGCGACCATGGGCCAGGGGCTTAGTGGAGTCTCCCTGGGGGCATTGCTGAGTTGGGCACAAATGGTGCACCTTCGGATGCAGAGCTCCAAGTCCGCGTCAATACCAGGCCACCAGACGTGGGATCTGGCTATGGCCTTCATGAGAACGCTCCCCGGGTGCTCACGGTGGAGCTCCCGGACAAATGCCTCTCTGCCTCGCAGAGGCATGACTACTCGGCTGCCCCACATCAGGCAGTCTGCTTGTTGTGATAGCTCATGCATGCGCCTGTGAAAGGGTTTTAATTCCTCGGGGCAGGCATCACGAGCCTCTGCCCAGTCACTGGTTAGGACACATCTTTTTACTAAGGATAATGTGGGGTCGCTGGCCGTCCAGGCTCTGATTTGGCGAGCCGTCATGGGCGAACCTGTGGACTCAAAGGCATTGATTGCCATGACTATCTCACAGTCCTGTTCGTCAGACCCTTTCGTGGTCACCAGGGGTAGCCTGCTGAGCGCGTCGGCACAGTTGTCTGTGCCTGGTATGTGCCTTATGGTATAGTCGTAGGACGCCAGCATGAGTGCCCACCGTTGAATTCGCGCCGAGGCATTGCCGTTTATTGCCTTGCTCTCGGATAGGAAGGACGTGAGGGGCATGTGGTCAGTTTCTAACGCGAACTTGGCCCCGAAAAGGTATTGGTGCATCTTTTTGACACCGTACACGCACGCGAGCGCCTCCTTCTCTACCATTCCGTACCCGCGCTCTGCCCGCGAAAGTGACCTGGAGGCATAAGCTATGGGTTGTAATTTTCCCGCACTATTGACATGTTGCAAAACGCACCCGACCCCATACACTGACGCATCGCATGTGAGAACTAGCTTTTTACCTGGGTCAAAGAAAGTCAAAACACTGTTGGAACACAGAAGAATGCGTGCCTTATTGAAGGCGCGTTCCTGGGCATCCCCCCAAAACCAATTGCACCCCTTCCTGAGTAGCACGTGGAGAGGCTCCAGCAGCGTGCTTAAGTTCTGCATAAAGTTCCCAAAATAATTGAGTAGCCCGAGAAAGGCGCGCAGTTCTGAGACATTCCGGGGCCTGGGTGCCAGGCGAATTGCTTCTGTTTTGGACTCTGTTGGGCGGATTCCTTCTGCCCAAAAATTCAACCTCAGGTGCGAGAAACAGGCACTTGGATTTCTTGACTCGTAGGCCTACCCGATCCAACCGCTTTAGTACTTCCTCCAAATTACGGAGATGGGAGTCGGTGTCCCTGCCCGTGATAAGTATGTCGTCTTGAAATACAACCGTCCCCGGGATGGACTTGAGCAGACTCTCCATGTTGCGCTGGAATATGGCAGCTGCCGACCTGATGCCGAATGGGCATCGATTGTACATGAAAAGGTCTCGATGTGTGTTGATGGTGGTGAGTAGCTTGGATTCCTCGGTCAATTCTTGCGTCATATATGCAGATGTGAGGTCTAATTTTGAGAAAAGTTTACCTCCAGCCAATGTGACAAATAAGTCCTCCGCTCTGGGCAGCGGGTACTGGTCCTGTAGGGAGACTCTGTTTATGGTAGATTTGTAGTCCCCACAGATTCATACGGATCCATCAGGCTTCATGACTGGGACAATGGGACTTGCCCAGTCACTAAATTCCACAGATGATATAATGCCTTCCCGCAGAAGCCTGTCTAGTTCGTGTTCAATCTTTTCCCTCATCACATAGGGTACAGCTCTGGCCTTGTGATGGACCGGTCTAGCATCCTGTGTGATGTAGATTTTGACTTTGGCCCCTTTGAAAGTTCCCACACCTGGCTGAAAGAGATGTTCAAATCACTTTATAACTGTTGAGCAGGAGGTCCGTTCCTCTAATGACATGGCATGGACATCATCCCATTTCCAGTTTAGTTTTGCCAGCCAGCTTCTCCCCAGCAGTGCTGGGGGGTCTCCGGGGACAATCCACAGGGGAAGTCGGTTCACTGTCCCTTTGTGTGTGACAGAGAGCATGGCGCTGCCAAGGACTGGTACGATTTCTTTGGTATAGGTCCTTAGTTTGGTGTCGATCCTTGTGAGTTTTGGTCTGTCTCTTATGCGGCCACAGTTGTTCAAATTGTTGAGCGCCCATGAGAGATTGACTCGCTCCCGTATCCAGCTCCATGTTGACAGATATCCCGTTGAGTAGGACCCTCATCATTATAGGAGGTGTCCTGTTGTAGGAGCAGCGGCCATTGATCGTGTTGACCCGCTGTACATCGGTGTCCCGGGTACTGTCCCCACCATCTTCTGGTCTGTTTTCCGACCCATCCGATTCGTATACCAGCCGAGCTGCCGTTTTTTTGCACATGCGGGCCAAATGCCCTGTATATTCACAATTTCTGCAAACAGCATGCTGAAATCGACATCCCCTTGACGAGTGCCCACCCCCACACCTCCAGCACAGACCTGTTCCATTGTTCAAAGTGTTCCCAAAGAATGAGCTGCGTCTGGCTGATCTCTCTTGAGCTTCTCTCAGTTTGTAGTTGATTGCTCGCATTGTGGGTTGATGAGGTGTGAAAGGCCGTTCCTGTGGCCCTTGATGGCTTCTGCCTGCTGTCGAGAGCCTGTTCTCCCGGTTTTGTTTGTGTGTGGGGGTAGCAGCTTGTTTAGTGCTGTGAACTTCTTGTTCCGATATTTCGTTAGTTGTCGTACCTGCATTGTAAATCAACCTCGTTTCTTCTTCCCCTACCAAGAATGTCTGTGCAACCAGTGCTGCTGCCTCTAAGGTCAGGTTCTTGGTCTCTGTGAGCTTTGGAATATGCCTGCGTGGCCTATTCCTTCAATGAAAAAGTCTCTCAGCATTTCTCTCCTCAGTTCATCGGAGAACTCACATAAACTAGCCAACCTCCGAAGTTCCGCCACGAAATCGGGTATGCTCTGGCCCACACAGCATCTGTAGTTGTAGAACCTGTGTCTGGCCATGTGTAGGCTGCACGCTGGCTTCAGGTGGTCTCTTACCAGTGTGCTCAATTCTTCAAATGACTTGCTTGCTGATTTCTCGGGTGCCAACAGATCCTTCATTAAAGCGTATGTTTTCGAGCCAAGCTGGTCAAGAGATGGGCTCTTCTCTTGTCTGCCTTATCGTCGCCTAACCAGTCTTTGGTTACAAAGCTTTGCTGGAGCCTTTCTATAAAGTCCTCCCAATTGTCTCCCGCATTGTACTTTTCATCTGATCCGTTGTTCGCCATTCTGTGGATTCTGTAATCCCGTAAGTCGTCGCCACTGTAAAGTCCTGTCCCCTCAGTACAGATTCACACGAGGCATGTAGTGAAGTCAAGGTCACTCTGGACCTGCACCTTTATTTCACAGCTCTGGAATGCTGCACTTGCCTGAGACCTGTCCTTATATATCTGGCTGTTGCAAATGCACCCCTGGTGGTAAGGTATGCTGGTGGTTGCAGGTCATATCTTATTACAGTCATGTATAGCATGTTAGGATACAGTTATATATAATAATGTAAGATACATGACAACAAGGACATTCTCAAAGCCTCCCTGATAAAGTGCAACATCCCCACCGACACCTCGGAGTCCCTGGCCAAAGACTGCCCTAAGTGGAGGAAGTGCATCCGGGAGGGCGCTAAGCACCTCGAGTCTCGTCGCCGAGAGCATGCAGAAAACAAGTGCAGGCAGCGGAAAGAGCTTGCGGCAAACCAGTCCCACCCTCCCTTACCCGCAACGACTGTCTGTCCCACCTGTGGCAGGGACTGTTGTTCTCGTATTGGACTGTACAGTTACTAAGGACTGCCTATGATGATGATAAACCGAGGCCCCGTCTGCATTCTCAGATGGACGTAAAAGATTCCATGGCACTATTCGACAATGAGCAGGGGAATTATCCCTAATGTCCTGGCCCATATTTATCCCTCAACCAACATCACTAAACCAGATTATCTGGTCGTTATCACATTGCTGCTTGTGGGAGCTTGCTGTGCGCAAATTGACTGCCGTGTTTCCCACATTACAACTGTGAAGACACTCCAAAACATTACTTCATTGGCTGTAAAGCGCTTTGGGACGTCCTGAGGTCGCGAAAGGCGCTATAGAAATGCAAGCTACTTTCATTTTGCTTTCAAATTAACTCAGTGTGAATGTGGGCCTGGTAATCTGAATTAATCAGTGTCACCCCCGGGGACTGCAGTTACTCACTTAATCATCAGGGGAGTTTAACAGTATCGAGAAAATAACCCGACTGAAAAGCAGAGAACGGGCGAGTAGCTGGGGGAGCACCCTGAGGGAGGAGGGTTACAAGCAGCCTCTCGGGGGACAGAGAGCCTTGATCTGCTCACACGAGCAAGTGAAAAAAAAAACCCGGGGCAGCCTGTGCAGAGAAAGTGTTACAGAAATAGAACATTCAAATGAAATTTGCAAGTTTCATTTCCTCTGTGTGATTCTCAGACGTTTAAAGGATTGTGAGTCGACAGGATTGACAAACCCTCGCAGGACCAGCAGAAATCTTACCTCCTTTCAGGAGGTGCAAAAATTCAACAAATGGCCCTGGAAACTTGAATTCCAGCTGGTGTGTGCGAGAGGGTTGACACCTAAAACTCGCTGACTTGCTACCACTTATCCTGTCTGAGGTCTCGCAGATCCTTTCTGTAATGTGCCCCTCGGGATAGGTGAAGCTGATTGAAGTCATGTTGACAGTCACGGGCTCCCGGGACAATCCAGCTGATGATTCGGTTAGTGTCCTAACTCACCTGGTGCTGTCACAGTTCGCAGGTAATCAGGCTCGGGTAGGGGTTGCCAACTCCTCCAGGAGTGCCCTGGAGTCTCCAGGAATTAAAGGTTCATCTCCAGGACACAGCTGCAAGCAAACACAACAACAACTTTTATTATATTTATGTAGCACCTTTAACGTAGTAAAATGCCCCAAGGCGCTTCCCAGCAGTGTTATAAGACAAAACAAATAAATTTGACACCCAGCCACATCAGAAGAAATTACAGCAGATGACCAAAGGCTTGGTCAAAGAGGTAGGTTTTAAAGGAGGAAAGAGAGGTAGGAGCGATCTAGGGAGGGAGTTACAGAACTTAGAGCCCAGGCAGCTGAAGGCATGGCCACCGATGGTTGAGCGATTATAATCAGGAATGCTCAAGAGGGCAAAAAAAGGAGAAAAGAATCATAGGTGCATTAAACAAGTAGCGTTTGTTTTTAATTGAACACTATTGTTTTTTAGTTACAGAAATATTGGCGATTGGGGAAAAAAATGTGTTTGACTGAAAGTCAAGAATCATCCAATCGGGTAACAAAGATTGTGTATGTTTTCCGATTGGCCGAGGGAAGGTGGGGTACCACGAGGATGGACGTGTCGGGTGACCAATGGCGTGAGCCTGGGGACTGGGCGATTGGAGGCGGGAGGTCATGTGATGAAACCTCCAGGAATGCCAGAGTTGGCAACCCCTAGGCTCGGGCCTACCCAAAACAGCGCCAAATTTGGAGCTTTAAAAAGCCATTTTGTGAAGTCTAATTTTATTGAACATCTAGTTCCCTTTTCTCTCTGAGAGGATTTCCTGTGCAGAAACGGAAAGCGACAGTTTTTTTTAAGAAGAGTTGATTCAGGGGACAGCACACACAAAGAAATGTTGCCGACGCTTAGACACACAGCGCTGTTTCCTGCCGTCTGTGTGGGAAGGCTGGTTAATATTTTTTTTTGCCAGTTTACTCCTGAAGGTTACTGACTCTTGCCAGGGTTCAGTTGCTGGGGTTTGTTGCTGGGGTTTGGTTGCCGGGGCTCCATCAGCCTAACCTCGGTAACCATTTGCCATTTCTCAGAGCCCAGACACCCTTCATCGGCAGGATATTTGCCTGTGAGGGACATGGCACAGTCGAGCCCACTCCTGGCCTCAAACAATGTTCGCTTTCTAGCTGGGGTCACAGGATAGTGATGCAAACCAGGGTTCATTTTCCACTTACAACTGCCCCCACCTCCCTAGCCCAGGGACTACTGAAGCCATTTGTAATACCTGTGCTGCAGCCGTCCATCCTTTTAGGCTCAGTGGGTAGCACTCTCTCGCCTCTAGATCAGAGGTCATGGGTTCAAATCTCACTCCAGGGACTTGAGCACATAATCAATGCTGCCACACAAGTGCAGTGCTGAAGGAGTGCTGCACTGTTGGAGGTGCCGTCTTTCGGAAGGGAAGTTAAACCGAGGCCCCGTCTGCTCTCTCAGCTGGACGTAAAAGACCCCATGGCCCTAATTCAAAGAAGAGCGGGGGAGTTCTCCCAGTGTCATGGGACCAATATTTATCCCTCAACCAACATCACAAAAAACGATTACCTGGTCATTAATGTATTGCTGTTTGTGGGAGCTTGTTGTGCGCAAAATTGTCTGCAGCGTTTTCTACATTACAACAGTGACCACACGACTAAAGTACTTCATGGCTGTAAAGGGTTTGGACTTCCTAAAGTTGTGAATGACGCTATATAAATGCAAGTCTTTCTTTACGCAACCCTATGTGGGAAACAGGATTAATTTCCCAGTTGGAGGATGATTTTAAGGCCACATAGTCAGCTTGAAGCTCCTCTGGCTGACTGCCGTTGGCTACTGTTGAGTTTTATACTGGAGCTTAAATTAACCCGATACTTTGCACCGTCATCCACTCTTAGTGACAACCACCCAGGGCTGCGGAACCTAATTGGAATTAACCTTTCGGTTACAATGACGAGGAGTGTGATTGAAAGAGAAGTTTCTAAGTACAGCTCAAATCGGTCAGGGATGCAGCAATGCAGCTCACCTCATCCTGTCATTCTGCTAAAGCTCCACCGTTCTTAACTGATGTGATGTCTTCAAAATCATTTTCAAAAACAATGACACAGTATTTACAGCATTCTGCCCAACTTGTCAATGCAGGTGTTTATGCTCCAAACCAGCCTCCTCCCATCCCTCTTCATCTCACCCAATCAGCATATCCTGCTACACAAACACGCACACACACATACACACGCAGACACACACACACATACACACGCACATACACACACGCAAACACACATGCATGCACATGCAAACACGCATGCATACACACGCACACAAACACACATGCATATGCGTACACACATGCACATGGATACACACTCACACATGGACACACACATGCTCAGACAAATGCACACAGACACACGACCACACAGACACACCACACATACACACGGACTCATACACATGCACACGCACATGAACACACACAGACACACGCATGCACACAATCAGACACAGACAGATGAATGCATACACACACGCCCGTACACATGCACATACATGCACTTGTACACACGCACACACATACACAAACACACTTTCCAGTGGGATCATAATGATGAGAAGCACGGGGAGGGGCGTGGTGGGAGGACTGGGGAGGGGGAGCTTGAGCAAGAGAAGGGGAGGAGAGCGAGGGGAGAGAAGAGTGGAAGAGACTCGGGGAAGGCAGGGTGGAGAAAATACAAAACAAGCGACTTTAAAAAAAGGGAGAGGAGAGATTTTTTTAAATGTAGGCCTAACCTTGATAACTTTGTTTGGCTGAGCTCATGACCGACCGTGGTTTCCATGGCTACCTGGAGCTGTGTGCAATTGTGTCTGACCCCTGAACTTAACTGGGAGCGGCACCTCCACCCTCCCAGGACACTGTGTGTTTCTAATCTCTGGGGTAGGAAGCAGCCCAAGGTGATGTCAATTAGGATCCAATTCTGCAAACTAAGTGAGTTTCTCAAAACCGGTACGCTGCACATGCCCCCTACAGGGACCCGTGCAATCCATAACACACCTGGTGTCCCCCAAGCATGGAGCTCAAAATCATGTTTCACATGTATGAGGTCAGAATGATTTAACTGCGCAGTGTGGGACCAATTTCAGAGCTGTCCCTCAGTCTCTGCCGATAAAATCCACCACCTCCCCTCCCAGCTTCCTGACATCTATATTGTTTTAGCAGAATCAGGCTGCTAGAATAATTACAACAAAAAGAACCCATAATGTGTAGGCTCAGTGAGCCAGTGATAAGGGAGCCAGAGTTCGCTGTGTGAAACGGAGAGAGTGACTCAGAGACGTCAGACTATAGCCAGTGTAAAAGTGGCTCGCTCATCTCCAACCCGCCAGTGTGCCCCGGGGCCACTCTCCGCAATACTACACACTGCTGCGCCGGGCGTGACCATCTGCATTCTCCGCAGGGTCGTCTTTCGTGGCCTTTTAAAGCGAGATTGACAATCGAGCACCAATCAATGCTGAATTATTGTCCGATTCAACCGGGAGAGAGAAAACTTTCATCCCGTCAAACAAGGCTGATTTCAACCAAGGACTCTGGAGCTGAAGGGATCGGTTTGGGGATCTGGGGCTCTCAGCTGGAGAGGTGGAGGGGAAGGGTCGAGGGGGAGAGGAGGGAGGAGAAGAGGGGGGAGCGGAGTGGGAGAGGAGAGATGGGGAGAAGAGGGAGATGGGGAGAGGAGGGAGAAGGGGAGGGGAGGGGAGGAGGAGAGGGAGCGGAAGGAGGGGAGAGGAGAGGATGGGGAGAGGAAGGGGGGAGGTTGGGGGAGAGGAAGGAGGGATGGGGGAGAGGAGGGAGATGGGAGTAGGAGAAAGAGGGGGAGGAAGGCATAGGAGGGAAGGGGATGAGGGAGGAGGAGAGGGAGAGAGTAGCAGAGGGGGAGAGGAGGGAGGAGAAGGTGCGGGGTGGAGGTGGAGAGTAAGCAGCTTTCGCAAGGAGCGTGTCTTGGAAAATCACAGTCCGTGATTTATCGTCCATTAAAATCAGGGTTAGCACATGTGACAAATCGGGATACACTTATTCCAGGGAGCAACTGAAACATGCAGCAGTGAAGGAGGCCATTCGGTCCATTGTGCCTGTGAAAGAGCTCACAATTAGTCCCACTCCTGTCCTTTCCCCAGAGCCCTGCAAGTCTTTCCTTTTCAAGTATTTATCCAATTCCTTTTTGAAACTTACTGTTGAACCTGCTGCCATCACCCTTTCAGGCCGTGTGTTCCAGATCATAACAACTCGCTGCATAAAAACAATCTCCTCATCTCCTTTCTGGTTCTTTTCCCAATTACCTTAAATCTGTGTCCTCTGGTTATTGACCCTGCTGCCTGTAGAAACAGTTCCCCTTATTTATTCTATCAAAACCCCTCAGAGAGGAAAATCACTTGTGTTCCGGATCGCCAGCGTGTGTGTGTACACAAGTACTGGTGACTCAGGAACCAGCTGCCCCGGGGCTGACTCACATCAAGGAGGTAACGGCAAAGAACATTGCTGAGCAAAAACCGAAATAAATCAGCCACACAACGCAATCATTGTAAGTTTTGTTGAAATATTATTATACGTAGCTTCTAAAATCCCCCTTCCCCCAAAAATCTGTGATTGCACCATAGGGTAGGCTAGCGATTCTAATGGCTGCACAGTGACAGCTGTTTTATATGGAACAAAATACAAACTTGTAACTATTAGTCAAGCTGTACGGGAGGCAAGAAGCCCGACTTCAAGTGGACCTAGTACCGCAAGTTTTTGGCAAACAAAGCAAAAATCTGGCAACTTGAATGATTCAGGTCGGATCCATCCCTCAGTGACTACTCCCCGCTGTGTTTTAATCACAGTCAGTGAATCCAGCACAGCAGGGGGTGGACTGAAAGCAAAAAAACGCAAAGAGGACGGGAGGATGTCGACTGGGCCCCGCTCAGGGGGATTAATGTTTGTGTCACAGGGGCAGGACAGGCAGATATGGACAATGTGAAGAAAGCTAGGATGATGTATTTTAGGCAGCATCTTATATTATGTGCATACGTTCAAACTTAACACTATTCAGAGTATGAGGGCCTTTTTAAAAAAATGTTGCTGCTTAGCTGTCTAGGCCACTGTAAATATCTCAGACATTTCCAGCACCCTTTCCAATTTTCCCCTCACTCATCCCCCTCTTACATTTATGTAGAACCGTCCACATCCTCAGGTCCAGGAGCACTTCATTACCAATGAATTAGTGAAGAGCAGTCACTGTTATTATGCAGGCAACAACTGCAAACTGTGCACAGCAAACTCCCACAAACAGATTAATAGGTTTGATCTAATTGCCTTTTCGGAGACGTGGTTGCAGAGTGGCCAAGGTTGGGAACTAAATATTCCAGGATACTTAACTATTAGACGAGATAGGCAAAATGGAAAATGAAGAGGGATAGCCCTGATAATAAAGGATGAGATTAAGACAGTAGAGAGAAAGGATCTTAGCTCCAAAAATCAAGAAGTAGAATCAGTTTGGGTGGAGCTAAGAAACAGCAAGGGGTAGAAAACATTGGTGAGAGTTGTTGATCGGCCCCCAAACAATAGTTGTAATGTAGGGCAGAATATAAATCAGGAAATTAGAGACACGTGTAATAAGAGTAATACATTAATCATGGGGGATTTTAATCTGCATATAGACTGGGCAAACCAAATTTGCAGTAATAGTGTAGAGGACGAATTCATGGAATGTAGACAAGATAGTTTTCTAGATCAGTATGTTGAGGAACCAAATAGGGAGCAGGCTATTTTAGATTTAGTATTGTGCAATTAATAACCTTGTAGTAAAGGAGCCTTTAGGAAAGAGTGACCATAATATGATAGAATTTTATATTGAGTTTGAAAGTGATTTAGTTAAATCTGAAACTAGGGTCTTAAATCTAAACAAAGCAAACTATGTAGTTATGAGGGGCAAGTTGGTTAAGGCAGATTGGGAAACTACATTAAAAGGTATGTCAGTAGACAAGCAATGGCTAGGATTTGTAAAATTAAAACGTAATTTACAACTAACATACATTCCTTTAAGGCACAAAAACACTACAGGAAAAGTGTTCTAACAAGAGAAGTTAAAGATAGTATTATATCAAAGAAAGAGGCTTATAATGTTGCCAAAAAGAGGAGTAAGCCTGAGGAGTGGGAGGATTTTAGAATTCAGCAAAGGAGGACCAAGAAATTGATAAAGAAAGGGAAAATAGAATTTGAGAGTAAACCAGCGAGAGACATAAAAAAGTAAAAGCTTCTATCGGTATGTAAAAAGGAAAAGATGAGCGAAAGTAAATGTGGGTCCCTTACAGGCTGAGACAGGAGAAATTATAATGGGGAATAAGAAAATGGCAGAGAAATTAAATAAATACTTTGTGTCTGTCTTCACGGAAGAAAACACAAAAAACTTATCGGAAATAATAGAGAACCACGAGAATGAGGGACTGAAAGAAATTAGTATTAGTAAAAAAATAGTACTGGAGAAATTAATGGGATTGAAAGCTGATAACTCCCCTGGACCTGATGACCTACATCCTAGGTCATCCTTTTGAAAGAGGTGGCTATGGAGATAGTGGGTGCATTGGTTGTCATCTTCCAAAATTCCATAGATTTTAGAATGGTTCCCGAGGATTGGAAGGTAGCTAATGTAATCCCACTATTTAAGAAAGGAAGGGAACTGCAGACCAGTTAGCCTGACATCACTAGTCGGGAAAATGCTAGAATCTATTATTAAGGACGTGGTAACAGGGCACTTAGAAAATAATAATAGGGTTGGGCAGAGTCAACGCAGATTATTGAAAGGGAAATCATGTTTGACAAATCTGTTAAGAGTGTTAAGAAGGGGTGCGCGGTTGCCTGTTGGCGGCCCGCCTGAACCCGGAAGCATAATTGTCGGGCTGATCTGGCAGTCGGCCGAGAGAAAAAAAATAACATGGTTGCCGTGGCAGTGCGCCCTCCCAAAGTTGTCGGGAGCACCAGCCAGCAGCGGGAGCCTCTCACACAGGGCAATTTCGCGAGGGCAAATTCACGAGGGCAATTTCGCTAGGGGGTCCCCGGCAGTCGGAAAGAGGTCGGCACATGCATGCCGTGTTTGGAAAACGGGCGGAGTGGTCCCGGACACTGCTGCGCTCCTGAGGTAGAGCAATTTTAAAATGGCAGCCCCTCCATGGGGAGTCGAAGGCCATTCTGCACCACCCCATGGACCCGCTTTCCGGTGGCCAGAGGCCTTACCGGGAGGGCAATTTCGGCCCCAGAGAGTAGGAATAAACGGGTAATTTTCGGGTTGGCAGTCTGTAACTAGTGGGGTACCGCAAGGATTGGTGCTTGGGCCTCAGCTATTCACAATCTAGATCAATGATTTGGATGAGGGGACTAAATGTAATATATCCAAGTTTGCTGATGACACAAAGCTAGGTGGGAATGTAAGTTGTGAGGAGGTTGCAAAGAAATTTCAAGGGGATATAGACAGGCTGAGTGAGTGGGCAAGAACATGACAAATGGAATATAATGTGGAGAAATGTGAAGTTATCAACTTTGGTAAGAAAAATAGAAAAGCAGCGTATTTTTAAATGGTGAGAGACTGGGAAATATTGGTGTTCAGAGGGACCTGGATGTCCTTGTATTCGAATCACTGAAAGTTAACACACAGGTACAGCAAGCAATTAGAAAAGCAAATGGTATGTTGGCCTTTATTACACGAGGATTTGAGTATGAGTAAAGACGTCTTATTGCAATTATACAGAGCCCTGATAAGACCACACCTGGAGTATTGTGTACAATTTTGATCTCTTTACCTAAGGAAGGATATACTTGCCATAGAGGGAGTGCAACAAAGGTTCACCACACAGATTCCTGGGATGGGGGGTGTATCCTATGAGGAGAGATTGAGTTTAGAAGAATGAGAGGTGATTTCATTGAAACATTCAAAATTCTTGCAGGGCTTGATAGGGTAGAGACAGGGAGGATGTTTTCCCTGACAGGGGAGTCGAGAACCAGGGGTCACAGTCTCAGAATAAGAGGTCGGCCATTTACGACTGAGATGAGGAGAAATTTCTTCACTCAGAGGGTGATGAATCTTTGGAATTCTCTAACCCAAAAGGCTGTGGAGGCTCAGTCGTTGAGTAAATTCAAGATAGAGATCGATAGATTTTTAGATATTAAGGGAATCAAAGGATATGGGGATAGTGCAGGAAAGTGGAGTTGCTGTAGAAGATCAACCATGATCTTATTGAATGGCAGAGCAGGCTCGAAGGACCAAATGGCCTACTCCTGCTTCTATTTCCAATGACAATGAGATGGGTGATCAGATGACCTATTTGGGTGGTAAAAGCAAGAAATGCTGGCAATACACAGCATTGAGAGAACAAGAGAGAGACAGACAGACAGAGAGAGAGAGAGAGAAAGAGAAAGACAGACAAAGAGAGAGAGAGACAGAGAATTCATGTGTACCTTTCATCAATGCCGCCAAAGCAATAAAGGGACCATGCTGGAAATGTGATAACCTATTGGCTCTTTACAGATACTGACTGACCTGTTGTGCATCTTTACCATTTTTTGTTTTTTATTTCCGATTTACAACATTTGCAGTTTTTCCTTAACTGCAATTAGTCATGTTGTTTGAGGGATAACTTTGGCCAGGACACCAGGGACAATTTCCTACTCTTTCAATTGTGCTAGGTGATCTTTTATATCACCTGAACAGGCAGACGGGGCCTCGGTTTAATGTCTCATCTGAAAGACAACACCTTCGACAGTGCAGCACTGCCTCAGTACGGCACTGGAGTGTCAGCCTAGACTTTGTGGTCAAGACTCTGGCGTGGGACTCGAACCCATGACCTTCTGTATCAGGGACAAGAGAGGGACACACTGAGCCAAACTGACAAGAGAACTGACGGATCATTAATTTTCCACGGAACATACAATAAAGCAACTCATTAACTACCAATCGGGATAACCTTCCACATAACTGAAACCCATGCAGTGCCTAAAGCATCTCCCCGAAAGCCCGAGGACAGTAGTTAAGTTAACATAACACAAGCTCTTCTCCGAGGGACCCCGAGGAAGCTGCCACATGTAAAACAGTCTATTCTTTTCTTCCTCAGAAACAACTGGGACCTGCTTTAATTAAGCAGGAGCTCCTGAATTAATCAGCCACAAGCTAAGGTGGCTGCAAGCACTGGGTGAGAGGTTAACTGTGCATCGCCACCATCCCAGATGGGGACAGAGAGCAAACAAAAGGAAGGGATCTATGGTGTAAAGATCTTCAGTACAGCAGCCAAAAGTGTTAGGTCTAAACAGTCCTATACCTATCAGGGTTGCTGGCAACTCTGATTGGACATATTCCTGGACCTCCCCCATCCAACCACCCCTCCCAGTCAAACAGCCTTCTTTTCACCATCTTCAATATTTTTATACCTGATAAACTAAGAGGTCTTTACAATTATGAAGGGGTTCGATAGGATAGAAGTAGAGACAATATTTCTACTTCGGGGGTAATTCAAAACTTGGGGTCATAAATATAAGATAGTCACCAATAAATCCAATATTCATTCAGGTTGAAACTTCTTTACTCAGAGAGTGGTTAGAATGTGGAACTTGCTACCACAAGAAGTAGTTAAGGTGAATAGCATAGATGTATTTAAGGGGAAGCTAGAGAAACACATGAGGGAGAAAGAAATAGAAGGATATGATGATGGGGTGAGATGAAGCAAGGTGGGAGGAGGCTCATGTAGAGCATAAACACTGGCATAGTCCAGTTGGGCCGAGTGGTCTGTTTCTGTGCTGTAAATTCTATGTAATTCTTTGATAAAAGAAAGTGTTCAAACAAAATGAAAACAAAATACACATTTTGTTTAACGGCATGATTTTTCTCCCAGGTTGCTCACCACAGGTGGCGGTGTCAGCTGTGGCTCAGTGGGTGTCACTCTCACTGCAGAGTCAGAAGGTCGTGGGTTCAAGTCCCACTCCAGAGACTTGAGCACAAAGTCTAGGCTGAGGCTCCAGTGCAGTGCTGAGGGAGTGCTGCATTGTTGGAGATACCGTCTTTCGGGTGAGACATTAAAACAAGGCTCCGTCCGCCCTCTCAGGTAGACATAAAAGATCCCGTGGCACAATTTCGAAGGAGTGCAGGGGAGATCTCCCCAGTGTCCTAGCCAATATTTATCCCTCAACTAACATCACTAAAAAAATAGATTATCTGGTCATTATCGCATCACCCTCAAGGCCTTCTTGATAATGTGCAACATCCCCACTGACACCTGGGAGTCCCTGGCCAAAGATTGCCCTAAGTGGAGGAAGTGCATCCGGGAGGGCGCTGAGCACCTCGAGTCTCATCGCCGAGAGCATGCAGAAATCAAGTGCAGGCAGCGGAAAGAGCGTGCGGCAAACCTGTCCCACCCACTCTTTCCCACCTGTGACTGTTCAGTCACCTAAGAGCTCATTTTTGGAGTGGAAGCAAATCTTCCTCGATCCTGAGGGATTGCCTATGATGGTGATGATTGTGGGAGCGTGCTGTGCGCAAATTGGCCATCGCATTTCCCTCCATTACAACAGTGACTACACTTCAAAAAGTACTTTGTTGTCTGTGAAGTGATTTGGGACGTCCTGAGGTCGGGTAAGGCGCTGTATAAATGCAAGTCTTTCTTTTTGTTTGATGCACTGTGCCAAGTGAGATCAGCGAATTCAGCAGAAGCCGGGGTCAAACTGGCCCCTTCCTGCTCTGTGTGGTTCAGTGCTGGGCCGTCACTTACCCACTAAGCGATGGGGAACAGCGGGGGGACTTTGATTATCGTGCCGGGTAATTATGCCGCCAAGTTGATGTGTCGTTAGTGCTTTGAGGGTCATAAGCAAACAACATTTTGTGGTGAGCAAGTTATTCACTTAATGGAAATTGACTGTAACATTAAAACAAAATGAAGCAATATTAGAGGTGCTGATATCTTGTGCCGCAGGCAATCGTGAATTGTCAGCAATATTCTCACTTTAAGGTCCTCAGTGAACCCACAGAGCAATCATCTTTCTGATCCTCATGGAGCAGTCGCATGTAATTTGCACATTAATAGAACCGCATCCCTCTGATTAATATAAAACATATCAATCATTGCTGCTGGGGGATTGGGCCGAACACGTGAATATTCAATCTCAGCCGACACTCTGGGGAACCTCTCTGTCTGTAGAACAGCTTGCGGGTCACTGAGCGCTGAACCGAAGCTGCCATCGCTTACTATTACCGTCAAACGGAGCACAGACCCTGAGACAAGGCGGCCTGGTGACCTGAGGGGAGATGGAGGGGGAAGGGTCAAAATCTTTAGCCCTGTTTAGACTACAGCTGTGAACGTGTGTTCGTGGCGAACTCTGCAATGATGCACAGTGATACAGAGGTCGTTTATTCCAGCCTTAATTTAGAGATTTTCTCCTTAGGTGATCACTCTTGCTGGGGGTTTGGTTCCGTGGACACCATTTGTCCTCCATGCAACGTGCGCAAATGTCCATTCTTCCTTCATAAACATAGGTGTTGAGCATTGGGAGGCCATTCGACTATGTGGGACATCATGACTAAAATGAGCTCGCTCACCCCGTGTTTTTATGGGTCTGCGACTCTGCCAATGGGATAAGGAAACTAGTACCAGCAAAGGGGAGAGCGGGAGCCAGAGCATTGAAATCACTCTCCTGCGATCCAAACTACAGAGGCACCACACGCAAAAGTGCAGCATTGTGGAGCGTCGGGAGCCATTTGGCTGCCTGCCCTCTCGGCTGGCAATATCTTGGGGCATTGAGAGATAAAATAACAGGAGCAAAATATAAATGTTAAGTTGTTTTTAAAGGCTGATGTTCATCAGGAGATTCACCTCATGTTGATACAGATATTCAGCTATTCTCGGTAGACAGGAAGAAATGATCTCTGCCCTTGATTAGTTTGACAATTCAGTGACCTCCAGTGGCTTCACTGAATCAAGTTGGAGGTTAAGTGTTAACAGTGTAACAAGAAAAGATAGACTTCCATTTCTATAGCGCCTTTCACGACCTCAGGACGTCCCAAAGTGCTTTACAGTCGGTGAAGTACATTTTGAAGTGTATTACTGCTGTAATGTAGGAAACATAGCAGCCATAAGCAGCAATGTGATAATGACCAGATCATTTTTTTGGTGATTTTTTTGAGGAATAAATATTGGCCCAGGACACCGGGGAGAACTCAACTGCTCTTCTTCGAAATAATGCCATGGGATATTTCACACCCACCAAAGAACAGACGGCGCCTCAGTAACGTCTTATCTGAAAGACGGCATCTCTGACTGCAGCAGCACTCCCTCAGTACTGAAACTGGGAGTGTCTGCCTGGATTTTGTGCGCAAGCCCTTGTTTTGTTTAAAAAGAACAGACGTCTTTGCTCAATGGTTTTGTGGGTAAGAGACCATTTGCATTACGCTGAGCCACTCAGACCCTGATGGTAACACTGTTTACATCCCAGTCTGTGCTGACTCAGGCGGTATGGCAGTAAGATCACTCCAGTTGGCCTCAGCTCCGCAGATTAGATAGAGAGGGAATAATTGGGCAGGGCTATCGTTCCAGCACTCACGGGAGGAGAGGACCAGGCGTGGCTGCGATGCTGTGCATGATCAAATAGCCAGCCTATACTCACTGTCTGGGCTAACAACTGTGTAATGGCCACTGGAGCATAGTACCAGAAGGTGCCCTGTGTCCGCAAACAGCAACCCAGCAACGAGACAATCTGCGGGAGAGGAGGGGAGAACATTAGCGAGGATCTAAAATAATTGAATAAAAAAGGCATCCAGCATTTTTTATTAATTCTCGGGATGTGGGAGTCGCTGGCTGGGCCGACATTTATTGTCCCTCTCCAGTTGCCCTTGAAGAGAAGCTGGTAGTGGGCCTTTTTGCAGTTCATGTAGTGAAGGTGCACCCATGGTACTGTTAGATTGGGAGTTCGAGGACTTTGACCCAGCAATGATAAAAGAACAGCGATATATTTCCAAGTCAGGATGGTGTGTGACTTGGAGGGGAACGTGGAGGTGGTGGTGTTCCCATGCACCTGCTGCCCTTGTCTTTCTAGGTGATGGGGGTCGTGGGTTTGGGAAGTGCTGTCACAGAAGCCTTGGCGAGTTGCTGCAGTGTATCCTTTGAGCTCCTTTAAGCAATGAGAAGAGAATTGTATTTCTAACTGATTCCCTTCAGTTGTGAGTTACTGAAATCCAATTATGGGCAGGTCGTTTGATGCACGACAAGATGGAGAGCGCCAGTGTTCTTTTATCGTGCGGTCAAATATTCTGGTTCCATTGGGAAATTTTCATAGCGTTCAAGTTGAAAACTGACAATACCTATGATTTGTGGTCAGCAAATTGAAGTGTCAAGTGTGGGCGGCTGTGGGAGTGAACTCGTGACCTTAGAGGGAGTACAAGAGAAACTTTCAGAAGCTGCTTGCGATCGTGTAACATTGGGTTTAATTAGAATCGCCTTATTTGAGCAGCCCAAGTGCGTCTAGGGTTTAGAAGAGTTAGATCGTTGCTTGAAAAAAGAGAAATATTAAGGGTTAGAGGGAGCAAGGAGAGTGGCGATGAGACGAGGTAACTCATGTAGAGGAAAAGTACTGGTGCGGACTTGAATGTTGCAATGATCCAATGAGTTAGCTGATCTTCAATGACAGCAGCAGTTAGGGCGCTAAAATCAGCCTCCGAGGAGGAGTGACAACACAGGTTCCTGCTCCTGACCGCTACCAATCATTCCTTCTGGAAAGTGCATGGCTGGGAATTTCCTTGGGGAAGCTGCTGCTCCGACACTGCAACTTGGCCGGTGGTGCTGCAGGAGCATGCGTTTGGAGCTGGGATGACGAAAGGATTCATTTTGGTTGTGATGCATCCACTGCTTGATTAGCCTGTCAACACCCACTGCCTAGTCTCATTCAGTAGAATAGCCAGTTGGGTGGACGGCCGAGGAACAAGCTGGCCCCACAGAAACCTCAGATTCGAACGAGTGCATGTTCATGGCTCAGAGCCTCACCCACCTGGAGCACGTACTGAGAAATGGTGGGGGAATGGAGAATTGTAGGGAACTCACCCGTGATCCTCCCTTACACACTCCATGCCATAAACATGCACTCGGAAAATCGGCTTTTGTATCCCAGCATAAATTGGGAATGAACTAATTTTTTAAGTGACTACTTAAAGAAAACAGACTCCCAGGCGCAGATTGTGTTCCTGTTGTCTTATGTGCAAACAGTAACCAAGGTGTCATCCTTTGCTCAGTCTTACCTCAGAGTCAGAGTATCGTAGGTTCAAGTCCCACTCCAGAGACTTGAACACAAAATCAAGGCTGACTCCAGAGCAGTACTGAGGGAGTGCTGCACTGTTGGAGGTGCTATCTTTCGGATGAAACGTTAAATCAAAGCCGTCTGCTCTCTCAGGTGAATGTAAAAAAAATCCTACGGCTACTATTGGAAGTAGAGCAGGGGAGTTCTCCCGAATATCCTGGCTAATATTTATCCTTCAACCAACATCACCAAGAACAGATTATCTGGTCACTATTTCATTGCTGTTCGTTGGATCTTGGCTGCAGGGTTTCCTACATTACAACAGTGACTACACTTCAAAAGTATTTCATTGGCTGTAAAGCACTTTAGGACATCCTGAGGTTGTGAAAAGCACGATATAAATTCAGGCTTTTTTTTGTTTTTAAGGGTCAGTAGATTTCCTTTAAAGTTTAAAACCCTGTGATTATCAATTTGCTCCTTCCCCATGAGAATTTTAAATTCTGGCTAGAGAGATTAGGCTGCTCCATGGGAAGCCAGTTCAGGCCCACTGCTGCAGACATCTAAGCGCAGTAGCACCCTCCCCCGAAGTGGGTGGGAACTCCTCTGGGAACCCACCAAATTTGGCCGATTCTGGGATATTTGTAGAGGTCAGCAGTGCGACAGCATGTAAAGTCCATCAGCATAACGCTAGAAAACCGGGCTACAGGAACACCTAGGCTTGGAGTTGTGACCACAAAATACTGAATGATGGAAAAACGATCAGCTTAGATCCCAAAATGGACCTGGATGGATGGGCTGAATTCCTCATGTCCCCATCCGTATGCACTTATAAATGATAAAGTAGTGAAACAGTTAAACCCAAGATGTTTTGATCGAGGGTTACAAAGTAAAATTTGCTGTTACCTGCCTTCAAAACCCATGCTTTTATCTAGGACCTGGGCCACTTACTTATCCATGGTCACTTTTTCTAAGATGTTGTGGGAGTCTGTGATCAACCATCTCCCCTGCAGTCTTATTGGTAATGGTACTGCCCATCGGGTGTACTAACAAGGTCATACAAAGGGCCCAAGTTCAATCCAAGCTGAGTTATTTGATTTCCGCTGGGCCAGCAGTTGGGGTACTATATAATTGGCCTCAGTATCATTTGGCAGGGGAGAGGGCAGTCAGCCAGCATTCCTCCTCCCGAGTGCTGTCCAGAGTTTATGGTGGAAAGTTGATGTGGACGTTGGGTGAAAATTGGATTGAGCTCAGCTGAGGTGCCTCCCTTGATCGACTAGCTTGTTACCACATTAAGGGCTGGAAATTCCCCAATCTTGCGCTGGGTTTTTCACTGTTTTTTGGCGGAAAATTCCCTGAAGTCTTGCAGCGGCGGTTTTGAAATACCGCTGGGGAGCAGAACGCCGGTGTGCAAGAATGGAAAAAGTGCTGTCGCCTGATTTTTGGCTCAGCGGTGACCCGTAGGTAGGACCAAAAAAAAACGCAGAGGAAAAACCTGCGTTGCAGCCCTTGGAACGGCGGAAAGCATGAAGACCTACAAAAACGGTAAGTTAAAGTTTTTATTTTTAAATTCTTTTGCAGCGATTCGCGAGAAAAGGGTCTTGTGAATGTTTTGTGATTTTTTATTTTGGGGGATGTTTTCCCCCCTCCCTAGGTCCAACTCGCAGTGGTATCGGCCTCGGAGAAAAGTTGCAGAAAATTTGCGGTTTGCACCATGAATCTTCGTGCAATGCCGATTTTTACTGCTGGGTGTATTTTTCCCTGAATGTTAGCCTCGAAATCATAGCAGTGTGATTAGTGCTATTTTTGGTGAAAAATGCCGAAAAAATACCGCAATGACCAAAAAACGAATTTCTGGCGCATAGAGGGCTCTGGTACCCGTGGAACTGTACCTCGGCAAGAGCCAGAAGGGAGGGGGGAGAAACTGGAAATCCAGCGCTCTCTGGTTTTCTCTCTCAGTGCCTTCTCTTTTAACACTTCACATTTATTTCTCAAGTTCAGTTTGTCGTCTGCACATCAAAGGTCAAATGCAGGTAATGTAACCTCAGCGCACCCATATAGCCACAAAATAACAGGAACACAAAGTTTATTCACAGAGGTGAGACATTATAGTTGTCACTGGTGACAGTTACAGACCTAAACATACACTAAAGGGAGAGCATCATTTTAACACTAGGACCTTACCAGAAAGATGAAAAACCATGTTCTGGGCAAACATTTTTTTTATTTATGGTAATGCCATCTATACACTGTACATTCAGTCACTGTGTCCATTGCAAACTGTGGTTTTGCATTGCTATTTCATACATATCTCATCAAGTCCTTTATTTTACAATATTACTGGTGGAAAGGGCAGGGAGTGGAACGGTGGGAAGGGAAGAGGGGAAAAGAACAGACAGGTACACAGCGCAGTAGATAAATAAGCCGAGCAAGTTTTTTGTTTAGGCATTTATAAACAAGAAAGCATACATTTATTATTACATAAAAATAGTTCTAAAGATTGGAAATTAAGTTGCTTATTTTAGCAGCAGCTTATGTACGAAAAAAATCAAATATAAATATGCTGAAATGCATAGGTAACACGACGGTGATTCCTGCTGGCTGATGTGGAAGGAGAAAACAGTAAAAAGGCCCGAATATAGTGTCATTCAAGATCAACTGTTTCAAATAACAATTGTTCATGGTTTTTTTGGAAAATTATTCCAAGGAGAGTAAAAATCTGATGCATTTTTTTTAAAAAACAGCCATCAGGATGGGGAAAAAAATATTAAAGACAGATTTCTCAAACACCCCCAAAAAATTGAAAGGGTTGAGGGAACGGGGGGCGCAGGGGAAAGGAGGAACCCATTTCGAAGGGATTCCTAGTGAGCAATTACTGACTGCAGTAATTCAGGCAATAACACAATCCAATAACAAGACAACTATGACGTATTAAAGTTCGAAGAGAAATAAAATGCAGGTGAGCACAATATACACTTATAATACATTGCATTAAATGAAAAAAAAAGTATTTACAGGGTTTTTTTGTACATTGGCTAGCTTGTAGTAAAGCAGTTTAAAATGATTACTGGGTTTTTATGCCAATAGGTCCCCTTGAATAGAAGGCTCATGGCTTTTATTCAAAGCGTAAGTTTATATTTGATTTCCATTAAAAAATAATCCCTTGTTACCATATGGAAATAACTGGCACCAGTTGACCATCAAACAATAGCCAATGGGAATAGTAGAGTCAAAATGGCGACTGCACCATAAAATAATAGATTATTGTATTACTGTGTGTTAAGGATTAAAATACTGCTTTACGTGTTATGTATACATTACTTAAAAAAACACGACAACCCACACACACCACACACACAAAAAAAACTAACCGGTATAAAAAAAATTACAAATAAAAAAACTGCATTAACATAAAAATATGCAAAACACTATATTTTGCTGATATTGTTGCAATCAACCTTTTTCTGTACTTTTCTCTCATCTGCATGCAAAACGCTACAAGATTTAACTAAAAACTATTTGAACAAAAAAAAAACTTTTTTCCGTCAAGTATCTCTGGACGTTATTGGTGCAAAAACCCAGCTGTAGTTAGCTGCCCCTCAGGTATAAAGCATTATTGCTGAAGAATGTTTTCATTTAAAAAACTTTTTTTTTCCTGAATTTTTTTTTTTGCTTTTTTTCCCCCCCACAATTTATTTGAAACTCTCGTATTAAAGTAATGTGAATCGTCACGACTGACTGAACAATAAGCGGCTTACAAAAAGAACATAGAACAAAAAAAGACATTTCTTCTGCTAGGAGAGTCAGTAGCTACTAATGTACTGCTTCTCCTTTTTTGCATTACCGTATCAAACAAGAAAAAGTCAATAAAACAGACTGCATGAGACACCAGGAAAGGAGAGATAATGACATATAAGGCTGATTTTTTTTGCATATTATATAAACATAAAACCCCTTAAATATACAAGTTTTAATGCCCGTTAAAGAGTACTGTATGGTAGAAATATTGTAACTCCATGCATATGAAAGATATCGAGTCTTCTCATTAAGGAAAAAAACAGATAAAGCAGAAATATCCCACATAATTGCATAAACATGATCTATGTTCCATTTGCATTGCACTCATAACGGGGGAATTGTGTGGGTTTTTTTGTGTTAAGATTTTGTATTCACAAAAGTGAAGCTAGATCCCATAAAGTGGTGGGATTGCCACAATCCAGGGTCGCACCCCTACAAAAGTTTACAATTTTCACCCCATTTCCTCTAGATTTTTGTTTTACATCATACACTCCCCACAACTTTTGAGTTGCCCTGACAACTCTTCCGATTGATAGCTTTCATTTGTACCTAAATTCTAAAGACCCGCCTCTTAAATCTCACAGTAACAATGGCTATTATACTGGATTCATGCAGAATATCTTAAAACATTTTTAATTTTTTTTATTCATTCCATGTGATAAATATATTTTTTTAGCCTTATTAATGAAACACAGCAGCGGGTGTCTTTTAAGTATTAAGAGAGAAAAACATATGAATGTAGTTTATATCATCAGAGCATTACACTAACATCAGATTACTAGATCTTATTGGGTCCTACATGGGCTTTGGAGAAAATGCAGCAGGTGCAGAACATATATTTGTAATATTTTTTGTCACCATTGTTCCCATCTCCTCCTCCCCCCTCCACTGTTCACAACTGATTTGGTTGCCACACAAATTCTCAGGTGGATAGCTCAGTGCCACAGACACAGTAAGGAGCAGCTCTGGCTTCATGCTGTGGTTCTTGATTTTGGTTGGGCTACCCAGGATGGAGATGGTGGTCTACAAATATCAGAGGGCAAGTCAACCCTGATATGGCTGGTGACAGTGACACGTGTCTGTGTACAGATCACATTCTTGTTTTGTCGCTAAGAAAATGCAGCACAGTTCTTCATGGGGGGAAAAAAAACCTTTAAATATTTAAACAGGGAGGGAGGGTGGGACCAAAAAAAAGTGCAGCAAGCCAGCAAAATCAAAGTTCTTGCTTCCTCTAAGATGGAATACCTCACATCTATTTGATAATAAATCTGGTGGCCTGAATGTAGAACTGACACAGTTCATGCAACTGAGGCAGCGAACAGCAATACAGAACCGTTTCCCCTTGCACCAACCCCCACCGGCCCTCCCCCCCCCCCCAAGAAAGTGAATTAAAATACAACAAAATCTTCTTGGCAGTAAGAAGGATTTCTATAGTGAATTAAAAATTTGTTCTGTGCAGAAATTGTGCCTATGTGAATTTAGCCCTATTGCAGCTTGTTTGACAAAAGTGATGTTTGCTCGTATAAAATAGCAAGTAATCCTATCACAGATCCTTAAGGGAGCACCATGTGTGTGTGTATATATATATATATATATATCTTACTAACAAGGTACCCAATTGATCCTGTATTCTGCAAATGTTAGTTCAGCGAACAGAATGAATCACTGAACAGTACAAAGCAAAATAACAAAACAAAATAACAACCAAAAAAACAACAGAACTGAAAAATAATACAATAATACCGGTGAACAAAAGAGTACTGTAAATACTGTGAATAGAGAAAAGCAGCAGTTACAACTAGCTGCTTTTGTTAAATTTATCGGTTGCAAAAATGTATATTTTGGAATGGCGTCCCAATTATAACGATTTTTTGTTGTTGTTGCATGTCATCTCTTTAACAACTGTCCCAGTTTTCTTCGTGATATTTCTATCTTCCTCCATCCATTTTCTTCTTTTAACTGAAGTGCACTGGAATTAGAATCGCATTCTGAACGCATCCATTTATCACTTCTCTCAAAGAAAAACAAAAACAGAAATAAAACATTTCAAGTCTTTCCGTAGAATGCTCTGTCGCTGATAAGGCCAAGCAAGTTTTTAACATCCCCTTCCAGCTGAAAATAATCCAACTAAAGATGGGGGGGGCGGGGGGAGAAATGAAACGCCTTTGAAAGTTTCCACGAGCCATTTTTCTTTTGTTTAAAGGAGGGGGATTTGCAGTAAAGTTGTTTCATGGCTTCTGATTTGACTCGCGGTGAAGTTCTCTAAATCAAGAAAAACATGGAAAGTATCGGGGAGCATCACTGGCCTACACAATGGACAGTCCTGGGGAAACCTCATGAGAAATATCCAAGGAGAAAGTAAAAGTTTTCATCACAACTGCACGTAATTCAAACTTGGTTTAAAATCAAGTCTTCTGTTTTCAAAACAGTTTTTTTTTGTTTCTATACTTCAATAGCTTATTACAAAAGTAGAATCTGAAGAGTTCTGTAAATTAACCAGAGAAAGTACTGTCACCCCTCCCCAACCCTTTTTTGTTCCTCCTCCCTTTTTGTTTATTTGGTACTATATCTGACAGTTGTCCAGAATCCTGTACACCGTGTGATGCGCTGTAGAAAAAAAAACATTTCGGAGAAAAAAAAAATCCTTGGTGCTGTCACTAACCGCAGTAAAGTATCTCAGGAACAGTTTAGTATTTGAAGTCTGGCAGGATGGCAGGCACACATTTTCTGTGCTGTGTCATTTAGGGGAGGTTAGTTTCAGTGCGTGTGTCTGAAGTAACATTCTTTCTCCGAAAACAGTCAACTCTTGTATCCTCCGTGTGTATGTATGAATATGTACACATACATCCACACACACACACAGTTTCATGTATTTTCTTTTAAATTTCACTGTCTTTTGAAACCACTTTGCTGGTAGTGGAGTTGCTTGGTTTCAGCCAGAGTTGTTCCTGAAGCTCTTTTACCATTTTTTCCAAGTGTTCCCGGGCCTCTCGCTCCCGAAGGAGGTCTGCACGCAGCTGTTCCCGATCCGCCTCAGCATGTTGTAATTTGACCTGCAACTCTTCAATCTGAAAAATAAAAGTGATGTTGAATAAAATAAATCTTGCTGATTCTGTATAAAATGTACGTATTCTATTCAATGACACAAGGGGCTATTGTATCAGTAAAAGGTGCATTGCAGGATGGAAGTTCTATTGTATGAGTGGAGCAACATTGATAGAGAGAGGCAATATGCTATTTGTTTTATGGAATTAGCTTTTGGAAATGGACCACATGTGAAGTGATAATTACCATTAACAGATCGAGAAGAGTGTGTTTGAAATGAGCCTGGTGTAGTAAGCAGCTCTATCATCTGACCTATCCCTTTTGTCTTACAACATCATCCAACTAATACTGTAGGCGACTTTCACTTGAACCAAGGTATACTCATTTGAAGATGGTAATAGGCACTGGGGGTAACTAGGTGATAACTTATGGCTATTAGAGAAGGATATTATGACTGGTAGAGAGTTTGATGGCTTGTGGCTCGAGGGGCTGAATGGCCTATTCCTGTTCTGAACGTTCCTATAAAGTGATTGTTCACCCATTCGAGAAAACCAACTATGTGGCACTTTGGAGAATAGCTGCAGAAATATGGTGCTGTGATACCTGGTTCAGTCCCTGGCACTCACTGTGTTCATGAGTGAAGTGATGTTTTGTGGAAAATAAGGCTTGTAGGCTTGTATTTACAGTTGGGAATGAGCTTCATTGTAATTTGATGAACAGTCATGTTGTCACGGTGCTGAAATCCGGTGTAGATATATACTCCAAGTTATAACTGAACAGATGATGAACTTAGAGTCCAAGATGCTTCCCTTATTAACGTTTAAAAAAACGTTTAGTAAACGGTAAATCACCCAACAGCTGTTTCACTCTAGTGCATCGCAGACACATTAACCAGGTTTACACAGACATGCCATTCTTAATTTTTTATTCTTTTTTAATAAGATTTTTTAAACTAGTAATAATTTTGTGGGCATAGTTTGAGTAGGAAAGCGTTTCCACACCAGGGACTATCATATCATTACACCCTTCTACCTACCGTACAATTTGCTTGCCGTAGTGTTAAAAGGTTAACCAACTTTGGGAATAACTTTCCTGTTACAAAAAACTAAACTGTTCCCACAAAGTACATTAAGTGGAAATAACAGAGCTGGCATGATGGGCCAATCTCTGATTGAGAAATATGGTGTATCACAAGTTATAATGACAGACAATTTAGTTAGGTCTTAGTTATCAACAACAGCTAATGCAGATCTTAAGGCTGCCTTTGGAATCTTGTTTCTTTTAAATTTTTTTTTACACAGTCCGCAGGGCCGGGTCCTTGACGACTTGACCGAGACGGGATTTTGGGTCGAGCACCTCCTTTTCTGGGCGCCCCACCCTGGCCGCCCGCCTTTTGGTCAACCCCCTCGCATACTCTTGACAGAAGAGACGGACGTGAGCCTTGCCCACGTCCCACCATAGCCTCAAGGAGGGGAAGCCCCCCTGCTTCCTTCTCCAGTCGGCCCAGAAACGACAGAACGAGTCCTGAACCGCTCGTCCTCCAGCAGCAAGTTGTTAAAGTGCCAGTACGCGGACCCCGTCCTCGCGCGGAGCGAAGTGAGCTCCGCCCACACCAGGTGGTGGTCCGAGCACAGCGCCGGCCGCATGGAGGCTGCCGGAACGCAGGAGACGTACGCCCGAGACCCATAAAGGCAGTCGATTCTGCACCATCCTCTTACAGGCCTTAGCTGTTTCCCCCCTCCCCACCTGCTATGTTTAGCATGGTATTTTTTTCTCACAAGATAATTGATGTATCTGTGAGGGCATAATTGGCTTGCAACTGAGGATACTAGTACAATATAACGAACAATCCTCGGCTCAGCTGTAACTCTAGGTCAGGTCCGTGCCTTAGTACTCCAGCACTGTTAGCTTGACAATTAAATCTTAATTAGAAGAGACGGCAGCCAATACAACACGTGGAAGAAATAGGTGAAAATGGTAATGTGAATAGATGGCAGGAAAGCTTAGTGTTGCTGGCAGGTGTAGATAATGTCAGAGATGTTACCATGGGAATATTTCATTATCGTGCCTCCCTCCTAATTTTGCTTTATTATTATTTCCCCATTCTTTTTAGAGCACACACCATTACCCATCCAAAAGGGAGAACAGCAGGCTGCCACTGCTCTGTGACCAGCTGTTAGGAAGCGTGCCAAAGTGAGTAGCCAACCTATCCTCCTCCTCTCCCTGCGGGATCAACAGCGCCTCCTGACCACAACTGAAAATTCGTGTTGCATCTTTTAATCCAACAGCCAAAAATAAACTGAAACAAGATAAATACTCACAATAGATGAAAAGTTTCCTTTCAATATGACATTATCACAGCTTTTAAAACTACAGGGCATGAAACGGAATGATTTGGGTAGGCGGGGTATCACAGCTGAGCCTGATCCTGCTCTCATCCACATCTCCAGAGACATGTATTTTCAGCAGGGGCCAATGGAGAGCAATTATGGCGGGAACTTAGGGGTACTGAGACCAACTGTAGTGCCTCAGCCACTGCTGTAGATGAGATCAGCTAACTCAGCGCAGCCCAGAGATCCAACCTGGGACCTTTCTGGACTGTATGGTTCAGGCACTCGTGTCTTAATCAGCCCAACCAACAACAGAGCAGCAATATCTTGATTCCTAACCAATTCTGCTCTAGCTTCTCTGAGTATTTGTACCAGTGCCTCTATATAATGCATGTAGCTGTGAGTGTATATATATATATATAATATATGCAATGCATGTAGTTGTGGGTAGATATATATATATATGCAATGCATGCAGCTACTGCATTATACACACTCCTATTATCCGCATTCCCAATTATCCCAACAAAATATTTACAGGACATAACCTTGCACGAAATGTTCCCTCATTTGTTGTATATATTTAAATTCCAGTTGGGCTCAGTTAGTAGCAGTCTCATCTCAGATTCAGAATGGCGTGGGTTCAAACCCGGTTCCAGAACCTGAGCACATAATCTTGGCCCCCAATTTCCACTATCCACCAGAGGAGTGCTCTTTATTAGAGGATTGACGGAAGTTCCATTGTAGCATAATAATTACCTTCAAAATTATCTTTGGCAAGCAAAATGTAACACACAACAGCTCCACTGAGAAGAGGGCGGCCCAGCCTAGTGATTCTATTCTAATCAGTTTCACACGCCTTTGATGTGGTTTCTGCACGAGCTAGACACTTAGAGGTACACCAGGTCATTCAGTTTCACAGCACATTGTTTCACTAGCTGAAATCCTGTGATAATGTGACATTAGAAAGAAAATTTGCACTCAGATAGTAGTTATTTTGCTCATGTTTCTCTACCTGATCCTTTCCAAACCCTTTTTTTTGGGTGTTGTGTGTGAAAAATACTGTAAACATGGCAGTATAGAACATCGCAGGACTGCACGAAATGTCATCCATTTCCCTCAACCAGAAATGTACTGTGGGTGACACCCATGTTGCAGTTCCTACTCAATGTTGTTTAGTCTGGCACAATCGCTCTCTGCAACTTCCCATGATGTTGAAACGGAAATCTGCATCACTTCCTCTTTCCTCATTTGATTGTTAATGTCTTGAAACTGCACTACTTTCTCCATTCCCAATCTTCTTGCTCATTTCTGGAAGCGGGGGGGGGGGCGGCGGGTGGCGGGGAGTTATATTGAATAGTATTGCAATCTTAACCCTTTCATACCTCATTATATAGCTATATATACTACTTTACTCATTACTTGTATCAAGAAACATGTTGTTTCTCTATGGGAACAGTAAAATGGGACAGGAAAGTGTACTTCCACATTAGAGAGGATTAAAAAAAAATGTAACCTGGTGATGCAACGTACCAATTCCCAAAACACAAAACAGTGTGACCGAACCCAGGGTTACACCCAGCACCTGTTGTTGGCTATTGGAGGAGGCGCCGAGTTATGGTAACTACCTTCCCCATGGAGATGGCAGGGGATAGGGATTTAAAAAAAACGGATATGAGGTTTTCCCACATAGTTACATTTTCACTTTGCCAACCGAGCCAAGATGTGAAGACACCCCCTCTCCCCCACCACACAGTCCTACTTGTGAGCTGTAACATTCACATGAAGCCCGATGCCAAGTTTGGCTCGGGCCTTTCACCACTGTTTTCGGGTGAGCGTTTAACTCGCGCTGGATAGGAGTTGAATTTCTCCACCTCATATTTGAAGAATGCCATTTGGAAAAGGTACTGGAAGATTCCAGTCAAATGTATCCCAGCATGAGTCATTAGCATTGAAAGGGAGGGTTGCGGGGGTGTGGGTGGGGGGGGCGGGAAGGAGCAGAAAATTGAAACAAACAAAAAACAAAAACAAGATAGCAAATCAACTCCTGCCTCCCCACCATAGTTACATTACACCCAAAAGAACGAACAATGATTTTGAATTTCTCCCCAGATAGTCAACAGAAGGCAACCAAGCTCAGAATCAACAGGGCTAGGTGTTTCTCAAGTTCCCAGCCAGAACACTCTGTGCTCGACAGATCTTAGTTGACCTCATCAGGGTTCCTCAGAAGTATCGAGACAGTGGTTTTCCTGTTCTCATAACTTTCAGTTTGTCAGTAAAATGGAATAGAACATTCAAGCAGTGCTCTTGCAATCTAAATCACGGTGACAAACAGAACAAAAAGCAAGTATAAGTGTGCATTTTTGTTTACTCCAGCATAATTACCTGTGCTGAATATTTGATCCTCAGTCGCCCAGCCTCACAGCCTTTGTCACAGACCCGGATTTGTTTTGCTTGTTCTAGTTCACGTTTTAGTCTTATCCGTGACTCGTTTGCCTCCTTCATTTTCTTCTCGTTCTCTGCTCGAAGACGCTCTATCTCTTTCCTCAAGTTGCGCTTGGCCTCCGTTGCTTCGCGTAGTTTTTCTTTCTTGGCAACACGGAGAAATTCAAGTTCCTACAAAGCAAAGAAATGCACAGAATTCAGTTAAGTGGAAAAGTAAAATGGGTTAGACTGAAAAAAACCTTACAAATTAGTGTTTAGATAGAACATTTGCACTCCAAAGAGTAAAGGTACTCCAGATGTTAATTAGTCAAAGCTAGACTCTTATCTTGAAACAATGTTAGTACCAACACAAAGACCCTTTTTTCCCTTCTCTTGCCATGTGGATCATTTATATGTTATGTTTCCTATGACTAATTCCTTGCTATTTTCAGTTTTACTAGAGTCTGGGGTCTAGAGTCATTGTCCTATAACTGTTGCTGTATGAATGGCTATAATCTAAAGGCACTGCTGTGTTGATGATGAGGCTCCAAGCAACGCTTAAGTGGAGACCCGAGACCTACAAGTACTGCTCTCTGTGCTGTTTGTCCTTCACTGGAGAACCAATATAGGGAGGCACTAGTTTACCAACCTGACAAACTGCTCTCGAAACCCATGAAAAGTTGGGTCCTAGGTGCCATTGGGAGTTGGTTTCCTTCATATTAGAGAATGCCATGTGCCTGCTATTAATATAAAAGTGCCCAAGACTAAATTAAATGAATAGATTTTCTTCTGTTTGTAACGACAGTGGTCATTGGGTGGCTGCATTTCACTTAGGAAGTGGGTGTCATTCCATTCAACTGAGTATCATCTAATAATGGATAAAGTAAGTCAGTATAAAGAGCAACCTTTTTTGCTTCCCAGCTGTATGAAATGAGCTAACAAAGGCTGCATTTTCCCAAGGCAACACCCTTTTCATCCCCTCAGCCAGTAGAGCCATGGGAAATCCTTTTCTTTCTGATAATATCACTTCCCATACAAGACAGTGTAGACTCAAGAACTGGATAGACTGTCTGGTCAAAACAATTGTCTGAAATCACTCGGCATGGTCATTCCAATATATACGCATGCCAATAAAAAGTCCTGTGCCATACACTGAATGTATCAATCAGTGGATATTGTGGGTATCTCTAGAGGCAGTGCATCAAGATAAACATCACTGGAGGTGCAGACAGTTATGTTGCTGGACTGAGAGATTCAGTCTGCCCGTATATGTCAGCATGGTGGCATTTTTGCTTGATACCCTCTAGCTACCTCCCCTACCATCGGGGAAGGTGAGTCAGCCAGAAGCAAAGTCGCAAACTGTGAATTAATTATGTGACGTTATATTTTCTGTTGCAGGAACTGCCCTGCAATGTAAGCGCGACCCTAAGGCATTACTAGCCATTGGTATAAGAGACAGTTTTAAAGCTTGGTGTTCATATCTAAATGACTGCTTAACCATACAAATACTGCATCTGAACAAAACTGTGCAGCGAAGGTTCACCAGACTGATTCCCGGGATGGCAGGACTGACATATGAGGAGAGACTGGATCGACTGGGCCTGTATTCACTGGAGTTTAGAAGAATGAGAGGGGATCTCATAGAAACATCTAAAATTCTGATGGGATTGGACAGGTTAGAGGCAGGAAAAATGTTCCCGATACTGGGGAAGTCCAGAACCAGGGGTCACAGTCTAAGGATAAGGGGTAAGCCATTTAGGACTGAGATGAGGAGAAACTTCTTCACTCAGAGAGTTGTTAACCTGTGGAATTCTCTACCGCAGAGATTTGTTGATGCCAGTTTGTTGGATATATTCAAGAGGGAGTTAGATATGGACCTTACGGCTAAAGGGATCAAGGATTATGGAGAGAAAGCAGGAAAGGGGCACTGAAGTTGCATGTTCAGCCATGATCTTATTGAATGGTGGTGCAGGCTCGAAGGGCCGAATGGCCTACTCCTGCACCTATTTTCTATGTTTCTATGTTTCAGGTATAGTACTATCATAGAATGACACACCATTTGGTCCATTATGTTTGTGCCGGCTCTTTTGAAAGAACTATTAGTTGCACTCCCCTCCCCTTATCCTATAGCTCTGCAGATATTTCCTCTTCAAGTATTAATCCAATTCCCTTTTGGAAGTTGTTATTGAATCTACTTCCGGCACCCTTTCAGGCAGTGAATTCCACAATTTTTTTTTCACCCCATCATTTGGTAGATTTGCTCTAGGTATGGGTGAAGCTAAGTATGCAGCTCAGCAAAGCTGCTGGTTATACTTTGCCAATGTTCAATTTGTGAATATCATAACTATACCGGGGGGCGGTGGGGTTGGTGTAACAGGAGACTCGACTGGATTGGTGGAAAAGGAAAGAAAAATGTTTGGCAGATGCTAGTCTATATATAGTGAAGTACGCATGTACGGTTAGCACTTTATAGGTTAATTCGTTAACGTCACAAATGCTGAAGTAAAGTTCTGCAGACTCCTGCTGCCCTTCAAAACGTCAGCCAAAATGGAATTCTTTATGTGTGAGCTCAAATAATGAGTGTCGGTTTGTTACTTGTTCATGCTGATCAAAAAAAATTGTGATGGTTGCAAATCTGGATCTTCCATAAACTGAGGGTCCATGTCAGGAGCACTAACACATAAAATTTATACTTAGAATCATTAGAACACCAGCACACTGCACAATTTGACTCCTTACGTCAGTTGTTAATCTGTCTGGAGACACTTAATGTAGGTTCACCATCTTTGTTATTTGTACATTTTTTTCCATCATTGAGTACCCTTGTTACTCTAAATTCAAAGTATCTTTCAAGCAGATTTTTCTCTTACCTGCTGTAGACTGCGCTTGGCTTGCAAAGCAGCATTCAGTTTTTCCTCCTGCTTTACTCGCATCTTAATGATTTCATGCAAGAATTTCTCCTTGGCCTCCTTGGTGTCGATTCCATTGTCTAAGGCCTGCCTCAAGTGTTCTAGCTCCACTTCTAATCCGCTGTTGTGTGTCTCTGTGTGGCCTGGAGTCTCGAATACACCATTAGATGCAATTTGCACCCCGGGGGAGCTCAGGTCCTTTGCTGATGAGGCAGATGAAGTGAAGGAGGGAGAAGAAAGTGAAGATAAAGATGATGTGACTATAGGAAGGAAAAAAACATTTGCATTATAATACATACTTATATATAGACAGCTTACTTGTACAATGTGAGTTTTTTTAGAATTTTCCAATGCAGCCACACTAAATACAAGAAAAAAATACTTTAAATTTCACTTCAAGCCCACCATCGCCTCAGAGGTCTCTTTCACCAAGCAATTTATCATAATTTTCTGCCCTTCTCCTGAAAGCACTGGTTTATGCTGGGATACAGTTCGGTGGTGCTCATCGTCCTCTTGATACCTTGCTAATGTGGCCATTCTTCACCTGGGAGCCTAGACAATGAGTGGAGACATCACAGCTGAAGACCAATCCTGCCCTCATACAATGTCTATGCACGTGTACGTTCCAGTGCGAGTCACTGGATGGCTCTCTAAAATGAGAAATCTGGCTGATTTTCCTCTCCCATGTCCAAGGCAGCTGATGCCAACTTAAGTGTTGCTGCTCCAACTGAGATCAGGTAACACGGCACAAATCTGGCAAGTAAGGTCTGGGTTGAGGACACCTCCATATTGGCTGTCAAATGTCAAGTGCCATAAGCTGGCTAAAGTTCACTCCTCTTCTTCCATCTGAGGAGCCTTAACTCTGAAGTTAAGCTGTGGGATATTGGTATATGGACACTTAATGCAATTGTCTGGAATTTCTCTCTATTTTAATGGAGGCATTAACTTGCTTAAAAGAAATGAATTAATACTGTGCTAAACTAGCAGAGAGTGCAATTTCAGATGTACATTATTATCCCATAACGTAATTTCCAAGGCCCTTGTTTCTACATGTTGCTCCATCCTGTGGTCTGACCAGCTCACCCAATTGAAGCAAGCGAGTTTTAAGTGACAGTTAGCTCTAAGATTGTTTATTTTTACCTCTTCAATATCTCCTTGTGTTACAAACAAAACCCTGACTGGGAAGGAAGGCAAATTGTCTGCACCAAAACCACCTCAACTCATTAGTTTAAAAAACTTAAAACACAATAATAGAAATTAACAGATACCAGTAAAGGTACAAATAACATTTTCATTCCATTGAGAGATCAACAGAACACAGTTCCCTATTATTGTATGCATATGATAAAGAGATAAAGAAATTGTAGATTAGTTATACTGATGTATTTTCCACCTTCAAATATAAAAATTTGCCGGTAACAAATGTAAAAATGACACATGTTGGAAAAGCTCCTTCAATCCAGATTCTTCACGTGGGCAGGAGTCTGAGCTTGTCAGTTATGATAATAGACTACATATTTTACATCTAAAAGAAATAAACCATGGCCGGTCCCCATCCTGACGCTCCATGCTGATGCACAAACATACTTTGCCATAGAGTAGTAGGATGTGGGGGTGGACCCCAAAGATTACTCATAAGAGTTTCCTTGAGTTGGCATGTCTGGAGAGGGACAGACTGGAAGTAAAGCAAGTAAACCAATCACCTCTTGGCGTATGACTCAAGTGCTGTGCTGACAGAGGTTTGGAAGCAGGCCATTCATCTGCCCTCCCAATAGAGGATGATGTGGGACGGGGGGGGGGGGGGGGGGGGCGTGAATTTGAAATATCTGCGTGAATTAAACTTACATCCTTCTCTGCTCTCAACTTCCACTTCAGCATCTGAATCTTTGTCTTCAGAAGGAAACACGGCAGCAAGAGGAGCAGCTGTTTCCTGTTCTAGCTGTGATTCTGCAGTTGCCCTCCTTTTCCGAGATCTGTTAGCTCCATTTGGAGTCTCGATGTTCTGTGTGACTGCAGTGGCTGACGGTGATTGTCGTCCATTCCTCTGCTGGGGCAGTGGTGTCAGAGCTACGTTTGGTGCCACTGAACTTTCGTAGCTTTTGTATGCATAGAAACTATGGAGAAGTCACAAAACAATACCATTCAATTTTTAATCCTCAAAAGATTATGACAAAAATATATCTGCTCTCAAAATAAATAAATAAATAATTGTCTTATGACCCTCGTGTGAATGTTTTCCTGTCTTTTTCATATTAATAAAACTTGAGTCTCATGTAGCAGGGGGAAAGTAAAATGGGATGGGGATTGCTTGTCTCTAAAATGGGTTCCTTTGGCTACTTGTATGTGTTTTATAATGTTCTGACAACATACACCAAGACAACAAGAACTTACATTTATATAGCACCTTTAACATAGTAAAAATGTTCCAAGGCGCTTCACAGGAGTGATTATGAAACAAAATTTGACACTGAGCCACGTAAGGAGATATTAGGACAGGCAATCAAAAGCTTGGGCAAATAAATAGATTTTAAAGAGCATCTTAAAGGAGGAGAGAAGGATAGAAAGGATTTAGGGCCTAGGCAGCTGAAGGCACGGCCACCAATGGTGGAGCAACGAAAATCGGGGAAGCACAAGAGGCCAGAATTGGAGTGACCTTGGAGGGTTGTGGGGCTGGAAGAGCTACTAGAGATAGGAAGGGATGAGGCCAGGTGCGAGTTAGGATACAGGAAGCAGAGTTTTGGATGAGCTCAAGTTTACAGAGGGTGCAAGATGTGTGGCCAGGCAGATGATCATTGGTATAGTCGAGTCTAGAGGTAACAGACTGCAATAGAAGCCGTAGTTGGTGGCATAAGCAACCCTCCTCAGCCTGCGGTTTTGGAGCGACAAGCTATGATGACGACGATCAGGAGTTGTGGTCAAGTTGTGTGGAAGTCACCTCCCAATTAGTTTTCTTCCCCCTCAAAGGGTTAGCGTGAAGAGAAAGATATCTTCCATCAAAGACATAGATTTAATCTGGGTCTTCTAGTTGTAAGTCCAGTGTCTTTTAGTACTGTAGGTACCAGCTCACCATTTAAAATAAATATATTATAGCCTCAATTTCCTTTAGCACACAAGGAGGATATTTCATTTGTTTGCTATTTAAAGCAAATTGTAAATGAATGGTTTCTTGACATGTAAAATTTTGCTAACATCAGCAGAGGCAGCTCCCCTCTACAGTTTTTGTTGGAACACTCTAAACCACACTGTATTTCACTTTGAGCACAAACAGAAGCCGTACCTGTCTCGGGCCAGTGCGGGAAGGTGAGTCAGAGTTTCCTTTTCACTTGTTGAAATGGCTGGTGACCAGGGCCTGAAGGCAGAGATTCTTTGTTGAGAATGTACACAACTGCTACTTAGAACGTTCTAGACAAAAAAAAAACATGATTTATTTTCTTCATTCAACGGAGCACTTTCCTTATAATTGTTCTGCATTAGCTCCTTTCATACTCAATGCCCTTTTTTAAAGCTTTTCTTCCCTTCCTACTTTCTCCCTGTATCTCTCCTGTTTCAAAGGTGACTCATGGTTGGGGTACTGCTCCAAAGGTGCTGACAGACACCATTCCCAAGTAGCCAGTATTCACATACGGCACTCGATTTGTGGGCACTACAACAAAATACAACAGTCTCTCTCACACTCATACACACACACTCCCCTTCAACAGCAGTTGTGGATAGTCAGCATCTGCAGCATTTTGCTGTTGAGTCAGTGGATAGTGATCAGAACCAGGAAGATTTTTCTTCTCCCTCGCCCAGAGGGACTGATGCCAACTGGCATTGCCCTCGCTGAGATCAGCTAACTCAGCACAGATCAAAACTCGGATCTGCGCCTCTCTGGTCTGCATGGATCAGTGCCATGCCAGATGGTGCATTTATCTAGTGAGCCACTTGGGGCATGGGGGAGGAGATTTTCCGTTGCATAATGTTTCCGATGAGAATGCAGACTTAACACAATTTGATCAGTGGAAGCATAGATCATTCACACTGTCAACAAGATAACGGAACTTCATCCAATTACTAAAATAAAACTTTCCCCACATCATTTCCTCTTTTAAGAACCTCCCCACTTCCCCAGAATGTTGCCACATTCTTTCCTCTCAGAAGGAGCAGTCTGTGTCAAGCACCCAGCAGCCACAGTTCCCTCTTCGGTTTTGCTCAACTTCAGTCTGTATTACAGGTTTCTCTATGACGACCACTAAAGTTATGACAAAGTAAGGCAAAACAAAGTGCACAATGCCAATGTTGGATCCTTTTTTCATAACATTAGCAAAATCCACTCACTCCTCAGAGGCTGAAACATAAGTAACCAACATCTCCCTCCCAATGAAGTGATTTGTTTGATTTATTATTGAATGATGTACCTTAGTGCTAGATGGGGAGGAGAAGGACCGCCACCATTCAGGCTGTTTCTCCTTCTCAATTGCAGTTGGAGATTCTGAAGCAGTTTCATCTTGCTTGAACTTTTTAAACACGGTTTGGTCAAAAGGCACCTAAACAGAAGGAAGAAAAAGAACAAAGTTTGTTTTTTTGGTGATATATAATGCAAAGATAAGACACTTAACAGGAAATATCATTCAAGAACACTGAAAATAGAACTAGAATAAGTGTTTTGTTCATTAAGTTTATTGAGGGAGGGTGAAATTCTTGCAACAGTATGGATAAATATAGGGGCAAATTCAGCAGGCTGCTTGCTAGACACAAGTTTTAGAAAACTTAATTCTTTTGAGAGTTTTGAGTAGCATTTGTGAAACACATTCAAACCTAGTCTGATTGTTAAAATGCATTTTAAAAGGGTACTGTGAAAGAGAAGTGGCGATAGCTTTTGTGTCTTTTTAAAATGTGCTGTGATGGTACAAAATATGGGAGCACCAATGTGCTGCATCATGGTGGAACAGGACACATAGGCAGGAAGTTCCCCAAAAGTGAGGAGAATCATCCTGTGCCTCTCTCCTGTAACCCCTGGAACCCACCTTTGCAGAAATCATGGGCAAATCATTGATGGTGAATAAAATACCAAGAAAAGGAATGGAAAAGGGGGACTCTCCCAATGGTCCAGTTGGTAACAGGGACAGCAGTGGGGGCATTGCAATTTGCTATAATATCCCCAGGATACAGAAAGGGAAGACAATAATCAGTCAGGATCCATCCCGATGACACCTGCTGGTAAATGTGCATAGTGGTAATTGGCTGAAATGATGCAAGTTACAAACCAACATTACCACTGCTCTGTGTCTGATTGAAAGGAAACTCAATGGAATAGGCCTCCAAAGTTCTGGCATTGTTACCAATACCTTATGTATCAGAAATAAAGGAGGCTGTATATGGCACCGTGTGCTTACTGTGCAAGTAATAAAACATTCTTGGTCTTTAGGGGGTTAAATCAAAACAAACATTCTGTTAAATTGGGTGTTGCTCTGTCATGCAAACAAAGTTTAGGAGTCACAACAAACAACTCCTTGCAAAGCAGAGGACTTTCAGATAAAATTACACTTCTTGTTTCTTGGTTTGCTGTAAAATGCAACATTAATTTGTTCAGCAGTTACAAAAAACTGGAAAATAATTGTGTAATACATAAATACTGTAATCGACGAGGGGGGAGGGGGCGGGAATGATGTGGCTCTGCACTCCACCAAAGGAGTGTAACAGTGCAAACGTTGTTTCCTCCCTCTGAAAGTCAACCTGTCAACTGATTTCAGTGCCTGCAGCTGTAGTATATGTTGGGTGACTTGCCAAATCTTGCTTTGTCTACCATGTGAACTGCATGACATGGCATGTAAATTACCCTGATCCAATGCAGAGCCTCCAGCCCGCACAGTGTTGATCAACAACAGGACCCTGTCTGGAACAGCAGTGATGATAACACCAGTTAGGTATTTGGCAAATGCCCCTTCATTTCTGAAAACCTCTCAGTTGGGGGTTCCAGCACTAAAACCACAACAGGTGACAATGCCAAAGGGAGGCCGTTATTTTTCTGTCAGCACACAGAACATTTTGTTCGGACAAGACATCAATTTCAGGCTCACAGTCAACACTTGAAAAACTGCTAGAACATGGCCTCTTTTGTGGGTCAAGTGTGAAACAGACACAGTGGGCCAAAAATCTTAAGTGTTCTGCAATCAGTAACCCTTTGAGAACCAGAACAACATTTCTGATCACATTTTTAAAAGAACTCAGGGACTAATTAACTGAGAAATTTTCTAGAGTTCCATCTTTATTTAATAATGAAATCTTAATGAGACATTATGATGGAACAAATGTACACACTTGAAAAATTGTTCCTTGTAAGAACTAGAGGGAGCTAACCCCACTGTACACTAAGTATAGTGCACTATAAGCAAAAGCTCACCGTTTATTAGTACTTTTAAAATTCATTCTTGGGATGTAAGCTTTTCTGGCAAGGCCAGCATTTATTGCCCATAACTAGATACCCTGAGTAGGTGGTGGTTTGATACAACTGAGTGACTTGTTAGGCCACTTCAGAGGGCAGTTGAGAGTCAACCACGTGGGTGTGGGACAGGAGTCACATTTAGGTCAGGTGATAAGATTTCCTTCCCTAAAGGATATCAGTGAACTGGTTGGATTTTTACGACAATCCGACAGCTTCATGGTCACTTTTACTTATACCAGCTTTTTATTTCCAGATTAAAAAAAACTGAATTCAAATTCTCAAAATTTGAACATAAACATTCTCTGGATTATTAGTCCAGGCCCAGTAACCTAATCACTATATAAATTCATACACAATGTTTGTCACAGGTTCAGCTCTTGTATCTGTGTTCTGCAAACTGGGTAAGTGGTGTACTACTATTGCAGAGAAGCTAGTATTCATTTGTTCAGATGTGTGATATGTAGTTTGTATACATCCCCATTACAAATAGGCTATACCACTCTTGCACGAAAGTTACAAAAGGCTACACATGCCAAGAGCCTCTGGTATATACAGTATTGGTTATTAACCGAAAGTCAGTTTAAGCAAGCAAGTAATAGTTTAAGTTTTCATACCACTTTAATCTGAGTGTACCTCAACAATTTCATTCCAAATCCCAGCCAGTGAAATTATGGTGATCACATTCAAAAGAATACACATTTCCTAAGATATTTGAACTGATTACAGCTGGTTTCAATGAAAACAGCCAAACTTGGAATGTTTTGGAGTTTTGGCCTGGTACCACACACATACCCCCTATCCTACTGGAAAGTTATACAGGATATTCAGTAATCACAAAGGGCCAATCAACTCTTTCTAGCATAGTAATTCTGTGCTTTCAATAAACTACTCTACAACAGCCATTCAAAACAAAACGGTAGAAATTATTGAAGCACCATCTTTATTATGGGGAGGACAGCTTGGAGTAACTTTTGTCACTAACAAACCTGGCAAAGATGCCTTGCGATGCAATGGAGCAAACAAATAAGGTATGTGAAACACTCTTTAACAAAGACAGTTTCTTTTTAAATTGAATTGATAACAAACAAATCAGATTTCTTTGAGGTGGGATTTTTTTTTGGCTCTGGAGAGAAGTAGGAAAAGAGAGAGCTCTATGCACCAAACAATTAAAACACTCATCCTATCTCCACTTGAGGTACAACTCATGAGAATAAGTTCTGTCAGCTCAAAAACCAAAAGACCAGAGAATTACATTTCTGTGCTATTGCAGTTCATTGGCGTGCATTGTTTTAGAGTTGCTTTGTTAGTGGCAGTTCTAAAAATGCTTTCAGATGAAAGGATTTGTTGTGTGAGAGCGCCGAGCCAAATCTGACCCAGCATAAAGGCTATTATTGTAGTGAGGAGGAACAACTGAGGGTCCCTAGCAGAATCAGTGACCCATGCTATTGCAAGGTTAGTGGCTCACCCTTCTTTTTCTTTCTCCAACATGGTCAACTCAAAGCTGAAAACTTCTACTCACCAAAGGCAAGTAACTGTCCGTGTTTACAAGATGAAAAATAAGACAAATTGCCTGCTTTTCAAGTAAGACTGGATTCTCCCTTCTCATTTCTTAATGTTTCCTCTCTTTCCCTGCCATATCAAATCCTTTGTGATCTTCTGCAGGATTTTTCACTCTGCCCAGCATCCCATCTACACTACAAATATTCTCTATTTCTCTTTAGGGATTCTTTTGCTTGGGTTAAAGTTCAAGTCGCAGTTTTTTGCTGAATGAAAAGTTGACTTGCTCAAGCTTAAAAGGGCTATTGTCCCTTGGAGGCTGTCCTGCAAGACACTTTTCAAGGCCTGTAGACAAGAGTATTGTACAATTACATAATCTGTGATGTGACGACATGCTCACATCTGCCCAAAGATTTAAAAATCAAATGGAAAAACAGTGCACTCGAGTAGATACTGTTTTTACTACCATGTGGTCAGTATAATAGTGTTTGCACTACCTGGTTGATTCAGGAATTTAGCTCTTTGAAACCTCCAAACCCATATCATCATAGGCAGTACCTTGAAATTGAGGAAGACTTTCTTCCTCTCTACAAGTGAGTTCTCAGGTGACTGAACAGTCCAATACGGGAATTACAGTCTCTGTCACAGGTGGGACAGACAGTCGTTGAAGGAAAGGGTGGGTGGGACTGGTTTGCCGCACACTCCTTCCGCTGCTTGCGCTTATTTTCTGCATACTCTTGTCGACGAGACTCAAGGTGCTTAGCGACCTCCCGGATGCTTTTCCTCCACTTAGGGCGGTTTTTGGCCAGAGACTCCCAGGTGTTGGTGGACAACGTGGACCACTTTCCATACCTCGGGAGCCTATTATCAGCAAGGGCAGACATCGACGCCGAGGTCCAACACCACTTCCAGTGAGCCAGTGCAGCCTTCGGCCGCCTGAGAAGAGAGTGTTCGAAGATCAGGCCTTCAAATCTGGCACCAAGCTCATGGTCTACAGGACTGTAGTGATACCCCCCCTCCTGTATGGCTCAGTGACGTGGACAATACATTAGACACCTCAAATCGCTGGAGAAATACCACCAACGATGTCTCCGCAAGATCCTGCAAATCCCCTGGGAGGTCAGACACACCAACGTTAACATCCTCGATCAGGCCCTTGATCGAGCAAACCCTTGAAAACATTTTAGTATTACTTGCATAGCAGGAATTTACTTAATGAGCATTTTTGAATTAAAGAACTGGATTGGTGTTTCAGACTCTACAATTGGCTTCAGTGTTCCTGGTTAGGGAGAAGGAACCATTCAGAAGGATTACCGTTCCTAATTATTATTCAACCATCTTCAACTTGCAAGATTGCAGTGGTGAGGTCAGGGTTGGGCTTGGCTACAAAATCCTACATAATCAAATTGCCGGCCAACTCTAGAGCTGTATTTCTTTCAACTCAACCAGGAAACTGGGCCAGATTAGGGCAGTGGGCAGAAGTTCTGCCCCAACCCAGAGTGAGCCTGCCGCTGCTAACCAGGAAAATGAGGACCAAGTGACAGGAGCTGTTTTAAAGGGCAGAAAAGTCCAAAAGATTGGCCTCCTAATTGTGTTTTAGGTTTCAGACAGGACAGAAGCCTAAAATCATGTAGGTTTTTGGGGCATAAGGTGAGGGAAAGATGCCCAGAGCTAATACCTCCCTTCATAGGGAGTTCAGAGGGCCTTCCACTGCTACTCCACAGACTACCATCACCTCTCTTCTGGCAGTGCCAACATTCAGCGGTAGTAGTTGGGGAAGGCAGAGAGGCTGCTAGCCAGGCCCTGCTTACCAGTCACCATTGACAAATGGCCAGACAGTGAAGTAGCAGCCAGTGGCCTTTCCTGCCGGAGTGGGGTGGCGGGTGGGAGAATACAATAGTAGGCCTCCCAATCCAAAGGTTCTCCTAAATCTTGCCGCTATGCCATCTGATTTGGGGTGTTACCGTGTAGGAAAACACAGGTCTAACTGTCCAGGCTCACACATAAATAATGGTTCGTTAAGTGAGATATGCAGGAGGCTGCCACCACTTGTGGAACCCTAGTCCAGCAGGAGTCCCCACCTCTAGGAATGGAAGAGAAAACATTTCCAGAAAACCCACAGAACCAAACGAATATTTATAACATTCTTGGAACATGCATGACAAATAACAATGTAACAAAAAAGTTGCAGGAAATGCTATGGAATCCTCAATGGGTTAAAACTGTAGATTCAGAATTCGGATTGAACTCTGCAAGCTAATCTTTTCAAAAGGCCCTTCGCTGAAAGTGTCATCACTCATCAGTGTAAATACAATTATGCTTTTGACTCTATCCAGTACTGCATGTTAAAAGCCTGGATCTTTTTGACAAGGCTTTGATACTGTAAATATGAATACTCAATCAAGTACTTAACAACAGGGCTCCAATTCAATTTATCCATGAGTGGAAAATGTTTGTTAATGGTTATGGTTATAAAAAATTCTAGCATTTTTATTTTTGTGTAGCAATACCTCTTTGAATATTGTGTATTTCTGAGACATCTGAGCTACAAAGCACTTACTCTTTGTATACAGAGTTCATAGTTTTCTTAAGTCATCCAAACACAATGCTAAAATAATGACTGGTAAAAAGTTTGCTAATTCTGATACCACACAGAAAAACATACAGAAGGAAAACGGAAAGTTCATTTCTGAGACATTCTGCCAGTCAGCTAGTGTTAAAACGTGAATTACTTTCCCTTTGGGGAGGGATGTGAGCTAGCATGATTATAACAGCTTAGAACAGCCGTTACCATAACAACATCATCATGTTAGGCCAGTCCAAAATGACAGTTACTAGTAAGGCTGCTGCGGTCTTTTTAATCATTTCAAACGTGCATGTTTCTTCTGGATTGTGGATTAAATGTCCACCGGGAGTTGACCTGATCGCCTTCTGTAACTTGAGCGGAAGATCCATGGAAACTTCTGGAGAAACGGTGTGGACGGACTTTATAACGTTTCTCGGGAATCTCCCGACAAAGTCGCAAGAACAAGTTGGATGACCTCGGACTTCACCCTTTAGTGCAATATGGTGGGGGTGGGGGGGGGTGCTGTCTTTGGATGAAATGTTAAACTGAGACTCTGCCTCCTTGCCGAGGTGGATGTAAAAGATCACATGACAGGAGAGTTCTCCTGATGTCCTGACCATCATTTATCCCTCAACCAACACAAACATCGGCCATTATTCTCACGCGCTGTTTGTGGGATCTTACTGTGCACAAATTAGCTGCTGAGCTTGCCTACAAAATAGTAACTGTACTTCAAAAACTGTTTATTGGCTGTGAAGTGCTTTGGGCCACCATTAGAAACATAGGAAAACAGGAAAAGGAGTAGGCCATTGTTCCGCCATTCAATGTGATCATGGCTGATCTGCAACCTAACTTCATATATCCGCCTTTGGCCCATATCCCTTAATACCTTTGGTTAACAAAAATCTATCAATCTCAGAATTAAAACTAATTGATCTAGCATTAATTGCCGTTGTACAAGACAGGAAATACCCTATATAACAATGAGTTCTTTCTTAATAGAACTCTGGAAATAGACTGAGGCTGAAATTCTGCTGGGTTTGCATCAACCTCGGGGTTTTCAACAGTGACTACACTCCAAAAGAACTTCATTGGCTGTAAAACGCTTTGAGATGTCCAGTAGTCGTGAAAGGTGCTATATAAATGCAAGTCTTTCTTTATTTTTTTCCGTTATATCCACAGCCTTTCACCCATTTCTCTAGGGACCTGCCAGTCTCGCACTGGAGTTACAGTGGGAGACTGGTGTGATAGCCATGGAATTTCAGCTCCATTGTATTTATTGCATGGGAGTGAACAATCCCCAGAGTCTCAGCTTGTTGTTTAAATTAATTCTACAACAATGAGCATGACTGGCAAACAATTTTAACATCAGTTTTGTTTTTCAGCTGTGCGAATTATCTCTTTAAAAGGTAATGAAGATATTGCTGATTCCCATAAGCGTGAAAGCATCAAACTGAAGATATTTTGGCCACCATATTCAGAAACGGAGAGTGGGCCACTCTACAAGTCAGTGGTCACACAATCTCTTTAGTGACATTGGGATTTTTAGATTTGCTATGCAATGCAATGTATGATTTTTTAAAAAGAAATTGCTCATCAAGGTGAGGGACATAGGAAAATAGTAATAAAACTAGGCCATTCAGTCTCTCGAGCCTGTTCCACCATTCAATTAGATCATGGCTGATCTGTACCTCAATTTTTACTGCCGTTATTCCATATCCCTTGATACCCTTACCTAACAAAAATCTATCGATCTCTGTCTTGAAAATTTCAATTGACCCAGCATCCACAGCCTTTTGGGGAAGGAGTTCCAGATTTTTACTACCCTTTGTGTAAAATAGTGCTTCCTGATTTCACTCCTAAACGGCCTGGCTCTAATTTTAAGATTATGCCCCCTGTTCTGGATTCCCCCACCAGAGGAAATAGTTTCTCTATATCTAGCCTATCGGATCCTTTTATCATTTTAAAGACCATGATTAGATCGCCTTTCAACTGTCTAAACACAAGGGATGTCAGTATCAGCGAAGACGACTTTGCCATTTGTATGCTTTTTAAAGAGAGCTTGACACTACGTCTAACCCACACTACCTCATCAAGGAGTGTTTGACACAGAGACCGACCGGGTGTGAAAAAGGGAGTCGTTTTTACTATAAAATATCAGCGGTAGGTGACTAGGAAAGTATTATATTTCTATTGGTATGACTGGTAATTTTATAGCTCACACGATTATTATCTACAAAATCAAAAAATGAAAATATGGAAGACTGAACATTATTGAACATTCAGCAACATTTTTCCTGAGCTATGGATCTTCCATGTATTAAACAATAGCTATAACTCACCATCACTAGGAAGATACCAATTTATGAGGTGAAATCTTCCACTATTTAAAGCCTGCTCTTTTGCTGATTGCTACAATTTCTTACCCACAGTAGCAGAATCCTCCCATTAACAAAGTTTGAATTTCTTCTGCAGTTTCTGATCTTTAAAAATAATTTTCCATTATGCAAAACTTCAAAGCAGTTTTTTGAAATTATATTCATTATCACAAAGTAGAATCAGCAGTGTGCCAAATATTTTTCACTTATACCCTCACATAAAAACACACACACACACACATATATATATACACACACACACATCAGCAAGGGGGTAACACCCACAGCTCTACGTCTCATATTTCCAATTTAGTGCAAGTGGTTAGTCTGGGAAGGGTGGTGCTTCCTTTTCATTTCTCTGCAGTACAGCTAATGGCTACAAGTTCTGATAATGGTTTTTACGCAAAGTGAAAGCCACAAGAAGTGGCTGTTATTTCTTATCACTCTGAAACCCTCAAGGACTAGCTGTTCAGACATACTCGTCTGTGAGAGTGAGGTATGAGTCATACAAAAAAGCAGCAAGTAAAGTAGAAAGGATGTTCGGCATCCAACCCTGTCGGCAAAGTGGGTTCTAAAGTCTGAGACGATGGGTGTAATCACACGTCATAAATACTTTGTAGGTTTGACATTTAACCACTGTTGTTTTTCTGTACAGACAAGAAGAACTGCTCATTTTTTGAACATCTATGCCTATCGCCCGACTGATTTTCACCACAATTGGATAGTGTTCTGTTTCTTTTGATAGTTTTCAATCCCCCTCCATCTACAAAAATTTTAAATTGCAAGTCCACACAACATTTTCTCATACCCAGCTGTAGTCCATGGTATTGTGGACACAGTTACACACTGCGCGGTATTGTATAGCATGAGCCATCCAGTTCACACAGCTGCGATCATGAGTTTCAGACCCAGCAGTTTGTAGCAACCATATATGTGGTATTTGTTGATTTGAAAGGTCTGTGCTGTATGGCATTTCTAATACCATTTCTCTAGAAATTTCTCTCCACGATTTATCTTTCTAAAATCAACGAGCATTTCCACAACAAAAAATAGCAGCAGAGAGGGTTTATTTTGGTCAACCAGGATGTCTAATACTTACGGAAACTCATAAACGCATCACTATTTTCCAAAGCAAGCTGAGAAATGTACATGAGCAGAATTTCTGTTTACCCGATACAGCGTGCATACTTTCCGCCACAGCACAACATTCAGAGAGCTTAGGTGCCAGTTAGAAGACCCAATGTTTCAGGAACCCCCAAGTGTGCATGCTGGTATTGGCGGAGTTTATCCAGCTAAAATCATCCCGTCTACCAATACAGAGCACTGGTAAGCTTCCAGCTGTGTTCCAATCAGGATCACCGAGCTGTTAACGCATTGGTTTCCAGGGTTATCTGGAGCTGACTGGGAAGAATCCCAGCCCTCCAAGTTTGATTGGTGAGCCAGACTGACTGGTCAATCAGCATTGCGGAGCTGGATTACCAAGGCTGCTGCAGTGGGTTGACTTGGTTCCGAATTTTCATTGCCAGGCATGTTATATTTGATCCACCTCGACTCCAAAAAGACCCTGCCTACCTGCTCCTTAAAAAAGATTCCCACCACAACAAAATGCCAACAAGAAAGACATTAAAAGAGTGAGTTGTAGTCTCCATTCTGAATGAATTCTGAGAAATTTGAGGTGAAAAATAAAACACAACTGCACTTGGTACATGTATATTAAAGCTGTGACAGAGATGGATTTTGTTAAGCCTTTTTAGCCAATATTTAATGCTCTTGCCAGCATCTTAAGGAATTGAAGTGACTGGGTTGTGCCTACTATTGCAATGCTTAGAAGAAGCCTGAAGGATATGTCTATATGTCATCATCATCATAGGCAGTCCCTCAAAACGAGGATGATTTGCTTCCATGCCAAAATGGGATGAGTTCACAGGTGTTTCAATGAAGGATCTAATATTTCAGGTCCCAAACTGCATCTTGAAGGACGGAAGATGCCTGTGCGTGGATTTTTTTAACGTGTGGTGGCCGTTGCACATCAGCCACCACATGGGCTTGACAGAGGTAGGTCTTGGTCCAGTAGCAAGGATTGACATCTATATGTACATCTGTATGTCTAAACAGTACATAATAACACAGTGCTGACAGAGCAGCCAGATGGTGGTGGACAGATGCAGTTCATCACATATCCAGCATTAAACACTGTTCAAGCATCAAGTGCAGGTTACTCATAACAAAAGGTTTATATAAAGATGCCAATACTGTACCAAGATTGTTCAAATAGCGTACAATGTAAACACTGTAATGATTCCAGTTGCCTGCCTATATCTTTGGGATTACTTCTTTGGTTGTTCTGTCAGCAACAATACTTTCACATACTATTTTCTGTAAGACTGATTTTCTGGCTTGCAGTCTTATTTTCCTGATGGCTTTTAAGCTAGGGCACTAGGGAAGGGTATGGCACTTTGGGGAATAACTGATGCTCGGAGTTTTTCCTTACACTTCCTGTTGACTAAGACACTAAATGGAATCAGCGTTAGAAAGTGCAGAGGAGTTTGTATCATTTTCACCCAACTGTTAGCTAAAAACCTTTGTATAGGGGGACATTGTGGTGTCACTTTCATCTGCAAGACGTTTAGGGAAACAAATAAAATGAAAGATTTGAAAATATAATTAGAAAAACAAATGATCACGCTTTAGGTACCCTAACTGGAGCAGTAGGAAACAAAGTTAGACAGCAACTCAGCTAGACCATTGGCATAGTTACTAAGCGGAGCCAAGGTACCTCACGTCATGGGAGAAGGGGTGGTAGCATATTTGGGTTGCTCTGCCATATCTCCTGTGCATCCGATCACAATCAGGACTGACAGAACAGCCTGGAAGCAGGTGGGAGAATAACAAAATGATGCAAGGAGCCTTTGGATTAGAATTCTCCACACAAAGCAGTAACGTGCTAGGTTCAATCTCCAGTCTGCGCTAACTTGGCTAATGACAGGAAGGTCAGTGGTAAGGGTGCTACAATTTCAGCCAGAATCCCTGGTCATGCCTGCTGTAAGATCGATATGTCTGGACATCAGACAAAGACTGCCAGGCTCGGCTATAATGCTCTTCACCTTCGCTGGATCACTGACAATCACAATCTACGTTCACATATGGAGAATGATCACTTGTGCCAGGTATCAGAGGGTGACCAGTATCTAGGAAACCATAACTCAGCCAAAGACAGTGCCTTCAGGTTAGTGGAAATCTAGAACTCTGTTGCCCAAATCGCTGTTGAGACTAGGTCAACTAAACACTTCAAAACAGATTGCTAGATTTGTGTTAGGCAAGGGTATTATGGAACCAAGGCGGGTAGATGGAGTTGAGATACAGATCAACCGTGATCTATTTGGATGGTGGAACAGGCTCAAGGGGCTGAATGGCCTACTGCTGTTCCTACATTCCCAAGTACAAAAAAAATTATATGAGAAGAAAAAAATTGGAAGAATGCTATCCACTTTCCGTGTGTGTATACTTTGAAGAAAACTAAATTATTTTTAAAAAAGGAGCCACTTTATGTGTCTTTAATTCAAAATTGGGAAGCGGGGCCAGGACTACACTGAATTATTTACATTACCTGGCTGTGGCCACTGCAAGATTACGTACAGTCAAAACTACAACATCGCAGGGCAAGGCAAATTATTTTTAGGAGATTGTCTCATTATGTTTTGAATTCATTCATTGACTAGAATGGAATCTGCCACCAAGACACTAGGCATAAATTTGAGGCAGATACAATAACAAGAATTTCTAATCACATACGGCTGCTGTAATTGTACTAAGGTGGGGACTTGGAATTGCATCATTTTCAAACATTTCAAATGGGAAAAACATATTTAAGAGTCGTTTTTTTAAACTGAGAAGGGTGTCTCTCTAACACTGACAGACTTCCTGGTCCAGCCTGGGTCAGCACAAACACGACCTCTCTCCTCTCTAGAAAGCCACTAACTGCATTCTCAGACATGCTGTAAGAGCTCATAACATTCCAGTACTTCATGTTCTGAGAGCACCGGATGGACAAAGCTGTAATGGCTACGAACCATCCCAGACACCACAAAACTGCTAGACAGACTAAATTTGGTGATGATTTTAGTCATTAAAGGAATCTTGAGGAGCTCATGTTTGTACACCACATCAAGTGGTTGTGCAGCTGAGCGAGACCAAGAGCAAAAGAATAACCTACATTCTCAGCACAGCTGCAATAAAGAGGAAACATTAACTGTAAGCAATATTATATATTCTTGAGTAAAAATATGATCTAATTTCAATGCTAAAAAATTAAATTAATTAAAAAAATATATCTGGACAGAAACCTAGGTGCCTAAGGAAGATAACAAGATGTCCACAGGAAGATGGATAAGACCAGAAGATTATTTGTGGGGTCTCCAAGGATACCAGAAAGAATTAAAAAACAAAATTAAAAAGCCAACGTTACTTGAATCTACTGTTTGTTACTGAAGTAATACAGGGCAGAGCGGATCTTCTGGCAGACTTCTGTTGGAACTGGCAGTCTTGCCTTATGGAAGCATACTTCAGGCAGCCAATTATTGAGAAGTGATGGTAGTCATGGGTGAGTCAACTACTTAGATGCTCTGTCCTCCTGACTTAAGGAAATGTGGTGAGTTGAGACAGGACCTAAATTGAGAAGCAACTTAAAAATTAAATGGTAGTACCTGTATATACATGTCAAATAGACTACAGCCAGAGCTTCTTGGGAGGGATTACTCCTGAGGCTGGCAGGGTCATTTTTTTTTTCTTGCCCAAATTTCTGCCCTCATTTGCTCAAAGTATGATATAGGCTGGGCTTTGGTTCCATAGGAACAGCAGTAGGTCATTCAGCTTCTCGAGCTTGTACCACCATTCAATGAGATCATGGCTGATCTGTATCCTAACTCCATGCACCCGCCTTGGTTGCATATCCCTTAATACCTTTGGCTAGCAAAAATCTATCAACCTCAGATTTGAAATTATTAACTGAGCTAGCATCCATTGCTTTTTGTGGGAGAGTTCCATGCATCTACCACCCTTTGCGTGTCGAAGTGTTTCCTAACTTCTCTCCTGAATGGGTTGGCTCTGATTTTAAGATTACTTCCCCTTGTCCTAGATTCCCCCACGAACGGAAAAGGTTTCTCTCTCTCTACCCTATCAATATCTTTCAAAATCTTTAAACCCTCATTCAAATCACCCCTTAACCATCTATATTCTAGGGCTCTAGCAAGGGTTAATTTATGTAATCTCTCCTCATAATCTAATACTTGGAGCCCTGGTATTCTAACTTAGTTCTCACAGAGGTGATTATTCTTGTGTGAGCCGAGTCAGTGAGTGTTGTTAGGCTGGTTAACCATCACAGTAGAAACTGATCCTGTCCTCACCTAACGGTGCATGCACATTTTCCAGCAAGGGTCATGAGTTAGCAATCAGGAGCGAGAACATTGGCCTCAGTGTTCCCTAGACACACTGAGACTAATGTAGTGCCCTCCACTGCCACACAACTGAGTCAGTACCGACCAGGAACTTAGACTAAAACTTTCCTGGTGTCTGTGGACCTCTACTACACCACACAACGCATCGAGACACTGAACATCAGGGGAGTTTCGAGGGTCTGTTTTTAAATATCAAAAATAGACAATAAAATCGTAGAACATATGTCAAAGCAGAGTGCTTTGCTGAATCAAGCAGCCTCAAACAGTTATTGAGCAGCACTGGCAGACGCCGTGGCAGGGTCTGTTGTTGCTTTATCCCCCAAGTTAGGGAATAGCGAGAGTTGCTGGAATAAGGGTGATGCAGAAGGAACGGGAAGACATTGAAAACAAGGAGGCAAAGATTGTAACAGCTGCCTTAAAATAACCTGGAATTTTAATATGTTTCATTGTGTTTCCATTTAAAGTGGAATCACACTGCTGCTACCTGTCACAGAGCAGTATCTTTGAAGTTCGATGTGAAGTTGGCACATCAAATTATACTGCTAGCTGTGCATCCACCCAGGTAGCAGTGAAGTCAGCTACAAAGGAGCTCTGAATGTGCCTCACTGAATCTAAGTGCGCGGCTTTGCTTTCCCCAGTTGCCAATTTTAACGTTGGAGAATGTGGGTGGGCGAGTCCATTCTTACATAACATTTGTTTGATAGGGTAGACGTAGAGAAGATGTTTCCATTTGTTGGCGAGTCCAAAATTAGGGGTTATAAATAGAAGATAGTCACTAATAAATCCAATAAGGAATTCAGGAGAAATGTCTTCACCCAGAGTGGTGACAATGTGGAACTCGCTACCACATGGAGTAGCTGAGGTGAATATCATAGATACATTTAAAGGGAAGCTAGATAAGTACACAAGGGAGAAATTAATAGAAGGATATGCTGATAGGGTGAGATGAATCAGAGTGAGACAAGGTGCGTGTGGAGCATAAACACCAACACAGACCTGTTGGGCCGAATGGCCTGTTTCTGTGCTGTAAATTCAATGTAATTTTAAAGATGCCATACAAAGTCTTAAAAGCTCTTGGGTGTGTAGATACTTTTAAAATGCAGCTTTGCACCATACTCGAGTTATATTGCACTTGGTAAAAACTCAAACTGGTGTCAGATGCCTTCTCGGAGAAGTCCTCCTACTTGACTTTAGGGATCTCAGGCAGAAGATCAGGATCTGACATCCATCCCGTTATACTGGAACTTTCACATCAATATGTACCCGAAACCACTTATTTACATTAAAGTGGCAGCATTGCTGCTGGCGTAAAGCACCAGAATCACTGTAAGAAAAGTAACTGAGTTAACAATCAGGTTAGCTGATCCATGATAGAGGATGGCATTAGGGGTATATTATTTTGTAATTAAGTATCCCAGAAACTATTTATCAGATCACTGAACCGTGCTGTTGACAGTTGCACATTTTTGATGCAATTATTTTCTTGTTGACTGAAGCAGACAAGCATCACTTGGAGGTTAAGTGTGCTGCAACCTTTGTGAACATTTGCTGTGTAATCATTTCAGCCAACGTAATTTTATTAAAGCTCTCACCACAAGCTTTTATTGTACACTCTCGTCATCTTGTTTTCATCCCAGTACAAAATCCCAATGCATCATTGTCATTCTAGTGAATTTCTTAACCAAGCCTTCCGCTGGAAAAGTAGCCGCATGGTTCTCAGGATTAAACAGTACAGCACACAGTAATACCATTTGTATGTGCTTGCATTTCTTCTCCTTTGTAAAATATTCTAACTTGTATTCAGTGGCTTTTACACCAATGAAATGTTATTGTGTGCTAATTATGTTATCTAAAAGAGATACCACATGTATAAAATAAACAAAAAAAGGAAAGGACTTGCATTTATATAGCTCCTTTCACAACCTCAGGACGTCCCAAAAAATTAACAGCCAATTAAGTACTTTTGAAGTGAAATCACTGTTGTAATGGAGAGAAAGACAGCAGCCAATTTGTGCACAGCAAGATCCCACAAGCAGCAATGAGATTAATGGCCAGATATCTGTTTTAATGGTTGAGGGATAAATATAGGCCAGAACACCAGGAGCACATCCCTGCTCCGTGCTTTGAATAATGCAATGGGATCTTTGTATGTTCATCTCAGAGAGCAGACGTCTCATCCAAAAGACGGGACTTCCAACAAAGCAGCACACCCTCAGTGAATTGCTAGCCTGTATTATGTGTTCAAGTCTCTGGAGTGGGGCTTGAAACTTATCAATACATAATTTCTAAAGTAAATTCTCATTAAGAGGCAAAACTGCTGTTTTATTTTGCTGAATTGTTCTTTCTAGTTTAAAAGACTGGCTTTCAAAAGTAACTGCAGCTTCTCTGATGGCTTAGTGGGTAAATGCACTGTTCAATGTAATACCCAGTCATACACATCAGGTAAATTTCAGCTTTGACTCCAAGTGTATGCTTGTTAACCGATTTTAGTTTGGGCTAATACTAGTTGGGGTGCTAAATAAGCCCCTGCACCACTGGGTCCAGAAGAGGAAGATAATTAGCTATGGTTTGCACTGATCTTGAAAAAGCCATCTATGTGTACGTTGAGTGAGGTCAGGATCATGCTGCGATCCGACATCTTCCGCAGTCAACTGGCCTGGCCTGCCAAGGCTCACACATGCAGAATGGGCAAGGCACTGGAGGGCAGCTGGCATTCATGGGATCAAATCCGAGGATGAATCAGCACCTTCAGAGAGGATGGAAGTAAATTGCAGGAACATTTTAAATAAGACATTATTTCTACACATGGTTTGAATTGTTAACCACAATGCAGGCATGCTTTGTTTGACTGTACACGTTGTACATAGTAAGACAAGCCAATTATCTAAACTTTTCAGAGCAAATTCTACAGATTTTTTTTGTCTGCACTTTAGTTTCAGACTGCATTTCACAAAGCATGCTTGAGCTGTAAATTACAATTCTCAGTCTCCAACACATTTTGATCCGAATACACGATGCTGAATTCCAAAGAGACTAATGGCATGGATAACGGTTTACTTTCTTAAGTATGGTGGCCTTTCCACTTTGGGGAAGGCAATTCTGTTAAAGTAAATATAACAAAGTTGACCCAAAGGAGTGGTGTGGGTGACAGACAATTCTCCCAAAGTTTCAAGGCAGTTACAGCAGCAACAGCAGCCTCAGTAAGCTGAAGTTGGTCATGTGCCAGCTCCCTCATCTTGGTGCGGAAAGGAAGAGCCAAGCAGTGCTATCAGCACTCTAATGCTGTAACCCTTGCTGTACTGGCAAACGGCCAGGGGCTGAGACCAGTCAAAACCAGGCCTGTGGATTCTATAGAGAAAGCTCTTTTTCCTCTCTTCAGTTTTATTTGGCAACCCTTGTGTGGGAACACTACAAAGCTGAGGCTGATAAAGAGGAGGGACCTGGCAGGGCTCTGTTTAATCTGAACAGTCTCCAAGCTGCAGCTGCAAAGTCTGTGTACCATTTACTCTGCAATTAAAGTACACAGCTCACAAAGCCAAAACCTCAACTGGACCTAGAACAAACGCAGAACACTAATAATGTACTTTGAGAGGTTAAAATGTTTTGGAAATCAGAGGTTTGGCAAAGTGAGGGTTGAACAATTGTTTAATTATTTGAAATGCAGTAGCTATTTGCCCGAACACTTAGATTTACAACAACCTTGAATATAGCACGCATTGTTTGGAGCACTTTCATTAACACCCTCTCGGTAACAAGTTGAGGGTAATTTTAACCTAAACCGCTCGGTGGGAAACTGAATGAATCGAATTGAAAGCCGGGTTTACTTTCTGCGCCATTTTACTCTCCACTGAAGTCAATGGGGAGCACTTTCAGGTGGGGTATAAAACTGGAGTTGGACATGATCTGGTCAGTTTCCCGGCTGGTGGGTTAGGTTACATACGAAACAACAGACATCTAAGAGTAAGTTTGTGACACAATCAAATCGTGTAAGTGATGTCATAGCACCCCAGGAAATGTTACTGTGGACATCGAAGTTGTGTTTCTGCTGCTTTAAGACTGCACAACACACAGCACAATTGACATTTTTAAATCCTTCACTACCAGTTGCTGGAATCACGTGATAGAGAGTAAATAAAGAGAGAAAGAACTTTCATTGTTATGAAATAATCTTTATGATGTAAACATCCACAGTGAAATAATGTCAAATATCAGGCAGTGTTATAGGGATGTTTTTGCAGTATTTGGCAAAATAGTAGATCCCATCAGGCATAAACTACTCACCTAATTATATGGCTGCTGTTTTGGAGTAAAAAATGTAAAAGTCACAAACTGTACAAGCCACTCCCTATACTTTAAAGGTAATGTAAAATTAGTTATGACTCCCTGGATGGCCCAGCAAGTTTAACCAGTAGTAACTCTGCTATGCCGAAAAGGAAGTTCTCAGGTTCAATCCCCATTCTCCGTTGGATTGAGAGGGGCTACACTGGAGAAATGGGAGGGGCAATACAATTGGTCTTAGTGACCCTTGTTTAGAGAAGGAAAATCGGCTAAGCATGAATCTTATCCAACTGCTATCTAGCAAACCCTGTTGGAAGTGCATGTGTGGGCCAGATGGATAAGGTCAGGTTTGGATGTGAAACCCCCATGGCTGAATAGTTTGGCTACACTCACTGTAAAGGCTCACACATGAAGAATGACTACTTGGGCAAGGTACATCTGATGGCTGGTGCCTGTGGAACTATACCTCAAGGATTCAGTGCCAAGAGAAAGGGAGTTGAAGGAAAAAAAAAGAGGGGAGGAAAAACTGGCATAGTAAACTAGTGAAAGCAGAAAGAGAAAATATATATCCTGTAACTTGTACCAAATTTTATATTACTTATTCCCTAGGATACATTACTGAATGACAAATGAGGAATGAAGGATCAAATAGATCAGAACAATGCACAAGAAAATAGAAAATTCTTCTCCCTATTGCTTTTTGCTGTGAAGAAATGCTGATGCAATTCTCAAAAGGTATACCTGGTTGCTAATCCACATGAAAGAAATTGCTGTGTTTGTAAATATTCCCACACCATCACAGACCACAGGACACAATCGTATCTATTTCTCTGGTCCTTCTAGAACAGTACTTCATTTATTTTTATGTTTTTCTAATGTCACAGAGTGCCAGACCCCAGAGAACTCATAACTATTTTTTCAATTTTGTCAGCCGAAGATTTAAAACGACTCCTCCCACAAGCCTCTTATTTTCCCTTTTCTAAAGGTCACCCTGCACCAGTTCCTGGCTGAGACAACAGGTAGCCATGACCAATTCCTTAGATTCCTTCAATTCCATTTTTGAACTAGCAAGTAGAAAGTGCTCAAGAGCAAAGTGGATGAAACCATCCCACACATTCGCTTTTTCTCTGTGGGAAGCCCTGGCCTTCACCCATTACTAGTGACATCACTTTCCTGTGTGTCAGGTACGGTCTCCAGCCCATTGACCTTTGAGTTGCCTGGACTCCTTAGTTCCATACTTGATCAAATATGCCCCAGTGTCAACAGCAATCACTTTCACCTCTCCTCTGGCATTCAGCTCGTATCCATGTATGGATCAAGACTATAAGGAGGTCTGGAGCTGAGCGGTTCTGGTGGAACCCAACCTGTGCACCAGTGAGCAGGTTATTGGTGAGTAGATGTCGCTTAATGGCACTATTGATGACTCCTTCTATCACTTTGCTGATGATTAGGAGGAGGTTGATAGGGTGGTAATTGGCCGGGTTAGATTTGTCCTGCTTTTATTGATAAGATATAACTGGGCAATTTTCCAGTGTACTGGAATAGCTTGGTTTGGGGCTTAGCTAATTTTGATGGAAGTGTGAAAAATCATTAGTTAGATCTACTCAGCAAGATTAACCAAATGGGATTTCATACTGATTTAGTTTAATTATGTTGTACAGTCCAGGTGTGGAAAAAAAAGTACTAATGCATAAAATTCCTTTTGATCTCATATCGTTGAACTAGACATTTGAAATATGAAATTGAGTCAAACCCTCCTACCTCCACCCCATTTTCTTCCTTCCTCTGCTAAGGAACAGACTTGTAATGGGGTACAGTTCCATATCTGCGGCAGCCTTCTAGTACTGTTCCTAAATGCCCATTGCGAATGCCTGCACATGTCAGCAGGCGATTCCATCGTGAAGAACATTACAGCGAAGCTAAATCCTGTTACCACCTGATGTCCACCCCTGCATGCTCCAGAAAACGTTGCTAGATAGCGGGAACCTGGGTGATTTTTCCTTTCCCTAGGCTAAGGATGCTGAGGCCAATTATAGCACAATTGCTGCTCTGATTAACATTGGCTAACACAGCACAGAACATGGATCGAAACGGGCCCTTCTTGATACATGGTTTAGGAACACACTATATGATGAACTAACCCACTTAAGGGTTACGGAATCAAGGCGGGTAGATGGAGTTAAGATACAAATCAACCACAATCTAACTGAATAGCGGAAAAGGCTCAAGGGGCTGAATGGCCTATCTTGTTTCTATGTTTCTAACAGAGGAGTGGTGTGTGAAATTGTAACATGTAACGAATGACAATCCATGTGAGCAGCACATATGCCCATGGCACATTCTCTCATGTTTGAACAATCCATCCTCTGGGTTACTGAAGCAATTATAGAAGTTGAAACACAATTTTTTGCGATGCATTCTTTACCTGATTCTGCAACGTAAGAGACTTGGAAGCATGCCAATGATACAGCAAACTGTGTGACCAACCTTTCAAAGAGCAACCAGAAAAGTCAGCCAGTAAAAGTGAAATAAACAGAGGTTCTTCTCCCCCAGACCATTTTATTAAAGAAATTATCCTCTCATCCCAAGAAAACAACAGAAAGGCCATATTTCTAAACATTATCTGTTATCCCTGTCAAGAAAGGGAGCTGAGAAGGAGAACAATATTAAAAAAAACTGATCAGTTTCTATTCTGATGAAAACAATCTCTGCTCCGAATTCTGGAAACAGCCATTTTTTAAGGGGTAAATTTCCATAGCAATGTCATCTTTAATTAGGTTAAACAAGGGTCTTTCACCCTCCCCCATAAAATGCAGTTCCACAAAGCCAGTCCTTTTTCTCCCTCCCCTACCCAATGTTCAGGCCATAAACTAATTCTGCTAATCGCCAGCATCCATCTGAAAAGCTTGCTAGGGAAATTAAAATTAAAAATAAAATTTGCTCCTCACCAACCAATAATAGTTAATTTTTTTTAAATCTAGCCAGATCTATCAATTACTTATTGTAGAAATGTACTGTCTGGAGTGGAACAGAGACATACACAAGTTCCAGGGTCAATCTCTGGCTTGTGTTTAGTTAAGTAATCATAGCTAGGATGATGCTGGAGACCGTACAATTCTCTTATGTACCCCTGGTTAGGGAGAGAGTATCAGCTAAGTTCCTGCAGTGGATATTGCGTGAGAACAGGATCAGGCTTGGCTACGATGTCCTTCATGGTCGATTAATCTGTCAACACTCACTATCTAGTCTCATACATGAAGAGTAGCCATTTGGGTGAGGTACCAGAGGGCTAATAGTGCTCATGAAATCGTACTCCAGCATGAGTTAGTATCTATAGGAGACGAGCACAGGAAATCGGGGTGGGTTGAAGAATATATTTAAATATACAGTCAGAATACATTTTACATCTAATTTAAAGACAGAGCATATTTCATTTTACACCATGAAAATGACCTGTGGCTAATGCATTATGATCTGTAGTGAGGTGATTTTGATTGTGTGTTATTAAGGTATTCGTACCTCTCAATACGTTCAGAGTTTAAACTGTGAAGATGCTTGGGACCATTGTGATACTTTAAAAAAACATCATACCATTCACATCCCTTCACTTGTATGTTCCTTAGCTGAGTCACTGGTTGTGAAGAAAAAATTTCACCACAGCTGTCCTCAGTGAGCATCCTCTATTAATTTTACATTGAAAGAAATCTTTAGGAAGAAGAAAAAGCTATTAGGCCCAACAGACCCATCCTTTATGATTGATATCGACCCCATGTTCGCACCAGATCCCCAAATCCCTTTGCTTTCCAGAAATATATCTCGTTGCCTCCTTAATCTATTATACCGTTTGCTTCAATAGTCATTCCTATTAACTTATTTCACAACTCTAACACACTTTATGTAATAAAAGCTCCGACTGACTCCCCCCCATTACTCCTAACTTACCTAATTTTTTTTAACTTGTAGCCTTCTGATGTAACAAATATAGTTTTTATTAAATATAATTCAATGAATACTATGAATGAAGAAATAGTGGGAGTGGGGAAAAAACTTGAAAAATTCATAAGCAAATGCATTGCGCCTATCTTCGAACAAAAACGTCCAAAATTTGTTTCAATTTCAACAGTGATATACTCCTTTCCTTGGGTACAGTTATTGATTGGTATTGTTCCCATCTGAGTACGAATGCACTTGTACTAAACTTCCTTTGCATGCTTAAGCACACGTGGCTATCGAGTTCGCATGTCAAGTCCGCATGACATTTTTGATGTCCAGCTGAACTCTGAGAATTATCTCCAGTACGCTTTTATCGACACCAACACCATGGCTGTGCTGGCAAACATCGCACCACCACGCCTACGCCGCAAATATGTAGTCTCCAGAGAATACAACCGCTACACCAGCAAAGAAATGCCGATCCAGACTAACTTGAACAACCTACCACCAACCCGTCTCAAATCTAGAAGGCTATTTTGGACTGTCGCCGAAGCCCTTCAGCGATCTCGCTTCAGCCTCAATGACCGATGGCGAAATACTTGGAAGAACTGCAAGATACGGAATGGATTCCTTACAGAGGACCCCACAGTACAACCTGAAGGATCAAACCTTCCTTGCAAATTGTGGACAACCATCAACCGCCTCAGAGTTAGTCATGATAGATGCTGCCACCTTCTCCATAGGTGGAAGAATAAAGCATTCCCATTATATGACTAATCAGACCCTGGAACTCATCATTGAGCACTGCTCGAAGAAGAAATTTGCAGGCAGCCTTCAAGATATCCACGCTGTTACACCGGATGTTTTGGCCTGCATATCTGTCAAGAATCCTCTCAACAGATCGTATGAATCCGAAAGAAAAGAGCCTCCACGGGCGGAGCGTTGGGCTGTTTGCCCAGCTTCTGCCCAGCGATTGCCCTTGAAATTCTTACACTTGGTAAAAGCATTTACCAGCTTTTACCAGCATAAAAGTTTAAAAAAATAGAAAAATAAAATTTGATTACTCATTTATTAATTTAAAAACCCCCTTCAATAAAGGTAAGTTTATTTTCTAGCCCCATTAAAACATACAAAAAGAATTCAAAAACTAAAATTTTTGTTTAAAATATTTAATAAAATGGCATTTTAATTAATTTTAAATATGTGCTGAAACATTTTTTATTTCAAGTGTTCATGTATTTTTTAAGTGATTCCCATTCATACTTATGGTGAGTTCGGTACAAACGGAATTCCCCACGAATGGGGATTCCCTTTTATTGGTTGGGCAAGCCCACAAGATGCGTGAGCCTCTACTCACGGGTACCCGGAGAGGCCCAGGAACGCGAATCTACAAACCTCCTGGTCCACCAGGTAGTTTTTTTGCAGATCGGAGGCATTCGCCTGCGGGAAGCGTACGACCGCAATTTCTATCCCTTGGGTTTTAGTAAGAGCACGTTAAAACATTCATATGGGAACAGCATAATTCGGAAACTTCTTGTTCCAGATTCATCATTTCTGTGGGTGTTAGAATCTTGTGCGTATTCTGACAGCCATTTAGCACTTAATGGGTTAATATAATTAAAAAGTGAAGAATAAAAATGTTGTAAAAATAAACACTGTTGTAGATTGTTATGTCCAATTTACTTTCTATTTCAGATTTTTTTCCTTCACTAAAAATCCTTCAATACCTTGCAATTTATAAGATAAATTAAATAGAATTGTATATAAACCTGACTATTTTCAATGCTATCCCCTCTTCATGGAAACAATTGTGATTCCAGGTCAAAAAGGCCCCACAACCATATTTTCTTATTTGGCTGTCAAAAGACTAGAAGTAATGAATATTTTGACTTGGTATGACACAGGAAGTATGGTCTCATTTTCCCTATGCATAGATTTTATAACACTAACTAGGTGCCTGCTGTCTGGCTTTGGAAACAGAACTGTATTGATTATGTCTGGTTAGGTTATCACGGAGACCAATTTCTGCTTTGCTGAACACGTAGACAAAGTAGCCACGTGCAATGCATTTTGGATAATCATTGCAGTTAGAAGACACTAGTTTACAGGAAGCCACAGCAAGTGCAGGTCTGGTGTAAGATTCCGCACTTGTCCTTACAGTTCTGAAATACTTCCCAATTTTATAAAGCATAATTAAAAAAATTGCAAATACTGGAACTCTGAAAATAAGAGGAAGCTTACAACAGGGCCATCAGTATCTGAAAAAGGAAGAAGCTAATGTTTTGATTGAACTCCTCCATCAGGGTGAAAGAAATGACCCAAACATTAACTTTTCTTTCTCCTTTACATGCTGATAGATAATCATAGAATGATACAGCACAGAAGAGAGCCATTCGGGCCCATTGCGCTCTTTGGTAGAGCTATCCAATTAATCCCTGTCCCCTGTTCTTTCCCCATAGCCCTGCAAATTTTTTCCCTTCATGCGGTGTGTTTCCAGTATTTTCTGCTTTTCTCCCAGTTTTTTTCAGTTGACTTTTTGTGTGCTGGCACTAGACCTGCCTCAACAATGTGCAAGTGTTGCCACTGGGATCGCAGCGGTTTGCTCTGTTGCTTGAGGCAACGGCTGCAATGCTCTTTCCCTGGGCCTATCGCTGGGCAGCCAGAGCACCTGCCTAAGCCAGGCACTAGGCCTCTTTAATATGCAAATCGGGATGCAATTTAAGACCCCATTTTGCCATTTTAGCACACTACTGGCCGGAGCTTGACCGTGTAGGTTCTGCATGGTCAGCTAGCAGTCCAGCCAGAGAGGAACACTCAGGTAAGTTTTACTGTATTCTTGTGGGGCCAGGAGGAGCAGGAATACTCAGGGCTCTGCTCCAAGTCACCCACCCCACAGACCTACTATAATTTGGCCTGGAGGGGACACCCGATATTGCGGCAGCCCAGAAACGGCAAGCGATCCCGGGCTGCTCGTTTTTCACTAACAGCCTGTCAACCTATTGCTAATGAGGTTTGGCCTCAAACTGGACTGGGCCTCCTGCCGGTATTATTGGGTGGCCGGTAAGCACACTATGCCATCTGGCTCCATAAAGTCCGCAACGGGGGAAAATCCATCCCATTGAGTCATCTGCGAAAGTTGCATTATAGTTCTTGAGCATGTCACTATAATGAAGCTACCACCAGAAATTTTTGTTTTCCTGAAGGTAATGTTCCTTTAAAGTAATTGTGTGCTGTAGTAATGAATGCAGCTTCACATAAAAATCTATGGCACTATTTGAAGACGAGCAGGGAGTTCTCCCCCTATCCTGACCAGTATTTATCCTTCAGCAAAACCACCAAAACAGATTGTTAATTTATCTCATTTCAGTTTGTGGGACCTTGTTGTGTGCAAATTGGCTGCTGCAGTTATCTATAAAAAACCCAGTGACTAATCGTCTAAATTAATTAATTGGCTGTGTAGCAGTTTGGGACATCCTGAGTTCATTGAAGGCGTTATATAAATACAAGCCTTTCAAGTCTTTTATTTTCCTTGATGTATTTCTCTACTGTACTAAATGTTAAAACCTTCTCAACGTACATGCTCACCTGATAACCCTCCTGATCAATCCTGTCAGCTGGCTCCCTGGACACCACAAAAGCAGGCATGTGTTAGCAATACAGGTCAAGGCACAGCTAAAAATGCAAGCTCCGTCTTGCAAAACTGTAGGCCAGTCTGATCCCATTATAAAGGATAACATCAAAACAGTAAAAGAGAGAGAACAGTCACCAAAATCCCCAAAGGGCCTAAAAAGCTGCAAGAGCTGAGCTTTTTCAAGAACATTTATTACTTATGAAACCTTCCAAGCTCAGACTCTGTGGATGAAGCCAGACAACCAATTACTGTATTAGTGTTTCAAAGCCTCTTTAGCTGTCTTCAGAAATCACCATCACGTTCTCCTTGCAGCATACGCAGTTGCTGTAAAGCTTCAGGCCATACTGTTAGTAGTATTATGCCAGATACAATCATTTCTAAGCTCACCTGCCGTGCTCCCTTGAACCATTTGCTTTCCGAAGCACTAGACACATTCTCATATGAGAGTGAAATCCGGCAGCTTGCAAATTTGATAAATTAGAGATTCATTTAGAAGTACATTTCTATATAGTCAAACATGTCAATTGTGTTCACAGAAGGGACCAGCCATATTGGCAGTAACTCACAGGTGACTGATTTATCAAGGAACTCAGCTGCTAGCGGAGGAAGCTGAACTGGACCCAGGCCTAGAAACCAACTCCCACTCTCTCGTGGATTCTCTGAGCAGGAAGAGAACAAGGTTGAAAGAAAACCTTCACCAAAAAAAACCAGATTGGGACTTGGGAGTAAAATCGTAGAGACTCTTGTGATCTCAAGAGCTATAAATGTGGAATTAAGCGACTGTAATATGGAACACAAAGGTGATCACTGTACACAGAATAATCCCCATTGAATAGCATTAGCTTCTGGCCTGGGTCAAAATGTGTGGCTGTAATATACAGGTGACCCCAAGTACAGGTTTGACTGCAATCTCTTTGAAGTATGAATACTGGTCAATCTATGGTGGTTGATATGTTGATTCAGCTGTAGAACCACAAGAAACAAAAGTAGGGGATGTGGCAGCACTGCATTTTAATTCTGTGCTTATTTCTCATACAAAATACAACCAGCAAACTGATCTCTCATGGTTGCCTCATATAATATTTATACTGCCTTGGCCAGTTTTAACATATAAAACCAAAATATGATTCTCATTCCACATGCTCTAATGCAGGGCTCAAAAGCTGATTTGTTTCTCAAGTAAAATGACCAAGAAATTACAAAACGAAAAAGACCCAAAACATCCAGACTAAACTATTAGGTTACAGGTAAATGAAAGGCAAGTCTGCTTCACACAGCCATCTGTGCGTATTATTTAAATAATGCCCCAGAAAAAACAAGATTAAGACCTATCCTGTAGTAAATGCTGTCCGTAACAAAGTTGCTTTACCTGAAACTAACAATAGGAGGGTTTAAAAGAAAATACTGCACTCAATGGAAATGCTATGTATCACAGATTCAACAGTAAAGTATGAAGGGAAACTGCAGTTTAATAACCAAGGTTTATGGAAAAAAATTATGGTCACAGATGATATACTCTACATGTCATTTTCTCACACAAGTATTCTTTCCTACTTCTTTCATTACTGAAGTGAAGCTTTTAGCACTCTGCCCTCAACTCAGTTATTTACCTTCTTAAGGCAGACAAAATAGTGTGAAGGACACACCAACCAAACAGCAATTACAGATAACAACCAATTATTCCTTGTAAAGAAAAATCAATTTTTTGTCTTGTTTTAGTTTGTGACACTTAGAATTCACATCCACCTGTGTGACTGAGGTTGCAGGTAAGTTCCCCCTTCTCTGTTTAACAAATTGTTTTAAAAATGTTAATTCTTTTCTTCCCCCAACCATTTTTCTCCCAACATTTTGGTTCTCTTTGTGCCATCCCTGTGTGGACTGGCCGTTCTTCTCCCGATAAAAGAATCTCCCTTCTCCACTTGCCTTCTTTTACAGACAATGTTGCTCGGTTTGATTACTTTGATGTTTGGGGAATTGAGGCTACAGGAGGTATCCCATTTGTACCTTGGCACCATCCTTACCTTTTTTTCCTCAGTTCTTTGCTTGGGATTCAGTTCTACGGGTGTCAGTCATCGTCAAGTACCTCATCCAAGTGACAATTATTCAACTGTGGAGCATCATATTTCTGTTTTCACCTGATGCCCATGCACTTCCAACAGAGTGATTAGGGCTAGGAAACCTGACTTTTTTTTTCTGGTCTTCACTCAGGGGCACTGAGGTCAATTGCTGTTTCCCTTCCATCAGCCTGACTGAGATCAGTTAATTTAATACAAACTATATTACAATCTATATTAACGACTTTGAAGAAGGGACTGAGTGTAACATAGCCAAGTTTTCTGATGATACAAAGTTGGGAGGAAAAGCAATGTGTGAGGAGGACACAAAGAATCTGCAAAGGGATACAGACAGGCTAAGTGAGTTGGCAAAAATTTGGCAGATGGAGTATAATGTTAGAAAGTGTGAAGTCATGCACTTTGGCAGAAAAAAATCAAAGAGCAAGTTATTATTTAAATGGAGAAAGATTGCAAAGTGCTGCAGTACAGCGGGACCTGGGGGTACTTGTGCATGAAACACAAAAGGATAGTATGCAGGTACAGCAGGTGATCAGGAAGGCCAATGGAATCTTGGCCTTTATTGCAAAGGGGATGGAGTATAAAAGCAGGGAAGTCTTGCTATAGCTATACAGGGTATTGGTGAGGCCACACCTGGAATATTGCGTGCAGTTTTGGTTTCCATATTTACAAAAGGATATACTTGCTTTGGAGGCAGTTCAGAGAAGGTTCACTAGGTTGATTCCAGAGATGAGGGGGTTGACTTATGAGGAAAGGTTGAGTAGGTTGGGAAATGAATAAGCAATTAATGGTGCATTCATCAGAGCAAAGAGGGTGCTATGTCACTTTATATCACTGCGGTTGTACTCTTTCACTCAACAGAACAAATCCCTACATCGATATCACTTGTAGTGAAGTGTACCCTACCTCTATGTGGAGGGACCTACACTTTTGATTAACATTTACAGCATTTTAGAAATTGCAACTTAAATTGTGAAATAAAGGAAACCCTGTCAAGAATGCCTTTTATTTGTTTCTCTCGTTGCATCTGCAGCGTTTAATAGAATTTCACGTGAAACCATAACCCCTTTCATTTTCTAAAGGTCACATTTAATAACATAATATAATATAAGCCTGGACAGTTCTGTGTTCCCATTCAATGGTCTATTTCTGCAGGGAAGACATAGGGGATGATGAGTGTTGCGGAGGAAATTACACCACATCTGCTAAGTGATTCTATGGAATATGCAGTTTATATGAATATTTATTTTCAGCCCGACTTACATTTTAACCATTATTAGAGAAGAGGTTCACAGAAAGCACGGAGCACATAAAGGTAGTTCATCAATCCTGCACTGCCAGAGGGGAACCATGGTCAGAAACAGCACAGGTAAAAGAATCGGGGATACAATGTTGTAGTTCTATCTCTGACCAATGCATCTTCCAGCCCAGCTCTGTGCTGGGAGCAGTGAATTTACCACAAATTGCACCTGTTTCTAAATTGTTTAAGGATCTTTATTTTAAAAAGGTACAAACTGCTAATATTTCAGTGTTAGACTATTTCAATGTCACAGAGTTTAAACAAAAACCGATTCAATTTCTAAGCAATTAAAGCTTTTATTACCCATCTTTTTCAACACTGAGTAGCAATATTTTCATATGAAAACACTATAACCAAAATAAATGGGTGGATTACAAAAACGGACGTTTTATCCCCTATTTTTGCTGGCCACAAATGGCATTTGCAAGAATATTTTTTGATGGACAACATAAAGTTAACTTGCACAAATCTGTCATCCTTACCAGGTCTGACCTATATGATGTCAGACCTACAGCAATGTGGTTTACTCTTAACTGCCCTCTGAAATGGTCTGGCAAGCCACACAGTTAGAATAAACTGCTACAACAAATAATAATGAGAATAAAACTGGATGGATCACCCGGCATCGACCTCGGCACCGGCTTCAGACACGACAATGGTACACCCAGCTCAGTCAACCCCGGCAAAGTCTTCCTCACTAACATCTGGGACTTGTGCAAAAATTGGGAGAGCTGTCCCACAGACTAGTCAAGCAACAGCCTGACTTAGTCATACTCTCAGAATCATACTTTTCAGCCAATGTCCCAGACTCCTCCATCACCATCCCAGGGTATGTCCTGTCCCACTGGCAGGCCAGACCTACCCAAGGCGGCACAGTGGTATACGGGAGGGAGGGAGTGGCCCTGGGAGTCCTCAACATTGACTCCGCCGGACCCCATGAAGTCTCATGGCTTCAGGTCAAGCATGGGCAAGGAAGCCTCCTGCTGATTATCACCTTCCACCCTCCCTCAGCTGATGAATCAATACTCCTCCATGTTGAACACCACTTGGAAGAAGCACTGAGGATAGCAAAGGCACAGAATATACTTTGGGTTGGGGGCTGCAATATCCATCACCAAGAGTGACTCGGTAGCACCACTACTGACCGAGCTCTGAATGACATAGCTTCCAGACTGGGCCTGCAGTAGGTGGTAAGAGAACCAACTCAAGGAAAAGACAAGGTTGAAACATTTGTAACCATCTTCAGCCAGAAGTGCAGAGTGGATGATCCATATCGGCCTTCTCCGGAGGTCCACACCATCACTGAATGCCAGTCTTCAGCCAATTCGATTCACTCTGCGTGATAGCAAGAAGCGGCTGAGCACACTGGATACAGCAAAGGCTAAGGGCCGTGACAACATCCCGGCTGTCGGGCTGAAGACTTGTGCTCCAGAACTAGCCGCACCTCTAGCCAAGCTGTTCCAGTACAGCTACAACACTGGCATCTATCCGACAATGTGGTAAACTGCCTGGGTATGCCCTGTCCACAAAAAGTAGGACAAATCCAATCCGGCCAATTACCGACCCATCAGTCTACTCTCAATCATCAGCAAAGTGATGGAAAGAGTGCTATCAAGTGGCACTTGCTCACCAATAACCTGCTTATCGATGTTCAGTTTGGGCTCCGCCAAGACCACTCAGTTCCACACCTCATTACAGCCTTGGTCCAAACATGGACAAAAGAACTGAATTCCAGAGGTGAGGGGCGAGCGACTGCCCTTGACATCAAACATCAAGGCAGCATTTGACTGAATGTGGCATCAAGGAACCTTTGTAAAACTGAAGTCAACAGGAATCAGGGGGAAATCTCTCCACTGGCTGGCGTCATACCTAGCATAAAAGAAGATAGTTGTGTTAGTTGGGGGTCAATCATCACAGCCCCAGAACATCGCTGCAGGAGTTCCTCAGGGCAGTGTCCTAAGCCCAACCATCTTCACTTGCTTCATCATTGACCTTCCCTCCATCATAAGGTCAGAAGTGGGGATGTTCGCTGATGACTGCACAGTGTTCAGTGCCATCCGCAACTCCTCAGATAATGAAGCAGTCCATGCCTGCATGCAGCAAAACCTGGATGACATTCAGGCTTGGGCTGATAAATGGTAAGTAACATTCGTGCCACATAAGTGCCAGGCACTGACCATTTCCAACAAGCGAGAGACAAACCACCTCCCCATGATATTCAACGGCATTACCATTGGCGTATCCCCCATCATCAACATCCTGGGGCGGGGGGTCACCATTGACTAGAAATTTAACTGGATCAGCCACATAAATAATGTGGCAACAAGAGCGGGTCACTCTGGAATTCCCTCCCTAAATCTCTCCGCTTTCCTCGCCTCATTAAAACCCATTTTTTTGGTTAAGCGTTTGGTCACCGCTCCTTATATCTTCTTCTTTGGTTTTGATGTTGATTTTTGTCTGATTACACATTTGTGAGGTGCTGGGACATTTTTCAAATTGAAAGAGCTATATAAAGGCAATTTGTTGATGGAAGATACGGTAAATTGAAAATATCGATCGTGTATTATTCTGTAATTTTACATAAATCTTAAGTTTTACAGGCTAACCTAAAAAAGATAACCCCTAATTTTAGTTTAGTTCAAAGCTAAGATACCGATTATAAACTAGAGAAATCCTACATGAAATTTACGGTCCAAAGGGCATTAATCTCTCCATCCCACATAAAACTTTAGATAAATCTCAATAAGAGCCACCAACAGATTCTACCTTTGCAAGGGCATGGTAAGGTCCAGATTGTCAACCACTTTTTAAGAAATGTGAATAAACATATTCTTAAAAAAAAACTAGGGGAAAAATAATCACTGAAAGATTGTGCTCCTGATCTCTATCCAGTGACCACTGCTGGATGTGTAGGTGTGTGTTTGGTGTGTCAATGTGTGGTGTGTGTGTGTGTGGAGTTGAGTGTGTGTGTGGTGTGTCTGTGAACTTTGGATAAGGATAGGATTAGATTTGGTTGTGATGTTCCTGGGGATGAATAAACTGTCCGCAATCACTGCCTAGGATGGCTCATGAATAATGATCATCTGTGACAATAGAACTGTATCCTACAAGTAAGGGGAGGGAAGAAAACTAGAGCAAAATAGGTGGAAATTTAAAGAAAACGAAGAAAGAAACCTTCATGCAGACAGCAGTTAATTTTATTTGAAAAGACGGCACCAGCTGTATCCAGTATTAGCCTACAATCCAAGCGGATCGCTGCATCCCATCAGGCAAGATGATTTCCTTGTCTGTGAGCAGCAGTGGCAAAAAGAGGATGGGGGGGGGGGGGGAGGCGGGGAGGAGACATGGGAAGACATATTGTCTTTTCTATGGGAAGTGACTGATTCATTGCCTGGGGTGTACTGAGCACACTGCAGCATGACTGAACATCCACATGTCATGTCTGCACAGACCCACTATTAATAGTGTCCAATTAAGGCTTCGGAATTAGTTTTGTCTGCACCTATATTGGGCTCTATCATGTTAAAGAAATTAAGGTACTGAAAAAAAAACATACGCTGAACTCTATTTCACACATTTTTTTTTAAGGAGGGCATGTCCCTTTTTGTAATCCTGCTTCTGTATTTCACAACTCGTTAAAAATATTCTCACTTGTCCTGTGAAGTTGTAGTGAGTGTCTTCAGCCACACAACTGGTGTGGTGACGAAGGGAGGGAATCCTCCTCCCAACTGAGTTGCAGTTTTTCCATATGGTGCAAGACTTGGGGAGACCCACGACATACCTGGTTGGAGAAGTCAAGCATCAGTCACCACTGTGATGTGAAAGGTGTATCTGCTGTGCTTAGAAGTGCACTCTGGTCTTCGTTTTGCATTACCCACCGTTGGAAATACATATATCATCACCCCATCACATGTTTGAGTGCTGCAATAATTGATCAGTTCTCCCTGTCTCTATTTAAACAGTTGCCTACGATCTGGCTGCTGTTTTTTCTCTCCCTTCCTTCCCCTTTTGGTCACCGGCTGCTTGTGCAAAATGACAATGTAAAATTGGGGGAAAAAAAACATTTAATTTCTTTACCTCTCATTTGCAAATTTTGGGAAAGGCACAAACTCAATGGCCAATACGTACAGCACTTTGCTAATGGCAAGAAGAAACAATGGCAAAACAATAAAGTCACCAAATAAGATGACACATACCATCAGTGAGTTAGGTATGATTTAGGCTCACCAGTGATCTAGAAGTGGCGCTGATAAAAAATCTAATACCAAATTTTCATGAAGGAAAAAATATTTTATTTTATCTCTCATTTAGTAGTAAGGGGGCTGAAATTCTTGTCCTTGTTATTTTTAAACAAAGAAGCAAGTATGAGTGAAAAATAGTGAAATACTAATTTTGCGATAACTATTTAGCTTAAAGTTGGGACTACCTTTCTCATACAATTTCTCGTGTCTATTATCAAATATCTGTATCTTCCTGTATTTGTTCACTTGCTAGTGTGTATATCTATTATTTGCCACGATAGCACCATTTTCTTTTATCGTTTGGAAGTAACAATAGAAAAAGTTTAAAACATTGGGGTGTGTTGAGCTTGTATTCTGTTGTGACCATCGTGCCGAACAATTTTCTTCTTCCTCACTAGTTGAGTTCTGCTTTCCAATTCGTTATTTTGTATTTTTATTAATCACCAATTATACTGTTATAAGACTACCGCTAACAAACTTGCTGCCATTGCAGCTAAAAATGCTGAAACGACCAGTCTCCAAGTTTGATCGATATGGCAGAGAGAGTCCAACCAGGACTCAGGAACAACTAAGTGGTGACATTAAGAAATGAGCGACAGGATATGGGACAGACTGGCTGTATGCCAGTTTCTCAGTACTTAATACTTCCATTTTATGCCTGGTATTTTCTAAAATTTTATGTCTGGCATTTTGCACCGGTCAACAAGACACAATTGTCAGAACTGATTTATTACATATTATGACTCAAGATTCTGGATCAAATTTTAAATCCTCTTTCTTATCTACAGATCTCTTCACTGCCTTATACCAACATACCTCTGCAAAGTTCTTCCGTCTCATCCTGCACGGCTCCTCCTCCCCTTGACAACACAGCCTTCAGCCACTGTGGCCCCACGCTTAGCAATATGGAGCCCAAATTTCCACACGATAAAAAACGGGCGCCCCTCCGAGCTGGGCGCCCGTTTTTCGCGCCTAAAACGGCGCGTAAAAAAAACCTCGCGATTCTGGAGCGTTCTGCAGCTCCTTGTCTGCCTGGCGCGGCGCCCGGGGGGGCACAGCCTACACTCGCGCCGATTTTGTAAGTGGGAGGGGGCGGGTACTATTTAAATTAGTTTTTTTCCTGTGGGCAACGGTGCGCGTGTGCGTTGGAGCGTTCGCGCACGCGCAATGTGAAGGAAACATTGGCACTCGGCCATTTTTGTAGTTCTTTGTAGCTGTTTAATTTTTGAACATTTTTAAAATAAAAGCACATTGCCATCAGCACATCAGCACTTGCAGCCTTCTCATTGTCTCCCCCCCGCCCCCCCGGCGGGAAGAACGGGCGCCTCCCCCCCCCCGTGGGAAGTACGGGCGCCTCCCCCCCCCCCGCGGGAAGAACGGGCGCCTCCCCCCCCCCCGCGGGAAGAACGGGCGCCTCCCTCCCCCCGGCGGGAAGAACGGGCGCCTCCCCCCCCCCCGCGGGAAGAACGGGCGCCTCCCTCCCCCCGGCGGGAAGAACGGGCGCCTCCCCCCCCCCCCGCGGGAAGAACGGGCGCCTCCCTCCCCCCGCGGGAAGAACGGGCGCCTCCCTCCCCCCGGCGGGAAGAACGGGCGCCTCCCCCCCCCCCGCGGGAAGAACGGGCGCCTCCCCCCCCCCCGCGGGAAGAACGGGCGCCTCCCCCCCCCCCATCGGGAAGAACGGGCGCCTCCCCCCCCCCGCGTGAAGAACGGGCGCCTCCCCCCCCCCCATCGGGAAGAACGGGCGCCTCCCCCCCCCCCCGCGGGAAGAACGGGCGCCTCCTCTCCCCCCCCGCGGGAAGAACGGGCGCCTCCTCTCCTCCCCCGCGGGAAGAACGGGCGCCTCCCCTCCCCCCCCCCCGCGGGAAGAACGGGCGCCTCCCCCCCCCCGCAGGAAGAACGGGCGCCTCCCCTCCCCCCCCCCGCAGGAAGAACGGGCGTCTCCCCTCCCCCCCCCCGCGGGAAGAACGGGCGCCTCCCCTCCCACCCCGCGGGAAGAACGGGCGCCTCCCCTCCCCCCCCCCCGCGGGAAGAACGGGCGCCTCCTCCCCCCCCCGCGGGAAGAACGGGCGCCTCCTCTCCCCCCCCCGCGGGAAGAACGGGTGCCTCCTCTCCCCCCCCGCGGGAAGAACGGGCGCCTCCTCTCCCCCCCCGCGGGAAGAACGGGCGCCTCCCCTCCTCCCCCCCCCGCGGGAAGAACGGGTGCCTCCTCTCCCCCCCCGCGGGAAGAACGGGCGCCTCCCCTCCTCCCCCCCCGCAGGAAGAACGGGCGCCTCCCCTCCTCCCCCCCCCGCAGGAAGAACGGGCGCCTCCCCTCCCCCCCCCGCAGGAAGAACGGGCGTCTCCTCTCCCCCCCCGCGGGAAGAACGGGCGCCTCCCCTCCTCCCCCCCCCGCAGGAAGAACGGGCGCCTCCCCTCCCCCCCCCCGCAGGAAGAACGGGCGTCTCCCCTCCCCCCCCCCGCGGGAAGAACGGGCGCCTCCCCTCCCCCCCCGCGGGAAGAACGGGCGCCTCCCCTCCCCCCCCCCCGCGGGAAGAACAGGCGCCTCTTCCCCCCCGCGGGAAGAACGGGCGCCTCTTCTCCCCCCCCGCGGGAAGAATGGGCGCCTCCCCCCCCCCCGCGGGAAGAATGGGCGCCTCCTCCCCCCCCCCCCCCCGCGGGAAGAACGGGCGCCTCCTCTCCCCCCCCGCGGGAAGAACGGGCGCCTCCCCTCCTCCCCCCCCCGCGGGAAGAACGGGCGCCTCCCCCCCCCCCGCAGGAAGAACGGGCGCCTCCCCTCCCCCCCCCCGCAGGAAGAACGGGCGCCTCCCCTCCCCCCCCCCCGCGGGAAGAACGGGCGCCTCCCCTCCCCCCCCCGCGGGAAGAACGGGCGCCTCCCCTCCCCCCCCCCCGCGGGAAGAACGGGCGCCTCTTCTCCCCCCCCGCGGGAAGAATGGGCGCCCCCCCCCCCCCGCGGGAAGAATGGGCGCCTCCCCCCCCCCCCCCGCGGGAAGAACGGGCGCCTCTTCTCCCCCCCCCCCCCCCGCAGGAAGAACGGGCGCCTCCCCCCCCCCCCCCGCGGGAAGAACGGGCGCCTCTTCTCCCCCCCCCCCCCCGCAGGAAGAATGGGCGCCTCCCCCCCCCCCCCCCGCGGGAAGAACGGGCGCCTCTTCTCCCCCCCCCCCCGCAGGAAGAATGGGCGCCTCCTCCCCCCCCCCGCGGGAAGAACGGGCGCCTCCCCCCCCCCCCCCCCCCCGCAGGAAGAACGGGCGCCTCCCCCCCCCCCCCGCGGGAAGAACGGGCGCCTCTTCTCCCCCCCCGCGGGAAGAACAGGCGCCTCTCCCCCCCCGCGGGAAGAATGGGCGCCTCCCCCCCCCCCGCGGGAAGAACGGGCGCCTCCTCCCCCCCCCCCCCCGCAGGAAGAACGGGCGCCTCCTCCCCCCCCCCGCGGGAAGAACGGGCGCCTCAGGCTGACTGCAGCATTCTCCGTGCCTGAAGCACTTTCACACAGGTAAGAAGATGGTTTATTTAATCTTTTCTTTGCTTATAAATGTTTATTCAGGTTGGATTTATTTGTATAATATTTGTAGAAGTATAAATAAGGATTTATTGTAGAATTTAATGACTTCCCTTCCCCCCCCTCCCGCCCCCTCGTTCTGGACACCTAATTTGTAACCTGCGCCTGATTTTTTAATGTGTAGAACAGGTTTTTTCAGTTCTACAAAAATCTTCACTTGCTCCATTCTAACTTAGTTTGGAGTACGTTTTCACTGTGGAAACTTTCAAATCAGGCGTCAGTGGCCAGACACGCCCCCTTTTGAAGAAAAAATTCTGTTCCAAAGTAGAACTGTTCTACCTGACTAGAACTACAGAAAAAAAAATGTGGAGAATTGCAATTTCTAAGATAGTCCGTTCTCCACCAGTTGCTCCTAAAAATCAGGCGCAAATCATGTGGAAACTTGGGCCCTTTATTTCTAAACCCTCCATAACTCTATTTTCATCTCCAACTTTAAAAGCCTTCTCAGTCAGATCCCTTTGCCTAATGTCTCAGTGACCTCGCCTAATGCTCCCACAAAGGCACAGCACCCACTCCTTTTCCAATTTTATAAAATCAGATTTGCGGGTACCTGTACAACCTATCAAAATATTCGGAGGATACCAAGAATCACATAGTTACATAGAAGTGTCTCAAAGTTCACAGGATCTTAACCTTTTTTTAATTGTTTTTGGGATGTGGACAACTCTTCACATGTATTTTATTGCCCATCAAGAGGGCATCAAGAGTTAACAATATACTGAGTGGTACTGAAGTCCTTTTTAGGCTAAATTAGATTACGCTACCTAAAGGATATTAGTTAACCAGTAGGGTTTTTACAGCAATCCAGCAGCTTTCATTTTTTGAATTCAACATCACACTTTGCTTTAGTGGGATATATATTCATGACCTCTGGTTGCTAGTCCAGTATCATAACCGAAGGTTACTGTAACCTTTATGATGAATTCCATGGAATATTCTAGGTCAAATCCCGGCCATAGGGGTGAGTAATGGGATGGATGAATAAATATTCTACTGTTTTGCCTGACTACTTTTGGGTATAAGCGATTATCTATACTCAGCTTTCTTTAAAAATGTAAGTGGTTGGCCCAACTGGATTGATTGAACATGGTCTGTGGAACTAGTGGATTTGACAGACCGAATGCTTTACTCATTGCATAATTTGTTACACGATGGAGTCCCAATTATATGAACTAGTCTTAAAGTGATTGTACCTTAAAGCAGGGTCATTGACAGCAAACAGGTGATATTCCTGCTAACAACAATCTTCAAAGTAAACAAGCCAACCTCCTCCACAGATCTGATGGCAACATGGGTGAACTGCCTTCACCTGTGGCCTGGTTCAGGGAACTGGCACACATGGGGCCTGAAATTGATGGCCTTACCAGCCACTGCCGCCGACATTCCTCTGGTCAAACTGCCCAGTGCCACTTTCAATGTGGCTGGCCTGGAGCGGGCGGGAGGGGAAAGCCGCCAAGAAGCGCCCGCTGACGTCAGCGGATGGCCAAGTCGCGCAACTGAGCTCCCACCCGCTGAGATGCGATATTGTTACGGGCGGAACTCAACGGCAGAACGGGGGTGAACCGCTGGCTGGAGGCTGGTCTGTCCCCGACGGTAAGTAGGAAGATGCTGAAAAAAAGGTTAGTGAACTTTTTGTAATTTATTTCTTTATAGGGACTTACCTGGATGGGGTCCCCTGAAGGTCTTCAAATGTTTTTTTTTGTTGATGCTTTTTCTTTCCAGTTCTTCGACCCTCCGTTGGCCCAACGCCATCCTCGGTGACACTTAGGTGGCAAGCGCCTTTGCCACCGAGATTGGGAGCTCCTGCCAGCTGCCGCCCAGATTGGCGGTGTAAGTTGCTCCTTTGCCGCCCACCGACTTTCGAGGGACCTTTTACGTGAATATCCCGTCCAAAGAACCGCCAGGGACCTCGGCGGCTCTTTGGTGGGCGAAGGCCTTCATCAATTTCGGGCCCATGATTCTCAACTCAAAATAGCATGATGGATGGTGATGCAGAAAACTGGTCGTGCTTCAAATGCCTAAGTCTGCCAGCCTATGTGCTATGACACCCAAATGCCTTGTGACACAATGTCCCTGTGTCTGCCCTGAATTTTGATTGACCAGAGTTGAGGCCAGATTGTACTTTCTTGAACGTTACTTTCCCAAGCTGCTGCACATAAACAAGGCAGACAAAAAGCTACATTGCAACAAAAAAAAAATCCCTTGCTTAAAATTAAGAACAGAAGATCAAATTTTACATTGCAGAACAGATCGAATAGATCAGTGTAAACACCAGGAGATGGGCGTACATAGGGCGGGACTGTTGTGTTCTCCCTAGACTCCATCCACCAAAGAAAAGTGCCCTAAAATTCCCAGTACAATTTCATATTGCACTTTCCAACATCCAGCTAATAAAATTAATTATGTGTTTCTAAATTAGTAGCCCACAGACATGCCAACTCTTCTGTCCCCAGAGATGTTAAACACAACAGCATCCATACTCACATTCATAGATGCACGAGGTATGATCTCATGCATAGTCATTCTTATCCAGGCTCCTTAGCTTGGTAAAATAATATATTGTACAAAGAGCATTCGGTGTCTTTTAACTACACTCTTATTTTATCTGATGGTAACTGCAGTGCAGATTGTATGTAAAGAAATCCTCCACAATGGCCTTCAGATGCACATGTAGTAAGCATGACTGTTGGGAATGTTTGGAAGTAAATTTGCATGTTATTTAAATATTTGAGTCTAAGACCCCTCCGATGGCTGAGCGAATTTATCCATTGAGGGGCTGAGTCTCAGACCTTAGTGCTGAGATTCTCCTCTTCTGCCTACCCCTCCATATCCACCCCAGCCCCGACTCATTGCCCTGTGTCGGAGTTCCTATTGATGCAGTGGGCTTCCAGTGGGATTCTTGCTACCAATGGAGAACCTCTCAGGGTGAAGAAGAGAATCCTGCTGCTGAAACACCAGAAAATTTAGAAAAGAACTTTAAAGGGGCAGAAACGCCCTGAACATCAGGAATCTTGGCCTTTATTGCAAAGGGGATGGCGTATAAAAGCAGGGAAATCTTGCTGCGGTTGTACAGGGTATTGATGAGACCTGGAATACTACTTGCAGTTTTGGTTTCCATATTTACGAAAGGATATACTTGCTTTGGAGGCAGTTCAGAGAAGGTTCACAAGGTTGATTCCGGAGATGAGGAGGATGACTTAAGAGGAGAGGTTGAGTAGGTTGGGCCTCTACTCATTGGAATTCAGAAGAATGAGAGGTGATCTTATCGAAACGTATAAGATTATAAGGGGGCTTGACGGGGTGAATGCAGAGAGGATGTTTCCACTGATAGGGGAGAATAGAACTAGAGGGCATGATCTTAGAATGAGGGGCCGCCCATTTAAGACTGACATGAGGAGAAATTTCTTCTCTCAGAGGGTTGTGGATCTGTGAAATTTGCTGCCTCAGAGAGCTGTGGAAGCTGGGACATTGAATAAATTTAAGACAGAAATAGACAGTTTCTTAAACGATAAGGGAATAAGGGGTTATGGAGAGCGGGCAGGGAAGTGGACCTGAGTCCATGATTGGATCAGCCATGATCGCATTAAATGTCGGAGCAGGCTCGAGGGGCCTTATGGCCTACTCCTGTTCCTATCTCTTATGTTCTTATGTCCTATTGAAGGCCTCAGCTGAGACTGGTCGCTATTTAGTGACCAATGCTGTAAGTGCTCTTAACTGGCTATCAATTGTTGACAGATTAAGTCATAATGCCCCCTTGATTAAATAACTTGACTCGCATACGAATTATGGAAAGTTGAGTGAGGTACAGAAGGCACATGGTGCCATTAGCCCCAAACTCCAGCAAGAAATGCATGCCTATGAGAATAACAAGAAGGGATAAAAACTGGCACAGGAATATTGGCTAGAGACAAAAAAAGAGACATGAGTTTTGCAAGGCTGAATCACATCATACAACACATTCTATATACATCCCAGGGACACCTTATGAAAGAATCCTAACCACAGTCTAATTGCTGGCCTAGTGCAAAACATTGTTAAGTATGCTCTTCAGTACTAAGTACATTGTCAGTATTTTCAAGGACAATGATTGCGTCAGTGCGGTATAAGGATTGTCAGGCACGAGCATTTTTGTTTCCCAGAAGCAGCTGGATATAAGCTCCCTTTTTCGTCAGTCTGCACTGACTCCTCTATATTCGCAAGATCATTGGCTTGTTTTCCCAATACATTATAGATGTCTCAGAGTTTTCCACTAATTCTTCTATTAAATAAAAATTTAATGAAAGTGTTTAGTTTGTAGCAAAATAAATCCTGTACTTATGTAGGGCCTTTATCAGAGCAGAACATCTTAAAGTGCCTCACATAATGAATTACCTTTGGAGTGCAAGCAAATGGACGCAAGGTTGTGTTTTTTTTTGAGAGCACAAACGATTTTCACACAGAATTACTTCGCCCCCATTCCCAGCTATGCACCAACTAAGCTCTGGACAATGACCGTCAATGGCACCCTGAGTTGATTGCTAAGGAATTCATCCCCAGACAACTATTAAACACCTCCCCAATGAGCACGGGGAGAATAGAAAAATTTGATGCTCCAAAAAAAATTAATTAGTCGTCTTCAAAATGAAATTGTAATTGCATGTGCAATGTCCCCAGTACAGAAAATTCACAGCCATGGGAGAGGGTAGAAGATCAAAAATATATTATATTAAATTTGGTACTTTATAACAGCAATACATTTCACGGCCACCTTAGCTTTAACTTTGTTTAGCGAGAAACAGTTTCAGCTGTACTACTGATTATAATAAACTTAAACTGTAGAAATTACCAGAACCACTGATTGCTTAACCTTTAGAGTTAATGATTCGATAAAAAAAATACTACTACAGACCAAATGCAAAAATACAGCTTTTGGAATAAAAACTAAACAGATGACTTTTATTTTTAAATAAATAAGCCACAGACACACGTAATATTCAGACATATAAATATGCCATTATACTTGAGTATAGGTCTAAAACATAGATATTTTCTCAATTCCTTTTGGAAGCATTTTTTTTACTGACTTGTCAGATTTGTGCAGTGCTCAGTTTATTCAACCATAGTGAATTTATGCATAACTCAAGTCAGAATTACAGTCACTGCGGGGTGATATTACAATTAGCAGGCTGGGGTCAGACACCTATTAACTTACATGAAAAAAAGTCTGATACGGGTGCTGTAATTAAATTCCCTCGAGCATTCTTAATGGATTGTATTTGTGCATTTTCTTACATTTAGCTTGCCAAATCATATGGAAATAACAAGAGGCTAAATTTAACTAAATGACAGTCTACAGTACGATTCATATGAAAATCTGAGCCATTTAGATTTTTTTTCAAACAAACTAGTTATTGGATTATTTTCAAATCAAAAGAGTTCTCCACCCAAATAACCAATAGACAAAATGAATTCTACTTATTTCCACAGACAACATAACATAAAAAGTATCAGCAGATTACACGAATACCTTGTAATTGGACCATGTCCAACAGATCTAAAATTGTTGAGCTAGCATAATTGTGCAAACTCTACAACCAGGAAATACCCATCATACAGATAGGGCATTTCAAAAAATGCTGGATGTTTATTGGAAAACCTAACTTCCCTATCACCCCCCTCTGCCTAAAATGAGCACCAAACATCAGTCTACACAAATTCCGTACAAATATATACTTTGTCCAGTCACTGAAATCTGGTGTATAAAACCATTTCTCATTCATTCATTCCCACTGTACAAAATGTTTCATCCAAGCATTATGGGCCCGAATTTGATGAAGGCCCCCGCCCGCCCAAAGGTAACCGCCGAGGTCCCTGACAGTTCTTTGGGCGGGGCTTTCATCAGCAAGGTCCCTCGAAGGTCGGCAAAGCAGTGATGTATGCCGCCAATCTGGGCAGGAGCTCTCATTCTCGCCGGCAAATGCGCTTGCCGCCCAAGTGCCGCCGAGGATGGAGTCGGGCCCACGGAGGGTCAAACACCTAAAAAAAAATCTGACGACCTAAAGGGGACCCTATACAGCTAAGTCCCTGTAAGAAATAAATTAAAAAAATATCACTAACCTGTTTTCCCCCAACTTCACACTTACTGTTGAGAACAGGGCAGCCTCCACACAGCGGTCCACCGCTGTCCTGCTGCCGACTCCCGCCCGCATGAATATGGCACTGGGCGGTTCGAGCAGAGGAATGTCGGCGGCAGTGGACGGTGAGTGCATCAATTTTGGCCCCTATATATTTTCCTATTGCACGTATTAAATTGTTTTCTAATTATCTACCTTTGAATACATAGCATAACTAAATATAATAAAACTGTTAACTTTCAGCTATTGGCAACAACACAATTTCGAAGTACTAGTCGACTTCCCGTGGCGTTGCACACTGGCAGTCAAGCCGTCTTCAGGTGAAGCGGGGATTAAGGTCAGGAATAATGGCACCAGAACTCGCAGATATAATTTAATCTCCATTTTAAAGCTATACATTCTGTCCTTACTTTTATGTAATATATAATGCTTTGATTTTATATTATTTGATAGTTAAATAACAAAATATACGGCATGTTGGGAAGTATAGTAGAGTACAAGCTAAGGAGCTGGGAGTTGCAAAACTGAGGTACCAAAGTACCACTGGCAAGTTTGCATAGGCAGTTTCCATTATAAATGTGGACATAGGAATTTATAATGGGAAAAAGTTGACACAAAACATAGTAAGATTTGCAGACAGACACAAGATGCAAGGGGACTGGGGAGTGCAAAAGCTTGTTTCATGTTCAACCCTGATTAATGGGGTAAAAGTCTTTCTGCCTGCTAGCTATAAGGGCCCTAGAGGAAATGGTCTGGGTAGTCTAAACTCAGTTGCTAATAGATGACTGATAACACAAAAGTACCCACAATTTGGCTAAAATTGTCAACTGCCTGTGCCTGGTACAGGAAGTGGAAATGTCATACTAGTTCAGTTAAGGGAGAATTATAGAATGGCTACAGCACAGAAGGAGGCCATTCGGCTCGCCAAGCCCATGCCCGAGCCATGGGAGAAAAAAAACTGAGCACCATAGCCTTCTCATACACGTCCTAGTGGCTAACTCAGAACTGCGTTGGTGATAGTCTGGGAGCAGCATGTGTATTCGTTGCCCTGTAAGGCTCTTTCATACAGGTATCAGTGGGGTGTTTGCACCGCCAGTTCCTGAAGAATGAGCTCTCTGCAGCCAACTGCAAGCCAAATGTGAAACTGCTGGATCTCCCGGAAAAAGAGCTGCATTAAGTCTGTGGCCTAAGGAAACCAAAAGACTAGAGAGAAGATAGATTCATACATTTAAAAAAAACAAGGCCAGATTGGTTCTGTCTGTCAGAATTTCCATTATGTACTGTGGTGCAGCAACGCAATTGGTGCCCTTAAAGGATGAACCAGAAATCTAAATAAAACAGTTGAGCAAAAATATATTTAAGCATACCACTTTCATAGATTTTTGTTACATACAAAGTCACAATCTGTTCCTGACAGGGCATCTGTCCTAGTACTGATGCTCTTATTACAGTGTACACAAATTTGGTTTTAACAGTTTAGTTTGTCCCAGCCTATTGCATGTAACAAGTACTGTGACCAGAACAGGTTATTCACCAAACAAGAATTGCTTGTACTTTCAAATGCAGCCTATGTCGTTCACTGGACAGGAGGATACAGGTTGACCTTCCACCCAGATTTAAAGAGAGAACTAGACTAGACACGATCACATTACACAGTTTCCAAATTTCCTTCAGGTTGGGCGTGACTGCTGAAACAAAATCATTTTTGCTCTGTTGCAACAGGGCTTCCCATTTCAAACCTGTTTTATCATCTTAATCCAGCCTAGCAATTCTGATGTTGACTCGAGCAGAAAAAATGTCATTCTCTCATGCATATGTGGGTGATAGTGATGAATCCCGGCTGTAACTGCAGATTAGCAAATTTCATATATCGTTCAGTTATCACGGACCTAAATTAACTCCTTGAGAGCGACCACCTTCTATTACATTGCTAAATTCAATGAGTTGGAGAAAGCTGAGCTGGAGAATCTACTAGGAAAGTAATGCTTTACGGTCCTCTTCTAAAGTACATTCTATGTTGATAAGGTCTTAGTTAAACTTTCTACACTAAAACCCCAAGCTATGTTCACAAATTAAACATAATTTTTTATATTTGTAAATAGGCAAGATTTGGAAATGAAAAGGATAAATGGGCCCGAACTTGATCAAAGTTAAGGCCCGCCGAAGTGCCGCCCAAAGGACCGCCGAGAGACCTGCCGGTACTTTGGCCGGGAGATTCCTCAAAAAGATCAGCAAAAAATTGACTTACGCCCTGAATATGGGCGGCAGCTCCCAATCTCGGCGGCAAATGCAATCCTCGCCAAAGTGCCGTCGAGGATTGATTTGGGCCCAGGGAGGGGGGGGGGGGGGGAAACACATAAAAATTAAAATTTACACAAAAAAGCCATTGGAAAACCTTCAGCGGACCCCATCCACCTGAATTGCTGTAAAAAAAAAAAATAAAAGAAGTTTACTAACCATTTTTTGCAGGTCTTCAGACTTACCGTTGGGATTAGACCTGCCTCCACGCAGCGGTCCTTCCCCCTGCTGCCGCCGACTCCCACCCGGGGGAATCTGGCAGCTCGGCGGGCAGGAGGACACTTATATGCCTTGTGTACTAGCGGACGTCAGCGGCCGGTTCCCAGAGGTCCTCCCCTCCCGCTGGCGGGAGGCCTAGCGGAAACTGGCACTGAGGGGAGACCGCCCAAAAAAACTCAGCGGCAGTCCACCAAGTTCGGGCCCAATTTGTTGTTTGTCACCATATTGGGAAATTTTGGGTCAGACTAAATCCCTGGATGACTCCATTCTAAAAATTGTACTTGGGCATTATAACTAATCCTTTGTATACCGTGGACTGTACATAATCTTTCTAGGACCAACAGCAAGTGTTGGTTGGCACAGCTTTCCGTTTGGCATTGGAAAACCATCAACAATTGACCTGGATGTGCCAAACTTGAGATCAATAAGGAACTCTAAAGTTAGTTTTAAACCAACCAAATACCTGGAACAAAGCAGATCCCTGGAAGAGTCACACTCCACTTTGCTCCAGAATGAGATTAGACCCTAACTCCGGATTTACGCTGCAAACCGTTTTGCACTGACACTACAGGTGTAATGTAAATCAGCTGATTCCCAATAGAAACTGGCCAATAGATTTTGTATTTTCTTGGTAGAATAATGACATTGTTGAGATGTAAACAGCACATTTCTGACATGCATGCTGTTCTCCTTTGCGTTGTGTTGGTTTCCCCATTCCAGGCACATTTATTCACTTCTGTTCAAGCCATTAAAAAGAACATACATTTATTCCTTTGGCTGCAAGAGAGGATGGCCGGGCCATGATATTTCTGGGATTTCAGACTCCACTGCCAGACTGATTGCTCAATGTAGGTTGGGCAGAGGAAGTGCAGATTGTTCTCTGAAAGAGGATACCACACCACTTTTTGCCGGATTGAGAATCAGTAAAACCTGTCATACATTACCAGAGGTTTCATTATAATCTGGTAAAGAATCCCTGGACTCCTCTCACAAAATTGCCATAAGTTATTTACTGGTTCATCGGTATAAAATTTTCATAAAAATTAGTTCTATTTATGTATGCCCCAGCTCTTGTGCCATATCACCACTTTTGTTCGTTTTCTCCTCCCACATCAAAACTGAGAAACCCTTGAACACCGCTGACAGGTTCAAGGGGCCAAGTTTTGGCCTGAGTTGCTCCTGTTTTTTTGGAGCAACTGGTTTAGAATGGAGTATCTTAGAAATTGCAATTCTCGGCATTTAGTTTGCTCCAGTTCTAGTCAGTTAGAACAGTTTCACTTTGGAACAGAATTTTTTTTTCCAAAAGGGGGCGTGTCCGGCCACTTACGCCTGTTTTCAAAGTTTAGGCTGTGAAAACTTACTCCAAACTAACTTAGAATGGAGTAAATGTAGATTTTTGTACGCTCAGAAAAACCTTGCCTACACTTAGAAAATCAGGCGTAGGTTACAAATCAGGCGTAGGGAATGGGGGGTGGGGGGGTGGTGTTTAAAAGGAAGTTTACAAACATTAAACACTTCAGTTTTACAAATAGAGAGCCATCATCAATAATAAATGATAAATACATCAATAAATCAACCAAAAAATATTAATAAAAAAGAAAAAAATCAATAAATAAAACATTTTCTACTTACCGACTGCAGCACCGGGAGCCCTCCAACAGCGTGCTGAGATTACCCCCCTCAGTGTGTTTCTGTCAGAGTCTCTATCTCTCTGTCTGTGTGTGTGTGTCTCTCTCACTCTCTGTCTGCCAGTGTCTGTGTTTCTGACAGCGAGAGGGGGGGGGGAGGAGGGGGAAGGAGAGAGGGGGGAGAGAGGGAGGGAAAGAGAGAGGAGGAGGGGGAGAGGGAGGGAGGGAGAGGCGGGAGGGAGAGAAGGGAGCGAGGGGGAGAAGGGAGGGAGGAGGAGAAGGGAGGGAGAGGACAGAGAGAGGGATGGAGGGAGAGAAGGGAGGGATGGAGGGAGAGAAGGGAGGAATGGAGGGAGAGAAGGGAGGGAGGGGGAGAAGGGAGGGAGAGAGGGGGTGAGGGGAGGGAGACTGAAGGGAGGCCAGGCCCGGCCGGGCCCGACTTGATTTAAAAGGTAGGTGGCCAGGGGTCAGGTCGGGTTGGGTCCGGGGGCGGGGGAGGGAGTGGGAGTCGGGTCCAGTCCAGGGGAGGGGAGTGGGAGTCTGTTCGGGTCGGGTCCGGGGGCAGCGGGGAGTGTCGGGTCGGGTCCGGGGGCGGGGCGGGGTAGCGGGAGTCGCGTCGGGTCCGGTCTGGGGAGCGGGCATCGAGTCGGGTCCTGGAGCGGTGGTCGGGTCCGGTCCGGGGGGAGTCGTCGAGTCAGGTCGGTTGGGTGGAAGCAGGAGCTGGGCGTGGGAGGTGCAGCCTGATCCACGCAGCCCCAGTGAGGCCTTTCGGGCAGGGCTAGGGGCTGCGTGCTTTGGGCCCCTCCCACACAGTTTTGGGCGCCTGGAGCTACTGCACATGCGCGCCCACTGTAGCACTGTTTTCAGCGCAGGGACCTGGCTCCACCCCCCACAGCTTGTGCTGCGCCGCGCCCAACTCCAGAGGACCTGCAGGGAGCCGGAGAATTGGTAAGTATTTTTTAGGCGCACATTCCGGCGCGAAAAACGGTCGTCCAGGTCGGGGCTACGCCGTTCTAGGCGCGGCCCGAAACTTGGGCCCCGAGTGTCTGCAGTGAGTCAAACTGACAAGCTGGGGGAAGAGGTGCTAAGTCTACTGTGGTGACATAGCATAGTTCAATCATTCATTTTCCTATACAGACACGAACATTAAAAAAAGGTTTGTTTGACTGAACTTCAGTATACCATAAAAAGATTCTTCTCAGATTTAGATACAATTTTAAACCACTGGTTTACACAGTCCCTTACTGATCTCCCAGGAATTGAAGCAAACAGTGCAAATGTGCTTGATGGCTCAGCTGTTAACTGTCTTGCCTTTCTTAGCTGGGATCACCTGTTTTATCAGTCAAAATCTTAACTGGGTCATACTTAATCCTATTAGAGATTATTATGTCAATTCCTAAATTCCGTCGCACAATCTGAATGCTTAAATCACCCAACCTTGTAGTAACTGGTACAGGCTTCCAAGGCACCCTCATGGGAAAAGGAAACTATTCTGTAGGCTTAACTTAACAAATCTGTTAGCGCTGCTCTGTAAATGGTAAAAAAATGCACATCTGTTTTATTCTGAAGGGGGCTTAAGACAAGTCATGCTTGCCTGTCCATATTTTCTATGAATATCTGTTCAATGACTCACCCATATGCACTGAAATATTAAAACATATTTCCTATCAAAGCGAGAATGAAGCACTTGAAAACTCCAGTCATTATTTCATCATAATTAATTGAAACCTACCTAATTCTAAGTACAGCAGTGGGATGTGTGTTAGGCCTATCTGTGTACTCCTTCATCTCCCAAGTTAGAGGAACAGGACACAACAACGAAAAAGCCTGCAGTATCCAAAACATTTCTGTGTGCTTTTTGCAGAAAATAAAAATTACATGATTTTTTGGACCCTTGCTGTCCTGTTGGACCGTTACCATGCTGTACCAGACTGAGTAGGATGTGAATTCAGATCCACAACAGCTTTCAAGGTCTTCCATTCTTCACAGGAGAATTAACTTGGATCTCTCTTACACAGCTCCTCGAGTCGCATTGGCAGAGGCCTGGGAGAAAAGTATAACCCACCCTTTCAATTGGGTTTTGGTGTGTGAGACTGGAAGAGGGAAATATATTCCAACTTGTCTTTGTTCTTATCTTTTTTTTCAACAATATAAGAAAAAGTTATGATTTCAGTGGTTTAGAATTATCATTTTAGTTAAAAGAAAAAAGGTTATCATTAGTTTTACTTAATGTGATAGCACAACTATTGTGTCCATACATTCCCTTCTTAGCTGGTTGTCTCTACAACCGTGCATTCTCTCTGTTTGGGAAAATAAACGTTTTAGTCGCAGACTCCATTCAAGGATTTTGGCAACATCAGCAACAAAATACAAACTCATGCTAAAAGCCTTGAAGTGCAGTAACAGAAGAGCACCTAAAGTCCCCATTCGACACACCAATATCCTGGCATTTGAACCGTAGGGTTTAATAAGCACAGTTGCTTGCTGACAATACTATGCGATAGAATCATAGGCATGGGGTAGAAATATTTGTGAAAACATGTTCACCTGTCCCAGAGAATACATAGTCCACATGCAACTGAAATACGTCAGATGTACAGGCACAATTTTGGTAAAAAGATAACTTTTCAGTTTCCAAAATTATAATCATGCCAATCTAATTTTTCTTGATCAGCATACTTTTACCCCGTTTAACCCAAACTTCAGTCAGCTTCCTTCGTCAGATGTGAGGGTGCATCTCTGGATTGTGGATTTCAACATTATGATAGTGCTTGCTACTACAAACTGCTCCAACTGCAGTTGCAATCTAGCCAGCAGCTAGAAAATCTTGAGTAAAATGTTTTTATTATAAATGAAGTCAATGGAGAAGAACATTGGGCGGGGTGTATAATAGGCGGCTAAATCGATATCGCTCATTTTACATTATCGTCGAAAGTCAAAATTACCCCAAAGTTTCTACACGAGTTTTTAATGGGTGTATCACATCTCATCTTCCAATGCTATAAAAAGGGTTAAATGGAGGTAGGGAATGCATGTGTGCACAGTATTTTGTTTTATCGACCTTCGTTGACACGCTTATTTTGTATTGTTACTAGGAGCTCCTGAAATTATATAGTATAGAAAAAGGTTGAAGAAAAATAATAAAACATTGATAATTATGAAATGGGTTTAAGCAATAAAAAGATTTCATGGTACATTAACCATATGCATAGGCTTCTAATTTATATTCAGTCCTCTTCCCAATGACTCAGTGAATTTATCTAGAGTAGCTGAGCCATAGAGACCTGGAAAGTTCTAGGTTTGTCCTGAGTTAGCTGATCTAGGCTAAGGCAACAGAAGGGGCACTACAATTAGACTCACCGTCCCTGGGCTAGGGTCAGCTAGGGTTCCTGCTCCTGATCATTATTCGGTGACCATGGCTGAAGAATGCAAGTGTATAAGTCAGGTGAGGATCTGACTTTGCTTTGATGCATCCCGCGGTTGAACAGGCTGCAAAGATTTACTGTAACTGGTCACACATGACTTATGGCGCACTGGCAAGATAACAGAAGGGAATTGGCAGCAAGATCCGTCAGGAGAGATGGGAAAGGGTGACACGAGGGGAACAAATGACCAATCTGCAAGTTAATATGTATTTTCACATATCAACTGCAGGATGCAGATCAATATGACAGCTTTTAATCATCTATCCAGTTAACACAAATCGACAATTTATTTTAATCGTGTTTTAAAATATTTTAAATTTCCAGTAAGTGTGCTTTTATGCTGGGTAAAGTGGGTGACTGAGGTTTATTTACTGATCACGATATGTCTGGATGCTGTAAATTATTTCAACATCGCAAGTGGTCCATCAGCCTCTTCCCAATAAAAATAATCATGAAACTCACAGGTGGATGTGGGCGCTAGCGGTTGGCCAGGCAACACAAAGCACTCTATTTATCCTATCTTTTTTTGATAATTTTCGCCAGAATATTTTTTCCTAAGTGCTTGTAAAGATATGTCTGAATTAAACTCGCCAAACCCAAAATTGTTTTCCACAATGTTTTCCCAGTACTTTACTGATTTTCATCTTTTTGTATTTTGTTGAACTGAATGTCATTTTTCCTTCTTTACACCAATCAAACAGTTGAGTCTGACAAGAGCACAAGGGTCATAAAGGCAAAGGCCCATGTTTAGACTTAAGGCCACTGATTTAGAATCAATAGCAGACATAGATTAAATAATGAAACACACACACACATACACAATGAATCATGTGCCTGACCATAGCAAAGCTAAATGATGCAACCATGCCCTTGCACATTCTGCGAAGAGTGCAAACATCCACTCGGCATTGCAGTTTAGTGGTACGGAAAGTGTATGCATTTATACAGCACCTTTCATATATTAGGACATCCCAGAGAAATTTACAGTAAATTCATTATTTCAAAAATGTTGATTCTGCGGTTTTGTAGGCAACCACAAAGACTTTAAAAAAGTTATTTCCAACCTAAAGCAGCCTGAAATTTAGCACGAGGTCGAGCAGTTTACCTCATTACATCCTTCAGTGCAATTTATCACTGTCAAATGCACACACACACTTGTAATGGTGTTTATACTTTGAATGATCAATTTCTTGGATATTTTTTCTGATCAAACAAATGAAAATTATTTTGAGTAAATTTTAAAAAACATAAAAACACACATTGACTTAAAAAGCAAATTTTGCAGCCTTAAGTGAAACACAACTCAAAACTGCAGGCTCCTCCAGTAGCTCACTGAGCAGATGCAGCACAAAACGTGGTTCTGGGAAGATCCCAGGTTTGATTCCTCTGGTCTGTGCTGAATTAATTCATCTCATTCACGACACAACAACTGACTTCAGTGTCCTTAGGCTTGGGAGGGAGAAAAAACATTAGCCAGGGTAACTGTTCCTGATTGCTAACCACTGAAGAGCACATGTTAGCTGAAGGCTAGATCTTGCACAGCTATGATGCCCTCCAGAGCTAAACAGCCCATCGACACACACAGACATTGTTCGCACATGAAGAATAATCACTTGGGCACAATACTGAAGGACTGCCAGGGCACATGGAACTGTATCCTAGCATGAGTCACCCTCAAGGTAAGGAGATAAAACTAAAGAATAAAAATGACACAGTCCAACCCAAATGAAAGCCAACCTTTTCAAATGATCATAGATAAATACAATTCAACGGGTGCTTAACTAAAGCTAAAATTCAGTTGTACTGAAAAGCTATAGAGAACTTACTCTTATGGCAAGACTTTTATAGAATAATAGTACTAGACTTTATACACCTACAAAATACTACACATAGGGCATAATGCTATATGATTCAATATTTGTAATAGATTAGTTACAGTAATAATGCAACTTAGAAATTACGGTAAGATAGCCAATAGATTTTTCAATTACAACCCCTGAAATAGAAACTGCAATGTAGAAACAATTTTGCTGGGTATCCTTCCTAAAAGTGCAATACTTGAAACTAGGCCATATTTCTTTCCCGTTATACTTTAGTTAATCACCTGCTAATTAACAGGTTGCAGTAGAAATGTCTCCAAGTCTGCCTGTTCTACAGTGAATCTCATTTTTCACCATCTTTTCCCCAGTTTTTTTCCCTTAACCTTTTAATCAAATTTAGAGAAACAAGTCTGTAGCCCAGGCAATCATAACCTTTCAAAACCAAAGTGGATATTTGCATCAGCTTAGAAGGGTGGATATGATGAACATGTACTCCCGATGGAGGTGATTATCAGGAAACTATGGGTAAAGTACACTTGATTTTCTATCCATTAAAATGAATCAATTTCTTGAGGTGAGCTCCCAGCAGACAAGGTTCCACCATCAGTGATCCACATTCATAAAATTGGCTCTATGGTATTTACAGGAAAGCTCCCCTCTCTGTGTCTGTATGGTTGCAAGTTCTGACCAACGTGAAGTTATTTTTTTGAAGTTTCTCTTTCATAGAATGCCAGACAGGTGCGAAAATAGATCAACAGCATACATGCGACAAGTAGCAACGCAAATATAGAAGTAGGTTAATGTCTTCCTGGAGGCATTCTGTTGGAAGCATGTAAGGAGGCATAGATTTCAGAAAATAAAACCTCAAGTGTAATCTGGGTGCATATCTGATTTGGACCATGGCATAAGGATAATTTTTCAAAGATGCGCTGTTCCATTTCATGTAGTTGTGTCATGATAATATATATTTTTACATTTTAAACACATACAAATAAAATAGAAATGAGATTTTGATGGTAAATCACTGCTGCAACCCCCAAGGTTATTCAAAATATATATTTTTAAATACTGGTTTAAGAGCTAAAGCTATTCCTTCAGCTAATTAGGTGATCTTGGGGAAAACTGACATTTTCTGATCTTGGTTGCCAAAGGAGTAACAAAATAAGGGAAATGGGGGAATATACAAAATAACTAATATATACACATCGCAAGCATAAATTCATATCTTTGCAGTGTAGTCACTGTTGTAATGTGGAAAACGCGGCAGCCAATTTGTGCGCAGCAAGCTCCCACAAACAGCAATGTGATAATGACTAGATAATCTGTTTTTGTTATGTTGATTGAGGGATAAATATTGGCAATGTCCAACAAACTTGCTGTTTTGGTGCTGTATAATGTGCTGCAAGTTTAATACTGCCACATAAGATATTTTATGTTTCAGACACTGAGTTGCTTCCAAAGTGTTTAGCTGAGAGGAAGTTAGGTCTCATCAAAGAGGGTCAGGCAAGCAGTCTGACAACACAGAGGCAATGGAGGGGGTCAAGAGAGGTGGTGGAGAGATAGAGCTGAGTGTCGGCAAACATGTGGAAGCTGTCACGATGGCTGCGGATAATGTCACTAAGGGTCAGCATGTAGATAAGGAACAGTAGGGGACCAGGAATGGATCCTTGGGGGACTCGGGAGGTAATAGTGTGGTAGTGGGAGAGCAGCCATTGCTAGAGATGCTTTGGCTCTAATTAAATAGGTAAGAGTGGAACCAAGGGACAGCAGTCCCACAGAGTTGGACAATGGAGAAGGGGTGTTGAAGGAGGATCGTGTGATTGATTGTGTCAAAGGGTGCAGTGAGATCGAGGAGGATGACGAGAAATAGTTCTGTATGTAGTGGGGTAGCACAAAAGAGCTGTAAATAGTCTGTGGGCCCTGACAGAAATCTTGACAAAATTAGGTGAGCTGAATGGGACTGAATGGCCTTCTCTCAGCTAATTTTAAGTATATTTCACTCTGTGATATCCTTCTCGGAGCCAAGGAAGTGATGGAGTCATGGTGATTGTGTGCATAATTAGAAGAGCTGTAATATTGAAAAATCATGCACATAAGCAATGAAAGAAATCTCGTCTTTAGTGACTCTATACATTGTTTCATTGTTTTTTAAAAGTTTGCCTTTGCAGGGCTTTTAATTAATGATTAATAATTATTAAAACTTTGATTGATATTAAAAAGGGCCTGATATTTGTAATGCACGACATCTCTAAAGACTACATTCCTTTTTGTAGTGTGATCAGATCAAATGTAATTCCATGTAATTACAGATCCTGATCATTTAAAACATTTGCATTTGTTTTAAGTGTATGACAAAAACGTTCTTATTTGGAAGCAAGGTTGAAGAGAGACATTGAAAATACTTCTTGTGGAATAACACAGTTTATAGGAAAATTAACTTATCCATTATGCACGTGTATAGAACTGAATGAGAGAACTGTATGCTTAAAAAATGTCAGAGTCTGTAAATGCGTCACATAAATATCCTTTATTCCAGAATCAGGTCTCCCATCTGCACCACTTCCTCAAAGGCTGTGTGTTTTCAATGCAGCAATTATATTTGCTAACCAGACAGTTCTTTAGAAATAAAAATGAACTTTGCTATCCAACCATAAAATGCAGACAGTTTATTGAGACTGTCTGGTCAGTTACTCCAAAACCAGACGGTGCATTTCATTCAACAAAACCGCATTAACAAGGGTGGACTGACCCTTTCCTCACCCCTCAGCAGCCAAACACTTTATAGAATTTACGCATATTGGGGTATAAATTTGTCGGCGCCCAGTTTCAGGCATGAAGGTAGCGATGAACCGAGTGGCCCGAGGCCCGATTTCATTAATATTAATTAGGCCAGCTGCCAGAGCCTGCCGTGCCTCCATAGACAGCTCGCCCAACTGAAGAAATTAATCTCAAGCCGCCAGTAGGAGGGGGGAGATCGGTATACTGTGGAGTCAAGGGAGCGCTCCTCTTCTTCCTGGCTTGACAGCAATGATTTTGTTGTATTATACCTTTTGGTTCCTGCCACTTAGCGACCATGCAAGAATTCCATGCCGAGCATGCCCGGTTCCTGCTCCGCGACATAGAATATTGACGAGAGGGCCTAAAATAGGCGTTAGCCCCTCATTTACCCATGTAATGGGCCTAATGTCAGTTTTAGGCAGCAGCCAGCAATGCCTGTAAATGCACCTGACCCAATATCAGGTCAGACGTATTTTAGGCGTCCTTTGGTGGCGGGACGTTCATCCTGCAATTGGTCCGCATTGTGATCATTTTACATCCGTATAACAGGCACAACGGAGTCCAATTTCTACCCCATTGTGTTTTCTCTTTCAATCCCTGAAAACTACGTGGTACCTGCTCAAGAAATAGAGTTGGCACTTCCGTTTGCCATCTGAATAATGAAAGATATGTATTTTTAATTCTTTTGGCTTTGTGGCACAGCTGAGATAAGAAACAAATAATGTCACGTAGACCTGGTACTTTACCAAAATCCTTTGCCAAAATCCAGTGGTTTATTAGGAGCAGCCATTTATCTAGTATGTTGATGATCCTTTCTGGTTATCAATCTAACCTATGCATTTGTTTGTACATGCAACCAATGTGAGTTCTAGGTAGGTGTGAGCTGTGTTAGAATAGGGCAATCAAGCCTAAAGAAGACTCTGTTGATTAAGTTTTTAGGAAGAAACAAGATTTGTACCATCAAAATCATAGATGCATTTAAGGGGAAACTAGATAAGTACATGAAAGAGAAAGGAATAGAAGGTAACGCTGACAAGGTGAGATGAAGTATACTGGGAGAAGGCTCGTGTAGAGTATAGAGTATAGGCCAAATGTCCTGTTTCTGTACTGTAAATTCTATGTAAAATGGTTTCTGTTAAATCTTCTAAAGTTTCCGCAACAGATATTGCAGAGACAACAATGGGAATAATTGATCACAGGCCTAGGTTCAAATGCCAGCCATTACATACTGCAAACTGATAGCACATACAATGCAGCATTGGCAATGTACAGCTGGAAGATAGGAAAGGAGAAATAGGAGAAGAGGGTGCCTTTTCAGGGCAAAAAATATTGAGAATTTGTTGTTCACAAATGACTACTTTTGATTCGCCCGTTTTGCTTTCTGTATTGCTGCAGCAGGCCAAAAAGAATATTTTAAAAGCGACTGAGCAAAGAACCGTACACTTACATATTAAAAAAGTACAACTCACCTCTTCTCCAGAGAGCAAGTTTTAGCAACATTGGTTAGGCACTGCTCAAGCATTCCTCCTCGTGAGTCACTAAAGTGTATCATTGATGGCATGCAATTGTGTGGGCTAGGTCGTTTGTACTCCAAACAGAGACTAGTTTAGAAGGTTGTGCTGATAGAATTAGATGAAGAGGGGTGGGGGAGGAAGCCCATGTGGAGCATAAACATGCACCAGTTGGGCCGTGTGGCCTGTTTTTGTGCTGTAAATTCTATGTAATTCTAGTGTGGATGCAGAGGCTGGAACAATTTGAGAATGGAGTACAAAAAAAACCCATTACAACTCCAACTGCCCCCCACCCCCAACCCCCGCAAAATCTGTGCCACACTAAAAAAGTGAAGCTGCTTTACAAAAAAGTATAAATACGTGTACATGTCAATTGCAGCTGCTGGCTGCAGAATGCACCAAATTCAGTGGTTCCCTTAAGAAGACTAACTCAAATTAGACAGAGAAAGACATTTCTGCAGTGTCCATATTGGTACAGTACAACACAATTCATCTGGGAGTTACAGCACTGCAACTTCCCAGCTGCACATGGTATTTGCAAAAGTAAACAGGCTAAACTTTATTCCTCCATCTGGTAACCTCCATTGGCCTATGCATATATATAAATCTGCACACATAAAATCCAAGACAAACCAGTAAGCCCATACCCATGAATTTTAATGGACAGTTTGAAGCTGTAAAGAACTTTCTAATGCCCCAGAGAAATTACAGTACTTTCCCAGACAAGCTTTACTTTGCCTTCATGCACCAGACATTCCAATGGCATGACTTGCTCAGCGCTGGGGGGAGGGGGAGGAAGGCGGGGGGGCATTGGACGTCTGCCATCAGTTATTCATCAAAACAGATCAATATGAGACATACAAACATTCTCATCCATAATTAAAGGAAATGTCACTAAACTAAAAGTGCGCTTACTGTAAAACAGGATGTTGCGGTTACACTGTATAAAGCCTACATCTTTCTTTTAAAATTCTGTGTTTTTTTTTATTAAATGAATGATAATTTGCTCAATTATATATCAGGCACTAAACACTAGTTTCATTCTAAACCAACTACCGGTGCAGCAAGCCAGAATTGTGCAACTGGGCAATTTTGTTTCAATTTAAAACTAACAGACAGTCAAATGTTAGCATTTGTTAATCTGGCTAGGTTAAGCAGCAGCTGGTAGCAAATGAGGAGCACGCACACATAAATCTATAGACATAAAATCCGAGTGCTCCCAGATATTTACTTTTTGCACTGTAGGCTTCTGGAGTAGGTCTAAGGGACCCTCAATTAATCTGGCTGGGTTAATGCACAATATAGTACACATGCGTATAGGTAACATGTATGTATAGTGCAATTCCATATTCCCAAATTGCTTTGATTCTATTGAGCAATGTAACCCTTTAATTATAGACAGCTGTTTTCCAAACTCTCTTTCATCTGCACTGATTCAATGTCTTTAAAACATTTTTTCTTAAATAAAATAAGTACAGTCCATTAATTTGATTATATTTTGTTTTAAGAAATTTTCCAGCCCATTACAAAACAATCTCTTTCATAAACTGATCCTTGGTAGTAGAACTATAGAAGCTTGCAGCACAGAAGGAGGTTGTGTCCCATCGTGTCTGAAGGTTTCTTAAGTGAAACATTCCAAAACTAATGCCAATGCCCTGCGCCCTCCTCACAGTCCTGTATCTTCCTCTGTTTCAAATATTTATCCAAATTTCCCTTAAAAAATACATGGTCACTGCTTCAACCACTCCCTGCAGCAAAGCTTTCCATGCTCCAACAGCCATCTGTGTAAAGAAACTTCTCTTAACCTCGCTCCTCACTCTTTTAGCGATAATTTTAAATTGATAACCCCTTGTCACTGACGAAATAGTCTTTCCCTATTTACTCTATCAAACACTTCATTTAAAAAAAAATAAAAACCTTCTCAGGAAAATAATTCAGTTTTGCTATTTCTCGGGACTGCTTAAAAGAGTTCACATGAAAGGAAACGTATCTTGGCCATAATAAAAAGAAAAGCAGAGTTTTGCATTTTCAAATGTTTTCATGCTACTTTAGAAATGAATGAGATTCTTTATTACACAGGGAATGTATGCAAGTAGTGTACACCTGCTTTACAAAGCTATCTTTGGAAGCTGTTTACAAAGGTTACAACAGTAATAATGTGTGGTAAGGCTTTCCTTCTGCTTGCTGACACTTGTGGATACAGAATTAAATACCAGCTTTTGTTGGGTTAATATTTTCTGCTCTAATAAAAGAACTGAAAAGGCTTACCTGAAAGTATGCAAAGGAGGTAAATTTGATGGTACATGAAAGAAAAGCAGAAAAAATTATTAGAAGATTAGCTGGACCAATCTGTTTCCATAGTACAATATTTAAAAACATAGGACTGTCTAAACACGATACAGGTGCGCTTTGTCTAATGAATATTTTGAAACAGGCAGATCTTGGTAATCACTCTTGGTAATGCTCTGACTTGTAACATTGCAACTTTACCAGTAAAACAGAAGCTCCTGAGACACAACTGCTTGTAGCCATCTTACAAAGGGGTCTAGGGGAACAGTTTTACATTCTCTCTGAGTGGGGGGGGGGCAAAGATTGGGAGCGAGCCACCCCGGCACACTATGCTATGGAAAGTGATCTCGTTCAGCAGGCAGGATAGTCCATAGTGGGACAAATGCCCACTGGCTATATATAAATTAAACGACTTCTCCCTGACCCTGTACACTGTGGTGGGGCCAGCACTAGAGGCCTCAAGCGAACGCATTCTATCCATTTATACCGGGATGCTACGTCCAAGGATTTGCGGCACCGCTGTATCTCACATTCGTATTATTGTTTACTGTAGGCTGACCTCTTGACATCAGCCAATAATCCAATAATCCTCCAATAACAAAGACGAACAAAACCATAGTTTTAAAACTTTTACCTTGTTACTTGCATTTTATATAGTGCCTTATCACATTGAAACCATTTCTTAACACAATGAATTATATTCAGGAAGCACTGACTATTATTGTGTACCCAAAACAGAATCTTCTGCCTAATGTACAGCTAGGCCATAGAGAAATTCAGCTTGTAATATTGTATTTTTTCATTATGAGTGACGTCATTTTCCCCCCTGTATATGCTCGTCTGGCAACGTGATTAAGAACAGATTTCCCAGTAAGAATTAGCCCCGTTGGGATGCATTATCTGGAGTATTTGACTTGCCAGGGTAGAAATTCCAATCAGCAGGCCTCTCAGACAAACGTTGAATTTGCTTGTGCCACATTCTCCTATATGTTATATTTTTAAACAGGTATTAACTGATTTAAAATAAACAGGTTAACACATGCATTAAAAAACTATTCAAAGGAATGCTGTTGCGTGCATTAAGCGATTATATATGAAGCCCACCAATCACAGAATGTGTATCCTGTATTAAACTATTGCAATCAAATACCCAAGATCCCACCCGGGACCATTTTTATTGGGAAACCAGCCCAGACATCTAGCAGAAAGAAAGAAAGGTCACCAACCGCACACTGAAACAATAAATTGAATGCAACCGTAAAATCTGGACTTCCCCATAACACAACTATGCAGCAGTTCATCTGTTTCTCCAAGTAATCTTTAGAAGTGTGTAATTTTGTTTCAATAGAGTTAAGATCCATACCGTACAGTAAATAAGCAATTGGGGGGAGAAATTCGTCGTGTTCCCATAACAGGCGCAAAGTCGCTGGATTGATCTCTCTTGCGTGTTGGTCCGAAGCTAGGAACATTTAAGCGTTGTCAGCAAGCTTGAGGCGTCAAATGGGTGCCCCACTGCACCTGTCCCTTTGGGTATGACTGCACCTATTTTCTATGTTTAAATCAGCTGGCTTTTACGCGGGATTGGCCATGATGTTGTTTGGGGATCTGGAAAGGGGAGGTGGGGGGGGGGCGGGGAAGGTTGAGCACATTGGCAGTAGGTTGAAGCTTTTTGTCAGCTTCTCCTAGGTCCACAAAAATATTGAAAATTTCGAGCTGGCTTCAGTGGTCCCTTTAAGGATTACTGGTTTGGCTGCTCAATAGCATGTGCAGTGCAAGCTCTGTCCATTTGTACTTCAATTTCACATTTGGGGTCCTCTGAGTTGCTTATTTAAGGAGCCTAACAACTGTTTCAGCTGAGCACCCTGGATAACTAAAAGTCGCCTGAGCCAATATGATATTTCTGGTCTAGATCAACACGAAACTCGGCAACCAAATCTCCATTTTATGGACACAAACTAGGCAACCAGAAATTTAATTTCTCTTGATAAAAGTAGTAGAGAGTATATTGCATAGTTCAAACCTAGCTATACTGAAGGAAGATTCAAAAGGGGACTGAAAGTGTTTCTTGGTGGGTCTTGCCCACAGAAAACACTAAATCGTTTTTGACATAAGAATCGGTATTAATCAGATCCTTGTTTTAAACTGAAATTAAGGACATTGCAGGCGAACCATCAACAACCATAACCACAATTATTTGCAATCTGTAACCTGGATGCCTTTTAAACATATGAATACATTTAAAGTGCGAAGAGACTAACTGCAGAGTGATATTACTGTTTTAAATACAGACTGTGAATGCCTACAAAAGGAATGCCAGTTCTTTAACAGAGTGTTCTGTTTCTTCAGCTTTCCTCTCCTGCTTCCAAAAAAAGGTATTCAATAGCTGTACAGTGCAGATTGGGAGGGAAGGCTTGCGATTGAAGACTGTGCCAAGTTTCCATCTGGAACCAGACCCTTTTATTCGTTGTGGTAGCTTATACAAAAGCCTTATGGTGCAACAAAATGCCATGAATTATGTATTATGGTCTACTGATATTGTAAGTGACGGTGGCGAAGCTGAGATATGAGCACACTGATCTGTACTAGCGAGGGGTACAAGCAAAAATGGGGCAATGGTGCAATATTTGGGGCAGAAATGGAAAAACAGAAACGTGCTACAACTCATGGCTCTGAACGGGAGTGCCAAACTAAACAGAAAGAAGCGTGTAAGTATGAAAATGAGCTCCATACATTTGGGAAGGCTTCTTTTTCCTTTCTCTTCAGTAAGCATATTACTGGCTTACAACTAGTTCTGCCTGTAAAAAATCTATCAGATGTTAAATCTACATGACAACACCCACTTCTCAGATCTCATTTTTTCCATAGAAAACCATAGGCATTTAAAACAAATTGAATAAGGCAGTATTCAATTTTCTTGGGGCTACTCTGGTTATAGTTCAAAGCTGCCCAAAAATTGTAATGCCGTCAATACACGACAGTAAAATCCCTTTGGAAAACACTACACTGTTCCTGCTAAAAACTGTTTAACTACAACAAACAATTTAAAAAGATCCCTCCAATACAACCAGAGATTTCTGTGGTATTTTTGGTGGCATCCTCTTTAAACAAACCTACTGACACCTTATTATGAAAGAAGAAATAATAATTGCATTTATATAGCGCCTTTCATGGCCTCAGGCTGTCCCAAAATGCTTCACAGGCAATGAAGTATTTTAGAATCATACAAACTTACAGCACAGAAGGAGCTCATTCGGCCTGCCGTGCCTGTGCTGAGTCTTTGAAAGAGCAGTCGTGCTTAGTCCCACATCACCGCTTTTTGTCCATAAACCTGTAAATTTCTCATCCTCAAGTACCTGTCCAATTCCCTTTTAAAATTATTTATGGAATTAGCTATCACCAACTTTTTAGCTAGATTCCGACAACTCTCTGAGTGAAAACATTTCTCCTCATCTCCCCTCTAGATCTTTTGTCAATGATTCTGAATCTATGACCTCGAGTTATTGACCCAAATGGAATAGTTTTTCTCCACTCTATCAAAATCTCTCATTATCTAGAACCTCTATTGGGTCACCTCTTAACCTTCTGTGTTCTACAGAGAACAATTATAACTTTTCGAATCTCTCTTCAAAACTGAAGTCCCTCATCCCTGGTAACATGCTACAAAACCTCCTCTGTACCCTTTCTAAAGCCTTTACATCTTTTCTGAAGTGTAGTGCCAATAATAGTCCACAATACTCCAGCTGAGGTCTAACCAGCAATTTATAAAGTTCTAGCATGATCACTTTGTTTTTATATTCTATTCCTCTATTTATAAACCCAAGTAACCCATATGCTTTTTTAATCACTTTATCAACTTGCCTGCCTATTTTTAAGGATTTGTGTATATGAACACCAAGGTCTCTCTGCTCTTCTACACTTTTCAAAATTGTGCTGTTTATAATATACTGTCTTTCCATATTATTCCTTCCAAAGTGCATCACTTCACATTTCTCTGCCATCTGAACTCCATCTGTCATGCTTCTGCCCATTCCACCATCCTGTCAATGTCATTCTGAAACCTATCCTCATCGCTATCTATTATGTTGCCATATTTCATATTATCTGCAAACTTTATAATGCTTCTCCCTACACCCGAGTCCAGGTCGTTCATAAAAATTGAAAAGAGTAATAAACTCAAAAAACTGACTCTTGAGGAACATCACTGCAAACCACCTCCCAGTCTGAAAAATATTCATTACCGCCACCATTTGCTTTCTGTCACTGAGCCAATTTTGTATCCATATCACCGCTTTCCCCTTAATTCCATGGGCTTCCATCATCTTAAGAAGCCTCCTGTGTTACACTTCCTCAAATGCTTTCCAAAAATCCATAGACACAACATCTACTGCACTATCTTGATCAACCTTCTGTTACCTCATGAAAGAATTCAATCAATTTAGTCAGACACGACTTGCCAGTCCATGCTGACTCTCCTTGATTAATCCATGCCTTTCCAAATGAAAGTTTATTTTGTCCCCATCACCAATGTTAGGCTGACTGGCCTGTATTTTCCTGGTTTATCCCCTTTCCCCATTGTTGAATAGTGGCATTAGCAACCCTCCAGTCCTCTGGAACTATTATATCCAATGTGATTGAAAGATTGTGACCAATGCCTCTGCTATTTATACCTTTGCTTCTTTCAGCAACCTACGATGAATTCCATCTGGACCAGATGACTTACCAACTTTCAGTAATGCTAATCTTTTTAGTACATCTTCTCTATCTATTGCTATCCTGTCCATAACTTCATTCTCCCCTTTTAGTGATACCTTCACATCATCTAATTCCTTTGTGAAGACAGATGCAAAATACTCAATTAATACATTAACCATGCCTCTACATGAAGATTTCCCTTTGGGTCCTTTTCTCTGGCTAACCGCTTGCACTTTATATGTTTATAAAATGTTTTAGGGTTCAATTTAATGTTGCATGCAAATCTTTTCATGTAAATTCTCTTTACTTCTTGTAGTAACTTTCCCTCTTGTACTTTCCATAATGTTCCTTGGTATTAACTGAAACTTGCTCATGACATTTGTCATAAGCCTCCTTTTTCTCTTTTATTTTAACTTTTATTTATTTTGTCATTCAGGCCGTATTACCTTTGGATGCTCTACATTTTCCTTTCAAAGGAAAATGCCTAGTTTGTACCTGAACTCTCTCTTCCCTGAATGCCCTCCATTGCTCCCTTACTGCTTTACCCGGCAACCATCTTTTCCAATCTACCTTTGCTAGGTCCCTTCTTAAATCACTGAAATTATCTCTTTCCCAGTTGAGCATTTTTACCTTTGATATTTTCTGATATCTTTCCATAATTACTTGAAAATCGAATTATGTTGTGGTTACTGTTAGCTATATGATCTTCTACTGTAACACATTCCACGCTCTACTTCATTTCTCAGAACCAGACCCAACACTGCTTCCTTCCTTGTAGGACAGAGATGTATTGATTGAGAAAGTTCTCCTGTACACATACCAGAAATTCCTCTCCTTCCCTGCCATTAGCACTTTTTCCCCCCCAGTCTATATTAGGATAATTAAATAAAAACAGAAAATGCTGGAAATACTCAGCAAGTCAGGTAGCATCTGTGGAGAGAGAAACAGAGTTAGCGTTTCAGGTCGGTGGTCTTTCGTCAGCTTTCCAGAATCCACAGTATTTTGCTTTTATATTGGGGTAATTAATGTCTCCTAATATTACTACTCTGTTTTTGTTACATGACTTTGAAATTTGCCAGAAAATTTGCTCATCTACCTGGAGTGTATTAGGGATGGTTTTCTTGACCAATATGTCGAGGAACCAACTAGAGAGCTGGCCATCCTAGACTGGGTGATGTGTAATGAGAAGGGACTAATTAGCAATCTTGTTGTGCGAGGCCCCTTGGGGAAGAGTGACCATAATATGGTAGAATTCTTTATTAAGATGGAGAGTGACACAGTTAATTCAGAAACTAGGGTCCTGAACTTAAGGAAAGCTAACTTCGATGGCATGAGGGGTGAATTGGCTAGAATAGACTGGCAAATGATCATTAAAGGGTTGACGGTGGATAGGCAATGGCAAACATTTATAGATCACATGGATGAACTTCAACAATTGTACATCCCTGTCTGGAGTAAAAATAAAACAGGGAAGGTGGCTCAACCGTGGCTAACAAGGGAAATTAAGGATAGTGTTAGATCCAAGGAAGTGGCATGTAAATTGGCCAAAAAAAGCAGCAAACCTGAGGACTGGGAGAAATTTAGAATTCAGCAGAGGACAAAGGGTTTAATTAGGATGGAGAAAATAGAGTACGAGAAAAAGCTTGCCAGGAACATAAAAACTGACTGCAAAAGCTTCTATAGATATGTGAAGAGAAAAAGATTAGTGAAGACAAATGTAGATCCCTTGCAGTCAGACTCAGGTGAATTTATAATGGGGAACAAAGAAATGGCAGACCAATTGAACAAATACTTTGGTTCTGTCTTCATGAGTAAGACACAAATAACCTTCCGGATGTACTAGGGGATCGAGGGTCTAGAGAGAAGGAGGAACTGAAGGATATCCTTATTAAGCGGGAAATTGTGTTGGGGAAATTGATGGGATTGAAGGCCGATAAATCACCAGGGCCTGATTGTCTGCATCCCAGAGTACTTAAGGGAAGTGGCCCTAGAAATAGTGGATGCATTGGTGATCATTTTCCAACAGTCTATCAACTCGGGATCAGTTCCTATGGACTGGAGGGTAGCTAATGTAACACCACTTTTTAAAAAAGGAGGGAGAGAGAAAACGGGTAATTATAGCCTGACATCAGTAGTGGGGAAAATGTTGGAATCAATTATTAAAGGATGAAATAGCAGCACATTTAGCAAGCAGTGGCAGGATCGGTCCAAGTCAGCATGGATTTATGAAGGGGAAATCATGCTTGACAAATCTTCTGGAATTTTTTGAGGCTGTAACTAGTAGAGTGGACAAGGGAGAACCAATGGATGTGTGTATTTGTCTTTCAAAAGGCCTTTGACAAGGTCCCACATAAGAGATTGGTGTGCAAAATCAAAGCACATTGTATTGGGGGTAATGTACTGGCATGGGTAGAGAATTGGTTGGCAGACAGGAAGCAGAGAGTCGGGATAAACGGGTCCTTTTCGGAATGGGTGGCTAGTGGAGTGCCGCAGGGCTCAGTGCTGGGACCCCAGCTCTTTACAATGTACATTAATGATTTGGATGAAGGAATTGAATGTAATATCTCCAAGTTGCAGATGACACTAAACTGGGTGGCGGTGTGAGCTGTGAGGAGGATGCTAAGAGGGTGCAGGATGATTTGGACAGGTTAGGTGAGTGGGCAAATGCATGGCAGATGCAGTATAATGTGGATAAATGTGAGGTTATCCACTTTGGAGATAATAACAAGGCAGAATATTATCTGAATGGCGGCAGATTAGGAAAAGGGGAGGTGCAACGAGACCTGGGTGTCATGGTTCATCAGTCATTGAAAGATGACATGCAGGAACAGTAGGCGGTGAAGAAAGCAAATGGCATGTTGGCCTTCATAGCTAGGGGATTTGAGTATAGGAGCAGGGAGGTCATACTGCAATTGTACAGGGCCTTGGTGAGGCCTCACCTGGAATATTGTGTTCAGTTTTGGTCTCCTAATCCGAGGAAGGACGTTCTTGCTATTGAGGGAGTGCAGCGAAGGTTCACCAGACTGATTCCAGGGATGGCTGGACTGACATATGAGGAGAGACTGGGCCTTTATACACTGGAGTTTAGAAGGATGAGAGGGGATCTCATAGAAACATGTAAGATTCTGACGGGACGGGACAGGTTAGATGCGGGAAGTTTGTTCACGATGTTGGGGAAGTCCAGAACCAAGGGGCACAATCTTAGGATTAGGGGTAGGTTTTTTAGGACTGAGTTAAGGAGAAACTTCTTCACTCAGAGTTGTTAACCTGTGGAATTACCTGCCACAGAGAGTTGTTGATGCCAGTTCATTGGATATATTCAAGAGGGAGTTAGATATGGGCCTTACAGCTAAAGAGATCAAGGGGTATGGAGAGAAAGCAGGAAAGGGGTACTGAGGTGAATGATCAGCTATGATCTTATTGAATGGCGGTGCAGGCTCGAAGGGCCGAATGGCCTACTCCTGCACCTATTTTCTATGTTTCTCGCTGTTTGGAGCTCTTTAAAAAAACTTCCAACAATGTAACAGTTCCCCCTCTGTTCCTCAACTCAAGCCAAATAGATTCAGTCCTAGAATCATCTAGTATACCTTTCGATTTAGAACTATATCATCCTTAATCAATACTGCCATGCCTCGTTCTCTTTTTCCTTCTCTATCATTCCTAAATACTTGGTAATCAGGAATATTAAGAACCCATTCCTGGCCTTGCTTGAGCAATGTCCCTGTTAATGCAAACACAGCATAATCCCATGTAGCAATTTGTGCCTGCAGCACACCAACCTTATTAGTTACACTACGGACATTGAAGTACATACAATTTCGTCCAATTTGCTACTTTCCTCAATCTGGTCCCTGCAATTTTTGGGATATTTCTAATTTTACTGCTGTTTATATTTCTTCATCCTCTCATGTAATTTCTGCTCCTTTCTGCTATTCTGATTCCCCTCTCCCTGCCAAATTAGTTTAAACCCTCCCTAACAATACTAGCTAACCTTTCAGCGAGAACATTGGCCCCAGTTTTGTTCAGCAACCCATTCAATCTTGTACAGGTGCCCCTTCCCCCAGAACCAGTCCCAATGCCCCAAGAATCTGAAGCCCTCCCTCTTGCACCACTTTTCCAGCCACGCACTTACCTGCACTATCTTACTGTTTCTGCCCTTCGGCGATGGCGGCTGGGCCTCTCCTCCTCAACGGCGATCAGGCCTTCTCCCCTTCAGCGACGATGTGGTAGCCGGTGTGCAACAGTCATCCCACGTTAAAAGAACTCACGCACAGGCATTTTCCACTCCTTACTGTTTCTATACTCACTAGCAGAGGTCCTGTTTTTTAATCTTTTTCCTAACTCCTGGAACTCTGCCTGAAGAATCTAAACACCTTTTCTACCTATGTCATTGATTCCAACATGGACCATGACTTTGGGCTGTTCCCATTCCCCTTGCAAAATGTCCTGCAGTCGCTCAGTGATATCCTTTACCGTGTCATCAGGGAGGCAACATACCATTCCAGAATCACATTTGCAGTTGCAGAAATGCCAGTCTATGCCCCTAATGAATACCCTATGACTACTGCATTTCTACTCTTTTTCCTGTGTGCAGTCAAATCTTCCGCGTTTGATTCATACTGCATTCCTCTGTGGAGTCGTGACCCACCCCAATATTCAAAACTGAAAACCGGTTAGCGAGGGGCATTGACTTGGGAGATTACTGTTGAAACGTAGAGAAACACAGCAGCCAATTTATGCACCACCATTTCCCATAAATTGCAATAAGATAAATGATGAGATAATCTGTTTCAATTATGTTGGTTAAGGCATAAATGTTGGCCAGTCCACCGGAAAATTGCACTTCTCATCTTCAAAATAGTGCCATTGAATCTTCTACATCACCTGAGAGGGCAGATGGGGTCTTGGTTTAACATTTCATCCAAAAGACAGCACCTCCAACAATGCAGTGCTCCCTCAGTTCTGAAGTGTCAACCTAGATTATGTGCTCAAGTCGCTGGAGTGGGCTTGAACCCACAATCTTCAGACTGAGATGTAAGTGTGCTACCCACTGAACCAAACTGATAAAACTGGGATGTGCAACAAGATATCAGGATGTAGGTTAAATTATCATTAGTTCTGTAATATGTAAGAGCAATGAGCAGAATTGTGCAAAGCCACATTACAACATCCTAGAGCAATAATGTGATCGTGTATAACTCATCTGTTTATGTCACAATACCGCTCTCTCACTAACGGGTCTGGTACGAGCACTCTTGTCATATTGTCACTGATCCAAATTTTACAAATTAAACTCATGGGAACTGATTCTGCATATGCAGAAGCTCCACCCCTCAAATTATTTGCTGTAACATGATCTTTGGGGACGATACAAAGACATGTTCAATCGTGAAATGCACTAAGCAGGGAAGATTTCCTTTGTGTGCTATATATAGTGAAATTAGAAATGCATTCCTTATAAAGATATTTAGCATCTTGTTAGATACAGTGCACCGAGGAAATCTTCCCTAAAGGTGTTTAATATTGCTTCTACCTTAGCGAGGGAGCCAAAACCCATTTGTGTTACATCAGAAAGAGAGGGGTTGACACTGCGAGTTTGGATTGAACATTAATTGCAGTCTTGTAACTCCTCTCCAATTATTCCAAATGTTTTAATGCTAGTCAGTGAACTATTCTTACAGTTTTAAGATACTATAGTTACAAGAATTATTTTACTATTCGATCGTGTTTCTTAATTTTTAAAATTATGTTGGTCTCCACCTCTGGTCCATGAGGATGGTGAAGATTCAAGATTTGATCTCTGGTATATACTGATTCTGTGATCTCAGCTGGAGCAGCTACAACTGGTGTCAGCGACTTTGGGTTAGGAAAAGGAAACTGATTGCTATAAAATGATCCCCATTGAAATTGTTGACATATGATGACAATAGGATTGAGCTCAGTTGTGGTGTCCCCCACAGTTGGATAGCCTGCCAACACTCACTGACAAGATTCACACGTGAATGACAGTCAACTGGATGAGACACTAGAGGATGACCAGCACCCGCAAAATTGGACCCCAATGAGAGATTCCGTCTGCAGAAAAGGAGGGAAGGGAGAGAATTGGAGAAGAAAATGATGCTACTCAACTGATACCATTGTGGAAAATGTTTGTTATTAAAATGTTTGAGTCTGAAAGTAAATCTGCAGCCAATTCCTATTTGAACTTCATCACTTTCTATCACTTCAATACCACAGATGTTTCATTTAAAAGTTAATTATTGAAATCACTGGGCACAAAATTGACCTTAACAATTAAAGGGGTTAGGAAATGGTAATATCTGATAATGCCAGAACTTGCATTATAGGTTTTCCAGGCGTACTCATTATATGTTCTTTTGCTCCCCACCAAACTAAACATTAATCAGAGATGAGCCTGCGACAATTTATTAATGACTAACTGTCTTATCATCAAGCGAGTTCGCCCTTAGAGGCAAAGTACTGTGCATCTATTTGATCCAGCAGTTCAGATTTGTTCTAGAAGCAGCTATTGACATTTTTTTAAAAATGTAATAATTAGTTTATTAGCTGACTTGCCACACACATATTATCTGAATGAGTCACGGCTAGTTTATTTCTGGTAACAGAACACTGAGAATACTTTGAATATCACATTCACTTGTATCCAAATACCCAACTAAACATTTCAATACTACTTGGAATACTTGATTAAAAAAACTAAATTGTCTGGCATAGCTGGTCACTGCTGCTTATGCAGGGAGACATTCTCCCGCAGCACTTGGCTAGTGTACAAGTCTAAAGAGTTCCATCTCTGCTTGTCACCAGTAAAGTTTTAAAGAATCAGTATTGCTGTTTTTTTTAAATCTATACTTAAAATACTCAAAGCTGTCTCCATTTTTAAAGTGCTGCCCGTATACCAAAAGATCTTTGCAGATTTTTCAGTTCAGTGCAATAGTAAAACAATTCTAAGCACTCCCGTAAAACAAAAAAGACAGAGTGCAGCCATCTAAAGCTGTGGAAAACACTTTGAACCATAGAACAGACTAAAATGGATAAAAGAAAACAGCATGCAAATAAGTATGCTAGCAGTATTAACCCCTTAGAGACAATGGTATTAAGGATTAGGGAACCAAGGCGGGTAGATGGAGTTAAGATACTTAAATAACGCAATAGGCTCGAGGCAGAACGGCACACTCCTCTGTTTCTATGTTCTAATGCACCAGGGACTTCATTTTATTACAGTGTTCATTTTTTCAGTTTTGTCAGATTTTTAAAGATGATTTTGTTAAGTGTGTGCATTTTTATTTACATCCACCATCCACAATACGCATTTCCAGTAGGAACACTGGACAGTGGTCAAAAGAGAGAATCCTGGACAAGTTTTACCTTTTGTAGCCCAGGGATGTGAAGCCGGAATTAAAGTCCCTACTGCCAGTGTGGTTAGATTAGCTAACTCAATAAAGATCAGTTGTCACGCCTGGGATCTTGTTGGTCTCTATGGCTCAGTACCACATGGTACACACTAAAGCCAAGATTTTCTAACAGGTGTTAGTTTAACACCAATCAGAAAATCTCGGCTGGAGCCACTAAGTTCAGCCAACATTTTTGGTGACTGAACAATTAGAAATGTATTTTTATTACAAAGTGTTATGTGTTTTAGCAATATTTTAGGGTTAAAATTCTATATTTTTGAGGAAGTTGTTAATCAGTGGACTAGGTGGTGGGGATCTTTTTTCAACTTGTAGGGAGATGTGGAGGAACTTGTTTTAGGCTGCAGGTAGAAGAACATAGGATGCACATAGAAGAACTGGGTGTGTAATGTGGTTTTATTAATGTTGGGAGGACTGTCAAACGTGTGGGAATAGGCAGGATGGTGGCAAAGGAGTGTTGTGAAGTGGGAGCTTTGGGGAAGGGAACCCTTGAATATTGGAGTAGGAGGACAAGGCTTTGGAGTACTGCAGAGGCATGTTGGGAATGTGGACATAATGGGAGAGAGACTGGTGGGTTGCGATAGTGGTCCTGAGAGTGTGGGCACACTGCGATGGTAGTGGACGGATGTTCAATGATTGGAAAGTAGGGTTATTGGATCTGAAAATAGTTGGGGGTTGGATCTTAATTGGTAGGAACTTTGTGTGTTTGGGGGAGGGGGAGGGGGGAAGAGAGATGTCGTGATGGTGTGCTATGCTATGTTCTCGTCTATGAATGCGAAGCTAGGTATAAGCTCTTTACAGCACTGACTTTGAGGAAGCCTCTATTACTTAAAGTGCAAATAGTTAAGTTGTGGGGAAACCATTTAGCGAATCCCACCTCCACATTTCTAAAGCTCTTGAACTGTGGGATTTAGTCCAGGGTGAGACAGGAGAGAAATGTCGACACCAGAAAAGAGAAAGGGAAGAAGGCTATCTTGGGGTTGTATGGGGCCATGTCAGGTGGGGAGAATACGCTTCCTCAGCTGCTTGGTGGAGCTGTGGGCTAGGTCAGGTTGGGCAAGCAAAAGCCACCTCTAGAGTTCTGTGGGACTGTCCCTTGGGAGTTCTTTGCTGAGTTTGGAGCAGTATTAGAGGCAAGAGAAGCAACCCTGGAGGGAACATCGTGAAAGTCTGATGTTAGTAGGTATCAGGTAGGACAGTGCCACTTGTCTTGGGAAGTGCAACATGGTGGACTCATTGAGAGGCAAGTGTTATACAGGTAAGTTTAAAAATTTGACAGAATTAATGTGATGGAAATAGGGTGACAGGAGATGGTATTATAACATGAAATGCGTGCGTACATATTAATTTTATTATAGTATAGACTGATCTCCTGCAGTGGGTAGTCTGGGCTCAGCAGCACCTTTGTGATATTTAACTGCTAAATCTTGGAGGCCTGTTTAACCTGGTTTGCCCCTTCAAAGCCACTAATCAGGCACATCCTGATGTCACATACAGGCAGCTGTTGGGGGCAGTTTCTGCAGAGTATTGTATATCTCTTGCTCCTGCCCTTCGGGAGAAACCCATTATCAAGGTCAGAAAAATCTGTCATTTTGGCATTTCTGAAGTGGTTGTCTGAAGTGTAATGGATATGCACTGGACACGAGGGCCGAAATTGCACTGCGCCCCGATTGGGGGCGGTAACCTGCCGGGGCCGAGACATCCTGTGCCTGGCGCAAAGGTCCCACCCCGGCCGCTGAATTGGAGCGCAATGTCGTGCGCTCCACTTCCTTTAGGATCAGTGGCGCTAACGAGGCGAGTAGTGCAGTGCTACGCGGATGCTCCGCATAGCGCTGTCCCGTTTTAACGCCCTTCCCCTTCGCTAAAAGGGGAGGGTCGTAGCACACTCTGCAAGGCTTCTGATGGCCTCCACTAGATCACCAGAGCTGCATGGTACTGGGCCTGCAGCCCGGCACCCAAAAATACAGGTAGGGAAGCCGACCCGAGAGTTGGCGAAAAAATAAGATGGCAGCGCAGGGTGCAGGCAACCTCTTCTTTAACTTGCGCCCCATGAGTGGATGACGGCCAGCTTTGTGACCCGCGGTGCTGTCGTTGACACATGTTGTGCCAGCCTCATGGGCTGGGGGGGCAATTTCCCCTGCAGGGCAGTAAGGGGTCGCCACGCACAACGATGACGTAATCGCCGGTTGCGCGGCTGCCCAGGGTGCTAGCCATGGGGCTGCCATGGCAGTGCCTCCACAAATCCTGGGCAATGTTCCAGGAGCCGGGAGCTCCCAACTCCACTCCCCCCCGCCGCCCCCAACAGCCCCCCGCCCCCGGAGATGCTAACGGGCTTCTGAAAACGGGGCAATTTCACCCCCATCATTTTATACTTCTGTTTGTAAAGAGCTTGCAACCTAACACACCCTTAAAGTGAAATAATCTTGGTAATTTGCTTATTGTGGCAAATAAGGGGATAAAACTGTTTACAACATCAAGTCCAGATTGTGAACCAAACCAAAGATATATTATAACGATGCCTATGGGAAACATGTAATGTCCAGTTTGTAGAATTTTAGTCGCTTTTAGCAACTAAAAACTTACAGGAAATGGACACTGGTTAGCGGAATGATAAAGTGAGTATTAGTTGCAGATAATATACCTATGGGCAATTAATAGAAAAATAAAACACTGCCCTCCAATCATAAGTTCGGACGTCTTTGCAATTTCCAAAGTGCATTCCACCCTGATTAGAAACCTACCGCACAAAGTCACATTTTTTGACATGCATTGGAGGTGGTGATGCTCCAAGAACATTACTACTCTTGTATTTCTTGGTGGTAGAGGCTGCAAGGGAAAGAGGTGCTTTCAAATTAACCTTGGCGAGTAATGCAGTGAATGCTGTAGCTCATACATACTGCAGCCACAGTGCACCAGTGGTGGAAGGGGTGGGTATTTAGTCTCAGAAGCGGCACCAATCAAGCGTAGTGTTCTATCCTGGATGGTGTTGAGTGTTGTTGCAGCTGCACCCATCAAAGCGAGCTTGTCAAGATCTACAGATTTGCTAACAATCACATTTGGAATGAGTATCCTTAAATTGGGATTTTTTGTTGCTGGGTGGGGGTGGAATGAAACAAGCACAAACACCATAGCAGTGTTTGAAGGATTTAAAAACAGGATCTGTTAATGATCAGCATTCCACTGAGTGGATTCCTGTCGCTAATGGGGCTTGGCTCTTCTAAAACACCAAACAAATTATAATTACATACGATACACACATATACACAGATGGACATACAGTCTTGAGTCTAGTACCCACCCGTCATACTCCAGACGGTATACTTTGCTACAGGTACAAAACAATCTTCAAAAAGAAAGAAAGAAAGCCAAGCATTTCATTATTACTTCTTTTCATCTGGCGCCCAAAATTTACAGCAATTTATTGACCTTTAATTGACCTCAGAATACTTATAAGCAGTCACAATCACCTAGAGTTCCACATGCATTGATCAGCGGCCTTAAAAACACATGCCAGGTTTGCAACTAAAAAACACAACCACGTACCAGATCCTTGCCTACCTGTCAGCAATACCACAGGGAATCAAGTAGTGGAGAGTAATTTACAGTTGCATCACTTAGCTGTTTGTGTGAAATGTAGAATGGAAGCATATTCAGGACGAAGGAATGAAGGTGTGGTATGTTTTTATAGGTATTTATACAATCAAACAAATGCTTCTACATTTTTTGTTGTGGGTTTAAATAACAGACTTAGCATTTCTGCCATCAAACTTCAGACAACCCATCATAGGTATTAACAGGAGGGTGGATGTTATTTAACTTGAGAAAATAGTGGATTGCATAATTACCTTAATATGTAAAGAGAACTATGTAGTTCAGAAAGCAGCAATTCTGAGTATGGCACAGTCCCATTATTCACGGAATCCACTTTCCAGGAAAATTACTTCTTTCTTTCTCATTTCAAAATCCAATCACTAAGAACAGTGTACTCTGCAGTTAATGTTGCACAAAGGGCCCAGAGAGGGGAGGAAGATTACTCAATAGCTTATCTGTATACAGCTGGGGACAGACTGTCCTGTGAGCAGTGACTGTACTTTAAAGTGCTCTCAATGGCTAAATGCCAAGTGACATACCCATTATATACAGCGACCACAATCACGAACAGAAGACATTCAAAACGATGACGCTAAGGCCGACTTTACTGAATTTCCAAGATTGTTTACATCCTTTTAGCTATTTTGAAAATACTATTATATAGACACACATCTTAAATCTTGTAGATTGCAAATTTTCTGTGACTTGATAAGTGAAATTCCTCCCTTTGATAGTGTTACCAGAAAGGATCAATGGGAATTCAGTACAGGATTTGCCATTTTGTAGCATTGACTTTCTCAGTAAAATGACCAAAAGGAGGAATTTCATCCATTTAGTGTCTAGGTCCATCATAAGTGCTTGTGGAACAATTTCTGCAAAGGTGGGATTCATTTGCACTCACCTCTAACCCAAATTAACATTATATATGTAAGGAACTGGTAACAAAATTTCAGGATTGCATGAGCATAATGGCTGACTAATAAAGTTTTGGCTTGATTCCTGTTAATATCAACTTCGCTTTATTTCCTTACTTAATCAGTTAATAAAACAGGAATATAAACTGTGGCCTTTATTCTTGCTATATTTTATTTATACATTTTTTAAATATATTTACACACACATCTTTGTAATTTCCTTGAAACTGTTTTTACTGAGGTTCTTACTCAGTGTCACACCCAAGCATAAACTTTCATTGGCTGCATCTAACATGTAATGCCATCTGTATAAATTGAAATGTCCGTTGACACCATGGAAATATTTGGTTTAAATCTAGGTGCAGTAACGCCACTGGGTCAAAGGGTTAGAAGTTTTTGGGGGTCAGAAAGTACAATTCAAGGCTGAACAAAAAGATCTTTAGTAACCTTTGCCAGCTCATGGAATGTTGAACATTTTGAACACTCCACAAATTATGTCACTAACATTGAAGTTCCTTCTGTAAGAAAATAGTAATTTAGGGAAATTTACTCCCAGAATAAAAAAGTAACCGAAAGAGATTTCCAATAACATGTCTAGACTGCGAACCATATGGCATGGAATTAGTCAGAATCATATGGTGCAATTACTTATTAGGCTAATTCACAACATTAATCTTAGTTTAAACATGATTACAATACTTAAATAGTACAATGGTCTGTTTTTGTGCAACATCTAAAGCATTACTTTTGAACCTTTAACGGCAGTGCCAGTAAGAAGACTGCTCAATACTTCAGCAGGATATACACTGTATTATGGATTACACATGATGTGAACTGAATTGGCTTGTCACTGTTTTTAATTCAGACTTAAGTCTGAATTCAACAACACTGCCCCTTTTATATCACTTCTTGAATCTGAAACAAACATATCTATCTAAAGGCAGCTTTTTCCCCTCTTAACTTTTCCGTCCTTACTGGGTCAAACTGAGTGCAGTGCGTTCATGGTGACAGACTATCCATATCGCCAGCCTGTCTGAGATGCAATGAGCAAACACAACCACTCTAACAGCCAACACTTGGCAATGCCTCAGGCAGCGGGCAGGCAGGCAAGCAGACATTCCGATACGAAACCTGCTTTGAATGTACAGCTGCTTTTTTGGTTGATCTGTAAACAGACCCTATAAAGGTCTGAAACCTGAACTCTGCTTGAAAGGAACTGGAAGGTGTCAGTCACTACTTTATTTTGCTGTAGTGAGGGTGGGAAGAATGAGTTCAATACAGCCAGCCCCATCTTGAAGTGGTGCAGTGATTCACACTCTTAAACACAGATCATATTTCTATCCATTTCACTTCAGTTTCTTTCTTAATCTGGCACTTGAAATGTTTCCCTCCATAGCAACCGACATAACAGTGGGTCTAGGCCAAAGTGTAGCTAGACAAATAGTGCTCATCTCCCAGTAGCAGATGATTTAGGATTTGTTTGAACAATATATAAAAGGAACTGGCCTAAGACTGCCAACTCACACGGCTTGAAAAGAACTTTGTTCTTTTATTCCTGAAAGAACACCCGTTGCATTGCAAAGATATCGCAAACTTTTTTTTGTAATCCCTTCCTACCTTCTCATCCCCCCTCTCCCCCTCGTCCACTGAATATTAAATGGGGGCATTGCTAAAAGAAATTTCCAGAAACTAGGCCAAACATTCCTATGAGTAAACAAACCACCCACACAACACTATTTAAGATGGCGACATACTGCGAGTCTTTTAGAATCTTTTCAATTAGGCCAGTTTTTAAGTCTAGTGTAAACAGTGTGATCTTCTGATAGATTGCAGTTTAAACCTTTCAAATGTAATGTCAGTGAAAAGATTATGAGAGACTTGTAATCATTTTCCATCTCAGACAGAGCCACTGCTGCTTGTAACAAAAACAGTCACATCCTCACTCGAGCAACGATGTCCCAGTGAAACTTAGAATGGAAATTTGGCTAGGTAGTAACCGATGCCCCCGAAAAAAGAGAGATCTCGCAGCTAATTAACTTTAGATGGATGGATGACTATCTTGGGTATACTAAATAAGATTGCCCATAATATAGAAACTGTAAAAAAAAAAATCCCTTCTGTAACATACCCCTCACTAAAGCACTCATTTTGTATGGTTCCGAACACTGTATTCAGCTGTTTTTATACCGGTGCTGTTTTAATTTGGGTTCTATTAGCCTGGCCTCCATGAGCTGGCTCTCAGTGATGCCTCTGCTAAATCCACTCACTCCCTTATCCCATTGGAAGACTCATAGACCCACAATAAAAACTGCATCTACAGGGGTCTGCCACTGGAATGGGTGAGTCAGATCAGCTGTGCATGTGCAAAAAGCTGGCTTGTGGATGCTCATCTCCCAGAATTGCAGCTTCAATAAAACCACTGTAAAAGTGACTTTAGACAGTTTGCTTATCATAGTTGCAAATTATCACGGTGACCAACCTAAGACAACCTGTTTTGTTCGAGTTAAGGGCTACCATGACACACCTTTGGCCACCAGACAGTTTGGCTCAATAAGTATTTAAACCTTTCACCAAAGAAATAAGTTTTATTCTAAGGGTAAGAGAGTGTGTTTTGCTCATGGGTAAGTTTGAAGCTTTCCTAACTGCTGGTTGATGCTTGGCATTGGTGTAAGTCAGGCATCTGTTGAAAATAAAGATTTATATAATATCTGACAATACTTGGTATTTTAATGAGAAACCATTATTTTGGGCTGATTACAAGGGCATATTGCATAGACATTACAGAATTGCTTCAAGAAGAAATGGTTCTGTAATATGCTGAGCCCCTGGTACTGTTTATAATACACATCACCAAAAACAACAGATAACAAACTGTGTGTACACAAGTTTCACAATGCACAGTTGTTTGAAAGTCAAGATAATTTCTGGCTGTGGGACTGTCCAGGTCCTGCCAGATCCATTCCTGTAAGGGTGGGCTGAGTGATCAGCATGCTCAAAGCAAGACAAAATGGTGGCCCGTGATGCCTGTTGCAGCATTTACACTGCTGCTTCGAGAAGTACCAGAGATTCCATTTCATTACGTAGGTCTTGACTCCACCTGTACCAGACGTGCTGCCTTGTTTACTCTGTAGCGCTGAAGTCAAGGTTGCACTGGCAAATGCATTGTAAAGAACACGCGCCCCAAGATATTTAAAAAAAAATGCCCAGGAGATTGGTTATAAAGGTTGACATTTCTGGAGGAATGGAAGAGCTCTTTTTCCAGTCAGGATACTAACAGGAAAATAACTCCTGACTCTATTTGGGCCTTCTGACACATGTATTTAGGTTTTGCATCACCAGATTATATACCAATTCCTGGCTAGATCTGTCTTCTGGGCAAGAACAGTGAATGGGGAAGTGCATTCCACTGATGTACTTTAACAGGTCACATCCGAACACTTATTGGTGTCGCTTGGTTGTTCCTTGTTAGCATATCTTTGCTTTGAAACTGTTTCTAAGCGATAACCTGAGAGTAGACATCTTGTGTATAACTTCCCATGATATAATACCATGAATGGAAATGATGGGATGTGGATTACACTTCCTTCCCATTTCTATCATCACTGGAACAAAACGTTATGTGGCAATTCAGTAGAAACATTTTGCTTTTAAGAATAGTTCAAAAAGAGGACTATTATCTATAAACTTTTCATGGGTTTATAGAACTTATAATACAATTAAGGGAGACAATTATTTTAAATGTAACAGGCTGTTGGTTTACAGCAAATCATCTGTCCCTTGTAGAACACAGATGATTTTCACTTCATTAATTTCAGAGTCAACCACACGTAAATGGGCGAGCAGTCCAACCACCTGAAACAGGTGAGAGGCAGCTTAAATATGCAAAACAGATCCGACCCTGAAGGGATGGCTGGAAGCTGCACACAAAACGTAATTTTTTTCTTTGCCCAGGAACCTTCATTTTCTGTGGTCCCAGTAGGCACACAGGGCCCCTAAAAAAAAACCTTTGTTCCACTGCTGGCCTGTTCGAGGTCCCCTGCCCCCCAAGACCTGATCTGCTGGCCAGCTCAGCACGGGAGCTGGTCAATTCCCCATCCTTCCCAGAACGGGCACACGGCTGCGGGATGACCACTTGGTGCCTGCAGCTAGCTCACTGGCAGCATACGAATGAGGCCCGGTACCTTAAAATGGCTCCGGCCTCACGAACAGACAATCCGTGCCCATTTCATGCGCTGCTTTAAAATCACTCCGAGCGTCTTACTACCGTGGAGGGCTTCACAACGAGCTAATACTGTCCTCGGCCGAGGTCCAAACACATACATTTTCCAGCAGGGATCATTGAATAGCAATCACGAGTGGGAACCCTGGGGCTGTGAGGGCAGCTATAGCACCACTGCTACTGCTAACTCAGCACAGACCAGTGTTTGAATTTGGGATCTTTTTGATCTGCATAGTTCAGCTACCCATTAACTCACTGATTAACGTGGGGAATCTCAAAACAAAAAAGTTATGAAAGAATTCCACTTTGGCTCAGATGTCAATTCTTCCCCCCCCCCCCCCTCCCCCCACCACTCCGGCTTACCTTGCGCACACCCACTTAATAAATATTTGAATGGAAACATTTTTAAAGCAACATATACTTTGTTTCAGAAATCATTTAATGCATCTGCCTTGGATTTTTTTTAAACTCTGAGATGCAACAACTCAGAGCTTTTAAATATTTTATGAGCAACACACAGGTACATCAGTTCTTTGCACTGTAGACATATGTAAGGATTACTGCTGTTAAAATTTTTATGCTGGTTCTGGTAAGATTTATCTCTTCCAGCTAGTACTAACCAAACAATTTCACACAATAACTTTCTACTTTTATAGAGGGAGTCTTACCAACAGTATTTCATTTAAAAACCAATCAAGTGAAATAATTCAAAAGATTAAGAAAATATTTTGTGTTGCGATTGATTTTTTGGGGGAGGGGAAGAATTTTGTTTCAATAGCGAGTGTTGATGGTACTACCAGGGAAATGGCCTTGTACGAAATACAAACCCCCAGTGGTGTGTGCGGGAGCTGAACAATATCAGAAGACACGCCAGGGCAACAGTATCACCACATTCAATTTCAATGAAAATACGGAGGCAAAAGCGTTATAAACACAAAATAAGACCTAGGGTAAAGGATAATTCTTTGTAACTGTTAAATTTCTTTTAAAAAGGATCATTTAATGTAATATCTCTGGAATAATTGTGGTGAAATTACAATCACAACTATTCCAACATTGTTATTTCTTTAAGGAAATTAATGGAAAGTTAATAAATCTGTCAATCAGACATTTTAGTAATTGTCCATACTTTTAAATCCATAATGCACACGCTGCTAGTAAAATCAGACCACGATGCAAAGATACACTGTTTGCTTGCTTCGAGCAAAGAAATCCTGGTAAATTTGAAACCTTTAGTTCCCCATGGCATATATACAAAGTCATTTTAAAACATTTTTTAAAATTCTATATTTTTTTCTAAAGGATGCATGTTATTTTTAATAGGCTTGCTATTTAATTAAAGGAAAAAGAAGACACTCAAGAACTGGGATACTGAAGAATTTTGAAAACTCCATGCCACCATTTGGCATTTTCATTGTCACTTTTACTCGTGTCCTTTATATCCAACTAGGAACATCAGGCCTTGTGCAAACCTCAGCAATTCTACCAGAACAAACTATTTTCAGACTTCTTACACCCAGACCTGCATTTGTTGCAATCATTTAGAGTAGTTAAGGAGCTAAAATCATCCTCTATTCCCCTTCTCTTCTTTTTCTGCTCAAGAATGGAAGTTTTCCTTTCATGGAATGAAAACAATGACCCTGTAAAACAAAAGACATAGCCCAAGAACAGCTGGCATTCAGGCAGCTTGGAGAATATAAAGAAGGCAGCTTAAAATAAATTCTTTGGCCAGTGCCAGGACAGAGGCTGTTTTGTCTGCTTGGATTGTTACCTTGTCTGTATTTTTTTGAGGCAATCTTGGAAGAACAAGAAATGGTGTTTATTTTTGTCCTTTCTGTTAGGGCCCTAAGCGAGAGCAGCTTTTTAATTATGTTCTGGTACATTCCATTTCAGGTTTGCTTCCAAAATTCTTCAGACAAAACAACTCAATTTGGTGAAGATCATTTTATTAAATTCTGCATGTTTCTCCCCCCCTCCCCCCCCAATACATATAAAATAACACCGTTCAAAGGCTCTCAGGAAAGGCAAACAAAATTAAAGTGACAATGTATTTAAACCTTGCCCTTCCCCGCCCCCCCCCCCCATCCCACAACATATTTCCCATGGAAAAAAAATGCAATAAACAATAAAACGATGGCTCAGTGGGAAAAGCCAATGCTTGGCATGGTATCAAGCCACATAGATCCAGACGTTCTTAGGTGTGATCTTTAATCTGTTCTCAGCTGATCTCAGCCCGGCCATTCTAACTGTGAATTTTCCCATTCCCACTAAAGCCCCACCAAGACACAGTTGGCTTCCTGCTCAGGCCCCTACACGGCAGCGGTGCTGCTATACCGCTCCCTTCCCAGCCACAGCCTTAGGCCTCCCTGCCTCCCCACTCGCTCCAAGTCCAGATAGTTCTGACAGTACCCTCCCTAGCCAGTGACCCATGCTTAGGGTACATTGGGTGAGGATTGTCTCATCTGTGATGCATCCACAAATCTATTGAATGCCAACACATAGTCAAGGCTCATATTTGAATAATGGGCACTTGGGTAAGCTATCGAAAGGCACATGGAACTGTACCGGGAAACAAAGAAAATAATTTCAGAAGAGGAAGAGTGTAGAAAATTGGTGGGAAAATTTATTCAGGATAACAAACCTATTAAACTATGTTCACTGCATTGTGCTGCCACCAGCATCAGAGAACCTGGATATATTCTGGTAAACAAAGTTATAAAGCAAATTCACATGGAAACCAACATTAGAATACCTAAATGGAATATTTTAAACCTAAGCAGACTTGGTTCGTAAATCATCAAGTTAGTCCTTCATGGGCACAATATCTATCAACGTGTAGACTTCAACAAAATGTTTATTGTATGGCATCAGCCCAGAGTTAAGTTTGATTTCTATCCATATGACATATCAGCACAAAATCATTGCATACCAACAACACTATCAGTAACTCATCAGGCTACTGAACAATTTAAGCTTTTACCTTCAAAGGAAGCCACTGAAAACTATAAAAATGTTTCATGGGATGCCATTCACTTTAACTGAGGCTTTTTTCTGGTAAGTACCAAGGGCATGCTTGTTATATATAAAGTACACAGTTAAGACAAGCTTCTTAATAATTCTCTGATAACTTTTTCTGGCAAAGGTAGGAATAAGGATGTCTGCAGCCCACTTTTTTAATCACTTTGATGTTGTTAGATTTGGTAACTGGAGACAAAATTGATAAATAAAACAATACCCTGTGTTTTCAGACAAGATACATTCAACTGTAATGATTCCAAAGTATATTTAATGGGACATGGGAAGATATAAAACGATAATTTTGATTTTTCTTTAAAATGTTTTTGAGGATCCTTATTTTAATTTTTTCAGTTGGGTAGGGGAAAGGGTGTGGATCGGGGGGTGAACATTTTCCTTTGACCTCTCATTCCTCCCTGTGGAGCATATTGTATGTATATTAAAAATTCACACCATAGGCTGCGGAGACGAGGTTTTCTCCATTTTGGATTCCTTAAGCTCCTTTTATTATTTCTTGCAAACCTATCTTGCCCGCTCTGTAGCCTTCTCTACTTAAGAGCATTTCCTGATGTTGACAATTTGTCCATGGGGAGTGCAGGCACCCTGCAACCCTTCACAAAGGAAATGAACAGTTTCAGGCTGATTTGTTTTGCACTTTTCAAGCACTATTGTTCTTTCAACTCTCACCTTTTGGATATTCAAATTTAAGTTTGGAGCATTAAAAAAGACTACAAGTCAAGTTGTTTCTCAATCCCTAATATAACACCGTCATGCTCACTGATAGCCCCAGACATCAACTCTGGATTGCTCAATACATTAATGTTTTTACGCCTGCGTCTGTGCACATTCTGAGGCTGAACTCCAGGATATAGTCGATGTATTCACCGAGGCATATGAAAGCATGGGCCTTACGCTTAATATCCGTAAGACAAAGGTCCTCCACCAGTCTGTCCTCACCGCACAGCACTGCCCCCAGTCATCAAGATTCACAGCGTGGCCCTCGACAACGTGGACCATTTCCCATACCTCGGGAGCCTCTCGTCAACAAATGCAGACATTGATGCGGAGATTCAACACCGCCTCCAGTGCGCCAGTGCAGCCTTCGGCTGCCTAAGGAAAAGAGTGCTCAAATCTACCACCAAGCTCATGGTCTACAGGGCTGTAGTAATACCCGCCCTCCTGTATGGATCAGAGGCATGGACGATGTACAGAAGACAGAGATATATCACCAACGATGTCACCGCAAGATCTTGCAAATCCCCTGGGAGGACAGGCGTACCAACATTAGTGTCCTCGTCCAGGCTAACATCCCCAGCATTGAAGCACTGACCACACTCGATCAGCTTCGCTGGGCAGGCCACATGGTTCGCATGCCAGACACGAGACTCCCTAAGCAAATGCTTTATGCGGAGCTCCTTCATGGCAAACGAGCTAAAGGTGGGCAGCGGAAACATTACAAGGACACCCTCAAAGCCTCCCTGATAAAGTGGTGCGACATCACCACTGACACCTGGTAGTCCCTGGCCAAAGACCACCCTAGGTGGAGAAAGTGCATCCGGGAGGGCGTTGAGCTCTTCGAATCTCAACACCGTGAGAGTGAAGAGGTCAAGCGCAAGCAGCAGAAGGAGCGTGTGGCAAACCAGTCCCACCCACCCCTTCCCTTGACTAATGTCTGTCTCACCTATGACCGAGTCTGTGGCTCTCGTATTGGACTGTTCAGCCACCAATGAACTCACTTCAGGAGTGGAAGCAAGTATTCCTTGATTCCGAGGGACTGCCTATGATGATGATGATCACCATGTAGAGAACAAGGAATATTTAAGAGTGCATTTCAGTGGTAACACATGATGAAACATTCAGACCACTTTAATTAACTGCTTGAACTTTGCTCTTCTGATTATGTTATCTGAAACCCTTAAAAATGCTAGTGCTTTGAAAATTACTCTCCCAGCTATCCTTTTTTTCAGAAATACAAGACTACTGTGAAATGAATTATCATAGCCGTTACCTGACAGTGAACAAGGTTAGCAGATTGTATCACACCTTTTACTTGGTCAGATTTCTACAGCAGTGTGACACTGATGTACCGTTGTACTGATCTGCCGCATAACTGCAATCTGTTCCCATGAAAAAAAGTGTCAGGGCTATCACTTCACTAACACCAATACCTTCCTTGCTGATCATTATCTTTGAGTAGAGTGTGTAGTCAGTACAAGGCCTACTTCACTGTAGTCTCTTGGTACTGCCACAATTAGCAAAAGAAAGGGTTGGATTAGATCTATTGTACTAAAGGAAGATGCTGACATTAAAAGTGATAGATATATTTTAAATAGTATCAAAAGCATTTACCAAATATAAACATTATTTTAGATGATACTGAAAATCTGATTTTTTAAAGCAAGGAATTATAGGGAACAGCAGAATAGTGGTAATGTTACTGGACTTGTAATCCAGAGGCCTGGATGAATGATCCAGAGATGCGACTTCAAATCCCACCATGGCAGTTGGGGAATTTAAATTCAGTTAATTAAATAAGTCTGGAATAAAAAGATGGTATCAGTAATGGTGACAATGAAATTAGCGGATTGTCATAAAAACCCAGCTGGTTCACTAATCTGAAAGGAAATCTGCCTCCTTACCTGGTCTGGCCTATATGTGGCTCCAGACCCACCACACTGTGGTTGACTCTTAACTGCCCTCTGAAATGGCCTAGCAAGTCACTCAGTTGTAACAAACTGCTAAAAACAAAAGCAATCACCACAAGGCTGCAGCGGTGCAAGAAGGTGGCTCACCACCTCCATCTCAAGGGCAATTAGGGATGGACAATAAATGTTGCCAGCGATATACACATCCCATAAACAAATAAAAAAAGATCTCTTTCCCACTGAGAAAATCTGGCAATTTTCATGACTGCTGTTGGAATTGGTTGCCTGCTTCAGGGCAGATTGAAAAAATATATTAGAAAAACAGTAAAAAAACATTGTATTTTAACAATGGTCCTGTGAAAATGACAGGATTGGCAAGATGAAAGAACAGGCTTCAGTGGCTCTTATCTATATTCCTGAGCGAATTTTAACCTAACTCGCCGGGCGGGAAACCCGCAGGAACGGGTGGAAGTAATTTCAATGGAGAGTAAAATCGGACGGGTTGTAAATCCAGTGCTGCACCCAGTTTTCGCCCGAGGTCAAAATTACCTTCCTATTGTTGAATTTAAATTTTAAAAGTTAAAGCTTCTTTGAATTTAATTTATTTTCCTCGCCAATGTTTTCCCAGTCTCCTCTCTCCTGAGGCATTGTCTACTTACTGGTGTGGAGTTCCACAGGCACCAGAACTTCACCCTGATGTCCATTATTTACATGATTGGAAGCATGCTTTGACTTGGGGCAAGTGGAAGTCACTGTCGATCACAATCCTGTCCTCGCACAATGTTCACACATTAGCATTTGCAGCCGGTGTTGTGAATAGTGATCAGGAACTGGGGCCATGGTTGATCTTTCCCTTCACAGTGGTGAATTGTAGCTGTCTTGGATGAGATTGGTTAGCTGAGCAGGCATGAGTTCAAGCCTATCAGTAACTTTAACCCTATCCAGAAATTTTACAATCATTTTTGGACACTTTGGTGAGTGGAACAGGGTTAAATATATTTTTGTCTTCTGTTTTAGAGTGTAGAATATTTCTAGATATTCTGGAGGAAAAAATTCCGTCAAAATGCTGTTCGTTTTGTAATAAGGCCAACACTATTACATTTCCTATTTTATAATGCACGTTGGACAAAATCTATAATGGGATAGATTCCAAGAGATTTTCAACTAATCACTAAAAGCATTTATGAATCACCGCATAATTTGAATAAAGCTCTTCACAGACAGACGTCTGCACCAGCTACGGTCACAGTTCCGTATTGAGCAAGCTTTCCTGAATTATTTAAAACAGGCTAACCTTAAATAACAGTCTCAAACGGACCACCATAGATTGACTCAATGACAGATTACAGGCAGGTCCCCAAACCCAGATAAGAACATTTGTATAAGAGTTTAATCCATCAGTAGTTATGGTCTTATACAGTTATGGGTAAAGCTCAATTTATTGAACCCACTGTAGATGAGGCTATCTGACCAGAACAGAACCTAAGCAGTTCTCCACTTCCCCCAGCATCAAATCAGTTATGCTGGCAAGGCAGGATGTACTATAACCAAAGGTTGACCTTTTAACCTACTGTAAATCTCTTTAAACCAAGCTTTTGGCATGATGTTGCAAATCACTATCTGATGTTCAATCGGGGCTTTATGCAGGACATGTCCTGCTAGATTAAACAATACAGCGAATCTTACATTGCTAAGGAAAGGTAGCCAGTTCCAAATATTCAGATATACAATATTTAATACTGCCCACAAAATCTGATGCACAAGTCACATCCCCAAAGAAAGGGGATTAAAAGCAGGCAAATTAATCTATGCATTAAATTTACCATACAGTATATTTAGTGATGCTTCTTTGTTTTTACACATATGAATGAAAAGGAAGTGTTAAGTAATATATTTTTAAACATTACAAAGGCATCAATATTGCTGTAGCCATTTTATACAGTTGTTAAAGGAGCCAATGGCTTGATTGCACTTTACTCAACCAAGCACTGTTCTGCTGAATTTTATCAAGTGCAATTTTTGACAGGTCCTTGCTATCAGGAGGCCTCAAAGTTAAGACCATAAGTAACCAATATCAAATTCCAGCAAGATGGTTACAGTTTTGCAGTAGTGACAATAAGCTGTAGACGTTGTTTTTTCCAGCTTAGATGTTCAAATATTGGATCTGAATAATTGTTCCTGTTCCCAATCACTTGTAACTAGCTCCGCTCCAAACAGACAGGCACACATCTAAAGCTTTGAAGCTTCAGTATTAGTATGTTCAAAAAAGTCCCCAAAAAGGTTTGTTCCAGCCCTGCTTGTCAATAGCTTTGATTATTTGCTACAATGTTAAGAAACAAACTGGTGGATGATATTTTCACTTTAGTTCTTATCCTATAATCACATATATTACAGGCCATTGATATTCAGATGATGCTTTTAGAAACATAGAAACATAGAAATTAGGTGCAGGAACAGGCCATTTCAGCCCTTCAAGCCTGCACCGCCATTCAATAAGATCATGGCTGATCATTCAACCTCAGTACCCCTTTCCTGCTTTCTCTCCATACTCCTTGATCCCTTTGGCCGTAAGGGCCATATCTAATTCCCTTTTGAATATATCTAACGAACTGGCCTCAACAACTCTCTGCAGTAGGGAATTCCACAGGTTAACCACTCTCTGAGTGAAGAAGTTTCTCCTCATTTCGGTCCTAAATGGCTTACCCCTTATTCTTAGACTGTGACCCCTGGTTCTGGAACTCCCCAATAACGGGAACATTCTTCCTGCCTCTAACCTGTCCAGTCCCGTCAGAATTTTATATGTTTCTATGAGGTCCCCTCTCATTCTTCTAAACTCCAGTGGATACAAGCCCAGTTGATCCAGTCTCTCCTCATATGTCAGTCCTGCCATCCCAGAAATCAGTCTGGTGAACCTTTGCTGTACTCCCTCAATAGCAAAAACGTCTATCCTCAGATTAGGAGACCAAAACTGAACACAATATTCCAGGTGTGGCCTCACCAAGGCTCTGTACAACTGCAGTAAGACCTCTCTGCTCCTATACTCAAATCCCCTAGCTATGAAGGCCAACATGCCATTTGCCTTCTTCACTGCCTGCTGTACCTGCATGCCAACCTTCAATGACTGATGTACCATGACACCCAGGTCTCGTTGCACCTCCCCTTTTCCTAATCTGTCACCATTCAGATAATATTCTGTCTTCCTGTTTTTGCCACCAAAGTGGATAACCTCACATTTATCCACATTATACTGCATCGGCCATGCATTTGCCCACTCACCTAACCTGTCCAAGTCACCCTGCAGCCTCTTAGCATCCCCCTCACAGCTCACACCGCCACCCAGCTTAGAGTCATCAGCAAGCTTGGAGATATTACATTCAATTCTTTCATCTAAATCATTGATGTATATTGTAAATAGCTGGGGTCCCAGCATTAAACTGTGCATGTAAATAATAAGGAGAGGCAAATATATAAATAAAATATACAATGCATTTCTATTATATATAATAGGTCAGGATGTAGAAAAAAGCTTAATCAGATAACAAGTGAAAATGAACAGAAGTCAAAATACTGCAGATGCTGGAAACTTGCACATTACAGGACTGATTACATCATAGAAACCTAGGAACAGGAGTAGGAGCATCGAGCCTGTACCACCATTTAATTCGATCATTCCTGATCTGTACCACAACTCCATGTACCTGCCTTACTACATATGCAGCAGAACCCGAACAATTTGCATTAGTGGTACATTTGTCAGGAATTTGCTTATGTTAGGAATGTGTATAAGTACAATCCGCTCTAAGTAAGACTGTTGACATCACTTAGTGGGCAAATGAGCTACGCTGGAAGGCCCCAGATGTGATCCCAGGTTTTAAGTGGGCCAATGTGGCAGTGAAAGAATTACAATTGGCTCTAGTGTTCATGGCTCTAGTGCTATGTAGTGACTCTGGTTTTGTGTGTGTGTTGCAAAGACTGGACACAGCTGAGATTCCCCTCACAGTAAGGACAGGCTTGGCTATAATGCCACCTGTGGTCAAACAGCCTGCTGACGCTTGCTGTCTAGATTCACACATCAAGAATGGGTTACTTGGATGTACCGGAGTGCGAATTTTACCCAAGTAAGGAGTTACACCTTCAGGGAGGGAAAAAAATTCTAAAATAAAACAAAGCAACTGTTCACTAAATTTCACCATCATTCTGGCAGAGGTCATTTTTTTTATTCACAACTTACAACTTTAAAAAATAAATTACCTCCCTGTTGTACCTCCTCTCTACTGCAGCTGGAGAAGCTGTTAAAAGAGAAGAGGCATTTCCTGTGTTTGTCGTTTTTTGTACATTCTTGGCATGCTAAAGGGATGGACTGTAAGATGATCTTGGCTACCAGCCAAAACTCGGCTTAGATGAATAAAGGCCTGCAGACTTCAGAGGCAATGTGTAACGCAACCTTATATCATTGTGGTTTCAACTCCACCATTGTCATTAAGATGGATCAAAGCAAGCTAACTTAATACAATTTTTCCTAATTCTGGGGTCAGTGCATCAGAATTTTTATTTGCAATGAGTATCTCTGTCTCACTGGGTTCATCTAAAACATACATAGTGTTTGAGACTGAAACGGCCATGTCTCTTTTAACAGACTTAAAGTAAAACATTACAAACGGTGCAACAATCATTCACCCTTAAGGTACTATTTACAGAGCTTGATCTCAACTGTATGGAGTTCTTGTTCATTCATCGGGTCAGCAATTAAGTGGTCCAACAAATAATTTTACGCTATGATTTTGAGGGAGTATATTTGAGACATGTTTTATTTAATTAGATTTCTGCTATGTTAAAGGCAGTCAAAAAAAGGAAGATACCAGCACACGGAGCACTTTTGAAATCCATGCATCTTACAAACATAAACTTACAACAATGAATCTATCAGCTAATTTAAAAAGTAAAAGTAAAATCAGCTTTGTGATCAAATTTGGGGTGATCAACTCTTCCATAAATCAGGCTTTGTGAAGCTCAAAGCATTTTATGGTCTCTTAACATAAAATTTTTTAACCCAGGCTGACATGATACATTTTATCTCTGCCTAACAGGGCCTGAAAGATCTTTCTTGTGAATTTTGCTACCATTTTTATTTCATCCCTCTGACAAGTTTGGCAGGTTACATTGTCTCCTTCGCAGTTTGCTTTTCCTTCTAGAAAAACAATTTTCACATTTATACTGATAATTATGCTCAAATGGCAGCCATAGAATTCCTTTGAGGGTATTAATCATTCCTTATCTGTGAACTACTTTAATCATTAAAGATTCAGTTGTATGTGCTTGGCAGAGTGCTTAGTAACAGCTTAACACACTTTGTGCAAGTAGAATTTAGCAAATCATTCCATACAGCCAGTTATCTTGGCACAGTCACACCGACACCCTTAATCCAACAACAGTTAGAATAGCAACATTTTAGGAATTCTTTTTGTTTGAACTACAGAGGCAGTGCTGACAAAAAGTGCATGAAAAGCTTGATCAGATAACAAGTGAAAATGAACAAAAATCAAAATTCTGCAGATGCTGGAAATTTGAAGCAAAAACATAAAAGTATATCAGTCAGCATCTTTGGAGAGAACAGACAAAAGATCCACACACCTGAGACGTTGACGTGTCTGTTATCCCCAGATGCTGCCTGACCTGCTGAATGTTTCCAGCAACTAAAAATGCTTCGACAACCCTCATTAAGAAAAAGTTCAAAGTACAACTTGAACTTTTTATAAAGGGAAAGAAATATAAATGATAGAAACTTGGGTGAAGCCTGCAGCAGCAGAGGCCTGGACTTTCGCTGTAGAGCCCAGAGGAGTTTTTCTTACGTATAGGGGCCTCTATTGGATGGTCGGTAGGTTTCACTGCTGTGTAATGGAAATTAAAACCCAGAGTGATGTATAACAGGCAGCGGATCTGATATTGCCCCTCTTACACAATCGCTCAGAAGTCAAAATTAACCCCAAAATGATTGAAGGATTGGCCACTGTTGGTACAGCAGAGTGAGTGGGGGACAAACAGAGGAAGAGCAGCAAAGGATTGTTGCTTGGATATATGATTGGAGGAGATTGCTCAAGCAAAGTGGGAGAAAGCCATGGAGCCATCTGAAAACAAAGACAAGGACCCGGAAATCAATAAGCTGGGGGTCAGAAAATCAATGAAGCTTGGCAAGGATGGGAGTAATGGAAGCGTGTAATCTAATGTTTGAGAGGAGTCATGCAGCAGAATTAATCGGTGTTTGTGAAGGATGGAGAAGGAATCTAGTGAGGGCATTTGTGAAGTTGCTCCTCAACATTATAAAGGTATTGATTAAGGTTTCGGTGCAAAAGGAGAAAGACAGAGGTGTAAGCAGGCAATGCTCCAAGGATGAAAAATGTAGTTTTAGCGACTGTATAGATGTGAAGTACAAGTTCAGTTTGGAGTTGACAGGGACGCGGAGACTGTAGATCACCAGAGGGTAATTGGTGGGAGAGGTATCAGAAAATGCACGTGTGGAGATCTGGTACAAAAGCCTGCGATTACTTAATGTTTAGGTTCGCTCATGATGAACAGCCATATGGGCAAAATCCTATGGGATGCTAGGTGCTGTGGAACCTTAATTCATTACAAGTGAGTGCCTTCATGAGAGGAAGAGAGAAAAATGGGGTTTAAGGAGAAAACAACCCTTGCAAACTCCAGCTATATGCATTATACAGAACACGGGTTGGAATTCACCCTCAAGGATGCAGCTCGGGTTCAGATCAACTACCGAAACTTCCACCTTGTGATTTAAGATCTCATGTAAACTCATGCTACAACGGATTAGAAAACCCAGAACTAAATCAAATGAATGAAAGTTCCTTGTAAGGGTGTGTTATCTAACACAGTTTAACTTGTACCTGATGCATGTTCCTTAAAAGTGCAACATTTTACTCCATTAATTTCTGGGTTCATTCCCCTTAACTGCAGTAACTCTTTAACTTGCACCACCACCTGCTAATGCTCTACTTTCTGCATCCTTTATGCTTAAATAAACCTTTATCTTGCCCTTGTACAGTACCTGTTGGAGGCCAAGGAGACAGCAGAAGGAAAAACAGAGCATGCATTGATTCCAGCTTAAGAAGCAGGTGGCAGCCAGGTGGGACTGCACAGTGGAAGCAACACCTATCTACCCGACTATGCTCCTTTTTTACATCGTCTGCCTTGCTTTCTTCTGCCCAATGCCTGTTTGTACTGAACAGGGCCCAGTTGTAAGGCATGCCATCTGTTTAATCAACAGACTGCACAATATGGCGACACAGCACCTTAAAGGGTGTCATTTGTGTGTCATTGCTACAACATTTTGCTAAAATGCTGCCGGGTTATAATGAAATTTCTGCACAGTAGCAAAATGCTGCTTTTGTTTTGGGAGGGTGCTTTTTACAATATTACTTGCTATACTTCTCCCATAGCCAGAATTAACTGCTCTGAAACTTCAGTGTAAAAGCAGGTGTAGATATTGATTCCATAAATCTTTATTATGTTTGTGTATATTTGTACAAGTAAGTGTGCAAGCACGCTCTATATGACATATACGTGCTGTATTGAGAGTGGTTAATTGCTCCTATTATTCCACAAGTGTGACGAACAACAATACCTGATTACTGTAGGTTTTTCTTGTGAACGGAATAAGTTGAGTTGCACACAACTCCCACTAGAGTTAATATTTTAATTTTTATATGTGTAAATGTAAGAAAATATGGTTGAAACATTAACATGTATAGTGATGAAAAATGGCTTCACAGAGTTCATAAGGAGATTTAGAATACCTGTACTTGATAGTGGCACAGTGCAATTAATGGGACCATTACAGTACATGATTGGCAGCTTGAGTGATACTTTCCACTTGCCTAATATATAATTTTATTTTCACTGTTGTGAAAGGTCACTCTTGGAGAGTTGAAAAGTGAAGTAACATTTCAGTAGCATTTTTAGCCCAGGTTATCCTGAAATTCAGGAACACCTAAAAATCTGTAGCATGGAGTATTTTAATGGTCTACCTAAAAACATATTTTTCAATCTTTTGGATTTGCCTAACTAGTAACATTCATATTTGAAGTATCTTATTGAAACATGGCTGCATGACACTTTAGTCTACTGGGTTTCAGCTGTACTGCTGCCTTCTCCTCTCTACACCCCCCCACCCCCACACTAAGCCTCACTACCACACAGATAAAAATCTTCTGTGAACAATTACTCTAATTGCAAAAGAAGGCTTCTGAAAATGCAACTTCTGGGAGTAGACTGCAGTAGACATAAACAACAATAAGGGACTGGAAAACAAGTTTTAATTACAGACGCTTTTACATAACTACTCTTTTTTTCCTTCCAGTTTTATTACCCTAGGGCAAAGGCACTCCATCCATGCAAATATCAAGCAAAGGGAGCCCTGTGCCGAGTCTACACTATGGGCATCCAGTTTGAAAATTCCTCTGTTCTATTTCCAGGCAAGGTCACATAGAAAGGGCATGGAAACCAGCCAATAGTTTAGAGATAGAGGCACTGGTGAGGAACTCATAATAAGTTTCAGCAGTCTAGCCAGCAGGCTGAAGGCCCAGACTGCAGCAATTCTATCTTCTGCGCTCCTCCCTCTCTTCCTGACTTCCAAGTACAACCAGCAGCATAGCTGCAGCTGCAGCCTGGGGTCTTGTGGTCTGTGGAGCGTGTGATCTCTCTGAGATATCTAGGATTATTCTAGCTGTAGGGGGAATCTGAAGAAAAATGCGATTTTGCAATTTCCAGAAATTAATAAGGTTTTAAAAAATGCAATGAATGGTTGTATTTTAATTTTGATGTACGTTTTCCCTGTAATTATAACCTATCTACTTTGGTCAAATAAAAATACCTTACAGTCTACTTAATTCTACCATAATAATTATTTACCATAGTTTCGGGAGTGGGGCTAACATAAAGAGAATGATACGATTACCCTTGGTTTTACACACTGTAATATACAGCAAAAAAAACTATCTTCTAAATAGAGAACATATTGTGGATAAAGCAAAAACAAATCTTGTAATATCCTTCTACTGGTCAGCATTTCGTGTAGTTTGGCTCTACTTGTATCTATAACAAAAGTTCATCGCCTTTTCAGAGATGGAAACATAGAAACATAGAAAATAGGTGCAGGAGTAGGTCGTTCGGCCCTTCAAGCCTGCAATTCAAGCCCTTCATTCAATAGGATCATGGCTGATCATTCCCTCAGTACCATCTTCCTGCTTTCTCTCCATACCCCTTGATCCCTTTAGCTGTAAAAGCCACATCTAACTCCCTCTTGAATATATCCAATGAACTGGCATCAACAACTGTCTGCGGTAGGGAATTCCACAGGTTAACAACTCACTGAGTGAAGAAGTTTCTTCTCATCTCAGTCCTAAATGGCTTACCCTTTATCCTTAGACTATGTCCCCTGATTCTGGACATCCCCAACATCGGGAACATTCTTCTTGCATCTAACCTATCCAGTCCCGTCAGAATTTTATATGTTTCTATGAGATCCCCTCTCATCCTTCTAAACTCCAGTGAATAATGCTTGAAACAGCCAGCACTTGAAAACAAACTCACAAAGCACACAGACAATGGCAATTCCTACTTATTATGATGTACATTTTCCACCAAAACATCAGGGGGCTGAAATTGCCCCCCTTTTTAAGGTCCATTACCGCCTCTAAGAGGCAGTAAAGGGGTGGTAAGACCTTTCCGACCAGGAATAGGCGGATGATCTGACCCATCTGAAATTGCCCCCGGGTCGGGGGCAGCGAAAACGGGCATGTGCCGACTCCTTACTGCCCAGCGGCGGAATTTGCCCCGCAGGAGAGGAGTCGCCGCCGCTCGGTGCCCCCGACAGCTTTTCCCGGTGGGAAGCTGCCAGTGGTTGGGCGGCGCGTCCGCCCTTAAAGGGGAGGGCACACTGCCACGGCCGCCATTTTATTTTAATTGTCAGCCGATTCTGAAGTCGGCCCGACAATGGCGGCTACGCTGGCCCAGCCAAAGCCCTCCCTAGTGGCCCAGTGGGCACCACTAAAGTGGCTGCAGAGCTCGCAGCGGCCCTCCCCTTCAACTGAAGGAGAGGGATGTTGCTATGCGTCGCGCTGACGTGCTCAGCGCGGCGCTAATGACACCGCCCACCTTCTGCCCCGTTCCCAACGCACTTTCGCCCCTCGTATGCCCCAAACACCACTGTGACAATTAAAAAAAGTTAAAGAAGCCAATTTCCCTCTATTCTCCGCCCCATGGATTCAGGCGGAGAATATTAATTTAATTTGAATTATCCACCCCGTTGGGGCGGAGGGAAATTTCTAGCCCCAAATATCTAGAAAGAATTAGAGGCAGTGGGACAACTGAGGGGCTTAAATAATTCTACTAAACCACTTGTGTTTTAATTGTGCAGTTTATACACCATTTGTTTTTACCTCTACTCAGAATCCATTTCTCTTCCTAGAACGAGAGAGAAAAAACTGCATATTGAAACAAAACAGAAAATGCTGGAAGTATTTAACAGGTCAGTTAGCATCTGGAGAGAGAAAAGACAGGTTAACATTTCAGGTGTAACCCTTCATCGAGATTACAGATAATGAATGAACCTCAATGTATTTCCAGCATTTTCTGTTTTTGCTCCATTCTTCTTTGTAATCAGTATAAAAGTCAACATTTTATTTTAATTGGTGTTCTATTAATATACAGTGATTAATAAATTTGATTTCTGAAAGTCTTATTGTCCAATCTTATTTTGGGAGTCTGTTACCCTCTAACAAAAGTAAGATGGCCCTTCTCCTCCTAATCTTTCCCCTCACAGGTCCTCCCCAGGCAACATGCTTCTGAGGATGAGGAAGCAGAGCGGGCTATATGGGAGCATCCCAGTGGGGTACCCTTCCAATTCTCTTTCCTCTTGTGGGTGAATGCAAAATCTTTGCTAAGTGCCTTCCATGCTCTGCAGTGTAGCAGGGACTCAAACCTGCTATCAGCAAATTTTTCACTCTCATCTTTTAAAAAGTTCTCAAGGTTTAGATTTAAAGCAGTAATGACATAGGTTTCCTCTATAGGCCCAAAACAGCAATTCTTGTTACAACAAAGCTGTCATTAGGGGCAGCTTTTGCCAAACACATTGATCTACTTTCACTGCACCATCTGGTTGCTTTTAGTCCAACATTTTTTTTAAAAACACATGGTTGCAGGGGACATCGCCTTCCTTATTATTGGTTGTTGTCAACACAATTGATGTGCTTTGAATTTTTTTACAAAATGAGGATCATGCAAAAGCTTTTAAAAGTTGCTGTGTTCACTTTAAACCGACACAGAATTTGCTAGATTCCACTCAGCCAACCAAAGGGTTCTTTGTACTTCAAATGGCTTTTAATCAGGCCTAGTAGATTCTCATGGCACAGGATGATCAGAGCATGAATGTAATTGACGAGCAAGCCTGGGAACAGGCAAGGATGTCGTCATGGTGATGGTGTCTGAATGACAGCCATGCAACACCTTTATCTAGATTGCATATGCACAAAGTAACATGATGTTGTCAATGCTCAGCTAGGATCAGGTCATAGAATATACTAACAGGTCCCAATGGGAATTCTTCTATTAACACCCACTGATACAGGTCCAATATCCAAGTCTTCCAGTAGAGTATTATTATGATACTGTTAACTCAGTTTTGTCAAGCTTTGCGATACTATGCACTGAACCGTAGACTGTTGCGACTTGGGCTGTATTCCACAATACTTAAATGAACGTTAACTGCAATATCTGAAAGAGGAAGAACAAAAAATTGACTCAGGAGAGTCATAACGAGGGGCGCCTCCAAGCAGCTGATCCAATCATTTTTGTTTTTGAACTATAGAGGAAAACCTTTATCAGTTTGGAGCTTTCAACCAAAGAATATTGATTTGGGAATTTAAAGGCTGGCTTGGTACTTTCTTTTTGAAATTTCCATTCACTTTTGTGCTGCAACACTAGCATTTTAAATATACTTGCTGCTTTATATATTGTTCTAGGTTAGAAAAACGTCACGAAATTGTACACTAAATTTTACAATTAATCCAAGCCACCTGCAATGTACAATGTATCTTTCCAAAATAAAACTACATACATTTCAAATTCTTCTGAAGTAGAACAGTACATCACGCTATGCAGTTTTATATACATATTTAAAGCATGCGGGAAAAGGACAAGCAGAAACAACAAACTGTTACAAATTGAAATAAAAATTGCATTTTTCCTTTCTGTAGCCTCAACTGTCAGCCAGGCACATCAGTTGCCCCAATGTAGCTGTAAAATTTTGGGGTTTTATTGAATCGACAATTTCAACAACAATTCCTGTAAGTGTACCTTGTTCACTATGATTGAGAAACTGCATCTTTTTTTTGTAATCTGCCCCTACAGAGGTGCATGACCCACAGGATTAATAACCATTACCCTATTTGGAGATATCTTGTACTGCACACATTATGATACTGCTCTCTTTTAACTGGTATCGAATGTAAATACAACTTATGCCCACAAAGTATTAATTTATCATTTTCCTAAGCAATGAAATACACTGTCCATTTGGTTAAAAAAAATAAAATAAATACTTGGATTTATAGCGCCTTTCACGCCCACTGGATGTCTCAAAAAGCGCTTTACAGCCAATGAAGTACTTTTAGAGTGTAGTTACTGTTGTAATGTTGGAAACGCGGCAGTGTGATAATGACCAGATTATCTTTTTGTTTTGTTATGCTGATTGAGGGATAAATATTAGCCAGGATACCAGAGATAACTCCCCTGCTCTTCGAAATAGTGCCATGGGATTTTTACTTCCACTTGAGAGAGTTTAACGTCTCCTCCAAAAGAGTGTTAACCTAGATTTTTTGTGCTTAAGTCCCTGGAGTGGGACTTGAACTCACAACATTCTGACTCAGAGGCAAGAGTGCTACCCACTGAGCCATAGCTAACACTAAAGGGGTTTAGGTGGCAAAACAGATTGGTTTTTTTTCTAATGCTTTCTAATCCACTGCCACAGAAACTTCCCCTCATTCTCATCCTCCCCAGCACACACTTTTTGTCCACCATTCCAGTTTTAACTATTTGAACCACACGAAGACGAGTTAGATCAACTTGGCAAGATCACACCCAGAAAAACAACCAATAATACTTAAAAACAGCGTCCAATATCAATTTAGTACAATCTCATATCAAAACTAAAATAAACATTTTGCAGGTCAGCTGAACTTTATTCACACATTACCAGACAAATACAATCCACAACTCATTTTGGATAAAGAAAATGCTGCTTCTCTTCTTAATTGTCATTATCATTTTAAAACAATTAAACTAATAGGAGCAAATTTTATTTAATTTTTAACTCTTGAAAGCATCACATCATGTGTCCAATATTTACATGAATATGAGCAGATCTATGCATTTGCAATAATCGCATTCAACTTTACATGGAATCTGAAACTAGAAAATGCAAACTCTCCAGTAACTTTTAACAGTTACGCAAACTGCCAATCCTCTGAAATCTGTCCCACAGTGTAAATGGGGTGAACTCCAGTGTTCTAGGCAGCCACAGTACAGCCACTTCAAGTAGGTCAAATCTTTCACTCTGCCAGCCTCAATTTCCAGGTACAATGCAGATGGAATTAATTATTACTGTTCAGTCATAGCTTCTGCTACTGTTTGAGCTTCTGTTGTTTTATTGGTCTCCCCCCCCCAACCACCGCCCCCGCACCCCCTCCTCCCGTCCCACTAAAAAGAAATCTGTCTTATGTAAAAGCAGAGATCTATGCACTGCCATTGATATACGGAATAGGCTAATTGCTTAAGACTCCGTCACATATTAGAACATCTCATAAACCTTGGCTATCCTCAATTGAGTTTCAACACTCAGTGTTCAGCCAATCAGAATGTTTTTTTCAAACACTGATCAAATTTCAAAGACAGCATTTTTCTACTTCAGGAGTGGCTAGCCCTAATTTAAAGTCTGTTGACACTTCAAGCACCATGACAGTCACGTCCATTGCTCTAATGAGTCAAGATTTCTGTTAAGTCTAGTGAAGGTCACGACCTATGCCTCCTATTCAGAAGCCTAAGGGTCCCACGCACCTTATATTGCCCTTTCTTCATGAATAGCCCGCTTCCAAAAAATAGTTTGGTACTTAAAAGCACAGTAATTTTTTTCTAGGATGCTGAACACAACTCCGTAATTATTTTAGCCAACAAATAACACTTTCAATATACTTGACATTGCGCATTGTGAGAAAAAGTCACCTAGCGTAAGACTACAGAGGTTTGGCAACTGCACAAAGGCCAAATTACAATACATCTTTGAGAAACAGACCAACAATATTCCTACTTTTCAGCTCACACTGCATATTAGGCTTGCATTTAAAAATAAACCTCTACCTCATATTGATTCAACATGCCCTTGCAGTGTTTCTCAGTGATTGTTTAAAAAGATGACTTTTAGTATTTGCTGTCATTTCTTAGAAGTGTCTCAAATGTCTAAGAAAATCGAATAAAGATGAAGTAAAAAACAGCTTTTCTGGCCTGTACAGGAGATCTCAGCTCATTGAAGTAGTCATGTTTTCAAAGTGTCAATCAGAAATGCAGAAGAACTTTGAATAGTGCTGTGGGATTTTTCACGTTCCCCTGAGTAGGTTTAACAACTCGTCCAAAAAATGGCACTTCCAACAATGTAGCATTCCCAGTTGTAACAATATATTCAGCAAGATTTAAAGATAGCTATATACAGCTTGACTCCGTTATAAGTGCACAATCTCATATTTTATATATGCTAATCATTTATGTTGCATATTTTGAATTCCTAAATTAGGAAGCGTGCTGTGGCCAGACTTTAAGGTATAGTTATATAATTCTTGGGAATTAGCAGCCTGCAGACCAGATAGTTTTCATTGCTAAGAATATAAAGAGGCAAAATTTCCCCTTTTTATTGCCCCGATAGAATCTCGGGGGGGGGGGGGGGGGGGGGGAACGCTAACAGGGCGGAGGAGACTATTTGCCGGGGGCAGGGGGACACTACTGCCTCCCGGGAGTTTTAAGGAGGTACCGCACCCGGCGGTTAGCGCCCTGGGCCACCGCGTCACCAGCGATGATGCCACCGCCATGCACAGCGATCCTTCACCATCCCGCGCCGACCCCTTAATGCTCAGCGAGGCAGGTGCGAGCAGACGTCAATGACAGCTTTGCGGGTCACGATGCTGGCCGACATCCACTCTCGAGGTGCTCCTTAAAGTGGAGGGAGCCAGCGCCATGGGCCACCATCTTTTTTTGCCTGCCGATTCAATGATGGTGGCCCTATCGTGGTCCGTGCTGACACGTCGCAATATCTTCTCTTAAAGGGGAGGGCTGCTGCGAACTCTGCAGCCGCTTCAGTGGCGCCCAGTGGGCCACCAGAGAGGGGATGCTAGGCTGCCTGTTGGTGGCCCGGCCGAACCAGCAGCCGCCATTGTCGTATCGACTGCAACGTTGTCCTACAAGGTGCAAGACCCTTGCCTTTAAGAGCAGACAGCCACCACAGCTTTGTGACCCGCAGAGCTGTCAGTGGCATTGCCCCCACGCCAACCTCACTCCCGTGGGGCAATTTCCTCTGTGGGGCGTAAAGGGGTCAGCGATGGGCGATAATGAGTGGGCGTGCACTGCAATGTCGTCATCGCCGTGGGCACCGGCACCTGGGCCAAAAACGAAAAACGGGGCGCGGCGCAAAGCCGTTTTCACCGCCGCCATCCCGGGGCAATACCGGGCAGGTCGCTTCCACACTTGCCCCTGTACAAAAAGTCCTTATTGCCCTGTTAGCGCCTCCCGGAGACGCTAACGGGCCTTTTGGAAAGGGGCAATTTTGGCCCCAAGGTCTTTCTGTTCTGAATATGAAATATCTTCCTTAAACTTTTTGACTTGCCACCTCTCTCCCTTCCTTCAAAGGCACTGTCAAAACATATTGCATCCGCATTGACTGTACTTTTGGTCACCTCCCCTTGCTCCCCATCTACTTTTTGGCTACTGCTTGAAAAGAGAATTGCAGTCTTGTAACAATGCCCTGATTGTTATTCAATTCTACTGAAGTCAATGGGACTGAATATCGGGCATGGAATATAACATGAAGCCGATACAATACCCCATATTTTGCACTATCACCCAAGATGTATTTCTACTCCTGCATCTTTAAACTTGCTGCAATACTGATATGAAACAGTTACAAGTATTGTTGGGAATTTGCCACAGTTTCTTCAGCAGCACCTCCCAAACCAGCGGCCTCCATCACCTAGAAGGACAAGGGCAGCTGCTGCATGGGAGCATCATCAACTGCAAGTTCCCCTTCAAGTTACACACCATCCTGATTTGGAAATATATCACCGTTTCTTCGTCGTCGCTGGGTCAAAATCCTGGAACTTCCTCCCTAACAGCACTGTGGGAGTATCTTCACAAGGACTGCAGTGGTTCAAGAAGGCGGCTCACCACCACTTTCTCGAGGGCAATTAGGGATGGGCAATAAATGCTGGCCATGCCAGCGACGCCCACATCCCAGAAACAAATTTTTAAAAATTAGCGGAAATTAGGATAGTTATAAAGGCGCAATTCATCTAATGGAGCGAATCAGATAATATCAAAAACAATGACAGTAGTTTACAAAACAACCATCAAAACTTCAAGATTAGTTTACAGCCTGAATGCACTTCCTGGTATCTCATTTTTTGATAATATATTTCTTGTTATTTATGTTCTGTCTATTCAGATTTTGACATATTTTTGTCTGACAGATGACAATGCATGTTAGATGACATTCAGAAATAAAGCATCAATGGCTCATGATGTTGACAAAAGGATAATAGCAATTTTTAATTTTATGCTGATTACTGGTATTTACTGTAATTTGAGTCAAACTAAATGTGCTGCATTAAATTAGTGGGGGGTGGAGGATATATCTTAAAACGTTGATAAAAAGAACCAAGATAAGTTACACTGCAATCACGCACAAAAAACACACACATTTTACATCTGGACAAAAACACTAATGAAGACTAAATCCTCTCTCGGCAATCCTAATCTACATTATAATGAGGGTCACAGAAATCTAAAAGATGGCAGCAGATGCATTAGATTTGGAATGACAGTTCAATTTTCAGCATGTCTGGCTATCTGTTTACAGAAGCAGGAAACAATTAAACTCCACATTTGTATCATGAGCTCCAGTTAGTCATTTAATTGCCTAAAGCTGTTGTATCTCTCCTGATCAGCAGTATATTTATTTTTTAAAGACTTTTTAAAAAGTTTAAGCAGCTTTCAACTGCACTACTCAAAACAATTGAGTTTTTCAAAAATGGGAGAGAAATTGATTTAAAGGCTGCCAGTATTCCCTTTAAGTATTTGATGGGTGAACATGTTAATAGAAGGCATGAGAAATTAACGGGAACTTTAACAAATGTCCATAACTGGAGTCCACTAATTGAATCTAATTACTCACAGAATTGCAAAATGTATTATTGTATCTTGTTTTGAAATATTATTGATGTGGAGATAGATCCGTAAAAAAAAAAGTTTTAGAAAGGAACTTTTGTTTTCTCAGAATAAAATATGAATTCTTCAGAAAGGGAGTGTTTAAATAGCTTGTGCAAGTGATAAATAACTGATTATGTAACCCTCCATGGTAACCCTGATGGTGTGCCAATTGCAATCAGCAATCAAACCGGAAGGATTTTCTCCTGAAACTGTAAGTTTTGGCTTAGCTTATCAGCAAGCATTCGAAATGGTGACAAATATCAAGTGTTGATTCTTGGCGTTATGGGAACATAAAAATATATATTTTCACTGAACAGAATGGGAAAGTATGATCAGGAAGTATGGGGCAGTCAGCGAACCTATAAACAATCAGATGGACAAAATTTGCCTTTTAATTTTGTAGTTTGTTTTTCAGTTCTGATTTGGTATGAGGTTTTGCTTTTGATGGTCAGGCAATTTCATTATGAAAGTCAACAACAATTAAGAGATCCTGCATCTTTAAAGAGAAGGGAGTTGCACCTAAATGAGTGTGCACTTCCTTTGTGTTTTCCGAGTCATGATAATTACTTGGTGCAAAAGACCACTGCTGAGCCTGAAGACAGACTGTGTACATACACACAGTGCTAGAAATGGCTAGCGGACCTCATGCTGGGGGCAAGTCTGCTGAACAAAAGTAACTGAAATTTAGACAGACCTTTGTGAGGCTTAAAACTGCATTATCACCATTTTGGGCCTACATAGACTCAGGTTTTTTCTGACCAAAGGTCATCAACCTGAAACATTAACCCTACGTTTCTCTCTCCACAGATGCTACCTGACTTGCTGAGCGTTTCCTGCATTTTCAGTTTTTATTTCAGATCTCCAGCATATTCAATATTTTGCACTCAGATTTTTTTTTCCTGGTTGTCCTAACCACATGGATAATTACTAATGGTTTGATAACTGAATAAGTTATTACCATGTTTAGATGCAGGCACAGTGATAACCAGATTGGGGATAATTCTACAAGCAAGTTCTTTGAGTCTCCATTAAAAAATGAATTGCAATTAACTGAAACGAGAGCAATACTTGTGTTGTACATCTGTGCCAACTTTACCCAAAACGTTCCAAACCAAAAAAGGAAACAGAAAGTTTTGCCTAGAGCCAAATAATTATACACGATACAATATATTCAACTTTTTCTATAACCAGATGTAAATAAAATCACAATTTAGCTTAAATTAACATACTTTAATGATCTCAAAATGATAAGTTGGAGTGTGTGTGTGGCAGCGGGGAGGTAGAATAGAAAATAACCTAGTGGTAAACCCAAAAAGAACTATTGTAATGTTGTGGGAGACAGTCAACCATATTAAAACCAGACACCACTAGTGATGGTTTCATCCAAAACCAGAGACCACAGACCACTGTCTGTCTTAGTTCTTTCTTCTACCCAATTTACAACACAGAGCTACTTTTGAAAGCAACTTGATACATTTGGCGTTTCACCTTCCTGCTGGTAAGATTGTTCCATTTATAGTGCAGAGATTTTACCAATTACTCGATGGTAAAAGGGGGGCGGGAGGGAGGGCATATGGCAACCAAAACTATGGCCAGTCTAACGGCCCAAAGTCCTCATTCTGTTCCCTGCTGGATACTGTAAATCCATTTCCCATCTATGTGAAGGGAGAAAAACAATAGTAAAAATCCTAGTTCTTTCCTCTTTAAAAAAATTAACAATCCCCCTCTTCACCCACCCCCACACAAAGCTATCCACAACTATGGAGGAGGCATCACTCCAGGAAATGCTGGGAAAAACAATGTATTGCTGTTATGGGGAAAAGCAGGATGGACTTGCAGCAGTAAGACTGACTGGTAGTCGACAAAACTGCTAATGTATTTGTTGCTCACATGGGAAAGCAAGAATTAAAACCACGTCTGGCACCTCTGACTTTCAGAAAGCCACTGAAAAAGGTACATTTCCCCAAAACAAGTCTATTTTTTGAAAATTGCACAATTTACATCAACACACTAGAACTGAATTAATTTAGGTACTGTTTGCTAATATAAATGGGGGCATTAATTTTCCCTGTACCATTAATATTTGAATTTAACCACTGCCAAAACATATCCATACCCTATAGATAAACAACTTAATTTTAAAGCTCACAAATGTTAAAAGGTATGGTACTTTTAAAAAATTGCATGGTAATTTCTTTTAAAAAACATGTTTTTAATACCAATACGAAACACAATAATTTAGAGATCATTAAGGGCCCCATTCTCACCACATGTAGCACTAGATTTTCAACTGCACTTTTTTTTGTCTTAACCCTTCAGCTCACTCACAATACATTGCCATGGGACACTGCCTGCATCCACTCTGCACAGCTGCAATAAAGATACCATCTGGTACTCGGAACCGCAGTGGACAGAACAGGACAGCAAATGGAATCTCTGGAAGTGAATGACTGAAAGACAGCAGGGCTTTTTTGTTTTTTTTCCCCTTTTCAAATGACTCCCCCAACTCCTCCCCCAAAGAAACATGATGCTCAACTGATATATCACACATGCAACAAAGAGCAAAGAGCTGAAGACAAAGAACGTTGCCTCCATTTGTAGTATATGCAACAGAAAATTTTAACATATTATACAATTTTCAGCCAGGTCCTGCTGCAGTTGCGAAACTTTTTTCCATGATTAATAGTTTAAATTGCTTACTGAATCGTATGTGTGATTATCTAGAATGTAATTAATTTCAAATGATGAAGAGCAGGGATATTAACGGGGAAGGGGAAATGAACTCTTCCTGTAAGAAACTGGATCATTCTATGCAGACTTATAGAAAGAAATTGTGTGGTTTTGACACTACATTTTACAGCTGACGGAGTTGGATATAAAGATAAAAATATTTTCTTAATTGGAAATTGTTGAACTCTACATATACACAAACTGTATATTACTTTTGTGATGTAACATCTAGAGCAACAACAACAGAAATTAAATGCTTACCTGAGTATATCCACCAAAGGAAACATGGACAGCATATGGAAGAAAAGGAAAAAAAATACATCATTAGTTTGTTTTCTGAAACTGTATAATCAATAAAAGTATACAAGATTTTTATAAAATTGCACCATAAAACTTGCTTTCATACTGTTGAGTCAGGACACTTTCAACAAGTCCAAAACATCAGAATGCTATAACATTACAATAGTGAGTACAGTATGCACAGCCACTGAGTTCATGAAACTCAGTCTGAAACATGCTACATTAATTTATTTTTGTACATTTTGTAACTTTTAAGAGGCTTAATATAATGCGCAAGACCACACAATGCACAAATAAAACATTTTTAAAATCAGATTAAGTGCACAAGAAGTTTACTGCAGTCTTTAAAAATAATTTGAGTAACCCTGGTTTTCATCTAAGCATATCAATAAACCTGGTTGGCAAGTTCAGTGGACCTTCTGGATCAAATGTCCATTAATTTGGGCTTTAAATTGAAACGTTGAGACAGGTTGGCCTTTGAAACATTTGTCCAACCTCCCTGAACAAATGCTATGTATTGTAAGAGATACTACGAAACAAAGGCTTTACTGAGAGTCCTACCTGCTGCTCAATATCATGTCTCAATTTTGAAAATATACATCCTCAGTAAGCATGCTTTGCAAATTGCCATAGTATTTTATACAGTTAGCAGGGTTGGGAAATGCTGCTGTTGTGTAAATTACTAGTCCAAGGCATAAAATATACAAACTTAGTCATTGATTACATTTTGTTTTCTTTTAACAGCCAAAACCAAGAAACAGAAAATAATGTATGCAGTACAGTTTTACAAGAAGCACTAACAGTGGCAATTTCTCAACTGATCTATTTTCTGGATGTGCTTGTCTTCCAGATATTAACTAGAATTGGGAGAGAAATTGTGGTACTGGCCAATGGTCAAATCCTGTCCGAAATTCTATATTGTAGTAGCCTGGCCAAACCTTTACAATTGCAGTACTGAGGAACACTTGATTTCTCCAGACCTGCAGTACCACAATTTGGATTAAAGTTGGTTTACGTCTCTGATTTCATACTTTGTACTGTACTGTATATTCAAGTCTTCAGAAGCTCAAGATGATAATAAATCAGTTTGCCAGAAGGCCTCAGGAGATCTCAAAACTTGTGTAGGCACCAAAAGTTAGTACAACGCAAAGGTTTGCCTTCCTACAGTATATTTTCAACACCATATTTAGGGCTCTGCTTAGCATAAATCAACCAAATCATAAAGTACTGTATATGGCAATTTAAATGTTATTCTAGTTGAAGGATGTAGAAGATGTACTATACATGTGCTGCAAATGATAAACCCTGCTCATGTTTGAATCATTTTTGTATATACAGGTGCAGCGTCCAGAATCCGGAACCCTCGGGACCGAGGCCGTTCCAGATTCAGCGTTTTTCCAGACTTTGGATCGTCTTTCTGACGTCACAAATCCGGAAACACCCGAGCCCAGGTTCAGGTATTTCCGGATTTCGGAACATCAGAAAGGGGGGGGGTGGTTGCTGCCGAGGAGCTGTTTGGGCCACTGGCCCCGTCGAGATGGAGCTGTTGGGGCGGGGCTCCACCGAGGAGGAGCTGTTCGGGCAGGGCCCGCCGAGGTGGAGTTGTTTGGGTGGGCCCCGCCATGGAGGTGATGTTTAGGCGGACCCCGCTGAGGTGGAGCTGTTCGGGCGGGGCCCTGCCGCCAAGGAAGTGTTTGGGCCGGCGGACCTCGTCGCAGAGGAGGTGTTGGGGCGGGCCGGTGAGGAGGCACTGAGGTAAGGGCAGCGGCGGCAAGGCGAGGCCCAAGGTCAGGCAGCGGTGGGGCCCCGAGGTCGATAGATCCAAATTCCAGAACATTTTACGGACTCCGGATGACCCTGCCACGGATCAGTTCGGAGTCTGGAACTCCGGATTTTGGACGCTGCACCTGTACTCTCACAATCCTGTCATTTGCAGGAGCATACACCAAACTGCAGGTAAATGAAGTTCAAACTACTCTGCAAAACAGATTACCGAATTCAACTGAAGTATAAAAGCAAGGAATCTTTCTGCTACATCTTTATTTGCTCACAATCGGACCATTTCGAAGATGAAAATGTAGCCTTAGCTCCTCAAAACCTATAGATTCACAAAAATATGTATATAAGCTACAGTATTAAGTTACCATTAATATACAGTGTAATTATACAACAGAAATGTGCGCAACTGCCCTTCTGAAAATTGGCCCAGGAAATGTTTTTCCCCCCAAGCCTAATTAGGTCTGTAATGAATCCCATGTTTTGTGCCTTTGCACCTTTTTGATGTTTCTCACTCAAAAGCTTTGAGGATTTAGGCTTCGCGGTAGGGGGTTGCAAAACTACCCGAAGAAGGATGATCAGCACTGGATGAAATCTTAGGGCCAGTAAAAGAGCAATTTGGGTATCTGCAGTACCAAAGATCCAGAGAAAACAACCTAATTAAATTTGCATTCACTCTAGTGTCCTAGCACAGTTCCAAAAGCTTAAATATAGGTATGAGTACAGTAGGCAAAAGGGTTTATAAGGCCATTACTGCTTTGAAAGTGATATACAGCTCCATTGTTGCTAATACCATTCCACTGCCACCCCCACATCTGAGTTCCAAGAATCTGTTGTGACCAGTAAAGAAAAGGTTATGACCTTTTGAACCAGTGCACCCTGCCTCATTTCACATGTGAACAGATAACAATTTGAGCATGCCTCTTATCCACAATCATAACTTGACGAATTCACTGGATTCCCAAATCATTTGGACTTGTCATGCTAATCAACCACCCTCAAAAAACTCAGTTACATTAAACAGTTTATGGTGTTTTATGAAGGATACATATTAAAATAAGTTAAAAATTGATAATATTAAGGTGCAATATTCTTTTTCAAAGGGATCTTGCAAAAAGCTAGTGAAAAACTGCTAAATCTATTTCAAATATTTTCTTAAGCTCAAAACGTCTGCTTCAATGACTGATTTAGAATTTTTCAAATAAAAACTGATATTTACACCCATTCATAATCTGGGTGCTCCCATTACCTCCTTTCACCAGAGCAGTTTGAACTTCCAGGGGCGAAGTATGCTACTGTCATAGAATGTTTCATCTAAAGAGCTGAGAGCTGGTACAGTTTACTCAAAAAGACATGGAGATTTTGAATATTAGTATCTGTGGAGAGATCTGCATGATGGCAGGAAGGAAAGGCAAGATGCAAATTTTAAGGAAATTTTCGGGTAAAGTGGGTGGAAGAGGCTCAGCAAGTCTAGGTGAGATCCAGCAATGCCAGGTCCATCATTCAGAAGAGCAGATGAGCCGAATTTCCATTTAAACCTAGGGCGAGCAGAAGTTCATCTGCCTCACGAAAGGCTCGATGTCAGAACGAGGTCGGAGGGATGGATTCCCCAGTCAAATTCACATAGCTTCTGCCTTTGCATCTAACAATTTAGATATTGGAAATAAATCAGCATCCAGATCCTTCAAGGGATGCAAGTTTGACCCACCAGGGTCTGCAAGTCAGCATCGTGGCATAAAAGACCCCTGAAATGACCTTTAATAATTTTTACCATTGGGTCACTTGCCTGCAGGGATGCAACTTTTGGAAGGGACATGCCAGTGGCATCCTCAAGTGGCTACTCAGCATTGCATCTTTCTCTCCCTCTCTAGCACGCACCCAAAATTCAAACAAGCTGGCACAGCCACCCACCATTAATAATTAAGATAAAATTACCCCACCCTGACTGTAATACTCCATTGGGGTCAGAAGCGGAGATTTAGCGGCTGAGCAGGTATGAGGACTTTTGGCCCAGAAGAAAGTTTTAAATTTTGAACAGATGTACCTACAGCACAAGCACACACCAATAGATGTGATAAGCTTTCAATAGGGGTAGATTTTCGTCTTCACCACTGGGCAATAATTTGGCAGAGCAGATCGTCTGACTATTATAGAATCCAATAATTTTTGTTAGTCAGATTCTACAACAGGCGCGCATCTAGTCCACCAGACTATGCCCATACGATGAAGATAAAAATCTATCCCATAATGTTTTAATATTGCACCAGTAGTACCCTGTCCCCAAAAGATTGTCACAGTTATAAGGAAGGTCCACAAGTTTTATCCCTTGCCTATGCTGAATTAACTAATCTAAGCCGCAGAGACCAGGATACTACTGTTACCACTAAGAATGTGGAAGAAAAATAAAGTTGGGGTCTTCCTCCTGATCACCGTTAAATGACCCCTGGTGGAGGTAGTTATATAGATGTTGGAACCCATGATTAGATAGCTCACTAATAGCACAGTAATCACTGTCAGGGCTCACACATGACAAATGTAAATTTCGGTGAGAGACTGGCACATCAATGTCACCTCAGCATGAGGTATCATCTTCATAGAGCTTAGAAGAGCTGGAGCGTCGGGCTCCTGCAACATCATGGGCCACCCCGACCTGCGAGAGGATATCACCGCAGGTCGGGAGTATAAGAACTGGAGCATGGCATTACAGCTTCCAGCACGAGTCGTCCCAAGTGTGCAACAGCTTTGAGGTGGGCGACTGGGTGACGTCATCAAGGCCCAGGTTGCCGGTTAGAGCGTGGACTGGAACATCGGTGGGGCCCAGGTACAGCGGAGGAGCAGGAAGGTCAGTGCAGAGGTGCGGCAAATGAGGGTTTCGGGGCCCAGAAGAGCCGAGGGCCCAGGGGCAGCATGGGCCAGCCCACTCTGCGATCTGTGTGCGCACTAGGTCCATGCAGCAGAGCAGGTCTCCAGTCATTCTGGTTAACCCTTGCCACTGGATAAAGGCCTAGCTCCATCAAGCCCGTGTGGTGGCTGATGTGCAACGGTCACCACACGTTAAAAAAATCCACGCACAGGCATCTTCCACCTCAGGACTGGAATATCGGGTCCTTCAATGAAACATCTATGAACTTATCCCTTTTGGTGTGAAAGCATCATAGCAGGGGGAAAAGGAGAGAAATGAAAGAAGAAAGCTGAAGGAAAAAGATCAAGTGATGTGTATATTTAGCTTCATTTTAATTGCAAAAATTAGAATTAAAAAATAATTAGAAAATGTGTTAAATGGTGAGCCATACATTCTGCTGAGTTGTCTCCATACCCTAAATGTCACAAATGTTGATATCTGCACACTCACTGGTGTTCTTCAGTTGCCCCGATTACCCTGTTTCACACTTTAGAAATTCTAGTGCAAGGCAGACCTGCAAGAGACATTTTGTGCAGAGGTGCCCCTCATATGACATCATTAAGTTCCACTTCAGTCAAATCATGATGAATAGGGAATGCAGTTCACAACCCATGAACCCCATTAATAACATCACTAGAGTAGAACTTCAGAATCTTGCATGGAAAATTACTACACAAAATGTCTGCCTCAAAGCTACTTCTAACTAGCAGTTCTAAAGCATTAACCAGGCGAGCCAGACCAATTGGTAACATTTATGATTCTGTGACAGTCCAGTAAAGTAAATGTTGCCTTTGAGGCATTGTGGTAGCCCTAGATTTCCATTTCTCCCTGTCTATTCACTGCCTCCCCACTAGCACACCAAAATCAGGAACTTACCATTTGAGATATCCCCTGTAATAATTCAACCACTATTCCCTTCACAATATGTAACACACCATGTGGACATTTACCAATGAACATAGTAACAACTCTAAATATAAAATTATTATAATAAAAGAAAACAAAGCGTTAATGATCGAAATTAAAAGCAGCATAGCACACGTCGCTGTCTCATTATAAATGTTCTATATTGCAGTCAGTGCGGCAAGCCAACTTGCTATTTTTCAGTGGAAATTCAATGCAGGTAATTAGGCCGAATTGTAATTCCTGTAATGTTTACTATTTAGCGGATTTTATTATAAATAAGTGACTGATTGTTATTTAAAAACAGAATAGTTAGATCCAAGGAAAAGAGTCATTTCTTTTTTACTGTCAGTGGCAGATTTAAAAGCCCCCCACTAGGGGTTTTAACCTCTCAATGGAAAGAATAATCAGTACTGGCAGGGAAAGAGACAATGGCAGTCTTCCGTGCATGTAGCCTGGGATACAGCTGATCCCCCTCACAGCATGTGGAGGCAGAGAGGCGGGTAGTAAGGGAAAGGGGGAGTGGCAGGGAGAAGCAGTTTTACAGCTTTGCATTCCAGCCCTCCTGCCTGCTCCTATCTCCAAATTGGACAGCCTGAACTTTTGACCCTTCAGCAGACACACAAGCAGAAAAAAGTATGGCCATAACACTGTCTGCTTCAGGGCATGGCCTCACTTCAACAGTCTGGACCATGTCTTCCTTCCCCGCCTCTTCCCCCCTCCAAAATAAAGAAACTTTGACCATTACCTGTTTTATGACCACCAGATGGTAAAGTCCCTAGTGACTGTGGACTTTCTAACTTCTGAATCTGACCTCATGACCCCACATAAGGCAACTAGCAGTACACTATCAGTACTTCGATGGGAAAAACAAACCTAACACATAGTCACATCTCTATAAAGTTTTTATCTGCTTTAAAAAGGCACTATATTTCCCATGATCCATTATCAGATTACAACTGATTTTTTTTCAATCTCAATTAATGATTTTTAAATAGTGTTGGTTTTATATTTTGGTTATTTCTGCAAATATATTGTAAATAATTTCTTTCATTAAATAAAAATCTTGCAACCATACAGTGTTTTCATTAAATCATGATAGTTTTAAAAAACTGCATTAAAGATATCAAGTTAGAGACCCGACTACAAATGAGCACTTTGTGTGCATTTATAAGGGGGAGAGACACAAACAAAAATCGAACAATTCATGCCAAAACTATATTCTTCAAACCCAGGCATTAAATGTTAGAGCTAATGCAGAAATAATGCTGAACCTGCCTTTTAAAATTTTACTGGCAACTTTATAACTTTACCACCAACCCCAAAAGAGACACAAAAAAAATCTAAATATTTGGCCCCCAGCTGTGAAGGGAGAAAGAATTAAAGAGAGTCACCATGCAGCTGTAAAAATCCTGTCTGGCCCCTTTTTTATAATTCGTTCAAGCTTTAATTGCCATCTTGAAAAGTGATCATCAGGGATGGTTAGCTTTAATTGCCTTGAATGCCCCTTAATGATTACAGTCACAGCGTTTTTGTGATGACCAGAAAGGAGAGAATTTAACATGACCGTGAAAGGGGGGGGGGGGGGAGAAGATGAGTGCTTCAAAACTCTTAAACAATGCCAAATGTAGGGTCATCTAAGAGTTGAAACTAGTTTTAAATCAATAGTTGTTCACACTGTAAAAGTTACAGTTAGGAATCTTTTTGTACCAACATGCTATATATCAAGTATTCCGTGCTAATCTTACAACACTGAAATGGTCAAACTCTTTGGGGTTTATTTCTATTACTTTTCAATTAAAGGTATATTTTATTCACACATATTTTACATACAGCTATAAAGTAACGACAGCTATAAAGTAATGGCAATCAAAATATTTTTCACTTTCAAAAAAGTAGTCTCGTTGTATATTTTAAGCATAGGACAAAAGAGTTAAACTTGAACTTGTAAATGCACGTGTCAAAATATTTTTTGTTTTTCTATGTCTATAATATTTGGATCTCTCATCCACTCCCTTTCTCATTATCAATTATACTTTTGATTGTTAGTTCATTATTTGTATGTGGTAAAACACAAACACACGAGATACTCTGTCAGGTCTACCACTGGTCGAATAATATTTCTATTGAACATTTTTCTTCTACTTCATCCTAAATATAGCAGAATAGAGTCAATTGGTTGAAGTTATTGGTTTGGCTAATAGCTCCTGTGGCATGGCTACCAAATCAAAGGATCCCACATCTAAGCTCCCTAGGTTTTTCATAGTCACAAATTTGAATGCGTTATCTTTTATTCTTCACCAACTCCCTCCCCCACTTTGCACCGCCATTACTACAAAGACTACTACCGGGGTCACTATAAATCCGCCTTAAGCTCAGCAGTAAATTCTTTGCACAAATGGTTTTCTGCCATTTTACTCTTCACATCTGGTAAACAGAACAGTTTCTATGTCTCTTGTTTACCCTACCGACACAATTTACATCCTATGATTAAAAAAAACATGAACAAATCAGACAATACTTTAAAAGATAAATTGTTCAATTCAGAGTTTGAAAAGTAATATTTAACACAAATAATGAATTACTAAGGATGAAAATATTTTGTTTGAAAACACATTTCTTCCCCAGTTTTTGCCCTTTTTGTTCTGAATGTGCTGACTGGGACTGGGATACAGTTCCATGATTTATACCAACCCTCTAGTACCTTGCCCAAGTGACAATTTTTCTAGTGTGTTTCCAAAATATGACCAGGTATTTGAAAGTAAGGCACATTACAGCCAAGCCAAATCCTGCCTTCATCCAACATTTGAAACAAGGAGCGGGAACCTGACCAATATGCCCTTTGTTAGCCTGTAGACACTGAATATTAAAAATACTTTTTAAAATCCCATATAAATCAGAAAATGAATTAGTAAGTGTGCAAGTCTTGAGTTTTTTTTAAATATTTAATTCCAAGCAACCCCATCTTTACCTAAAAAAATATAATATTTGTGTTACCAATTGTATATACTTCTAAATTAAAAATAAATAAATGTATAGCTCGACCCAAAGTGTAGCACTATGGGCAATACCCAAAGTATGTTCAACTTCCTGACTAAACATCACTTTGTCTTAATGCAAGACAAATTTCAACTAGGTCTTTTAAAATGATATGCCTCCCTTAGTTCGGTCAATCTGTAACAGACTTTTTTGCAGCCAACATCATCTCAAAATAATCTGATGAGATTTGGGATTAAGAGGTACTGGTATCAATGAGATGAATGTACAGAGTAATATGGTATGTGCACGCTAGCACATGCCCCAACAATGTCCTTTGTTGATGGTGAAACTTGAGCAGGCATTTGTTGCCTGGCTGCAAAATTGAGATGGAAAACATCAAGAAATTTAATCTAGTCCAATGCAGCATTGCAATACTTACACCCAATGCCATCAATTAGATTTGTAAATGAGTCCATTAAAGGTAGGCTCCTTAATGCAACACATTTTTCTTGTGAATGGATTCTTCAAAGAAAATCAACAGTTGGTGTTCAGTATCAACTTACTGCTCTGAGCAGAATCATAAAATTTTGCTGACTTTGCAGTTTGTCCTGGTTATGAGCATAATTGAAAAACTTCTCTCAATATTTAAAGATAGAAAAGCAGCAGCGTTGCTTTACACAATTTGAACATAAAAATATGTTGCTTTTATCTTAAGGATTTCAGTCGCTTAATCATTCTTGCCCTTTATTGAAAATCTATTGAAAACATACTACATAATATCTGTACTTTGCAATTGTCCATGGCTCACTTTGAAAGTGCTATATATGGATCAGCTTTTCAATCCATTGAAACTATAGTCTACATAAACACATACCATATCTTGAACTCAGCACAGAAATCCAAAGTATCACATTCACTAAGACCTAGATGGCAAGAGCAAATCTTCATCAAATAGGTGCTTACAAGAGTCAGTGTAATACTTCACCAAAAAGTATGGATTTTATGTTTTTATGTTAAAATATTTAAAAGTCAATTTACTGTACAGATATTTGACTTCCTGATTATGTTTACATCATAAAACAATTAACTTGTCACCTTACGATATGCTGTAAAACTTGACTAAACTCGTTAGTACAATATAAAGACCCAATACTGACTGATTTTGGACAGATATTTTCTGGTCATATTCTACTATCTTACTAGTCATATTACTAACCAGGAAAAAAATTAAGAGGTTTTAAAATGACCAATTTGACACAGCATTGTTCCAATAAAACTCAATTGTGATTTAAAAAAAGAAAGATTTTTTAAACGGACTATAAAATACATCTGTTGTGCCATTTACCCAACCAAAATTCAAATTGAAGTTTAAAGTTTGTTGACTGCTTATTTAACAAACCATAACAAGAGAAAACTATGCTGATTTGATTCTTTAGAGGATTTAAAAAATCTAGTTTCAACTAACAAAAGGATACTGTCTCCTTTCGACTATTGCAGCATTAAGTTTGAATAGTGGTTTGGCAGACTAAGGAACCGCAGATCTCACTGCCAAAACTTTAAAAGTTATTAGTGGCAATGGTATCCTTCTTTCTTTAACAAATTGCTTCTACAGCATACTTGCATATGGCCCCCTTTTTCCCCTTCCCTCTTGAAGGCATGCACTTAGGCTGGGATACTTTTCCAGTAGCCCTTTGGTGCCTCATCCAAGTAAACCAATCTTCATGTGTGAGCTTAAAGAATGTGTCAGCAAGCTATTCAGCAAAAGTGTGTGTGTGTGTGTGGGGGGGGAATACCTGAGCCCAATCCTGTCCTCACTCAATGCCCATACATGTTAACTATCCAGCTAGTCACTAGACACTGATCTAGAACAGAACCCTGCCTTATTTTTCCTCTCTCCCTGCCCCAGCAGCGATGAGCCCAAGTATAATGCTGGCTGAAATAAGCTAACTCAACACAAACCAGGTAGGGAAACTACTCTGTGTTTTCCAGTATCACAGCAAGCAGTAGATTTGCCAACTGAGCCAACAGAGAAGCTGAGCACATATATTTACTATACCACACCAAGATATATTCTACTTAAACCACATGTTTAATATATAAGTAAATTTAAAGCATCACAAGTGTGGATGGAAAAAATCTTGTCTCCAACCATGCACGATGTACAATACTGGTATTATACTAATATGAAACCTATAGCCAAAGGCATGACTTTTGATTCCAATTCAGGAGGTTCACAGTGCCACCTTTGTTCTGGGGCGATGTTCATCCTGAGTTCAATCCCATCCAATCTTGGCTGTACAAACTGGTTATAAGTTGCATGTAAAATATACCATTTTTTGGAATACTAGGTAACCACTACTTTCCAGTACTATTTTGTTTAATCTTAAAGTGCTACACACTAAATTAATATGTTATAAAGCAGAAATTTGAATATTAAGTTTTGAACTTTACCTCAAATAAGCCACCATATATTTTTAAGGAACTTAAGAAAAATATATCTGACTGCACAATATAGCGCTACACCACAAAAACAAAATAATTCAAATAGACAAGCATGAAAGGCTATAAAGAAATAAAACTGTCAGAGATTCCCGACATGTTAGGAGCACCGCACTTCATCAATAAGGAAGCTGGCAAGCAGTGCAATTCTAAAAAGGTCCTCTACAGTAGATCATTAAAAACATTTTCCCATTACTTTTAACCACACTGCATGATGCTCATCCTAGCTAGCTTTACAAAGGTTAAAGTTTTCTCGTGCAGTCTTAATAAAAATGTGGAGAAGATTTCTGACTTCACTGGTCATCTGATTTAGCATCATTAAAATGCTTTATATTATTTTTGTTAAACTGATCCCAAGTGTATATACTTAATGTATATCCTTATCATTTCATAACTGTCATATATTAATTAGCTTTCAATAATTCCAAAATTCAGATTACAACATGGTATTCCATTTAATTCAATTTGTAGATTGCACACTAGTTAAAATCTGGAAGTGTCTAGCTACATGACTGGTGTCCACATCTTTCTGCATTTTATGAGAAACTACCCACTGTTTTTCTTGAACAGGGCGTAATCCTGATTGCATTCCTGGGCTAATCAAAACAGTACCAATAGGTTCCTCTCATGCACCCAATGTAATAATCTTGTTCCTCTGACCCCCATGTGGCCTTCAACTGCCCACATCCTGTTGCTAATAAAACCTCAGACAGGAAAACAAAACATATTGGTTTCATAAATGCTTGTGCAATTCTGTGCATTTTAACACTTTAATATAAATGTTTTTACATTTGTAAAACCATATACTTTAAACCTTCGAGTCATGTAGTATGATTTGTCACTCGAGTAGTTATCTTTCACAAGTCACATGACATAAATGTTAGGTGTTTACTCAACCACATCGCTACAAGTGAGGGCTTGAATTCTAGGAGAGAATATTCCAACCCATTTACTTATGTGAACAAATGAGTTAAGATAAATGTCTAATAAGCAATAGGTTTTAAAGCTGAATGAATATTTACTTATAATGGAGCAAATAAAACCAGTAATCTGGAACCTGGATTAGAACACCCAGGAGTGGGTGTGCTTTTATTCTGAATATTTAATTTATGGATGTAATAAGGCATATTATACTGGCAGAAAACATCAGGAAAGACAAGTACATGGACACTCTTATATTTTTATCTATCTTAAAAAGCCATAAATTTATAGCTCCTGATTAGAATTGGATTAACTCAACGGTAATAAGCTTATTTGAGTTTTAGAAAGAGATTGGCGCATAGGGCTAAGAATGTAATCCTAATAATGTCCACACCATTTCTGCCGTCAAGCCAAAGTTCATCTTAAAAGGGAATTGATGCACATATAGTAAATGTCTTAAATCAGCAGATCTTACAGACATTAATTGAAACAGACTGTCTCGTTTTGTGGATTTCAATCCACAAAGCAACATGAGAAATCATGAACGATCACCAGGCACTGTACAGCCATAGAACAGCTGCAGAGAAAATAAAACTGAAAAACCCAGCTCATTTGATGTCTAAGCGAGTAAGTACATCACCTGGCATGGTACTGAGCCATACAGACCTAAGTTTGATCACCGATTTGTGCAGTTATCTGATTTCAGCCAGGATGGCATTATCATCAGAACTCTATTACAAAGCAAAGGATAAAAGTCAGCCACTACTCCTGTTGGAAAGTGCATTGTGTAAATGGTGGATGAGGATGGTACTGGGCTTGGTTATAGCTATTTTCATACTGTTCTTGTTCCATCAGTTCCTGAGATGCAGATCTCTTACAGCCAGCAGCACATGAAAGCTAACTACACTGCATTTTTGTTAGGACTAATTTTTTAACTAGATCCTCCTGACTACTGAAGTCTTCCTGGGACCAGTAAACATGCTGTACTGGGAGCATCAGGGAATTTACTGGTAATTACATTATAAAGTCACTACTTCAGCACTTGGTACTTGCACACTGGTCAAACTATCTCGGCCAGTCTGCGCAAGCATGTAATAAGATCCACAATGCAACCAGTTTACTAAACCAGGTGCACTATCCACCAGTAAATATGAGAGCGCGTAGTTAAGTTGTTTGGCCAAGAGTCAGGTTGCAATATAAAGCTTATGATGCCCCACGCATGAACGCTCTTTCGAGGCTCACACATGAGGAATGGGCATGTGGACAAGGTAACAAACAGCTTCAAGCACCTGTGAAACTATCCCAGTGTCAATTAGTACCTCTAGGAAAGGAGGGAGAAATTGACAAACAAGATTTGGGGTTGGAGGGTGGGAACCTTTTTGCATCACGAAACTTACTAGCAGGTGAATCTGATTCCAACCATGGAACTGAGTCAGAAAATTCAGCCTTTCTGGTCATGGGGAATCACCTAACAGGAGAAACTGCATTAGAGTGACATTGAACAGAACCAACAGAAAACAGAATAAAAGAGGGTAAGCAAAAGCTTGCTCTCTTTTAAAATTACAACCAAGAAAAAGATATTTAAGGAGGAATATTGCCAACACAGGCTTGATGGGCCAAATGGTCTCCTTCTGTGCTGCAACCATTCATTGATTCTAGGAGAACACACAAAAGAGGAAAGAAGGAAATGGAACAAGGTACAAAATAAAGTTATTTTAAAATGTCTGTGCTATGGTTTATATATTATTGCAATGCTTTCAACATTTGCATATTTAATAAACTGAAAGTATCCACAATTAAAACTGAAAGTATCAATTAAAACTATCATAACATTCTGAGATACCTTTAGTAATCATGGTTATTATCAGGAATTCCAGATGATTGCATTCCATCCCTGCCATTGACAAAATTACCTTTCTCAATGTATGTTGAAAATGCTATCTGTCGCTATGTAAGCTTAATCAAATTACACAGCTGCTTTTACTGTGAAGTTACTACAGAAATTATTATCCAATGAGAACCAGTCCTATAAAATGAGTTATTTTATCAATCTTAGTCACATAAAATTCTGAAAATATCATACATTCCTGTTGACTGCAGAGCCATCTGACACAAAACTTGAAGTAGGGGCACAAGATTGAATTTTTAAAGCAAATTAGGTGGCTTGATTTTAGGCTTTTATGTTTTGGGGACAATAATGGTGACGAGGCAGGAAAGTTTGAGGCCAGGAATAGTTTGCGCCTCAGTAGGTAAGTTTGGGCATCTGGGCCCTGCGCGCAGCGCTGTACACCTCTCTTGGTGCTAGGATGGGAAACTCCCGAGCTAAAGAGCTGGGCCAGGAGCGCTCCGAGAGACATCAGGGGGAACGGGGATGGGGACGACCTTAAAAAAAAACACAAAACATTCCCAAAACAGTGTCCCCTGCCACAACACAAATCGCAAAAAAATTAAAAGAAAAAACAAATCACACTTACCTTAGGAGTCCATTACTCGCCTCTTCACCGACAGATGGTTGGACCACCCTGACTTCCCAGGCAGTCATTGCGAGGCGCGCTTCCAGGCAGACGGGTCAAGTAGGAGCTCAAACTTCACCAGTGTCGCAACCAGGGGTGTTGCACACCCAGCACAGCTCTTCCGGGCGGTGCTGCTCTGTGCCGCCGCTAAACCGGACCTGAGGATCGCTGCGGGGCACCGGAGGCTGACTGGCCGCCCAGAAGACCTCACTGCCACCACTGACGCCGATCCGGGGTGAAAATCGGAGCGCAGAAGGCCGGAAAATCCAACCCATAGTATTGTGTCTACCTGGCATCTCCACATGGCAAACCAACACAGTTCTCGCTTATAACTTAATTCTGAAATTAATAGCATTCTCTTTTGCCTTGAAGTACATAGTTAATAACTGAAAGAATGAGTGAGGAGGTAAGAATGCTGCCCTAGGATCCAAGTTAAAATCAAGCCAAAACAAATGAGACGAGTTTCCTCTTGCCTGTTATAAAGGCCTTAAATGAAATCAGCTGAAAGAAACAGGGTCAACAAAGTTCCTACCAGACACGGATCCATAGCCCAAAACTGCTCACAACTGGCAATCTCACTTAGAGAAGCCACAGGAATTGCTGGTGTAGGATCTGGTAATGTTACATAGAGCAGTAGGGCATTCTTCTAAAATTGTGGTCAAGGCACAGTGAACAGGGAGGTTTGCTCAGCATATGACTTATGCTGTATTTGACCCAGGAATTCTACATCCTGACACTGCAAAAACGAAATATTGTTCCATTCTCTGGAACTACCATTCCACACTCTAATAAGCATAAAATTCACCTAATTTCATAATTGTTGTTATTAAGAGATCCATACATTTGCTGATTGTATTTAAAGCTGCAGTTCTTAACAAACTAATAATCCTTTAGTGACTTTGTGGGTGAAATTACTACTGCTGATAAGTTTAGCAAGTATCAGCTAACACATCCAACTTTCTCAGAAAAAACTAATACATTTATATTGCTCTTTTCACAAGATACCCCAAAGTGCTTTACAGCTGATGAATTATTTTTGCAGTATAGTCATTGTTGTTCTTTAAGTAGATATGGCAGCCAAATTGCACAAAGCAAGATCCCACAATGATATAAATAACCAGTTAATCTGTTTTGGTGATGTTGATTGAATGACTCAACTGACTCATAATTTGCACTGCAGTTGTTATTAATCCTGATGAACTTCTTGTTTAGATATGTATTCCTGTGAATTTGAATTCTGACCAAAAGTTCTGAACTTTTCTGACAACATCTCATGATTAACTCGATTAATTATAAGACAAATGCCACGTTTTAAATTATTAGAATAATCGTGTTTTTGAATGCCTGTTTTTTCCTCAGTGAAATAGTAGCCTGTTAATCTAGACAGTATCATTGTTCAACAACTTCACTTTTTGAACTGATCTTAAACATGCTGATTTCAAAACCCTATGGCACTAAATATTTCAGTGCTATTCAACCATTACATCCTCCCACGAGAAGCAAAGTAAATGGCTGATGTCCGCTGTTATTTACTGCTATACCACATAATATTCTACCTTCATTTTTTTTTAACTCTGTCTTGATAAACACTGTTGCAACACCTCATTGGTGACTCAAGAATTTTAAACATGGCTGTAGTCCCTTGGTGAGAGACCATTCCAAAGTAGATTAAGTTGACACTACCAAGGTAGTGTGCATTGATTGGCAGTTGCCTAATTTGTTTTATTAATCCTAAAACATCGTTAGGATTGAGACAAAAAGATACATTTGGTTCTTGGTGTCTTATTCTATTCAAGAGACTATGATACAACAGAAATTATACTATCGTTCACTTTAACTATCTAAAAGAAAAAAACAGCAATTTGTTTATAAAAAGGAAGTTCACTTGACTGTCACTGAGGAATTCAAAGTCCAGGCCTATGGTATAGATTATCCCTCTGGACAGAGACCTTGTTAAAATGTGACACAGTAAGATGAACAACACGTCTTCTTGTATTTGCAAAATTGTTAAATAACGATTGCACAAAAAATGCTTGCCCAGCAGCTGAAACATTTTAAACCGCAGGATATAACTTATTAACAAATTTGGTATCACGTCTGCATTTTATTTGAACTATAGATATATATATATCTGTATATATGTTCACAGTTAGGTATCTTGAATGTGATCTTGAAGTTTCTAACTTTTTTTAAACATAGAATTACAGTATTTACAGAACAGGAACAGGCCATTCAGCCCAATGGTCACTTCAGGTTTGTTTCCTGATTGATACTATTGTGAATACAATAATATAAATAAATCTCAACAAAAATACAACTTTTACCAAATTAATCACTATTCTAATTACCAAAAAGCGTTGTCTGCAATTTTCCTGCTGTGGTTTTAAATTTATCATTTAACACATAGGAAAAAGTGCAACTTGCCACATTTTTAACACTGATCGTCCAAAACCAACAATGTACAGATGTGAAGACAGTGGGCTGGAGTTTCCGCTAGGTTGCGCTGTTTTTTTCAGGCAGACCTGCGCAAAAGATCATGGAATTTCAAACAAAAATCACGTCCAGCACAAATGGCATTTACGCAATCTTTTGCGCTAGTTTTAAAAATGTCATGCGAGAAGCTGGCCCTGCCCACACCCCCAGATTAAATTAATCAACATTGTGAATTTCCACTAATTGCGCCCGTTTGCGGGCCTTTGAGTAGACTCTTAAAATTAAGCATTTTTGGGCGGGAAGGACGCACGTGGGCATGTTTTAAAAGCTTTTGAAGATTTATTTTTTAATTTACTAAGAAACTGATTACTGTACACTAATATAACTAGCAAATGGTTAGGTATAGTTTTTTTTAAGTCATTTTCAGTTACAGGTATTTAAAATTGAGTTACTCACAGGTGGTGGACTAGACACTGATCACTTTTTGTGATAAACCCACTTTCAGCTGTATTAATCAAACTGCACCAAGTTCCCACTCTTAAATACATCATGGAATATTTTTTTTTAAACTAAATTTTTAAAATAATACATTCTAAAACAATGCCAATTGCACTGGTTCCTGGCAGATTTTACGCTCGGTGATATGTGAATGCATTTGAGCAAGAAAAAACACTTCTCAAAACTAGTGCAATTTTGGGCCTGAAGCAGAAACTCGAAGCCACTATACATACTGAAGGGACAATATACCTGTGTGTTTGCATGTGCTCGACATAGTAGTAAAATCTTTGGTCCAAGTTGACCAAATGCAATAAATGGAATGTTTATAAGTAGAAAACATAGAACAACAGATCTTGTACATTTAAGGACAGTGATCATTACCATCTTATCAGGCTGGGAAATCCCTATTGTCTGGCGTCCTGAGACAGATTAAATCTCAATGAATTTAAATTAGTTGTGAAAGAGGCTCTGATAAATTGAAAGCTTTATTTTTATGCCAATTTTCTCTCTTATCCTCTCCTGATGGTGTTGACTTCCACTGGTGTATGGTTTCCATGAGTACCCATTGCCTTTTAGTACCTCATCCATTGGCCATTCTTTATGGGTGAATCTATGTAGCAAGTATCAGCAGGCTATTCAAACATACGAACATTCGAAAATTAATGACAGGGAAAGACCAGCTGGTCTATCGAGCTTGTCCCATGCTGTCATGGTGCAATTTATGTGCTCCATGACCTCCCATCCATCCCCTCCCCCCAACAACCTCATACAAAAGAAAACCTAACATAACAAAATCTACATCTATTTTCTTAGTGGTGAATTACACCAAACGTACAACACACTTTCGGGTACAGTTTAGCTTTTGGACAGCACAACTGGTAGAGTGCTGTGGGTGCCCCAATGGAGCTCGCTGAATTGGGCTGGTGTAATAGCAGGCGTCCAGGAGGCTACCCAGTCGGCGGCAAGATGAGTTTTGGGAAGAGGTTGTGATTGCGATGGGGTGGAAATGCGGGTTAGGCAGTGGCCCAGATTATTTTTGTGGGGCCAAGAGGAGTACTTCTCCAAGAGCAGGAGGCGTGCTCCTCTTGGCCATAACAAAAATAATTTAAAACTTACCTTTTTGAGGCCTCTTCATCTGTACCGGCAGTAAAACTGTTCTATCCTAAAATAGCACATCATAGAACTCTGAGTTGCATATTAAAAGAGACTTACCGCCTGAAACAGGCAGCTACTCAGCAGCAGGTCTTTGTAAAAATGGCGGCAGCCAGAGTGTTGGTGTCAACAAAGCAGCACGTTTATTGACTATATGCTGAGGCTGTTGACACTGACTTTGGTCCCTTTGTATCTGTATGGCTTTTAAAAATTCAAGACCAAATTATTCTGTATAGTATTCTTTAAAAAAAAATAATAGTAAGACTGTTTACACAGAACACAGAGCCAGCCCTTAAAACAATAAGTAATAGGTAGAGGCACTTCACAGGGAACTTTCAACCTAATATTGTCCTCTATATTTTGTTATTAAGATCTTGAAAGAAGTACTATCAAAATTCACAGATGGAACAACGTAATTCATGAAGTCTTTTGGGAGTTTTGCTTTTGGCACTGCAAAGTAATTTAATTAAAGACTTGCTATCCAACCCTGACTCATATCTTTGATCTCTGAAGACCTCTAATCTCCACTGAAAGCTAATGGACAGTTGACCTCTTGGCTCCCATGGGATAGAAGCTTGATTGGTTTGCCATCACCCATGATTTCCTGCACATGGTGCGCAGTCTAAAGACACACAATACTGTACCTGTGTAGGCTGGTCATTCAGATCTAGTTATAAAGTTTATGATCAAAAGGTTAATATTAAGACATGGATTGTAAAAACAATTTTCTAGAAGAGTAATAGACTTAATTTCACATAATGTAATTTCAAAGTATTATACAATTTTTACTTTTAAAGAATTTATTTTCAAGAGCTTAAGCCAGGAGGTTTAAGGAATTCTAGGACCTTGGGACTGTCCTTTTTTCCACTACTTCCACATCTGTATTTATCTGGTCACTGTAGTATTTTTAAAAAATGGGAGGGGAAGTAATAAAATCAAACAAAATCCAAAAACGTTTTTAAGATGCACAGGATGTTCTTTCTGGCATCCATTATTAATATAAATTTTAAACAACAGAAAACAAATGTTATGAAAACGAAAAAACAGAAATATGTTAAACAGCTATTCACTAACCATTGCTACTCCATACTGAATTTCAAAACAAAACAGGCATTATTGAAAGCCACTATTTATTAATGTTCCAAATAATGCCTGTAAATAAAGCTTATTGTATTTTTATCACAATATTAGGCTTTATTTACTCCGCCATTTTGAAACCTTTAGTTTTTTGAAATGGTAGTTTTTGGTCAAGCCCTCTGCAGAATGTCCACTACTTTCTATTTTTCTATTTTATACTGAAACAGCCAAAACCATGGTAATTTATGCACGTGGATTTTAAATGAAAAGTGACAGCCCTGGTCAAAATACACACAAACCTATAACAAAGTAGAAAACCACAAAGAAATCATATAGCCAACAACAGCAAAATAATTTTACTCCTCCCCAAACCTCACAGAAAACTAGAAGAAGAATTTGTGATACAGGTACTACTTTTCACTTCACTATCAAGCCAGTGTAAAAAAAACAATTATTTTTGTATTTTCCTGCCATATTTGTGGAATGTTTACAAGCACATTACTGATAAACAGCGGGGTCATGTTACAAAGTTCACTATAACCTACAAAAACACCACCACCCCTTCCCCCAGCATTGGGTGATTACTGAGTATATTGATTGTTGCTTTGTACATTCTGTTCTACTCTTGAACTCTAGGAGCCACTTGGCATTGAGGAATAATCACAAGCCATTCGCAAGGCTCAAATACCTACGATGCAGCAGAAAACCAAGTGATAAAATGTGCTCCCATTTCCAAGGCCAGAACTGATTCTGGAGTACGGCCAGGTGTTGTGCTGTCAACAGTGTTGCTTTTACCCGGAGCAGACAGAGGCCTCATTGCTGAGCTGGGCTATACCAATTAGACATCACCGCACGTCTTGAAAGCACAGTTTCAAAACAGGACAAGGGTACTCTTTGTCATCGAGAGCTTTCATAATTTCCTCCTCCCCTTTCTTTGCTTAGGTTGACAGTCATGACCAACTTTTTTCTTTACTGGCTCCATCTATATTTACTATGAGCTTTGCAAGATCTGGTAAAAACCCAGAGAACAAACAGTGAAAACCAAGCAACTTCTAGCAATAACTTCTCTTAAAGGAGTCCTCATACTGGACTCCAAAAAAAAGCAAGTATAATATTTAATGTGCATTGCTAATTCAGTTAATTCTACAATTCCACTGTGTCAATTTAAAGTTAAGAGTTAAAGTAGATCAGTTATTGAAATCATATTCCTAAGCAATTTTTAAAATATATTCAATTTATTTTAATACAACACTGACTTCATCTATGTATTCTGCTTACAGAGTGCTGTTGCATCAATCTGCTGTGTTAGCTCTTGCCAATTAAAGTGTTAGGAACTAGCTTTCAAAGATTGATGTGATTTGTAAATAAAGTGTATTTTTGAAGTATAATAACTCAAACATTTCACTGCATTGGATTCTATTAACAGTATACAAAGGTGAATATCTGTATTTTTAAAAATATTTTACATTATACAGTGAGAAAGGCTAAAAATAGAAATTGCAATAGACACAAAGTGTTAAATTAACATACAAAATTGCAATTTTGATTAAACTATGTTTGCTTTAAAACTTTCTGCAGAATTTTATACAACATTTTTGAAAGATGAACCTAATCACAAACACATGGATCATAGCTCCTCTGAATCGTCATTATTTGTGTGACAAAAAGTATGGGGTGGGGGAACAGAACAGGAAACTTATATGAGCTGTATCAACTCAAAAATTACTACATGATGACTAGAAATTCATAATATAGATGGCCAGAAACAATTAGTAGTTTCATGTCAACACTAACTTACGCAAATGCTGGTATAACCTGGCAATGGACTGGTAGCTGAATTGCTCACTCTGTTCCTGTCTGATCATCTGATCTCTTCCTCCAGTTTTCTCTGCTCACCCCAATTCTGAGTGGCTCATGCTCAGGTACCCAATTGACCATTCTTCAAGTTAAAGCCTAAAGGCTTGGAGTTTTAACCACGCCCCTTCCCCACCACCCAGCAGAATCTTGGTGGGGGGATAGCTAAAATAGAGCGGATGAATTATCCCATTCCATCCCCGATTCGTTGCAGTTATAAAATGTCTGATTTTCTGGGGCATGAGGTGCTCATCTGAGTCAGGCAGGGGCCTCATACATTTATGCAAATTGAGTTCCCATTACATCATCTTAACCAGGAAGCCTGCACAGCCACCCAAACGACAGGAACCTGATCAGACGACCGAACATGCCCTTTAAGGTAAGTTCAAACTTTCCTTTGTGTGGCTAAAAGAAGCATGATTGCTCCTCTGAGTCCCATAAGAGAAGCATAGGCCTTCCCTGCCTGGACTCCAAACCCTTACCAAATCACTGATCGCCGGCTGGCAGCCTCCGCCCCTTATTCCTGCCAACTTTTCAGCCTACTCAGTCAGTGGCTTGTTTGTGAGAACTGGCCGTTAAAATCGACTGGGCCTTCCACTACCACTCAGGGATGGGCCAGACATTCACTCGGACGCTTTCCTGTCCGGGCGTTAAAATTCCCACCAGTGTGTTTAACTGCGAAGCAATCATTTTTTATTAGTGTCCGGCCTAGAAATGCATCTCAGGCAGCAGCGCAAATCGGACAGTATCGGATTGGCCACCTGTTATATGCATCGTCTGATATTCAGCTCCACTGTCGTCAATGGAATTGAATATCAGGCACTGGGTAGAACGGTGGCCAATCCAATACCGCCCATTTAACGCCACGGCCCGAGACGAATCTCTAGGCCTATGTGTCTATTTAATGCACTACGTGACGAAGCTGTTATTTTTAAGTAACACATTTATACTGTCTGTATTTGTTCAATAGACTGAGACTAGATTACTACAACAAATCTTAATATAACTACAGCATCATATCACATGTGTCTAGCCTCATCACCATAGTTTGATTAGGCCAATATCAGACAGTACAGACTGTGTGACTGGGGAGACGGGCGGAAGAGTAGACGCCAAAGATGTGTACATTTCAGTGTGATGAATAATACAAACAAATTCTATGCCCTTTGCACTGAAGGGAAAAGACAATGATCAACCTCTCCTCCTGCTTTATCCAACCAGATCACTGAATTCTATTAAAAAAAACATTACAAAAGCTGAACGCTGTATTCGTCACATCAAATACACATATTTCATCATCCTTTATTTAAATTTGAAGATAGTTTTCATCAGGTAACTGCAGCAAAATTTTTAATTTTGTTTAAAACATTTTTTTAAGTCTCTCCATGTCTGTTTACTTTTATTGCAGCTTTTTTTAAAGCTGTAATAAAAGTCTACAAGATAAAACAGTCTTTATGGTTTAGCACAAGCAGTGCAATTTTTTCAGGTTATCAGTTGTCTATCTACTGGTAACAAAACTCTTAGTGCCTCTTTTTATAACCCCGTTAGTGCCTCCGGGGGGGGGCACTAACGGAACGCAATGGGGTTTTCGGCCGGGGGAGAGGGGCGCTACAGCCTCATGAGAAGTTGCCCCAGAGGTTTGGGGGGTGCTGTCCCGGCAGTGTCGGGCCCTGCAATTTGCGCCCCAGGCCAGCGCACAACCAGCGATGATGTCAGCATGCGCGCCAACCCCTTTTCGCTTCACAAGGGAAATTGCCCCGGGTGTTGTGAAGCTGGCGCAGGCGGATGTCAATGCCAGTTTCGCGGGACACGAAGCTGCCAGACATCCACCGCCGGGGTGCCCCTTAAAGGGGAGGCCTTTAGCAACCCAGGCCGCCATCTTTGTCAACCAGCTCTTGGGTCGGCCCGACAATGGCAGCCCTTGCGTCGCTCATGCCGCCACCGTGCAGCCCGGCACTCCATTTTGGGTGCTGGGCAGCTAGCCCGGTCGAATGCGTCCCTGATGGCGCAGTGGCAGACACCAAAGAGCCTGCAGAGTGCATAGTGACCCTCCCCTTTAATGGAAAAGTCCCTTTTAATGGACAGCGCTCCACTTCCTTTGAGGGGCTTACGGCTCAATTCCGCGTCGGGGGCGGGACTTCGGACCGGGTGCAGGAAGTCCCAGCGCCAGAAGGTTATCACCCCTAATCGGGGCGATGGGCAAATTCTACCCCTTAGAATCGACAGTTAGAGAAGAAAACCAGTGATAGCTTCAATAACATAAAGCTAGAATTCATTTTTAAGAACACCAACAATGGAAACTCTATTAATATCTTGTTCCATTAGCCTCAAAGATATCCCTAAAAATGTAAAATGACTACGGGTATGAGCTACCTTAATGGTACAGATTGTCCAGGAATATTCAGTATTTATTACATTTTTCACAGCAAATGTGTGTAAAGCACATTTAGTATCAGGGTCAAAAAATAATGAACATATAAATAAATGCCTTTTAATTTGCAATTTAAAATTCAGCTTAAGCATTGCTGGCCAAAAAAATCACCATCAATTAATTTGCAGATCTATACAAGTTCAATACTTGTCATATAATAAGTTGTTTCCCGGTATTCTTCCAAGGTGTAAAGCATATTACTCACAAAAATAAGTTGCTACAAGCCCTGGATATTTTCTACAAAAGAATGAATAATAAAACAATAAGTATTATTTCAGAGAGGTTTATAAAGACATTTTAATACTACAAATTCAGTTTTCTATGCAATGTTATTGGATAGTTGTAATGATGTTTTGTATGAAATTATCATCATGAGGCAGGAAAACTTTACTTCTATAAAACACAGTGGGGGCGGAATTGCCCTACGCTCCGAGTGGGGGCAGTAACCAGCTTAGGCCGGGACTCTCTGCACCAGCCGCAGAAGTTCCGCCCCCACCACTGAATTGCATTTACTGGCCCTCAAAGGAAGCGGAATGCAATCTTGCATGCTCCACCTCCTTTGGGGACAGTTACTAGGGCTCTAAGGAAAGTGTTACGCGGATGCTCCACGTAGCACTGACGTACTTCAATGGCGCACCCTTCGCTTAAAGGGGCGGACCATTGCGCATTCTGCAAGGCCTCTGATGGGCCTTCAGGGCAGCGTGCGACTGGGCCTGCTGCCTGGCACCCAAAATGGAGTGCCAGGCTGCATGATGGCAGCCTGGACCACGCTAGGGCCGCCATCGTTGAGTCGGCAGGCAAAACAGGTCTCCAGTCGTCCTGGTTAATCCTTGCCACTGGATAAAGGCTTAGCTCTGTCAAGCCTGTGTGGTGACTGATGTGCAACGGTCACCACACATTAACAAAATCCATGCACAGGCATCTTCCACCCCTTAAATTGACGTTCAGGACTGGAATATCGGGTTCTTCATTGAAACATCTGTGAACCCATGTGGAAGCAAGTCATCCTCGTTCGAGGGACTGCCTATGATGATGAGGCAAAACAAGATGGCGGCCCGGTCCACTGGCGCCCTCCCCTTTAAGGAGCACCCCGAGAGCAAATATCTGCCAGTTTGCTATCCGCGAAGCTGGTGTTGACACCTGCTCACTCCAGCCTCGCGGCCCGCTGAGCAATTTCCCCCGCGGGGTGTAAAGGGGTCGGCGTGGGGTCGCTACGCATGGCTCTGGGCAATTTCCTGGGTGGCGGTGGCGCCCCCTCCCCTGGGCGAAAAGGGGTAATTTCGCCTCTAGTAGCTTTAAGAACACCAATATGTCTAATGTACATTGGTGTTTTCACATAGTTTTATATTACACATGACTGCAGCCAACTAAGAAAGTCACAATCACTTTAAAGAAAAAATTTGCATTTTGAAGTCAGAAAAATGTAATTCAGTCATGAACATATTAATAATTTGGGAACACTTTCAGTAAGTTGTGTCCATCACTGGTTTTCTTGGCGGAATGGGAATTTGCTTGTAGTACCTGTAATGAAAATTTGCCTGAAAGTTCACCTCAATTTAATAAACCAGTTGAAGTTCTGATCTGACCCTGTCCTTTATAGCTAATCCATTTGGAATTGAGCCAAAAAGGTTTTTTTTTGTTTTCCAGCCTTGTAAATACAATAGTCTGGAAAAGAACATGATTCAATAATTACCCTCCTTCCCTTTCTGCGTAGTGTTCCCTTTAGAAAGGACATTCCTAGGCCAACTTTTATTGATTGACAGGAAATATCAACAGACACTTCCTGAGCCAATTTGTGCAATCTACTGACAGCAATGCTGTACAAAGAACCAGCTTCACCTAGGATTCCACTATTATAGTTTGATGCAACTGGCATAACCTCAATTTAATACTCAGTAACTGCAAAATGAGGACATCTGGGAAAATAATTAAAACCCAAATTAGTTTTCCATAACCAATAGTTTTTAAAAAAAACTAAATGCGTATCTTGGTAGAGACTTGTTGACAATTTTTAATATTTAAAAAATATGTATAAAACTGGACTTTTTACCCAACCTCAAATATTTTGGTCTCAATCCTCCAGCAAGTCAACATCCTTTTCTCTACTCAGAAACAGCACAATGATGGTGTATTTTTCAATGTTATTGCAAAGCTCTTTTTAATAAATAATAATCAAAAACAAGTAACATTCTGTTGTTCAAAATAATCACTAAGCCATTACAGCTGAATCAGAAAAACATCAGATTTATTTTTGTTTTAGAAGTCTAGACTAAAGAGTTTGTTTCTGCAGTGCCATTTCTGGTAAATGTAAACACATCCCTAAGGCAGATGTGTATCAATATATTGTAATCCTTTTGTTCTCACTCCTAACTTAGACATTTGTGCCTAAACTGTTTTTTAAGACATCAAAATCCAGGCTGCAGCAAACTTCCTCTCTAAATCCTTCAGGTGGTCCTCCAGAGATTTCCCTTCAGAGCTATGAATAGGCTTGATCTTCCATGCATATACACCTCTTGTTCGAGTGAGTTTGAAGGCTGCCTGTCAGCTTTTGTTTTCTGCCTACGTTTCAGCCTCTGTTCCTGGGATACGGCTGGTACTCTGACCTCCCCCAGCTGACATTCTTATTCCTCTCCCATCTGTTTACTATCCCTTTGAAGGTCTGTGCCTCATTTATTTCTTTACACCTGTCAACAGTTTTGTTTTCTTTCTTATTACAGTATTTTGTTTTCCTTTTCCATTCACAAAATGTTCTTCCATTCAATTTCATTTGTTGAAGTGAGGCAAACATAAAATAAAAACTCCTTCTTGTGCCCTTGCTTCCATGTCCCATACATCATGTAAACCCCATTAATAAGAAAGGTCATGAGAGCCAAATCTTAGCCTGAATAGTACTGTATACTCTCTCCCCGCAACTTATACAAAAAACATAAACAAATTCATTGATAAAGAGTATGTCTGATTAAATGTCATCATTGGAAGTAGTAATAATGATATATTGGTATACCTTAGTCAATTATATATACCTACTAACTGTTGCTATTCTTTAATTTAGGAATAAATTACATTTTAAGCATCCAAACACCACAAAAATGTTGTGTTAGTTCAGCATACAAGTGTTCCACGATCCCCTACACTTTAAATTGTCTTGTTTAGCCATGACTTTAGGGCAGATTCTGAGTAAAGGCTAGGCAGTTCCTGACTGGGAGGGAAAATAGGAAACAAATTGAGAGGGTTAGTCACCCTGGATTGTTTCTGTGCACCTAGAAGTGGAGTGGCTGGCAGAGGGAGCAAATTACCCACTAATTCTCAATTCCAGGGAATGATACATGGCACATGGAGACTGAATAAAATAAAATTGTACACCACAAAATGGGGACACAACAAATACAGATTACATTCAATATAAGCATCAACAAGCATCCATAATGAAACACAAGATTTATTCCACAGAACTCCCTGGAGCTAATTATAAAAATTGTGAATGTTTCAAATGCACACCTCGGTACTTTTTTCGTTTTAATGGCTGGGTAGGAGAGAAAACACTGTTGCGTGTAGTAGTAGCCACATCTCAAATTTCTAACAGCATATTAAAACTTCATAAACATCTTTTAAAATTTGCCGTTTCCCCCCCCCCCCCAAAAAAGCTCACCGATCATTACATAAATCTTTCCACATCTTGAGTAGACTTTTCAACCATATTTTCTGTTTATTAACATTACCAATTATTAACATTACTAATTCTGCACATGCTGAATATAAGCGTGTCCCATTAGATTAAGAGCAACAACAGTCATTATTCAATCCAACCATCAAAAGTCTTGCTCCAAGCACCCCCTCGCCTTCAGCTGCCGACATGTAAGTATGTACATGTGTGTAGGGGGATGGGATGGAAACAATTTTCAACAGTTAACCCTCTCCAGCCGTAACCTAACTGGTCAAAATATTATGGTACTGGACATCTAAAATGACTCATCTGGCAATGGGCTTACAAATGAGCAGGCAGATTTTTTTTTAAATCCAGTTCAAGTTAATATATTTGTGATTGATGCTATCACCAGGAATCTTTCTACAAATGGACTTTGCCTCCTGTTGTCAGCCAGCACTAGATGCCAGGGGCTACCCAAGCATGACTCTCTCCTCTGCTGGGGGAGACATGACTGCCTCCACTCAATGCAATTCAGGTCACGAACTGAGAATAAGATGAGAACCTGTATCTGTCCCAGCTATGTGGAGTTGGTATTTTACACAAGCGTACTTTAAGACAGATTAGTTTCACCGCATTCAGCCTATAATTTGAATAGTCTTTCAGTCTCTATTTTATGATGAGAAACTTTGGTCTGTCTAAATCAACTGTCAGCTTACTCATTCCTCAAACAAAAACTGTGCCAGTATTTCCTCAAATACACTTTGGAATGTACCCTTACTCCTAGAACTTACAAATGCACAATAAGCATGAACTACTTTCATAGTACTAAAACTAAATTGACCACAAGTATTTCAGACATTTTTGAAGAATGAATGTAGTGAATTTCTGGAATCTAGTCTGCAAAGTTAGCTGATAAACAGTATAGTGTCTGTTGAACATTAGCCATGATATCTATACATTACAAATAAATTAAAAACTAATGATTGCAAATTGTTCATCTGAAATAGTGGTTTGTACTTCTCGGTTATCTGTAGTAGAGCTTCCCTAACTACACAAGTTGTTTGCTAATGACAATATTTCACTATACAAATCAGGAAATAGTTAAATCTAACTCCAGTCTCTAAACTGAAGTCTCTTAAGACATTGATCTGGAAAGCCGTGCAGAAACCTGGCAACATCACAGACTCAATACAATGCTCTGAATGGGGAACCTTTCATGAGCTGCATGTGAAATGCTACCCTCCTCTTCACTCCTTTAATATTCAAACAGTCAGACAAAGAAAGAATAGGAGATTGGGATACCCTGGGAATTCAGTAATTCTCTCAATATTTTAGATCTTCTCATATGCTAATTTCTAACTATGATAGAAAAAAACTTTTGGAACTTTGTGAGGTGGGAGGAGGGAAGATTTAACATTAGCTATCATTTTTATATTGAACATGTGCAATATGGAGTAAGAGGTCACGTTTAAATTTTGTGTTGACCAAATACTTTTAAAGAACGTAGCTAAAAATGTGAATGGAAATTTTGAAGGAATAGTCTAAAAGTAATACAAACTTACTGCAATATCAAAAGATTTTGCTTAGCAATCTATCCAAAAGCAGGCACCATTAATATAATTCCAGCGAAATCATTAGAATTTCCCAAAATTCATAGGGGTAAAAAGATTAAAATCGATTTCTGAAGAGCAGAATTGTCCCTTTTAAATGTCTGGTCATTCATTACTCTATTGCAGTAATCTAGATACTGATCATTATACTTCAAAACTAATAGAGAACACAAATTACAAGTCTGAGTCGAGCTGATGGCAGCAAGACCTACAGAAATGGTTTCTATTATATATATAAAGATTACAAGATAAAGCAATTCTATTTTACTCCTCAAGTTGGAATTAATCATGCCTGGAACTTCTAGGGAAGTATTAAATATAATAGTTTCAGGGGACCTTTTAACTACAATGTTACTTTGCATCCTAACACTGTCATTTGAATGAGAGCTGCAATCATACAGCACAGGAGGTAATTCGGCCCATCGAGCCTGTGCCAGCTCTTTCAAAGGGCATTCTAATTAAGCCCACTCCCCTGCTCTTTGCCTATAGCCCTGCATTTTTTTCCTTTTCAAGTATATATCCAATTCCCTTTGAAAAGTTACTAGTGAATCTGCTTAAGTAGGCATTGTTTCATATTATAGAAATGTCATGTTATAAAAAAAGAAAAAGACAAATCCCTGTGATGGACTCTACTTGTACGATATAAAGTCCATATTTTACAGTACTCTTGTTATACTGCCAGGTATAGTTCCCATGTTTTTGTGGTATGATGAAGTCCCCTGAGAATCATTTTGGTTTTTAAAAGCAGACCCAAGTACTACATTAAAGACTGGAGAATTTTTAACAAGTTTAAGTGAGAAGTGACCTTAACCAGGCACATAAGATAATAAAGGGTATGGGTAGAAAGCATGAGAGCAAGCCAAGGGGACACAGGTTCAAACTATTAAAGATAAATTGAGGACGAAGATCAGGATGTTCTTCACACAAATAGTGTCAGCAGAGGCGAATACCATAGAACCATACTTTGAGGTAAGATTGACTGTTCTCATCCATATTTATCTTGTGATCCTACATAGTGTTTGTGGTGGCAAAGTAATGAGAAATAAATCAATGAAGCAATGCCATTTGCTTCTTCCAAAGTACTGATGGATCATAAACACAGAGAGTATGGTATAATGAAATAAATAAGAGAAAATCTATGGTAATTCATTTTGTGGCGGTAAGGGAAAACTATATATAAAAGCCTTTAGCACAATGCCAATTCAATTTCCTAAAAGTTTTTCTTGAAATTGAAGCAATTAAGTTTAAAATAAAAACATGGCTACATTTATTTAGGAGCTCCTAGACGATCCCAGCATTTTTTTTTCACTTAAGGTTTTTGCCCTTCCCCCCCACCCTGCCACTTCACACTGCCATCTGGGAGTTTCAGGCACCTTAAGGGTGGGGAAAATAGTATCATCGGGGTCATATGTCAGTGCCCCCAGCAACACATGGGAATGAAAACTGACATCACCGCACAAAGGCCACTATGGCTGAAGCAGCAAAATACTGACAGAATGTCTGGAACGTACTGTCAGCATGCTGCTGCAGTTAAGAGAATTTTACCAACTAGCGCCATAAACTAACATGTGACTTATAAGCTTATTGAATATCCTCCACAAGCTAGACAGACTGGCTACTGACTAGGGTTCATAATATTGTCCCTGGCAGACACCATTCTGTAGCTGATTCAAATCATTCTTTAACTACAGCTCGTTGAAAGTACAAAGTCATAAAAACAGGGTCGCAGTAACTAATGCACAATGTTTTCTGTGTGATCATTCCACTATGTGGTTTAATCTTGGACAAGGAAATAAATATAAAAGACTACAATAAGACTACTGTACGTAAGTCCATTCACTCACTACCATTTACCAGTACTAATGCTGTGAATTTATACAAATAATAAAAATAGGTAGAGAACACTAAAGTAGAACAAACACTTTTCAAAACATTATGTTAATGATCAACTATATGAAAATACTTCACTAAATCTATCCCAAAGTTCTAGGAGCAACATTTTTTTAAACCACATCAAACATATGATCCTAAATACAACTGTTACACAACTTGGGTCACTCTAGAAAGGTTGCACTTTTTTAAAGCTAGTTCACTATGCCGCACAGTCTGCAGAAAACTAAATATGTTTACATTCCCAATCACTTTAGAAAATGGTTTCTGTTGAAGCACCAAAACATGATTATTGTATTTCCTTTGTGGAGAAGGGATGTGGAGAAATATTAGTATGAGATAGAGAAAAAATAAAATCAATACCCATTTAACCCCCCTAAAATGTGAAAATGCACAAGGATCACTCACATCTCAACCCCACCAACTGAACTTTTCAGACAAATTGTATTCTGTGCAGTTTTTAGAATCAATTCTGCTATTCTGAAGACTACACTTAAAAAATAAATCCTTATTGGCTCCAGCAATACACAAAACTTCAATAAATATAGGACGCCATTCCCAAGTCACCAGGGTTGTTTCTTTAAAAGACTGCAAATGAAGATCTACACCAATTGTTTAATTAAAACTTCATTTAGTAAAGGTTTTCAAAAATATTTCCTCACATTTTTTACATTTATTGTCTCCATGTCTTTAGGTATCACCAAGCATACACCATAACCAACAGTCGAATGTTTCGGATAACAACCAATTTGCAAGATAATCAGACCTGCAACTTTCTCTCCTCGCACAAAGAATCCAGTCAATCAGCTGCATTGTCAAATTTACACCAATTTAAGGATGGAGTGCATGAACTAAAACAATTGGATTCTTGTCCTGGTTCTTTTGTCATCAACCCTAAAGCCTTAGGATAAACAGATACAAAAGCCAGTTATAAAAATTTAAATATATTTATCATATACTGCAATCCAGTAAAAGATCGCTATATTTTCTTTTACCCACAAATGTGTTTAGGTGCCCATTATTGGAGGAAAACAATATATAGTTAACTCTGTTTCTCTCTCTCCACAGATGCTGCCTGATCCGCTGAGATTTCCAGCATTTTCTGTTTTCATACAATATAGAGTTACCTTTGCTTCATTCCACAAACTTAATAAATTTTTCCTAAAAAAAAATTAATTTGCTATCAAATAAAGAACAGATATACACCAGTCAATGTTCCCTCTAATTTTTTCTCCTTGCACGGGCCCTTTAAATTTGCTGCGCGTATCTCTTCAGTGGTAGCAGCTGGTGACCGGCCTGCGTGGGACCTCACGATGCGCACCTTAGGGGGAGCATTGACGCCTATGTTTATTTTACACTATATTTGTCAGAAAATAGCAACAAATGATAAAATGGATTCCCTAAAGCACAATATGATGTGATACTGAGACATATAGACCAGAAGGTGTCAGTTTAGATCCCCAATCTATGTTTAGTTAAATAATCTCAGCCAGAGCATTTCAATTAGTCTCAATGTCCCTGGACCAGGGAGGTGGGAAAAATCAGCCACAATTTCAGCTCCTGACTTTTATCCACTGATCTCTGCTGGAAAATGTGCTTGTGTGGATATCAGTTGAGGACAGGATCAAAACTGACTGGTGTTCTCCTAGCCCAATTAGTCTGCCAACACTCATTGTCTACGCTTAAAATGAAGAATGGCCATTGAGTGAAGTACCCAAGGGCTGTTGACACCCATGGGATTGTACCTCAACAATATTCAGCTACTTCAGTAGAGAGGAAACAATTAGAGGAAACAAATGGCTTTCTTGTTAGTTTTTCTTGTGTCCTCTTCTGAAGGCTGGGGTAGAGCTGCATGGGCAACTGGCACATTCTAGTACCTTGTCCAAGTGACCATTATTCATGCCCAATCCTGTTCTCATTCGACATCCAACATGCACAATTGCAGCAGGGTTGCAATCAGCAGAGAATCCTGGTGAGTCATTTGAATTATTTGGGGAGTTGGTGTCCTCTAAGGTGGTATTCAGTAAGTGACAGTCATCTAACAAAGTCATCTATGTAGTCCAAAATTAAAATGACACAATCTTGCATAAATATGTATTTTAAATAAAACATGCAATTGTTGGTAGGTGTCTTTGTTATAATGCCCTCTGTTCATACCTAGCATTTAAAAATCACACACAAGCTCATCATCAAATGATGAATTTATAAAACAATTTGATTAGATTGTGAGCTCTCAGTCATGGCATACAATAGTATGATTCTGAAAGACTTCAGGCAAGTTAACAATTTAATGCATACTGTTCACTCTAACAAATCTCCCAATTCCCTTGGGGCTGTCACTTTGGCCTGTCAATGACTGCCCTCTTTAAGAGATTAAAGTTCACACATTCACATTCATATTCAAATGTCATTCTACCACAAATGTTACTAACCAGGCATATACAGTGCTTCAAGTCACTCAAAGATATCATCAGAGGATTAATGGAAAATAGATGTTGGCCTCAAAAAAAAGTTTTCCCCCTTATCGTGAGAACCCTCATAAAACCATCTGTGTTCTCCTTTAAAAATATCTCATTATGCATATTTTGTTTTAAAATTTAGTCCCTTTGGGCCAATATGACTCTTGTGTGTGCTCGATGGCTACCCTGCCCCTCCCACATTTCTCTTCCTTGGGCAGAAACAGTTATTTCCCAGAGGCAGATTAAATATATTCCATCACCCCTGCAGCACATAAACAAGTAAAACATAAGTAATAGGGCTTGCTTAATCAATATATGGGAAATCTGAATTAATAATTTTCTCATTTAAAAAAGGCCAGGTTTGCTTTAGTGACTAAATACTGTACAGTCAATCCTATTCAAGTCACTAAAAAGCCTTGTCTAGGCAACTATATTGGTGACATTAATTTTCTAAAAAGAAAAATTGAATACACATTAATACACTTACACAGTAAAACTGCACAAGAAATTACTACTAAAATTAAGTAATATACAATTTAATTAAGTGATTTATTTAACCTGTTAAAAAGTCAAAACAGTTTCAAACATAATATAGACAGAGGCACAACACAATTTATTTGTTGGCAAATTCTTCTGTTTCTTGTCAAACTACCTAAGGATGCAAATTTCACAGTTTTGATGGGTCTGCAGAAAAGTAGTAAATTATCAGCAGATGTGCCACATAATTAATCTGATGTACTTCACACATGAACCTAGCTGCTAATTAAAACACTACATATAATTGACTTCATTTACATATCATTGAAGCTTCACAACAATTAAAAATTCTTTACAGACACATCTATACACTAAATAGTTAGAGGAATACACATAAGAAATAAATTTCACTTGAGACTGGGTAAACTTAAAAACTTTCAACCATGAAAGAGAAATCAGGAATTGTACGTTAGATCATCTTAAAAGTGTCTTGAAAAGAACAAATACATATTATCTAAATATTAATCCACCCTGTTATGTTGCTTACGAATCATTTTCAAAAATACTCTTAATTGTATATAAGTTTAAGAGAAATTAATTGTCCTTCAATTTGTAAATTAAATTGTGCCACAGTATTTTAAGAAAATATTGAAAACTTGCTAAGGCTCTTTTGATTCAGAAAAGAATCAATATTTTCTCACTGTATCACTCCAACTCTTTGTGCATTATTTTTGACAAACAATTCAATACCCCTACAAAATCACTTTTGAAATGGTCAAACTATCTAATTAACTAATCAAAGACAAAGGATAAAAGTATTACATTGGAAAAATGCTCTTAAGTGCCAACCATATCATATTTCTCTTAGTATTTTAACACAACCCCTAAGGTTATTTCAAAAGGTTATGGCTGGGTCATTTGAGTTCTCCTCTTGACACTAAAAATGGAACAGAAACTTTGGCAAGTCACTAACTAAAATATCAAAATGTTTCATCTTCAAACTAAAAGACTAAATCAACTCTGAATGAATGAATTTTTTGTACCTTGCCTCCATAAATTATATCAAAATATTTGATAATATTCTTGTGCTTGCTGTATAAACTACTTCAGGGTAATAAAGTCACTGGGTGTCTTTTGGGTTATGATAACCTCGAAATCAAATAGGCCAACAAACTCACAGGATTATTTTTTTACTTTCACTAATTTAAGCTCATATTATAAATCCACAAGCCCTTGCATTGGGACCACACACCATTCACATTTAGTCTTCAGAAAATTGCATCCTGTAATTAATGATATTGTGTGTCAAATAACAACTAAAACCACCGAATACTAGCTTTTTTTGGTTTAAAGGCACTTATTATCCTGAGCTTGCGGGTTAAATGCCCAGACATTTTCCAGCCGAACCACTTTGAGGGGAATTGGCGCGAAATGGTCCCAAAGCAACACGTGCTTCCCTGGAACCGTTGGTTTGAGCGCGAGAAGCCTTTCCTCGCGGCGCCCCAAGGCGAGGATCGAGCTGCCGCGTGCTCTTGCTGTGCGTGAAGCTCCCGCGTGACAGATGATCGTGGCCCAGCCTATAAAAGACCCTATCCCGTCACCATGGCAACCTCTCTCCGCCGAGTCGAGCTTCGAAAGGTAGAAGTCGCTGTGCATTCGCCAATTTTACTTTCGATGGGAATTTAGAATGAAGAATTGCGCTAATATTCTCGGCGACTCTTCTACCATAATAATAAAAAAGGTAAGGACATCTAACCCAGTAATAGATGCAAAAATGTTTTTTTTAACAATTATTAACTAATAGCCGGATGGCTCTGACAGCGATGCGTCTCATTTTGGCTACCCTCCACATACTTTTTAAAGTATCGATAGATGTTTTATAGCTGTTAAAATGACAACGTGTGAAGGTGGGGTTGCACCAACTCGCACACTGAGCATGCGCCACATTAGCCAGGCCGCACGCACTTGCGGGGGGCGGGGCTTGTGGCGTCACTAGGTCCCGAGAGTCAATGAGCTTCAATAAGGTCACCCGACAAGTTGCAAATAGTATTACACAATGAGAAATGTCTCCTTGGGTGTCTTTTGTGTTCTTGCAACTAGGCGTACTCATACAAGGCTTGGTATGGGTGGGAGGATAGATAAGACGGAGCGTCCTTTGTGTCATTGTAACATCGGCGGGGCGGGGGTGTGAATTCTCCTGTAAATGTTCCAACCTGTATATTTAAATAAGGATTAGATGTGTAGAATCGCGTGACGGACATGATTCAGAAATTAATCTTTGTACCAAAAAAAATCAACGCGATTTTTATATTGGAAATATAGATATTAATCAGTGCTGTCCTTTTATTTTTGCTCATCAATTCTTCAAAGTTGCAGCGCTAAAGCCTCTTAGGAAGTTAGTCTTTCCCACACCCACCTAAAATTATAGGGTGGGAATGGGGAGGTTAAATAATAGATACACACTTGTTCGGAATTGGTGTTCTGTGTTAAAATAGAATATTGGATGAAAAGACGAATTAAGATTTTGCACCGGTTATTTTACACATTCCCACAATAAACTTTTGCATATAGGGAGGGAAACAGTAATTTTAACGGGCAGTTACCCTGGTAGATCTAAAGTTCTATCAACAGGTGTGTGTTAGAACTCAGGCAGGGTTCAAGTCTAATCTTGACAAAGTCTGTACATCAGGTTTCTCAACACTCCTGCACATTAAGTTCTCCCTCCTTTCACAATATCCACTCGGGTTTCACTAATCACAACTTCCTGTCTTTATCGCACGCGAACTTCCCATACTTTCTGGCGGGGCCCTCCACAAAGACTTGGATTTATATAACGCCTTTCACGACCACTGGACGCCTCAAAGCGCTTTACAGCCAATGAAGTACTTTTGGAATGTAGTCACTTGAAATGTAGTAAAGTAAATTAAATGTGTTATTGATGTGCTTCAATTATAAATCAAACGTTTAGATTTAACCAGTAAATCGAAGATTCAATTTTAACAAAAATCACATGAATGTGTAGAAATGTAACATGAAGAGTCCAGAAATGGTCTAATCGATGTACTGATCTGGGCAGCGAGTAATCGCCAATAAAAGTGAGTCTCTACCTGTCCCTTTAAAACTGATACGAAAGATCGGATTCCGGCCAGATGGCCTAAAGGATACTTCATTTTCCCTCATGTCTGTTCATTTGCATTATTTAATAATCACTTTTGAAAAGGTAATGCCAAACGATTCTTCAGTTTTGAATAATGGTGTTTTACTGAATATTTCACGATTCAGGCAGATACTATTTTCGCTTCTTCAAACCACTGCTCTACACCACAAAAGTTACTTGAGGGTTTTGGTTTTATACACCAAGAAACACTACAGCAACAAAATTCCTCACAATTAACTGTCTCCTTTCGGAAACAATTCTTCTCCAAAGACACAATATTTCTTGACACAGCTCGCTATTTTTCTGCTTACTAAACGCTCTAATTGCCCGTGTAATATGTACAATATTACACAAGTGACAAAAACCCGAAAGGCGCGAGGGAATGAATTAGCCCATTGACAGTCAAACAGTATACTTGTCAGACAATGTCCCGCGTATGCTTCGTCGACTCTTTTTATTCATAACAATTGATGCAAATGAACAGTTGAGCGTTTCCTTTTCAATTCAGTTAAGAGGTAGCCCTAGGTTCACGGCCGCAACCTTTACCCACCCACAAAAAACAATCAATGCACTGTCTGCTGGCTCCTGTTTGGAAATCAGAATGAAAGGGTCTGGGTAGGGTGGTGATCGGGAAAAAGGAAAATAAAAATGTAAACTTCTTTCAACTGATGGCCATCTTTTAATTTTTACATCAAGTGAAGAATGAAATTCAAATTTGATGGGTTAATAGCGTACTTTGAACTCGGGAAGTTGGCAGTCATTCATGGGTTTGAAATTGCAACTTTGTATTTAGCATAGATTCATTTTAAACTCCATATATCATTTGGAATGCATTGCCCCAGACAGATTCAGTATATATTCTCGAGTCGCATGTATATTTTCCAGTTGAAACGTGAGCGAAACTAATTACATGTTGAAATCTAGTTTGAGTATAGATCGGATTAAGCAGCTTCCCCAGTTCGCCTTATAAATAGCCCTTTCGGCATTAAATCTCCTCAGGATCTGCTGAATAGATGTGGATTGGATAAAACAGTGCCCTACACAGGCCATGCCTGCAGTTGTTAATAGTCAGCTCTCTCCATACAAATGCACATCTCTCAAAACCACTCCCACATACTAGTGAGCAGGGAAACGCAACACCCTTGTCTGAAACTATCATATTGAGCAGCCCATGGTCAACTTAATGCTTCAACTTAGCACGTCATTATCTATAATGGGAAACTATTAAAATTTCAAGTATTTAAAGATATCATTCATGATTTTAAAACGTCTCCAGCAAGTGAAGGGAAGTACAAATGGGAGAGATTTAAATGCATAATTTCTACATAATTAATGATAAACAAAATGTTAGAAACTGCCTACTTAAAAAACCAGCGTACATAATATGTGCGTGCCCAGTATCGGTGCTTGCGAAACCGAAAATGAATGATTTTAACTTTTTAAGGGTTGACAGAAATTATGTTCAGACCCGAGTCCTGTTTGTAAACACCTTCAATACTATTTTTGACATGGTCACTTTTTCTATACCATAGTGGAAATAGTCAATTATTATAATCCATAGTAAAGGATGTGTCTCAAGTTAGAAGAAATGCTTACCCTGGGTGCTTTTCTTTTGTATTTGTTGCTGTAGTCAAATCTCTCTTTTATTTCATCCAGCAACTGTTCCAATCGTGCCTTCTCTTCTTTTCCTGTGTAATCCTGACTCAAAAGGACATAGGCTCTCCAGTTGGCCGAATCGAAACCCCAGTGGCAGGTTCTGTTTTCCAATGATTTGTGCGAGTGTACTACAAATTTGTGAGGAGGGTACATCAGCCTGCAGTCCATGCACTGGATACATGCAGCATGAGGGTTACCGTACAATTCAGGCACAAAGAGTCCCTTGCACTTCCCAAAACACTCATGGTATACTTTGAAGCTTTTTTCTGTGATCTCTAACTCAATGGTGCTGGAGTATTCTTTTTTGCAATGGGGAGGGTAGGTTCCTCCATAGAGTAAGGCATTGCAAAGCCTCTCTGCGTCTGTCTTGGTGATCAAGCCACAGGATGGGGCAGAGAAAGGCAAGATCCCCATGACTTTCAGGATCTCCAGCTGGTCTGCCGTGCATCTAGAGCAGTAAATATGCAATTCATCACATACCGAATTGATCTGTTGGAGGGAAAAATCTCTAAGGACGGAGTTAAGGATCTGAGGCAAGCAAAGCCTCTTCTCCCCACCAACTACGAAACAAGAAATGGTCTCCCCCTCCAGAATGGTCTCGCATCTCTCCGTTGATCGGTCCGAGGGGATGAAGAGGGGACCCGGCATGACAGGAGGGGGCTGTATGGGTAGGTGAATAATCTGATCTGTCTCTTTCCCAGTTTCCTTTTTGTACATCATTTCCTGAGCCCATCGAGCTGAGAAAGCCGCCGGTCCTCCAAGCGAACTCATACTGCTGAGATGAAACTGCTTTAAGGTTTGCTGGAGCCCTGGATGAGGCTGAAAACTAGATCTTGGTACAGTCTCCATGATTTCTGACCCCCAAAAGCACACCCGTTTTGTATAAAATCAGATAAATCCTTCTTTAAAAAGCCACGGCGTCCAAGTTTGCCCCACCACCACGGACGAAATTAAAGTCGCTCATGAAATCCAGTGTCTAGGCGTGCTGTGTTTCTGCAGCACTCTCGCCTTCAAACATATCCACAATCGTGCCCTTAAAAAGATCTCTTCAGATGTTCATTAAACCAGTCCTTCCGAAATCCAGTCCCCAATTTGTTTTAGACTCTGTACTTTGTTTCCTTTTTTCTTCTTTTTCAGCCCTCCTTTACGATCTGCAAGCGTAAAGACGCGGCACATCCACACAATACGACCTTGCAGCTCAGACTGCCTTCTCCCCTCTGTTTGTCGGCGTCTCGGTCAGGCATTGAATCTCAGCCAAGAATGCGTCTGACTCCCCCAGGGCTCTTCCAGGAACCAGCACACTGCCCACCGATTTCAACAGCAGCCTACAAACATACAATAACTGGTTTCACAGACCATTGGCTTTTAAAACTACCAGGCGGAAGGGAGTTTTTTTTTCTAAAGTTAACTCAATTTCATTGATTCTCAGGATTAATTATCAGTAGTTTTTTTTTTACAAAACCAGTTCATTGTTTTATAGATCATCAGCTTGATGCAATATAACATGAGCGGGAGTTGTTTTTTTTTAAGTAATCTGAACAATTATACATACAATGATCAAGTTTTAATGTATAGTTGTTTTCACGGATAACCAACAATTTAGGAAAAAAAACAGAAAACCATTTATTTGAATACATTTTACATTATAAACTTTTGTTTGTATGACTATTGGTCTAATTTTGCTTTACACCAGCAATGTAATAGAAACAGAAAATAGGTGCAGGAGTAGGCCATTCGGCCCTTCGAGCCTGCACCACCATTCAATAGGATCATGGCTGATCATTCCTTCAATACCCCTTTCCTGCTTTCTTCTCCATACCCCTTGATCCCTTTAGCCATAAGGGCCATATCTAACTCCCTCTTGAATATATCCAATGAACTAGCATCAACAACGCTCTGCGGCAGGGAATTACACAGGTTAACAACTCTGAGTGAAGAAGTTTCTCCTCATCTCAGTCTTAAGCGGCCTGCTCCTTATCCTAAGACTGTGCCCCCTGGTTCTGGACTTCCCCAACATCAGGAACATTCTTCCCGCATCTAACCTGTCCAGTCCCGTCAGAATCTTATATGTTTCTATGAGATTCCCTCCTCATCCTTCTCAACTCCAGAGTATAAAGGCCCAGTTGATCCAGTCTCTCCTCATGTCAGTCCAGCCATCCCTGGAATCAGTCTGGTGAACCTTCGCTGCACTCCCTCAATAGCAAGAATGTTCTTCCTCAGATTAGGAGACAAAAACTGAACACAATATTCCAGGTGGAGCCTCACCAAGGCCCTGTACAACTGCAGTAAGACTTCCCTGCTCCTATACTCAAATCCCCTTGCTATGAAGGCCAACATACCATTTGCCTTCACCACCTGCTGTACCTGCGTGCCAACTTCAAGGACTGATGAACCATGACGCCCAGGTCCCGCTGCACCTCCCCTTTTCCTAATCTGCCGCTATTCAGGTAAGATTCTGCCTTCGTGTTTTTGCCCCCAAAGTGGATAACCTCACATTTATCCACATTATATTGCATCTGCCATGCATTTGCCCATTCGCCTAACCTGTCCAAGTCACCCTGCAGCCTCTTAGCATCCTCCTCACAGCCACCCAGTTTAGTCATCTGCAAACTTGGAGATATTACACTCAATTCCATCATCTAAATCATTACTATATATTGTAAAGAACTGGGGTCCCAGCACTGAGCCCTGCGGCACTCCACTAGTCACTGCCTGCCATTCTGAAAAGGACCCGTTTATCCCGACTCTCTGCTTCCTGTCTGCCAGCCAGTTCTCTATCCACGCCAGTATATTACCCCCAATACCATATGCTTTGATTTTGCACACCAATCTCTTGTGTGGGACCTTGTCAAAAGCCTTTTGAAAGTCCAAATACACCATATCCACTGGTTCTCCCTTGTCCACTCTGCTGCAACTTTTTGAGGATGTAACTGGAAGATTTGTCAAGCATTATTTCCCTTTCATAAATCTATGCTGACTTGGACCAATTTCCAAATGCGCTGCTATTTCATCCTTAATAATTGATTCCAACATTTTCCCCATTACTGACGTCCGGCTAACCGGTCTATAATTACCTGTTTTCCCTCTCCCTCCTTTTTTAAAAAATAGTGTTACATCAGCAACCCTCCAGTCCATAGGAACTGATCCAGAATCGATAGACTGCTGGAAAATTATCACCAATGCATCCACTATTTCTAGGGCCGCTTCCTTAAGTACTCTGGAATGTAGACTATCAGGCCTTGTGGATTTATCGGCCTTCAATCCCGTCAATTTCCCTAACACAATTTCCCGCCTAATAAGGATATCCTTCAGTTCCTCCTGCTCACTAGACCCTCGGTTGCCTAGTACTTCCTTTGTGAAGACAGAACTAAAGTACTTGTTCAGTTGGTCTGCCATTTCTTTGTTCTCCATTATAAATTCACCCGAATCCGACTGCAAGGGACCTACGTTTGTCTTCACTAATCTCTTTCTCTTCACATATCTAAAGAAGCTTTTGCAGTCATTTTTTATGTTTCTGGCAAGCTTCCTCTCGTACTCTATTTTCCCCCTCCTAATTAAACCCTTTGTCCTCCTCTGCTGAATCCTAAATTTCTCCCAGTCCTCCGGTTTGCTGCTTTTTCTGGCTAATTTGTATGCCTCTTCCTTGGATTTAACACTATCCTTAATTTCCCTTGTTAGCCACTGTTGAGCCACCTTCCCCGTTTTATTTTTACTCCAGACAGGGATGTACAATTGTTGAAGTTCGCCCATATGATCTTTAAAGGCTTGCCATTGCCCATCCACCGTCAACCCTTTAAGAATCATTTGCCAGTCTAATTTAGCCAATTCGCACCTCATACCGTCAAAGTTATCTTTCCTTAAGTTCAGGACCCTAGTTTCTGAATTAACTTTGTCACTCTACATCTTAATAAAGAATTCTACCATATTATGGTCGCTCTTCCCCATGGGGCCTCGCACAACAAGATTGCTAATTAGTCCCTTCTCATTACACATCACCCAGTCTAGGATGGCCAGCTCTCTGGTTGGTTCCTCAACATATTGGTCTAGAAAACTATCCCTAATACACTCCAGGAAATCCTCCTCCACTGCATTGTTACCAGTTAGGTTAGCCCAATCAATATGTAGATTAAAGTTTACCCATGATTACTGCTGTACTTCTATTGCACACATCCCTTATTTCTTGTTTAATGCTGTCCCCAACCTCACTACTACTATTTGGTGGCCTGTACACAACTCCCACTAGCGTTTTCTGCCCTTTAGTATTCCGTAGCTCCACCCATACCGATTCCACATCATCCAAGCTAATGTCCTTCCTTACAGTTGCATTAATTTCCTCTTTAACCAGCAACGCCACCCCGCCTCCTTTTCCTTTCTGTCTATCCTTCCTGAATGTTGAATACCCCTGGATGTTGAGATCCCAGCCTTGGTCACCCTGGAGCCATGTCTCCGTGATGCCAATCACATCGTGTCCGTTGACTGCTATCTGCGCAGTTAATTCGTCCACCTTATTCCAAATACTCCTCGCATTGAGGCACAGAGCCTTCAGGCTTGTCTTTTTAACACACTTTGACCCTTTAGGATTTTGCTGTAAAGTGGCTCTTTTTGTTTTTTGCCTTGGGTTTCTCTGCCGTCCACTTTTACTATTCTCCTTTCTATCTTTTGCTTCTGTCTCCATTTTGTCTCCCTGCATAGGTTCCCATCCCCCTGCCATATTAGTTTGACTCCTCCCAAACAGCACTAGCAAACACTCACCCCTAGGACATTGGTTCCGGTCCTGCCCAGGTGCAGACCAACCGGTTTGTACTGGTCCCACCTCCCCCAGAGCCGGTTCCAATGTCCCAGGAATTTGAATCCCTCCCTGCTGCACCACTGCTCAAGCCACGTATTCATCTGAGCTATCCTGCGATTCCTACTCTGACTAGCACATGGCACTGGTAGCAATCCTGAGAATACTACTTTTGAGGCCCTACTTTTTAATTTAGCTCCTAGCTCCCTAAATTCGTCTTGTAGGCACTCCTCCCGTTTTTTACCTATATCGTTGGTACCTATATGTATCACGACAACTGGCTGTTCACCCTCCCTTTTTAGAATGTCCTGCACCCGCTCCGAGACATCCTTGACCCTTGCACCAGGGAGGCAACATACCATCCTGGAGTCTCGATTGCGGCCGCAGAAATGTCTATCTATTCCCCTTACAATTGAATCCCCTATCACTATCACTCTCCCACTCTTTTTCCTGCCCTCCTGTGCAGCAGAGCCACCCACGGTGCCATGGACTTGACTGCTGCTGCTCTCCCCTGATGAGTCATCCCCCTCAACAGTACCCAAAGCGGTGTATCTGTTTTGCAGGGGGATGACCACAGGGGACCCCTGCACTACCTTCCTTGCACTGTTCTTCCTGTTGGTCTTCCATTCCCTATCTGGCTGTGTACCCTTTTCCTGCGGTAAGACCAACTTGCTAAACTTGCTATTCACGTCATTCTCAGCATTGTGGATGCTCCAGAGTGAATCCACCCGCAGCTCCAGTGCCGCAATGCGGTCTGTTAGGATCTGCAGACGGATACACTTCCTGACATGTCAGGACGAACTCAAACTGAAAAATGTCACCCATCCCATAAACGTTATTATTATATACATATTTAAAAAAAATATATAACCTATAGTTATTTTGTGGCTAAAATCTCAGTGTGGAATTCAGATACTAGCTAAAAAATTCTCAAGCATTATGGTTTCTGAAATCATATGAACCCCCTTTCATGAAATTATACACGATGATTGGAGGCTATACACTCCATAACATGCAGGTATGTTGTTTTAGATGCAGTGAAATTTACCACCAATATCATAGAATCAGAAGTTTACAGCATGGAAGGAAATCTCTACCACAGAAAGTTGTTGAGGCCAGTTTGTTAGATATATTCAAAAGGGAGTTAGATGTGGCCCTTACGGCTAAAGGGATCAAGGGGTATGGAGAGAAAGCAGGAATGGGGTACTGAAGTTGCGTGATCAGCGATGATCATATTGAATGGTGGTGCTGGCTCGAAGAGCCAAATGGTCTACTCCTGCACCTATTTTCTATGTTTCTATGTCCATGCCGGCCAACAAGAGGCTATCCAGTCTAATCCCACTTTCCAACTCTAGGTCAGTACCCTGCAGGTTACGGCACTTCAGGTGCACATCCAAGTACTTTTTAAATGTAGTGAGGGTTTCTGCCTCTTCCACCCTTTTAGGCAGTGAGTTCCAGACCCCCATAACCCTCTGTGAAGAAATTTCCCCTGAAATCCCCTCTAAACCTTCTACCAATTACTTTAAATTTATGCCCCTTGATTGTTGTTCCCTCGGCGAAGGGAAATAGGTCCTTTCTCACCACTATATCTAGGCCCATCATAATTTTATACACCTCAATGAGGTCTCCCCTCAGCCGCCTCTGTTCCAATGAAAACAAATCCAGCCTATCTAATCTGTCCTCATAGCTTAGATTCTCCACTCCCGGCAACATCCTCGTAAATCTCCTCTGAATCCTCTTCAGTGCAATCACGTCCTTCCGGTGACCAGAACTGCACGCAGTACTGTAGCTGTGGCCTAAACAGTGTTTTATACAGTTCATGCATACAGTTCTTGTATTCTTTGGCTCGGCTAATAAAGGCAAGCATTCCGTATGCCTTTTTAACCGCCTTATCTACCTGGCCTGCTACTTTCTGATCTGTGGACATGCACTCCTAGGTCCCTTTGTTCCTCTACACTTCTCGGTATCCTACCACTTAATGTGTATTCCCTTTCTTTGTTAGCACTCCCCAAATGCATTACCTCCCACTTCTTTGGATTAAATTCCATTTGCCACTGTTCTACCCACCTGAGCAGTTGATTGATATCTTCCTGCAGTTCGCAGCTTTCTTCTTCATTATCAACCACACAGCCGATTTTAGTTTCATCAGCAAACTTCTTAATCATACCCCCTACATTTAAGTCTAGATCATTGATGTATATCACAGAAAGCAAGGGACCTAATACTGAGCCCTGCATAACCCTACTGGAAACATCCTTCAAGTTGCAAAAACACCCAACAACCATTACCCTTTGCTTCCTGCCTCTGAATCAATTTTAGATCCAACTTGCCATTTGCCCTGGATCCCATGGGCTTTTACTTTTGTGACCAGTCTGCCATGTGGGACCTTATCAAAAGCTTTGGTAAAATCCATATACACTAATCATACGCTTTGCCTTCATCAACCCTCCTGGTTACCTCCTCGCAAAATTCAAGTTAGTCAGACACTATCTTCCCTTAACAAATCCGTGCTGACTGGCCTTGATTAATCTGTGTCTTTCTAAGTAAAGCTTTATCCTGTCCTTCAGGATTTTTTCGAATAATTTTCCCACAACTGAGGTTAGGCTGACTGGTCTGTAATTAGTCAGTCTATCCCTTTCTCCATTTTTAAACACTAATCATAGAAGCCCGAATCAATGGCTCACACATGCCACCATCAAAAAATATTTTCCAAATCCCAGGGCTCCCTTATTGGCGTCTGGTGAATGTACCACCGTATATTGTACTAAGCCATACATTAGGAAGGTACAGGTTCAATGTTGATGCCGATGATGGATCGGATTAGGCGGTGGTCCGTCCAGCAGTCGTCGGCTCCTGTCATGGCGTGGGTGATGTGCACATCCTTGCGATCCCTCGCTCGGATGATGACATAGTTGAGCAGGTGCCAGTGCTTGGAGCGAGGGTGTTGCCACGATGCCTTGTATTTGTCCCTCTGGTGGAACAAGTTCTGGTGATAAGTTCGTGCTCTCGACATTTTGTCAGGAGTAGGGTACCGCTGGAGTTGGCTTTCCCTACTCCCTCTCTGCCTATCACACCACCCTGGCGTTGAATTCACCGAGGAGGATCAGTTTGTCGCCCGCGGGGACACAGGACAGGGATTTTGAGAGGTTGGAGTAAAAACTGTCTTTGGCCTCCAGTTGCATCGAGTGTTGGGGCGTACACACTGATGACTGGCACATTGGTTCCGGGATAGGGTGAGCTGAAGAGTCATGAGGCGTCCGTTAGCCCCGCAGGGTGAGTCTTTGCACATACAGAGGCTGAACTCCTGGACATAGTCGACGTATTTACTGAGGCGTACGAAAGCATGGGCCTTACGTTAAACATCTGTAAGACAAAGGTGCTCCAGCAGCCTGTCCTCGCCGCACTGCACTGTCCACCCAGTCATCAAGGTCCACGGCGTGACCCTGGACACCGTTGATCACTTCCCGTATCTCGGGAGCCTCCTATCAACAAGAGCAGGCATCGATGACTGGATCCAACACCGCTACCAGTGCAGCCTTCGGCCGCCTGAGGAAAAGAGTGTTTGAAGACCAGGCCCTCAAAACTGCCAGCAAGCCCATGGTCTACAGGGCTGTAGTAATACCCGCCCTCCTGTCAGGATCAGAGACATGGTCCATGTACAGTAGACACCTCAAGTCGCTGGAAAAATATTACCAACGATGTCTCCGCAAGATCCTACAAATCCCCTGGGAGGACAGATGCACCAACATCAGCCTCCTCGTCCAGGCTAACATTCCCAGCATTGAAGTGCTGACCACACTCTATCAGCTCCACTGGGCAGGCCACATAGTTCGTGTTATATATGCAAACTATAGATATACTCTGTGTAATCACTGTATAGTTGCATAAGATGGAGACCTATTTACCTGATGTACTATCAATAAGGTTTACACTGTGTATATACATGCTGGCACCACTAGAGGGTGCAACTGGTGGAGACCGGGTTTCCTGCCCTGGTGGCAGGGGCTGTATAAAAGGGGAGCCATCATGCGGCTGCCTCGCTCTGGAGTTTGGAAGTAAAGGACCAAGGTCGCTACAGTTTGAGTACAACACATTGCCTCGTGGAGTCATTCATAAGTACTGTACAGACATAATAGTTCACATGCCAGACACGAGAATCCCAAAGCAAGTGCTCTACTTGAAGCTCCTTCATGGCAAATGAGCCAAAGGTGGGCAGCGGAAACGTTACAAGGATACTCTCAAAACCTCCCTATAAAGTGCAACATCCCCACTGACACCTGGGAGTCCCTAGCCAAAAACCGCCCTAAGCCGAGGAAGTGCATCCGGGAGGGCACTGAGCACCTCCAGTCTCGTCGCCGAGAGCATGCAGAAATCAAGCGCAGGCAGCGGAAAGAGCGTGCAGCAAACCAGTCCCACCCACCCCTTCCCTCAACGACTATCTGTGACAAAGGCTGTGGCTCTCGAATTAGACTGTTCAACCACCAAAGAACTCACCTCACGAGTGGAAGCAAGTCTTCCTCGATTTCGAGGGACTGCCTATGATGATGACCGGTTCAATATGCCACCTTTGCTAAGTTAGCTGACCTTATCCAGTGCAGTAAAATCCTCAGTCCTCCAGAGCTAGGGTGGGGAAAAATCAACCAAAGCCCTACTCCTTATTTCATTTTCAGTCATCTGGGTGTCTATCACATGCAGAAACCCATCACAATGCTTAAAAGTAGTGTGTTTCTGTTGCTGAGTCTAGAGTATGCACTTCATTGAATCGATATACCCCACTTAACCAAATCCTGAGAGTTTAGGTGCAGTATGACAAAGCTCAAGGCTTAGAAATCCCCAAATGTGAACAGGGTACTTACCAGCTAAGCCAACCTCCGGTATCGGATTACTGAGTCCACCATGGAGGGATGACTCGGTTACAATCTTCTATTATCAGGCATGGAGTGATATTGACCCGAAACAGATCCTGGTTAGCCCCGTCCCAGGAGGATAGTCACTAAGTGGTCAATGGACAATTGACAATTACAAATGTGAGCCATTGGTAGATACTAAACCACATTTATGTATCTATAAAAACACATTTTCTCATATTTGGCCTCCACGTAATGCCTTCCAGGAGCTGTGGCCCCAAGTCTGAGTTTCATCAGCTACACAATAAACATCTACTCAAAGTGATGTAAGGACTTGCGCAGGACAGCTTGTGGCATGACAACCACCTCCTTGTTCTAAACATCTAAGTCCTATGCAGAATACCAGATTTAATTGGCAACAATTGCTAATATCGGCCCGTGTGTGTGGGACTTGGGCTCACTGACAGTTTGATGTTGAACTGAGTCCTTCCTGTAAAGGTTTCCCCTTTTTTGCTACAAAAGCACCACTCATCTGGGTCCTGGCTGCTATCCAGTGACATGTACTCATTGTTGTGTATAGAAGAACTTCACGAGGTTGAGTAATGTGAGCCAAACTTAGTGTGACCTTAGTCGTCTTTATTACAACTCCAGAGTGCCTAAACGACATGGCAGCCAAACTTTTATGCTGGCCCTGCACGTGTGTGCAGGTGACCATTAGGACTCTCAACAGTCGCGTCCTCTAGTGGTAAGTATTACATAGTTACATACATAACATCATTCCCCCCCCCCCCCCCCCCACCACCAAGTCTTCGGTACAAGTTGAGGCGATATAGAGCTCTTCGCTCCCTGGTTGATCGTCTAAGTTCAAACCCTGGCATATGAGTTGGCCGGACCATTGCTGCACTGCACTGCGACTGGTCTGACCGGACTGCCAGGAACAGTGGGTTCATCCTCGTGATTAACAGCGAGGTCGATTGCTGGTTGGGTGTGTGTTGGTGGATCGTCGATGGTGATGGCCTCTTCAAGTCGTTCCTGGTTGTCAGTAAATCGCAATTTGGTCTGATCTAAATGCTTTCTGCACATTTGGCCATTTAACAGTTTGATTATAAACATCCTATTCCCTTCCTTGGCCAAAACAGTGCCAGCAACCCACTTAGGACCATGACCATAATTCATGACAAATGCAGGGTCGTTATCAATATCACGTGAAACAGCCGTGCGATCGTGGTACATGTTCTGTCGGTTTCCACGTGATCATTAAGATCCGGGTGGACTAGGGAGAGCCTGGTTTTGAGGGCTCTCTTCATTAACAATTCTGCCAGGGGAACCCTGGTGAGCGAGTGGGGTCGCGTCTGGTAACTGAGCAGAATGCGAGACAAGCGGGTTTGCAGGGAGCGGGTCATGCGTTTCATGCTCTGCTTGATTGTTTGGACTGCCTGCTCCGCTTGGCCGTTAAATGGAGCAGACCTGATATGCTTGATGCCATTGTGGGTCATAACTCGTTGAATTCCAAGCTGGTGAAATACGGTCCATTGTTGCTGACAAGGACATCGGGCAAGCATTGGATGGCGAACATGGCCCGGAGGCTTTCAATGGTGGCTGTGGACGTGCTGGATGACATGATTACGCATTCAATCCATTTGGAGTAAGCGTCCGCAACTATTTAAAAACATCTTTCCTAGAAAGGGGCCGGCAAAATCTACATGGATCCTGGACCACAGTTTGGAGGGCCATGACCACAGACTCCGTGGAGCCTCCCTTGGTGCATTGCTCAGTTGCGAGCAAGTGTTGCACTGATGCACGCATGACTCCAAGTCCGAGTCAATGCCGGGCCACCAAACATGCAACCTGGCAATTGCCTTCATCATGACAATGCCTGGGTGGATACTGTGTAGTAGCGTATAAACATTTCCCTGCCTTTTTTGGCAAAACTATGAGATTACTCCATAAGAGACAATCCGACTGGCTGGACATTTCATCTTTGTGTCAGTGAAACGGCTTAATTTCATCTTGCATTTCCCCGGGAACGGCCGACCAGTTCCCATTTATAATGCAACTCTTTACAAATGATAGCAGAGGATCCTGGCTGGTCCAGGTCCTGATCTGGCGAGCTGTGACAGGTGACCCCTCGCTCTCAAAAGCATCCATGGCCAGTAGCGAGTCTGCGGGCTGCACCTTTTTGACCCCAGTGGTGGGTAATGGTAGCCGGGTGAGAGCATCGGCACAGTTTTCAGTGCATGGTCTGTGGCGGATAACAGTCATAAGCGGATAATGTTAGTACCCATCTTTGGATGCGCGACGAAGCATTGGTGTTTATACCTTTGCTCTCTGAAAACAACAAAATGAGCGGCTTGTGGTCAGTTTCAAGCTCAAACCGAAATCCAAATAAGTATTGGTGCATTTTCTTAACCCCATATACACATGCTAATGCCTCTTTCTCGACTATACTATGGGCTCTCTCAGCCTTCGACAGACTTCTAGACGCGTATGCGACCGGTTGGAGGTTGCCCGATACATTGGCTTACTGTAACACTCAGCCGACCCCGTACGATGAGGCGTCACAAGCTAGCACTAAACGTTTACATGGATCATAATGTACAAGCAACTTATTTGAACATAACAGGTTGCTGGCCTTCTCAAAGGCTGTGTCTTGCGATTTGTCCCAAACCCAGTCGTCGACTTTGCGTAGCAACATGTGCAAAGGCTCCAGCAACGTGCTCAACCTGGGTAGGAAGTTACCAAAATGGTTGGAGTCCCAGGAACAAATGCAGCTTCATCACATTCTGTGGTTTGGATGCATTCTTGACGGCCTCTCTCTTTGAGTCCGTGGGCCTGATGCCGTCTGCTGCAATCTTTCTCCCCAAAATTTCGACTTCCGGCGCCAGGAAAACATACTTGGAGCGTTTCAGCCTGAGTCTCACTTTGTCTAGGCGACTTAGAACCTGTTCCAGGTTGTGTAGATGTTCGATGGTGTCACGACCAATGATCAGAATGTCGCCTTGAAACACAACGGTGCGCGAAACAGATTTCAGCAAACTCTCCATGTTTCTCTGGAAAATGGCTGCAGCCGAGCGAATCCCGAAAGGGCACCTGTGGTATATAAACAGCCCTTTGTGTGTGTTGATGCACGTCAGTCTTTTCGAAGATTCAGCCAGCTCCTGTAGGTGGAGGTTAGGTCCAACTTGGTGAACTATTTCCCCCCCCCCGCTAACGTTGCGAACAAGTCATCCGCCTTGGGCAGCGGGTACTGGTCCTGTAGTGAGACTCGGTTAATCGTCACCTTGTAGTCTGTGCAGATTCTGACTGTGCCATCGCTTTTCAACACCGGAACAATTGGACTGGCTCCCTCGTTGAACTCGACTGGCGATATGATTCCTTCGCGTTGGAGTCTGTCCAGTTCAATCTCTACTTTTTCCCTCATCATGTATGGAACCGCCCGAGTCTTGTGATGGACAGGCCGTGCATCAGGGCTTGGATGGATCTGTACCATGGCGCCTGTGAAGTTGCCGATGCCTGGTTCGAATAGTGAGGGAAACTTGCTTAGCACTTGAGCACACTAGGAGTCATCCACTGAAGATAATGCTTTGATGTCATTCCAATTCCATCTAATCTTTTTTAGCCAGCTTCTGCCGAACAGTGTTGGGCCATTGTCTGGAACAATCCATAATGAGAGGTCATGTACAGCTCCATCATATGATGCCTTCACTGCCGCACTTCCAATGACTGGTATGAGCTCGTTGGTGTAGGTATGCAGCTTTGCATTAATTGGGCTCAATTTGGGCCTTTGTGCTTTATTGCCCCACAGTTTCATGAAAGCCTTCTGGCTCATTATTGACCGACTCGCATCCATGTCCAACTCCATGGATACTGGAACTCCATTTAATTTGACTTTCAGCATTATAGGAGGGCTCTTGATGATGAAGGTATGTACTCCATACACTTCTTCCTCGGGTTGAGTTGCCTGTACTGCGTGATCCGCGCTGGATCAATCATCCTCTGCCACGTGGTATGTCGCCGCACGTTTCTACATTCGTTGGAGGTGCCCCATTGTTGCGCAGCCTTTGCACACGTAGTGCTTGAACCGACATTGATGGGCCCGATGATTATCCCCACAGCGCCAACACTGTGCTAAAGGATTCATGCACCCCCGATGGCAGACTCTGAGTCATCACAGGTCTTGCAACTGCAGACGCATAGGCCCTGCCATATGCAGTACGGCCTGCTAGCGACGTCATTTTATGCACAGTACTTGCCGGTGAGCTTCGATGTTGAGAAGATATCTATTTGGTGTTACCGTCCGTGGTCATGCATGCCTGGGCGATCGCGAGGGCCTTGCTCAGGTCTAGGGTTTCGGCAGCCAGCAGAATTACCTCATGGCTGATGCTCAGCACGAAAAAGTCCTGCAGCATTTGCCCCAACGCAGCTCCAAAATCGCAAGGTCCCGTGAGGCGTCTCAGGTCAGCGACATAATCCACCATGTACCGGCCCCCGGAACGATGATGCATGTAAAAACGCTATCTGGCCATGAGGATACACTCCTTCAGCTTGAGGTGGTCCCGAACTAGCTGTCGGTGCGAGTAGATTCTTGATGATGCCGTATATTTCAGGCCCACAGATGGTGAGGAGAACTGCCCTGCGCTTGGCTGCGTTAGTGTCTTCTTCCAGCTCGTTGGCCACGAAGTACTGGTCGAGACACTCGACGAAGGCTTCCCAATCATCACCCTCTACGAATCTCTCTAATATTCCAGCGGCAGCCATGGTTGCATGATGGTTCGTATTCTGTTACTCGTCGCCAATTGTTGTGTATAGAAGAACTCCACGAGGCTGAGTACTGTGAGCTAAACTTAGTGTGACCTTAGTCGTCATGTTTATTACAACTCCAGAGTGCCTAAACAACATAGCAGCCAACCTTTTATGCTGGCTCTGCATGTGTGTGCAGGTGACCATTAGGACTCCAACAGTCGTGTCCTCTGGTGGCAAGTATTACATAGTTATATACATAACACTCATCATTATCATGGGCAGTCTCTCGAAATCGAAGAAGACTTATTTCCACTCAAAGTGAGTTCTCAGGTGACTGTACAGTCCAATACAGGAATTACAGTCTCTGTCACAGGTGGGACAGACAGTCATTAGAGGAAAGGGTGGGTGGGGAGTCTGGTTTGCCGCACGCTCCTTCCGCTGCCTGCACTTGTGTTCTGCATGCTTTCAGCGATGAGACACGAGGTGCTCAGCGCTCTACTGGATGCTCTTCCTCCGTTTAGGGTGGTCTTTGAAACATAGAAATTTACAGCGCAGAAGGAGGCCATTTCAGCCCATCGTGTCTGCGCCGGCCGACAAAGAGCTGCACGGCCCTCAGTCAGCAGCCCTGAAGGTTACATATAAACCTATGAACAATGGCGGAAAGGTAAAGAGCACCCAGTCCACCCCACACAACTGCGACACCCCTTACACTGAAACATTCTACACTCCACCGCAACCGGAGCCATGTGATCTCCTGGGAGAGGCAAAAACCAGATTAAAACCCCAGGTCAATTTAGGGAAAAAAATCTGGGAAAATTCCTCACCAACCCATCCAGGCGATCAAAACTAGTCCAGGAGACCACCCTGGCCATATTCGATTCCCTGCTGTCCTTACCATTAATACTGCATCGGCCAACAAAAGGTAATCCAGTCTAATCCCAATTACCAGCTCTAGGTCCCTAACCCTGCAGGTTACGGCACTTTAAGTGCCCATCCAACCATCTCTTAAAAGTGGTGAGGGTTTCTGCATCCACCACTCTTCCAGGCAGTGAGTTTCAGATCCCCACAACCCTCTACGTAAAGAAGCCCCCCCCCCCCTCAAATCCCCTCTAACCCTTCCACCAACCACTTAAAACTATGCCCCCTTGTAATAGACCCCTCCACCAATGGAAATAGGCCCATACTATCCACTATGTCCAGGCCCCTCAATATTTTGTACAGCTCAACAACTGAACATTAGTTAAGGACAGGACTGGACTCGGCTTTGATGCCTTCAGTGGTTGAATAATCTTCTGACATTCAGCATCTAATTTGGATCGTCTAGTTCTGCACATGATGAATGGCCCTGGATGAGGAATTGAAGGCTGCTTGCACCTTTTAGAACTTTACCCCAGAAGGAGTTGGAAGGAGAAAATTGAGAAGCAATCAAAAATGCATTTTGAAATTCAGATGATTGAGCAGCACGAAAAAAATGCATCTTTGAATTCAGGTGCTTTTAATAAATGGCAAGAGATTTTTCTCAACTACTCAATGCATTGTATCACACTCTAGTTTCGTTGTTTTTCTTATCCTATATATTCTATTCTTGTGTTAATATGTGAAAATACTATTCTTTGGTGAAAACATCACATCAGCCTCAATCTTCATTTTTTTAATTCAACGTTATTTAGGCAATACTTTTAATTTTTTTTAACAATCATGAATGTGAGGGATGTCAGTGCTGAAGAATGGTACATTTTCTATTTCTAGGCACCTGGGGAGGAATTTTCAACTGCTGACCGCCCATTTCTCACTTGGAAAAACAAGTAAACGGCAGAGGAAAATCTGATGGACACCCATTTACACAGAATTAAATTTTGAGACAGGCCTTTAAATGGACACCGACACTCCTGTCCAAGGAACAGGAAAGCAGTTCAATTTGGGGTCCTGCGACAGTTGTAGGACCCCCCGATTGCAATTTTAATTTAAAAATTGGACAGAGGTTGCACGTTCCATGCTAGTCCCAGTTGCAAATGCATTGAGTGGCCTAACCAGTGGTCCATAAAGGGATCGCTGAAGGCCATTCAGAAAGAAGCAATGTAACTCCTGGCTCCGGAAAAATCTTTCGACCCGCTGCCACCCCTTCCTCATCACTCTCCTGGGACCTGCCACCCAGCTCAATGCAGCAGTTTGCCCATTTTCCACCACCCAAAACTGACTAGCTGCAGCAGGGCACACAGCTCGCCAGTAAAATTAAACTGAGTCCCAAACTTGAAAATGGTTTAGGTCTTCCAACTGTTTCATGCTCCCACCCCGGCTCAACATCAAGTATTTCCAGTTCAGGTATGTTACAGCAGAGTAAAGCTTCCTCTACTCTGCACCTCAACCTCCATCTCAGTAGAGCACCCACCACTACAGCAAAAATGTGACCTGTTTCCATTTCTCATACTAGCCGTATTGTGGCTTCTCAGTGACATTGCCAAAAGGTACCAGTGTTGTCTACGAGTCCCATGCCCACTAATTAGCTTGAGACTAACCAAATACATTTTACAAAGGACAGCCAGCCAGCAGACAGAAGAAATTCTCATCCCATCAGTCTAGCTGAATTTGAACCCAGGACTCTGAGCTGAAAGGCCAGTGTCTAAACTACTGCACCACCCCGGCCCCCATAAGCCACACTTTTATCTGCTATCACCACTGATATCATCTTATTGAGGACATAGTATATCTGTTAACCATTCAGAGTTGATATGGATCTGACTGATCTATCACAGCATTGTAAAACCCCTGGTATGCTCAGAGAACACTGCATTTAGATTGTTTAATCGTACCTTCCACACCCTGTAATGTAAACAGTCTGCCTGGGTCTGGTGTGACCAACACTTATTACGTTACTATTCAGTTATTTTATACATTTTACACAAGTCTATATTGTGTATATATTTTAAGAATTCTATTCAACAATGCGATGTAATAGTAATAATGAACAAGAAACAATGTGCAAGTAATCAGATTTTTAATCACTCCATTGATCATTTTTGCATTTGTCTACACTTAACTTGCTTTCATTATAAATGATCACTGAATTTCTGTCCAATCAATAGTATGGTTTGCTGGCATACATCTCACAGTCAACATGTTCCCCGCTGGCGTGGAACTAAACTACAGAACCTGTTCAACCTTCGTCAGGCCAGGTCCAAGACCACCCCAACCTCCGTCGTCGAGCTACAGTACGCGGACGACACCTGTGTCTGCGCACATAGAGAGGCTGAACTCAAGGACATAGTCGACGTATTTACTGAGGCATACGAAAGCATAGGCCTTATGCTAAACATCTGTAAGACAAAGGTCCTCCACCAACCTGTCCCCGCCGCACAGCACTGCCCCCCCAGTCATCAAGATCCACAGCGCGGCCCTGGACAACATGGACCATTTCCCATTCCTCGGGAGCAGACATTAACAACGAGATTCAACACTGCCTCCAGTGCGCTAGTGCAGCCTTAGGCCATCTAAGGAAAAGTGTTCGAAGACCAGGCCCTCAAATCTGCCACCAAGCCCATGGTCTACTGGGCTGTAGTAATACCCGCCCTCCTGTATGGCTCAGAGACATGGACCATGTACAGTAGATACCTCAAGTCACTGGAGAAATACCACCCACGATGTCGCCGCAAGATCCTGCAAATCCCCTGGGAGGACAGACGCACCAACGTTAGCGTCCTCAACCAAGCCAACATCCCCAGCATTGAAGCACTGACCACACTTGATCAGCTCTGTTGGGCAGGCCACATTGTTCGCATGCCAGACACGAGACTCCCAAAGCAAGTGCTCTACTTGGAACTCCTTCACGGGAAACGAGCCAAAGGTGGGCAGAGAAAACGTTACAAGGACACCCTCAGCCTCCCTGATATAGTGCAACATCCCCACTGACACGTGGGAGTCCCTGGCCAAAGACCACCCTAAGTGGAGGAAGTGCATCTGGGAGGGCACTGAGCACCGAGTCTCATCGCTGAGAACATGCAGAAACTAAGCACAGGCAGCGGAATGTTCGTGTGGCAAACCTGTCCCACCCACCCTTTCCCTCAACGACTATCTGTCCCACTTGTGACAGGGACTGTGGTTCTCGTATTGGACTGTTCAGCCATCTAAAGACTCATTTTGAGAGTGGAAGCAAATCTTCCTCGATTCTGAGGGACTGCCTATGATGATTGCTGGCATCAAAGCAAGTGTCATAATATTCTTCAAAACAATAATTGCAGAGAAAGGAACCTGTAATCCAATCATTGGACATATTGTTGCTTAGCAACTTGAAGATATTCATTAGTTGCATCTCCTAATGGTTCCCCTTTTTGCTTTAATGGGGAATGATATAAAAGTTTTGAAATCACTTAGCAAGGGAGGGAGTTCTCACTTTAAAAAAAAAGTAAAATGCAAATAAATCCTTTGCTTTTTGTGAATAGGTTTTCACATACCATGAACTCCTGCCGCACAATTGAACAGCATATGAGAATTTTGAGGCCACATCATATAGAAGAGAACTTCAGCAAGCATTAATAAATTAAAATAAGAAAAGATAATGAATGTCAGTAATCATGACCTCCATAAACTACTTGAACACTTTTACAAGTTTTTGATGTAACTTAACCCATCTCCCAGTTACAACCTTATTATTTGCTCCCACAATCTAATGAGTATGTATATATTCAGAATTTTAGAATATCAATTAATTTGTAACTGTTTTATCTTGTAGTTGATCACGTTACTGCAATACATTGTTTCCAAGATTAAAATGCATTAGCTAATTTCAATTGGCCTGAATTTGATATACAAACACACCTTTTCACACTTAGCTTTAAATGTGAATTACCCTCGTTATTCTCATGAATACATTAGCATGTGAACAATCTTGACTCCTGAGATAAAGGAATATTCAATTTCTGTCTGACCCTGTTAGTGTTTAAACAGGTGTTGAATTCAGGAGAACTTGCATATAAATCTAGCATCCTTTTTTAAAAAGGGGATAAATTCTGCCCCTATGCACCAGTGGCACACACAGGGAGTGGAAAACCAAGTTCAGCATCAGTGCACCTGATTTTTGTTTTGGATTTTCTGATGGCGGTGTACTGGGATACAGAAGGTTTGCATTACCGCATGGCATAAGCACCATTAAAGTAATTCCGATGCATCATCATAGGCAGTCCCTCAATCTTGCTTCCACTCTAGTAAGTTCTCAGGTGACTGAACAGTCCAATATGGGAATTACAGTCTCTGTCATAGGTGGGACAGACAGTCGTTGGAGGAAAGGGTGGGTGGGGAGTCTAGTTTGCTGCACACTCCTTCCGCTGCCTGCGCTAGTTTTCTGCATGCTGTTGGCGATGAGACACGAGGTGCTCAGCGCCCTCCCGGATGCACTTTCTCCACTTAGGGCGGTTTTTGGCCAGGGACCCCCAGGTGTCGGTGGGGACGCCGCACCATACCAAGGAGACTGAGGGCGTCCCTGAAACGCCTCCTTAGCCTGCGTAGGAGTTCCGAGTAGAGCGCTTGCTTTGGGAGTCTTGTCGGGCATACGAACAATGTGGCCCGCCCAACGGAGATGGTCGAGTGTTTCGATGCTGGGATGTTGGCCCGATCGAGAATTCCGATGCATTGCGCCCATGGCACCAGCCTAATGCTGTGTGTCTTTAAAAGTTGACTATATATTAAGCACAAATACTAAAACAAAATATGCTGGAAATACACAACAGGTCCGTCCGCATCTGTAAAGAGAAAAGACAAGTTAGCGTTTCAGGTGTAACCCACCATCAGGATGCTTTTTTTCCCCCTTTCATTTTTTTTCAAATTCTCTCTAATATTTCTCTCAAACAGTGACTCCTGCTGGGGTGCAACAGCCCTTCCTGGTACTTTGCTGAAGTTGATGTTATACATTTGTGAGTCTAAACAGTGAATGTAAGCCGGTTACTCACCACGGGGACATCAAAGTCAAGCCTGTTTCTGTTTTCACTTTACCTCTACACGCATTCAAGGGGTCATTGGATAGCAATTGAGAACAGGAACCCTGATTCATTTTCTTCTCTGATCCATTGTAATACCTCCAGTGTTGCCTATGCCAAGATCCGCTAACTTAGCAGAGAAGTTCAGTTGAACCAGGGACCTCATTGGTCCATATAATTCAGTATCAGAAACCATACATAATACATTGAGCTAGATTTTCGGGTTTTAACGATTTTGCTAGTTTCCAGGCGCAAATCGTGGCTGAATTTTTTTTTTTTTTAAAGCGTTGCATTAGCACCAGAATGTGCAGCTTTCGCCAAATGAAAGTTCACGATGGGTGTTAGCGCCAACTCCAGCGTTGCACGACAGAATTTGTGCGCTGGAGCAAGTTCCGACATTTAAAAAATTGTCCGTTCTGTGCATGTGCGAATCCCCTCCCCACGTGTCTGGTCTGCTGTCAGATCACAAATGCTAATGCAGGGTGCGGCCACGTGCATGTGCAGTACATCCGGGGCTGAATCAGCCATTTTACTTTTTGATTTTCATGATGATGGAGGAGGAGGAGGAGGAGGAGGAGGAGGACAGCATGCAGTGTGCGAAGAGATTCAGCCCAGAGGCAAACGAGGCTCTAGTAAGGGCAATGGAACGTCAATGGCCTGAATTGTACAGGATGGGTGGATCTAGACCCCTCCATCAATATTTAACAAGATCTGGAGGCAAATTGCAGAGGAGGCCTCTGCCTCGACATTGTGGAAAGGACTGCAACACCGTGCCGGAAGAAATTCAACGATCATTTCAAGGATCGTTAGTGAGTACAATTTTTATTGATGCACTCCTTCATTACTTAAATTATAAATCTGACATACTATTTGTTCTCATGCTGTTGCTGTCTGTGAGCACTCTGAGTTGCCTCCTAAAATGCATGACACATAGGTAGGCTTAGTGTGGCACCCTATTTACCAAGAATGACCTTTACGCATTATTAAGATTGCTCTCTCAAAAGATGTTTCCGCACACTTCAATGTCCTCCTGATGAACCACGTTCAACTTCCAAGGCCATTAAACAGAGGACTGTATTACATTCACACTGTATGGTATAAGTGCTTTAGTGGCTATCTGTGTGCCACAAGAGCAGATGGACCTTCTGGTAGCCATTCCCATTTTCATCTTTGCAGGCAAAGAAGTTCCATAACCGCCGGGAGCAGCAGCGGACAGGTGGCGGTCCGCCTCAGACATTGCCACTCACTGACCTGGAGGAGCGAGTGGCAGGTCTCATCGGTGTCTCGGGTCGGGCAGCTGCCCGTGGGGGTGTTGACCCCTCTAGGATACGGACGGTAAGTCCTGCACACTCCCTAGGCTGGGTTGGGAAATGTGATAGTGTCTGTGGACTAGGGTTGGAGCAATGTCATGCAGTGTCTCTGGACTGACTACATATAATGGAGTAGTGGCGGTCTTTCAAATGAGCCTATGCTATGTGACCTTACTTATGTCACCCTGCCCCCTCCCCTGCTGCTAACCACTCATCTGTTGCTTTCTACTTCCAGATGAGAAGCCGCAGGCGCCGAATCCCTCACAGCAAACCTCTACCTCATGGGGGGGGGGGAGGGGAGAAAGGAGGAGGAACAGGAACAGGAGGAGGAACGACAGATGCATTAGATACCTTCCTTTCGCACCGGCAAACATCTTGTCCGAGAATGGGTTGAATTCCGTATGCCACCTCTCCGGAGGGTGAGTCAGCAAAGTCGGTCTCCCAGATAGGTAGCCGTGGAACTGGACATGGTGGGTCTGTCCCGAGAGAGCACCCACCTCACCCATCAGCACCTTGATGTCCTGGGGAGGATTTCTGCGAGCACCAACCGTCTGAAAGCGACCATTATGGAGGTCGGGTCTCAGATTTTCTGTGTGAGCCGTGAACCTGCAAGACCATCAATGCCCACTTTGAGGCTGGTGCCTGCACCAGTCACACAAGTGCCCAGTGTGACACCCAGACACTGATGACGCCAATCAAGAGGCTCGCCAGTCAGAAGCCGGGCCTTCCATCCCTCGAGATGATCCAGTGCGTCCCCAGACGATGTTTCCAATGTCTCTTCCCCCCCCCCAATTCAGTAGGACTGTGGCCACCTTGCTGCACGAACTCTTGGACAGTTGGGGCATGGGTTGTTTTGTTATTTTATAAAAGTTTTAAAGTTTCCCAATTCTGTTCATAGTTGTAAAAGCTCACCAATGCTTAATAAATGTTATTCAAGTTTCTCAATTACGTTTACAATGTTTAATAAATTCTTATATTCACAACCATTCCTGTGTAGTATCTCATTTGCAGAATAAGAGGGGGCATAATCAACATGGTGGGATAGAGTGGCAAGGCACCGGTCAAATGTGCTGTTCACTCTTCAAGCAAAGCGTTGAATTATGAGCTGCTGACGTAAGGCTTTTGCAGCGGCGAAAGCTCCACAAGGTCTCCCCTGTGGTTATGGTGGTGGTGGCATAGAAAATAGGTGCAGGAGCAGGCCATTCGGCCCTTCGAGCCTGCACCGCCATTCAATAAGATCATGGCTGATCATTCCCTCAGTACCCCTTTCCTGCTTTCTCTCCATAGCCCTTGATCTCCTTAGCCGTAAGGGCCATATCTAACCCCCTCTTGAATATATCCAATGAACTGGCATCAACAACTCTCTGCAGCAGGGAATTCCACAGGTTAACAACTCTCCGAGTGAAGAAGTTTCTCCTCATCTCAGTCCTAAATAGCCTACCCCTTATCCTAAGACTGTGTTCCCTGGTTCTGGACTTCCCCAGCATCGGGAACATTCTACCCGCATCTAACCTGTCCCGTCCTGTCAGAATCTTATGTTTCTATGAGATCCCCTCGCATCCTTCTAAACTTCAATGTATAAAGGCCAGTTGATCCAGGGTCTTCTCATAAGTCAGTCCTGCCATCCCTGGAATCAGTCTGGTGAACCTTCGCTGCACTCCCTCAATAGCAAGAACGTCCTTCCTCAGATTAGGAGACCAAAACTGAACACAATATTCCAGGTGAGGTCTCACCAAGGCCCTGTACAACTGCAGTAAGACCTCCCTGCCCCTATACTCAAATCCCCTAGCTATGAAGGCCAACATACCATTTGCCTTCTTCACCGCCTGCTGTATCTGCATGCCAACTTTTAATGACTGATGAACCATGACACCCAGGTCTTGTTGCACCTCCCCTTTTCCTAATGTGCCGCCATTCAGATAATATTCTGTCTTTGCATTTTTGCCCCCAAAGTGGATAACCTCAAATTTATCCACATTATACTGCATCTGCCATGCATTTGCCCACTCACCTAACCTGTCCATGTCACCCTGCAGCCTCCTAGCGTTCCCCTCACAGTTCACACCGCCACCCAGTTTAATGTCATCTGCAAACTTGGAGATATTACACTCAATTCCTTCATCCAAATCATTGATGTATATTGTAAAGAGCTGGGGTCCCAGCACTGAGCCTGGATTCCTCGCCAGGTTCCTCTTCCTCCCCTCTCTCCTGAAATGCTCCTGCAATCTCCATTGGCAAATCCTGTCCCCTCATGATGGCTAAGTTGTGTAGCATGCAGCACACCACAATTAACTCCGAGACCTGCTGAGGGGAGTATTGCAGTCAGTCTCCAGAGTGGTCCAGGCATTGGAAGCGCTGCTTGAGCACTCCAATTGTCTGTTCGACAATGTTGCATGTGGCTGCATGGCTCTCATTATAGCGATGCCCGGTTTCTGTCTGAGGATTCCGGAGTGGGGTCATGAGCCAGGTGGCGAGGCCGTAAACTTTGTCCCTCAGCATCCAGCGTCAACCACAAGGCCAGAGCTGGAACAGACCTGAGACAGTGCTCTCACATAAGCTGAAAGCATCATCGATGCTCCCTGGATATTGGGCATTGACTTCCATGATGCGCTGAGTATGGTCGCAGATGATCATGGAGTTTTGGTTTCGATAAACCTATGGATTGTGTAAAGATGCTCACAGGGTGATGTGCGTACAGTCAATGGCACCCTGAACCTTGGGGAAGCCAGCAAATCGTTCAAAACCTACAGCCCTCTCATTCTGGGTCCCCTTGGTCATTGGGAAGTTTATGAATACGCCGCAGGATGGATGACTGCAGTCGTCATCATAGACAGTCCCTCGAAGCGAGGATGACTTGCTTCCACACCAAAAAGGGATGATTTTACAGGTGTTTCAATGAAGGACTTAATATTCCAGATCCCGAACTACATCTTGAAAGTTGGAAGATAACTGTGCGTGGATTTATTTTAATATGTGGTGGCCGTTGCACACCAGCCACCACACGGGCTTGACAGAGCTAGGTCTTGGTTCAGTGGCATGGATTACTCAAGACGACTGGAGACCAGCTCTGCTGCACGGACCTAGCGCGCACACATATCGCAGTGTGGGCTGGCTCGTGCTGCCCCTGGGCCCTCGCCTCTCCTGAGCCCCAAACTCATGCCTCTCCTGGGCCCTGGTCACTTTCATCTACAAACGCTTGCCGCACCTTCTCCCCTCCTGCTGTGCCTGCTTGCACTGCAGTCAGCGAGCAGGCTTCATAGCCATCGCCCTCCTGTAGCAGCACACGCTGCTCCCTGAAGTGGTATGCTGCTGCACGCTGCTCCCTCCAATGGCCCCGGCCTGCTGATGGTCTTGCAAGCCGGGACTGCGCCGATTTCTGGGCCGGGTTGCCGCACGTTGCTCCATCCAATGGATCCGGCCTGCTGATGGTTTTGAGGGTAAGGAAGGAGGCGTACCTGAAAGTTCTGCCGCCCATTTATCGGTATCGGAATATTCAAACTCTAGGTCAGGCGACTCAGAGAAACCCTCCAAATCCTTTCACTGATTCCTGAAGAACTCGCGGCCTTTGGGTAGGCCCGAGGATTGGCGTGGTGGGGCAGCCCTGGTCCGAGTGCAGCTCCCCCGGGTGCTGCTCCCGGGACTGGGACTGGGCCTGCCTCCAGCCCCGCTCCCCCCGGCGCTCCCGCTCTCGGCCCGCAGTAGTCACCTGGTGAATGCTGCATTGTGTAGCGTGCTGCAAGATGGAGCATATATCCCCTGCTGATGCCTGAAAGTAGCTGGAGGCATAGAACGCAAGTGCCACAGTCACCTTCACCTCGACGGGCAGTGCAGGCCTGTTGCCGCTGGTAGGCTGTAGGTCTGCCTTTCTGAGCTGGCATATCTCTGAGCGCACTTCTTTTTGGAGGCGCAGCCTTCTAACGCACAGTGCCTCAGAGAACTGCAGGTATGAGCGCTGTTCCCTGTAAACTCGTTGGGGGTAAGGCATCCTCCCCTTACATCTGTGACCTCTTTGATTACGTTCAAAATGGTCATCAATAAGCCGCCTTGCAGCTCAACGCCGTATAAATATAGCAGCCAGGAATAATGGCTGACATAGTATAGCCCCAATCTTTTAAAATGTCCGTTAAAACGAACGATAAACTCACATAAAACTTCACGATGAAAAATGCGGCCTCCTTCTCCTAATCCTTTTATGCACTCAAAACTTCTGTTCCATTTTCAAGATGGCACTGGGTGCGCCCTGGGTCCGACTGCTTTTTGCTGGCGAGTTCCCGGGCGGATGCTAAATTGGGCGATATGCTTGAAGTTCTGCCCGGGGTGCCAGCACAGCATTGGACGCCGATTGACATCATCCAAACGGTGAAAACATCGGGTGGGCACTAAGTTTTAGCACTGTTGCAAAACCACTGCCGAAAGTTCTGCCAGGGCACAAAATATGTGCGCCTCGTTTCGTGCCCCCAAAAAAATCGTTTTTGCATCATGCCTAGGCGCTAAACTATTAGCAGACCCCTCGCAAATACAGCCCATTTAGTCACACTGACCATTAGGGGAGGAGCTTTTCTTGTTTTTGAATGCCAGCTTTCTCCAGTGCTGTAGACAAAGTAGGTATGGAAGGAAACCTCAGCAAGCCAGCCAAAGGAAGATAGGAATGGTCCATGAAAGCATCCAACTTTTTGACACACAGGATATTTTGGCAGAAGAGTCTATTTACTGTCTGCTTCAGCATCTCCACTGCTAGGAAGATGTAATCACAGCATGACAATTTTACATAGATAGTTCCATTATAAATGTGCACATAGCTATTTATAATAGAACAGCAAAAATCTTCAGATGCTGGAAATTTGAAATAAAAACAGAAAAAGCTGGAACTGTGCAGCAGAGAAACAGAGTTAATGGCCTCAATAGTCAATCCCCACGACAAATGGGAGAAGGCTGGGGGGCGGGGGGAGGATTAAAATATGAAAAAACAGGGAACGCGACTATCCTGAGTGCTCACCCCACCCCCCACCATTCTCTCAAGGAAGCTTTTGGCTTCCCTTCTGCCGATCACTGACTCTCTTTACCCCCACTGTGATTGCCAACCCATTCTCCACCGTCCCCAGCTCCGATGGCTCCTCACTTCCTTCAACCAATCGTGGCCATTCTCCCCCGCGCCCCCCCATCCCCGCAAACTCCTGATTGCCATGCTCCTGATCTTGCCAGGTTCTTAGGCTGTTTCTGGACTCACTGCACCTTTTGCGTCTCCCCATAAATATCGTGGCCAATGTTTCAGGTCGATGACCTTTCATCAGAACTGAAAGATGTTTGAGATGAACAGTTTTTAAGTGTTAATTTCTAACATCTTCCAGGTTTGATGAAAGGTCATTGGCCGGAATTTTCTGGGCTCCATGCGCCCGTGATTGGAGGTGGGTTGGTGGGAAATTTGAAATAAGTTGCAGCGGGTTAGGAACCCGCTGTCATCCCACCCTCAGGCGCGTTTACACCCGGTGTATCAGCGACCCAACCGGCAGAGACAGGCAACCTAATTCAAATCATTAACAGGTAGTTGTCAAATTCAGATGGAGAAAGTTGGATCTCAAACCAGCATACTAAGCTTAAATAAAGGAGACTATGAAGATATGAGTGCAGAATTGGCTAAAGTGGACTGGGAAAATAGATTAAATTGTAGGACGGTTGATGAACAGCGGTGTACATTTAAGGAGATATTTTGCAACTCTCAAGAAAAGAATATTCCAGTGAGGAGAAAAGGGTGTAAAAGAAAAGATAGCCGTCCGTGGCTAACTAAAGAAATAAAGGACGGTATCCAATTAAAAACAAAGGCATACAAAGTGGCCAAAACTAGTGGGAGGACAGAAGATTGGGAAGCTTTTAAAAGAATGACTAATAAAATGATTAAGGGAAGAGAAGATAGACTATGAAAGTAAACTAGCATGAAATATAGAAACTCTTGCTATCTGTTTTTATAGACATATAAAAAGGAAAAGAGTGATTAAAGTAAATGTTGGTCCCTTAGGGGACAAGACCGGGGAATTAGTAATAGGGAACATGGAAATGGCAGAAACTCTGAACAAATATTTTGTATCAGTCTTTACGGTAGAGGACACAAACAATATCCCAACAGTGGATAGTCAAGGGGCTATGGGGGGGAGGAACTTAACACAATCACAATTACTAAGGAGGTGGTACTTAGTAAGACAATGGGACTAAAGACGGATAAATCTCCTGCACCTGATGGCTTGCATCCTATGGTCTTAAGAAAAGTAGCGGCAGGGATTATGGATGCATTGATTGTAATTTACCAAAATTCCCTGGATTCTGGGGAGGTCTCAGCAGATTGGAAAACTGCAAATGTAACGCCCCTATTTAAAAAAGAAAGCAGACAAAAAGCAGGGAACTATAGACCAGTTAGTCTAACATCTGTGGTTGGGTAAATGTTGGAGTCCATTATTCATCATCATAGGCAATCCCTCGAAACGAGGATGACTTGCTTCCACGCCAAAAAGGAATGAGTTCACAGGTGTTTCAATGAAGAACCTAATATTCCAGGTCCTGAACTACATAGTGTAGGGTGCAAGATGCCTGTGCATGTTTTTTTTTTAAAGTGGGGTGGCCGTTGCACACCTGCCACCTCACGAGCTTGGTCCATTATTAAAGAAGCAGTAGCAGGAAATTTGGAAAAGCATAATTCGGTCAGGCAGAGTCAGCATGAATTTATGAAGGGGAAGTCATGTTTGACAAATTTACTGGAATTCTTTGAGGATGTAACGAGCAGGATAAAGGGGAACCAGTGGATGTGGTGTATTTGGACTTCCAGAGGCATTTGACAAGGTACCACATAAAAGGTTACTGCACAAGATAAAAGTTCACGGGGTTGGGGGCAATATATTAGCATGGATAGAGGATTGGCTAACGAACAGAAAACAGAGAGTCGGGATAAATGGTTAATTCTCGGGTTAGCAATCAGTAACTAGTGGGGTGCCGTAGGGATCAGTGCTGGGATCCCAACTATTTATAATCTACATTAACGACTTGGAAGAAAGGACAGAGTGTAACGTAGCCAAGTTTGCTGATGATACAAAGATGGGAGGAAAAGCAATGTGTGCAGACGACACAAAAAATCTGCAAAAGGACATAGACAGGCTAAATGAGTGGGCAAAAATTGGGCAGGAGTATAATGTTGGAAAGTGTGAGGTCATGCACTTTGGCAGAAAAAAAATCAGAGCAAGTTATTATTTAAATGGAGAAAAATTGCAAAGTGCTGCAGTACAGTGGGTCCTGGGGGTCCTTATGCATGAAACACAAAAAGTTAGTATGCAGGTACATCAAGTGATCAGGAAGGCCAATGGAAGCTTGGCCTTTATTGCAAAGGGGATGGAGTATAAAAGCAGGGAAGTCATGCTACAGTTATACAGGGTATTGGTGAGGCCACACCTGGAATACTGCGTACAGTTTTGGTTTCCATATTTACGAAAGGATATACTTGCTTTGGAGGCAGTTCAGAGAAGGTCCACTAGATTGATTCTGGAGATGAGGGGGTTGACTTATGAGGAAAGGTTGAGGAGGTTGGGCCTCTACTCATTGGAATTCAGAACAATGAAAAGTGATCTTATCGAAACGTATAAGATTATGAGGGGGCTTGACAAGGTGGCTGCTGAGAGGATGTTTCCACTGATAGGGCAGACTAGAACTAGGGGGCATAATCTTAGAATAAGGGGCTGCCCACTTAAAACTGAGATGAGGAGGAATTTAGATGGTTGGAGGGTTGTAAATCTGTGGAATTCGCTGCCTCAAAGAGTTGTGGAAGCTGGGACATTGAATAAATTTAAGACAGAGATAGACAGTTTCTTAAACGACAAGGGGTAATGGGGAGTGGGCAGGGAAGTGGACCTGGGTCCATGATCGGAACAGCCATGATCGTATTAAATGGTGGAGCAGACTCGGGGGGCTGTATGGCCTACTCCTGCTCCTATTTCTTATGTTCTTACAAGTGCCAGGCAATGACTATCTCCAACAAGAGAGAATGTAACCACCGGCCCTTGACATTCAACAACATTACCATTGCCGAATACCCCACCATCAACACCCTGGGGGGGGGGCGGTCACCATTGACCAGAAACTTAACCACATTAATACTGTGACCATAAGAGGCTGGGTATTCTGTGGTGAGTGTCCCATCTCCTGACTCTCCAAAGCCCTTTTACCATCTACAAGGCGCAAGTCAGGACTGTGATGGAATATTCTCCATTTGCCTGGATGAATGCAGCTTCAACAACACTCAAAAAAGTTGACCATCCATGACAAAGCAGCCCGCTTGATTGGCACCCCATCTACCACCGTAAACATTCACTCCCTCCACACCGGCACACCATGACTGCAATGTGTACCGTCTACTGCAGCAACTCGCCAATGCTACTTCGACAGCACCTCCAAACCGTGACCTCTACCACCAAGAAGGACAAGGGCAGCAGGCACGTGGGAACACCATCACCTGCAAGTTCTCCTGTCAAGCTACACACCTTCCTGACTTGGAAATATATCGCCGTTCCTTCATCGTCGCTGGGTCAAAATGATGGAACTCCCTCCCTAACAGCATTATGAGAGTACCTTTGCCACAAGGACTGCAGAGGTTTAAAAAGATGGCTCACCACTACCTTCTCAAGAGCAATTAGGGATGGCCTTACCAGCGACCCCCACATCCTAGGAACGAATAAAGAAAAGAAAAGTGAAGCAGGCACAGATACAGAGCAACCACAGTTTATAAACTTACTAATTTTCATAACTACAGTAATTATAGAGTAGATTTAATTTCACATACTTGTAAAATATTGTACACAATTCTTCTGTCCATTTTGCAATATGTTCCCTATTCTGAAGGTGTTGACTCCTTGTTGGGGTACTGTTCCATGGGAACCCTTCAGCACCTCATCCAAGTATAAACCTAGGCAATGAGTGTTGGCAAACTAGTCAATCATGGAGGCATTAGAGCCAAACCCAATGCTGTATTCACTTCTCCCTCCACGAATCACTCTAAAAATCCAATCGTGTTCATTTTGCAAACAAAAGGTTCTTGTATTCTCGTCGCCAAATGTTATGTATGCAATAAAGGTACAAACTGAGTACTGTTTAACTGAATAAGGTACAACCTTGGCTCTGCTTTATTACGGCCCAAAGTGCCTGACTCACAAAATGGCTGGCCTTTTATACCAGAGCAGCACCATGTGCATGCTGCTCAGTGGCCTCCAACAATGACACCATCTGGTGGCTACAAACAGCATGTACATACATGACAGAAAATGGTCACGATCACTCCACAAGATCCTACAAATCCCCTGCGAGCACCAACGTTAGCGTCCTCGACCAGACCAACATCCCCAGCATTGAAGCACTGACCACACTTGATCAGCTCCGCTGGGCAGGCCACATTGTTTGCATGCCAGACATGAGACTCCCAAAGCAAGCGCTCTACTCGGAACTCCTTCATGGCAAACGAGCCAAAGGTGGGCAGAGGAAACATTACAAGGACACCCTCAAAGCCTCCATGATAAAGTGCAACATCCCCACTGACACCTGGGAGTCCCTGGCCAAAGACCGCCCTAAGTGGAGAAAGTGCATCATTGAGGGCGCTGAGCACCTTGAGTCTCATAGTTGAGAGCATGCAGAAATCAAGCGCAGGCAGCGGAAAGAGTATGCGGCAAACCTGTCCCACCCACCCCTTCCCTCAACGACTATCTGTCCCACCTGTGACAGGGACTGTGGTTCTCTTATTGACTGTTCAGCCGCCTAAGGATTCATTTTTAGAGTGGAAGCAAATCTTCCTTGATTGCAAGGGACTGCCTATGATGATGATGTGGCTCAGGGTCAAATGTTGTTTGATATCGATCACATGAAGTGCCTTGGGATGTTTTACTATAGTAAAGGCACTTTATAAATGCAAGTTGTTGTTGTTTTGTTAAGAAAGAAAACCACAGTGTTTAATCACTGTGGGCGAGGTTTAACAGTCATATTGAGGCAAAATCTTCACTTTCTTTGCTTGGTCTGTATTTATAACCTAAAAGTCTTCAGATGAAAAAGGACAGAGACTGAGTAATGACAATTTCTCCAATTCATCACCTAAATCAAACACATTGTAGAGCAAAAATGTACAGAATAGAGTTAAAAATGGTTAAAAATTCAAATTTATTTTGGTATCACTGGAATATACATTTGCTAGACGATTTAGTGAGATAAGTATAAATGTTGCAAAATCTGTATGATTGACAAGACAATTACTGTATTTCTGTCAGAAGTTTCATTTAATGGTGAATTTGAATGTGACATTCTCGTGAAAAAGTCCCCAGGAAATGAAAAGATACTATATTCAATGGATCAACAATTTGGAATGACAGGCATGAGCGAAGAATTTCTTTCATGTTTTAAACTATTGCTGTTGATCTTTATGCTGTCCTCCTATTTATCTTGCTAGTGTACTCTGGGCTGCATTAACCCTCTACATTGCTTGCAATGCCAACTGTACATCGTTTGTGTTTATATCACAGATAGATTTTCATGAGTTAAAAAAAGATTGAGGTAACATGTCTCATGCTGACCTGCTGGATAAGTTGCAGGATGTGATACTGAGCCATACAGACCAGCAAAATCTAGGGTTGATCCCTGGTAGATACTAAATTAGTCAAATTCAGTAGGATCAATAGCAAAGTGATCGGACTTAGTTTTGCCGAGTACGACAAGGGGGTGTCAATCAGGGTTCCTCCTGAAAGCTATCCAGCCTGGATTGTGGTGGGAGCAGTACAATTGGTCTTAAGATTTGTGGTCTAGGAAGGGGGAGAATTGCCCATGTTTCCCACTCTTATTCAGAAATTCCTGCTGAAAGTGCAATGTGTGGACACTGAGTTCATGATAGGGTTAGACTGGCTGTGATAGGCCTCATGCTAACTATTCCCCCGCCCCCCCCCCAAACACACTGTTTAGTTTCGCGTGTGAACAATTGCCACCGGGAAAGTGCGAGAGGACTGCTGACTGGAACTCTTTCCCACTACAACTCAGGAAAAGAGTTGCAAAGGGAGAAATCAGAGGAAAAACAAAATTGAGCCAGTATAATGCTTTATACAGAAATGCTGTTCTGGAAGACTGTTCTGTGAATTGCTGTTTGATTTGCTATACTGTGATGTAGTTACATGGCAGTTGTTAAATTCAGTCTGAAGACAGACTGGCTGGTGTACAGATAAAGGAAGCAATTGAAAATAGCACACATTATTTTGTCAAAAATGGATATTGAAACAAAAATGTAGTAATAACTGGTATAAAATCTTGATGCGAAGGAAGACAGTTTAAAAGGATACCTGTCTTTGGAAGTGTATGTGCCCATCATGTGATGCATCACAAAACTTGCCGGTTTCAGATGTAATCCACCTCGTTAATCACGGATATGTCTGGTGCAGTATAAGGTTAAAAAGGGAACTGTACTTATCTGAACTGCCACTCAATCCTAAAAGTTTTAAATAAAAATATCTGTAAGCTCACTGGTGCCTCTGAGTCCTCCTGAATTTCAAAATTACTGGTCAGATCTTGCAACAGACAATTTGTAAAGAATTACCCCATTCATGATATCACTGGAGTGGAACTTAATGATGTCACTGCAGGGAAAACTTTTACAAAATGTCCATTCCCAGGCTACAGCAGTTTTAAAGCATGCAACATTGGAACAAGGGAAGAATTATAACTTGTTTGTGTTGGCAGTCGGAGGTTAGAGAGGATGGACATCTGTTTAAATCCAGCCTCAAATTCTTAGTGTAAACCCAGCCAAATTCGGCAATCCAAGTCAGTCCCTGTATAAAATAACCTCGTTTGTGCATAGATTTCATGCCAACATTAATTCAGAACAATTATATTTATAGTTTAAAACATTATTTATCATATTAAATCAATTACCTTTCCTGGATTGAGAAGATGAGTTTGTCATCAGCATGCAGGCCTTTACCAATATCACTTTTCAGCTGCTTGAAAGGAGCAGGAGTAGCTCAATGTGACTCCTTCCAGTTTCACCTCTTTTGGGAGAATTGCCTGACCTCTAACCACCATCTCCAGCTGATGGTACAGATAGAATCAGGGACTTGCCATTTGGGAAATTGCAGAAAAACTGTTATATCACATTGTAAACAGGCAATATTGGATAGACAGTTACCAGATTTACCATTGCATCTGTCCATTTTGACTGCCATATATAATTTTTTTTCCCCCTCACCGATTCCCTCTCTTGCCCTCCTGTACTGAAGACGTTGACTCTTTGCTTGGATGTTTTCCACAGCCATCAGTTGTTCTCTGATACCTCATGCAGTGGCCAATATTCATTTGTGTGTTGATGGTAACTGATGCTAGTCTATTTAAACATGAGGGACATCACAAGCGAGCTTGATCCTGCCCTCATGTAATAGCAACACCGATGTATTTCCAGTGGGGATTGCTGGATGGCAATGAGGAATGAGAGCCTTGCCAATTTTCCCTTCCCGAACACAGGAGTACTGAGGTAAAATGTATTGTCCCTACTATTGCTCCAGCTGAGATCAGCCAACTCAGCACAGACCAGATCTTACGTTCACGCAAACTTTTGGTGCGAGTCACACCAGACACCATGTTGATGAGGGCGTTGGGGCAAGTGAGCATCTGCTGGAAGTAGGCAGATTATGACATCAATTAGCTTGCAACGTTGATTTGATGCCAGCACTGCCAGTTTTGAGCTCAACGCTCCAGCTAACGCCCTCTCTTAAGCTCACACAACGTTCAGCAGCAGAAAGGACCCTCCACCAGTGCTTTTTATAGGAATCATCAACTACTTTCAGGTTAGTTGCTCATTGATTTCTACTGGCAGTTGCTACGATTGTACAAGTGTTTGGTGCTTTCTAGAGTTCTTCAAAGTCGCTGAAGTCTACAGGGAGTGGTATGGCATTTGCTGAAGGACTTTACTGACTAAGGTTTCTGCACAAATCAATTGCTTCCCAGACATGGGTGCACTAGTAGGAATTGCCCTTGGAATACAGCAAGACTTGGAGAATGAACAGACGCCACGCAGAGCAGGACAAGCTGCTGGAAGAGGGAGGAAGGGTGAAGGGCTCTCAGCAGGAGGCCATATCCACCCAGGGTGTTCAGGGAGCAATTCTCCTACCTGAACCTCACTGAAAAACAGTGTGTGTGAGACGTCTGCGCTTCAGTAAGGACATCCTCACTGATATCTGCCACCTGCTGCAGCCACAACTGAGAGCAGGGTGAGGACTACATTGCTAGTGGTTGTGAAGGTGACAATGACCATGAACATTTATGCGTTGGGCTCCTTCCAGGCTGGAGCTGGATATAATTGCAACATCTTGTAGTTTGCCGTCCACATTCCAAACCAAATGTATAAATCAAAGCATGCCATATTGCATGCAAGCGTAAACTAATCACCCTTGTGCATTCCCTTAGTGCCCATCTTCCATGTGCCTGTCCTAGTGTTCCAACACAGTGCTACCCCAGTGGTTGCAGTATGACTGGTGGAAGACTGCTGACTTTCAGTGGGGAAGACTGCAGATGGCCTTGGAGGACAACCTTGAGCAGCTCTGGACCTGGAAGGCACGGCTGCATACTGCACCATCTTGGCAGTGGTCTGGGCTGGCTGACTGACAGGCAATAGCAAGGACGGAGTGACAGTGGTGGGAGGACGAATGCTGCCATCCTGAGAGAGGACACCAGGTTGGTGCTCCATCATCATCATCATTATAGTCAGTCCCTCGAAATCGAGGAAGACTTGCTTCCGCTCTAAAAGTGAGTTCTTAGGTGACTGAACAGTCCAAAATGGGAATTACAGTCTCTGACACAGGTGGGACAGACAGTCGTTGAAGGAAAGGGTGGGTGGGACTGGTTTGCCGCACGTTCCTTCCACTGCCTGCGCTTGTTTTCTGCATGCTCTCGGCGACAAGTCTCGAGCCCTCCCGGATGCTCTTCCTCCACTTAGGGTGGTCTTTGGCCAGGGACTCCCAGGTGTCGGTGGGGATGTTGCATTTTATCAAGGAGGCTTTGAGGGTGTCCTTGAAACATTTCCTCTGCCCACCTGGGGCTTGTTTGTCGTGTAGGAGTTCAGAGTAGAGCGCTTGCTTTAGGAGCCTTGTGTCAGGCATGCAAACAATGTGGCCCGCCCAACGGAGCTGGTCGAGTGTGGTCAGTGCTTTGATGCTGGGGATGTTGACCTGATCGAGGACGCTAACGTTGGTGCGTCTGTCCTCCCAGGGGATTTGCAGGATCTTGCGGAGACATCGTTGGTGGTATTTCTCCAGCGATTTGAGGTGTCTACTCTATATGGTCCACGTCTCTGAGCCATACAGGAGGGTGGGTATCATCACTACAGCCCTGTAGACCATGAGCTTGGTGGCAGATTTGAGGGCCTGATCTTCGAACACTCTCTTCCTCAGGTGGCCGAAGGCTGTGCTGGCGCATAGGAGGCAGTGTTGAACCTCGTGGTTGATGTCTGCCCTTGCTGATAATAGGCTCCTGAGGTATGGAAAGTGGTCCACGTTGTCCAAGGCCGCACCGTGGACCTTGATGACTGGGGGGCAGTGCTGTGTGGCGGGGTCAGGTTGGTGGAGGACCTTTGTCTTACGTAAGGCCCATGCTTTCGTACGCCTCTGTGAAGATGTTGACTATGACTTGGAGTTCAGTCTCTGAATGTGCGCAGACACAAGCGTCGTCCGCGTACTGTACTTCGACGACAGAGGTTGGGATGGTCTTGGATCTGGCCTGGAGACGATGAAGGTTGAACAGGTTCCCACTGGTTCTGTAGTTTTGTTACACTCCAGCGGGGAGCTTGTTGGTTGTGAGGTGGAGCATTGCAGCGAGGAAGATCGAGAAGAGGGTTTTGCTCCACTGAGCCACTGTCACTGCCCTGGGGCAGCTCCAGTACAGAACAGATTGCTGGACTGCTGGGACACTCTGCAAGCCCCTTTTAACTGGTATACATAGCCACGATGGCAGCAGTCTGAGCTTGCATGGCAGCATTGGGTGGCTATTGCTTGTGCTACAAGGGAAGCTGAGACATCATTCATCAGATGCTGCATCATGGTGAGTCCACAAGTGTGCTAATGGAGTTGGCCACCATTTCCATGCTAGAAAGGATGGGTTCTAAGCTCTGTGCATAGCCCTGTGCCAAGTTGGTGCCGGACTCCACCATGCTCCTTGACCAGGCTTGCCATCGCACCAAGCATTTCATTGTGCATGGCCATCAGCCTTCTGTTGTAGCCTGCCCCATCGAAGTGCTCATCTGAATTTGGCGAGCTGGCACCTGTGCAACCCTTGCCCCCTGCCTTGACTGCGGGCTACTTGTACCCGGTGTTTCACCACGTGCAGACCCTGCCTCGATGCTATCCTCTAAATTACGTATCTGTGATGGTGGGTACAAGTGTGAAATCGAGTGACAGTGTTTCTTTATCATCAATGTCTTGTTGTTCTTCCACCAATGCCCGGTGGCAGTTTTTGGGTATCTGAAATGAGAAAGGCACAAGAGTAAGGTCATCGTGAGAGGAGGGGGGTCGGGGGGTGGGGCGGAAAGCAAGGCGTGAATGCTTACACCATCTGCAGCTTATAAATCAGAAGAAATTGCGGGATGAGGGGGAAGTGGGATGTGAGAAGGAGTGTACCATCATCTTCTATGGTTTCAGCCCCGCCGCTGGCCACGACGTCAGTAATGGCTGCTCCAATGATGGCAAGCACCGTTTCCTCCGTGGGGTAAAGACATGCAGGAGCGCCTTTCCCCCACCGGTTAGGTCCTGCTGCCTTCGGTTGTGTGCCACCTTGTCCTGTAAGAGAGAGGGGAAGTGTGTCAGTGAGTGTGATGTGGCTGCAGTGTGTGCAAGAAGAAGGACTTGCATTTATATAGCACCTTTTACGACCACAGGACGTCCCAAAGCGCTTTACAGCCAATTAAGTACTTTTTGAAGTCTGAAGTGTAGTCACTGTTGCAATGTGGAAACACAGCAGCCAATTTGTGTACAGCAAGCTCCCATAAACAGCAATGTGGTAATGACCAGGTAACCTTTTTTTTTAAAGTGATGTTGATTGAAGGATAAATATTGGCCACCACCTGAGAGGGTAGACAGGGCCTTGGTTTACCTTCTCATCTGAAAAGCGGTACTTACGACAGTGCAGCACTCTCAGTACTGCACTGGATATCAGCCTAGATTTTTGTGCTCAAGTTTCTGGAATGGGACTTGAACTCACAACCCTCTGACTCAGAGTCGAGAGTGCTACCAACTGAGCCATGGATGACACTGAGATGTGGGTGTGAGGCTTGTAGCAATGCTAAGTGTGTGGGGGTGAGGTGAAGCTATGAATGTTAGGTATGAGTCTTGATTAATAGATTGTTGGTAGGTGGGTGATGGGGGTCTGATGTATTGAGAAGTGTCTGAAGTTAGTGGTGCAGTTGGTGGGATAAGGCATTTGACCTTGATCACTCGTGTGAGATTATTGAACTTTTTGTGGCACTACATCAGGGCTTGATTCCTGGCATTTACCGCTATGACTATCTGGTCCTACTGCCTTCTGAGTTTTTGTCTGGAGGCCTCCTGGCCCCATGTGGATACAGCACTTCTCTCCACCATTCCACTTCCACAAAGTCCGGCAGTGTAGTGTTCAAAAATCTTGGAGCACGCTCTCTCCCATATTGTGGCATTATTCAGTCTTTTTCCACATCAGAGTGACTTATACAAGGTCTTCCATCACCTGCTCCAGGCACAATGCACCGCTCCTTTAAGAGGTGCAGGCTGGCTTTAGGTAGTGCAGGCTAACTTTAACTCATGTTAGTCTCTCACAATTGTGGGCCCCCTGCTGAACTCAACAGTGCGGTTAGCGCTGGCTGCATGCTACAATCATGGTAATGAGCAGGTAGCACGAAGTTGGTGTGCTGCCTGCATCACACTGAACAGACATGGGTTAATCGCGCATTGCGAGCCTCGTGCCTGTTTTCGGGGGCTATCCAATTTAGCCCCCCAAGTTTCTGGAAGTCACCCTGCTTAAAGCCAGCAGTGTAAATAACGTAACTTCATTTATGAGTTGCATAAGCAAGCTCCAGGAGAGCATCCATCCCTAATATTTTATCCTTCTCTGGGAAATCCTCATCTCTGGTTGTTGCCACTAAACAGCATAACTGTTTATTCAAATAACTCAGGAGGTAAATGCAGTGTATTTATAGAACTGAGCCATGCAGATCAGGGAGGTCCCAGGATTAATCCAAGGTCAGGGCAGTGGTAGAAGTGCTATAATTGGCCTTAGGAAAGAAAAAGTCAGCTAGGGTTGCCGCTCCTGTTGACTATCTAGCAAGCCATGTTATAAAGAGCAGACATACATATCAAGTGAGGAGTGGGGATTAGGCTGAGCTATGATACCACCACAACCAAATAGCCCGTGACGCTCATAATGAACAATGGCCACTTCAGGGAGTAACTAACGCCCATGGAACCACATCTCAGCAAGAGTTATCGACTTCCAAGGGAGAAAATTGGAGGAAAAAATGAATTCCAAAAAACATTTATTTTGTTTTATGGTAATATCTCAATTCTTCCATCATGTAACTGCTTCGTAACTCAGTTGTGCCCATCATTTGTGTAAAGATAATGGGTGGAAATTCGATCGCGCCTCTGTTGCGGCATTAATCCAAGCGGAGTGATAAATTTTGCGCCAGGAAATGGTTTGCGTCTCTAGGTGCAAAATTCACCAGCTGGGCCCAGAGTGTGGAGCGGAGCATTAAGGGAGGCGTTCCACACCTCTTTTAGGGTGCTAGGCCGGCTGAGCAACTGAAAATCCCGAGGTAAACAGCCGGTCTCGGAGCGCTCTAAGAGAGGCTTACATGGGAAAAAAAACGGGGAAAAAAACACCAAAAACATTCCCAATACATTATTCACGTCATATCAACATAAATCGCAAAAATAAAAAACAATCACACTTGCCTGAGGTCGACATTACTTCACTCACTGCGGCCGGTACAGGTCAGATCGCCAGCTTTCACAGCCGGTCCAACTAGGGGGCGCTATGGATCGGGCGGGTTTTACATTTTGAGCCGGTGTCACAACCAGGGGCGTTGCACACTGGCTTGCCCCTCCTGGGTGGTAATGCTCCATGCCCCCGCAAACCTGGCACTGAATGTCCCAGCGGGGCGCTGGAAGCTGGCTGCCCACCGAGAAATGCTCTCTGCCGCCATACTACCATTCCAGGGCGAAAACTGAGGCAGCAACAAACCAAAAATCCAGCCCATATGTCCTGACCTAATCACCAGCTTACAAAAGCACTGAACGAATGTATACACACTGTTAAAAACAGAGCTTTGTGGGAGGGTTTTTCCTTCTTTAACAAGCAGTTTCTTACTTTATGACTCATCCCACTGGGCAAATTCTCATTTTTTACAGCTGAGGTGTGTTTGTGATAAAATTGACCTTGAGGTCACAGAACATTTTCTGTTTCTCTTCTGACTCAAACCACTTGTTCACACAAACATAATTTGACTGTTAAATACCTACACAAGTCATTTTAAATAACTGTCATCTGACATTTTATGGGGAATCTTATAATGCATAGGAGGAACGTTTGAAGTCCAATTCAAAAGAACAAGAAGGGATTTGAAAGATAAATACATTTTAAGTTAGACTTTTCTTAATTTACTGTCTACACTCACCTCCCCCATTGGAAACCTCCTTGGTCAGGAGGACTGAGCTAACCCATCCTTCATACAGCTCATACATTGGCAACAGAAGCAATGCCGCAAAAATCAACGCTGGGGCACTCAAAGACCCAGCTAAGAGAACTGTACACAACCAGTGCCCCACTGCCAACCTGGCGACCCTTGATGACCCCAAGACGCAGAGTGCCCACAGCGCATGGTCTGCCCTCCAGGCCACCATAACCAGTGCCTGCGAAGAGACGCTCGGTCACTCAACCAGGAAACACCAAGACTGGTTTGATGAGAATGAACAGGAAATCCAGGAGATAATAAACCGCAAGCACAGGGCATTTCTGAACTTAAAGCAACAACCCAACTCTGGAGCAGCAAAGCAGCTCTACAGACGGCTGAAGGCCGAGGTCCAACAAAAAACCCGCGACCTAAAGAATAGATGGTGGGTGAAGAAAGCACAGGAGATTCAGCAGCTGGCCAACAGCCATGATGTGCGAGGATTCTTCACCACAGTCAAGTCCACCTACAGCTCAAGCACCCAAGGACCCACCCCACTGTTGGCCAAGAACGGGGATATACTCATCAAGGACACCGAGGCAGTCAGGACCCGCTGGAAGGAGCACTTGGAAGATCTCCTTAATGGAGACTCTGCCTTTGACACGAGTGTCCTTAACTCCATCCCGCAGCATGCCACCAGCCCCCATCTCGGCAAAACCCCAGCCCTGCACGAGGTAGAAAAGGACATCCGTCAGCTCAAGAACAAAGCATCAGGAGCAAATGGAATCCCCGCTGAGGCACTAAAATATGGCGGAGAGGCACTATTGATGCGCATGCATGACCTCATCTCTCTCATCTGGAAGGAGGAGTGCATGCTTGGAGATCTCAGAGATGCCGTAATTGTGACCATCTATTAAAAAAAGGGGACAAGTCCGACTGCGGCAACTACAGAGGAATCTCCCTGTTGTCGGCCACTGGGAAAATCATCGCTAGAATCCTCCTCAACCGTCTTCTCCCTGTGGCTGAGGAGCTCCTCCCAGAGTCATAGTGCGGATTCCGTCCACTACGGGGTACAACGGACATGATCTTCACGGCGTGACAACTGCAAGAGAAATGCAGGGAACAGCACCAACCCTTGTACATGGCCTTCTTTGACCTCACAAAGGCCTTTGAAACTGTTAACCGCGAGGGACAATGGAGCGTCCTCCTCCATTTTGGCTGGCCCCCAAAAGTTTGTCACCATCCTCCGCCTGCTCCACGATGACATGCAAGCCATGATCCTGACCAACGGATCCATCACAGACCCAATCCACATCCGGACCGGGGTCAAGCAGGGCTGCATCATCGCGCCAACCCTCTTTTCTGTTGTGTGTGTATAACACAAGTATATACCCTGTACACTCAATGTACAGTTACATAAGACTGCTGGATGTATCTTCACACTGTATACACTATGCTTGTACCACCAGAGGGTGCAACTGGTGGAGACCTAGGGGTCACCTGTACACTACAGGTAACCAGGTATAACAGGGAGCTCACCATACTGTACCCTCACTCAGGAGCTGTAATAAATGGACTAAGGTCACCACAGTTCAAGTATAATACCTTGCCTCGTGGAGTCATTACAAGAGTGCTTACAAACACAATAACTAGCGATGGGATTACGAATTTCCACGCGAAGAATGGCTAACCTTGGCACCTTTCAACAATTCGCCGATGGGGAAGATTGGGAGGTCTTTGTGGAAGGCTCGAACATTTTTTCATTTCGAACGATCTGGCGGGAGACACACCGACCTCGCTGGCTGATAAGCGCAGAGCTATCCTGCTCAGCAGTTGTGGGTCCACCTCGTCAGGGACTTGCTAGCCCCAGAGAAGTCAACAACCAAAATATATGCGGAGCTCGTAACGATGATACAGGAACAGCTCAAACCTAAAGAGAGCATCCTCACAGCCAGACACCGGTTCTACACCCACCGACGGCCCGAAGGCCAAGAAATCGCAAAATATGCTGCAGACCTCAGACGATTGGCTGCATCGTGTGATTTTGGTGACCACCTCACCGAAGCGCTGCGGGACATCTTCATTATTGAAATCGGCCACGAGGGCCTTCTCCACAGGCTGCTTTCTGCAGACACCACGGTCACCCTGCAGAAAGCAATTAACGTGAACCGGACGTTCATGGCTTCGGCCTGCGATTTCAAGCAGATGACTCACCCCTAGGACCCTAACCTGGCAAGTACTGTGAACCGACTGGCGCCTTTTAGAGGCAAGGCTGTTGCAAGCGATCTCTCTCAGGGTAGAGAGAACAGAACCCCGAGTCCCGCAACCCTGAGGCCACCTCATGGGGCCAACCAGCCAACCCCATGCTGGCGATGTGGAGGAAATCACAGAGCCCACCAGTGCCGCTACAAAGACTATACTTGCAAAGGCTGTAACACAAAGAGCCACCTCCAGCGAATGTGCAAGAGAAATCGTACTCACCGAGTCGATGAAGAGTTGGTCGATCATCCGGACTCCAGAGATGATGAAGAGAGTCCATGAGGCAGCTCAGCCCCACGAAGAGGTGTACAGAGTGTTTACCTGCTCCACCGAGAGTTCTCCGTTGAAAATGGAAGTTGAAATCAACGGTGTTCCAGTCACGATGGAAGTGGACACAGGGGCGAGCCAGTCACTGATGAATCAGGCGGCTTTTGAGAAGCTCTGGGACAACCTAATCGAACGACCTAACACGACACCATCCCAGTCATTGGCAGCGTGGATGTCCAGGTGTCCCATGGCGGCGCGATGCACAAGTTACCTTTTGTGGATCGTTGCTGGTGATGGTCCAACGCTATAAGAAGATGATGGATGAAACAAATCCGTTGGAGCTGGGAAAACCTTCAGCCTCCGGCGATCGACGTCCTACGCGGCCCCGAATTTGGATCCAGCACAACACTTGAAAAACCAACCGCCCAACTCGACTGCGTGGAGACGACACAGACTGCTCAACCCAACGGCGAGATGATCCAGCCTAAATGACCCGACCTCACCTTCAGGCTCCAGTGGCAGGATTCCGGAGGAAGAAAATCGATGCAGAAGGTAACTTCCCTGTTTCCGTGGCAGAACCTGGAGAGAAAAGGATCACCGCAGCCTATCTCGTGGAGAGAAAGAAGATGGCGCCAGCATCACAAGGTGAAGCGCCTGAAGTAAAGATGGCAGCGGCCAGACCATGAGGGGCAGCGTTGAGAGAGCAACAGTGATGCCGAGCAGCGAACTGGATTGGGGTAAAGATTGCAAGGACCTCTTCAAGGAGACCGGCAATCCATCACAATTAAAGGGATAGTTCCACTCTTTGTACAGCGATGCCGGTAATTCACATGTAAAAGATGTAACTGACAAATGCAAGTATGTAAATGTAACTAACCATGTCGAGTCGGGCGATTGCGATTGGAGCCAATGTATTAGGACAGTAAATGAAGAAATGACGTGCGATGCCAGGTTCTACATGTACGCCGACAAAACCAAGGGCAACCTCCCGTCGGAAGCACCCAGGTCCAGCGGGCTACTCGATCATGTAGCATGCGCCTCCGGGACCAATGTGATGCCCCAGGAACCATGGCCACACACAGAGGGAGCATACCAGCTGCAGGACCAGCGATCAGTAGACGGCAAAGGCATCACTACTGGTACCCTGCCCCAGATAGACTCTACCTCTCTGGCCACCAGGGCCAGAACCAGGAGCAAGAGGCTAGCACCCTCCAGATCTCCCAACGGAACCTGGGATGACCAGGCTCCCACTACCGCTGAAGGCAGCAGGTAAGCACCGCAGCCCTCAAAGGAAGACAGGGAGGCCACACACTAGGCAACGGCAAAGGCCCTGAGACTCAGCCAGGTGAGCGATCAGAGCCCACCCAGCTGGCAGGGGGCGCAGATTCGCCATCAGACAACCTGGACACAGTCCGGTCACTCTGGAACTAGCGTCCTCACCCGTCTGCATCTACACAATCCAGGGGCAAGACTCTGATACCACATATGTACCTTACCTGTAAAATGTACTTGTTCCAGTACTGCAAAACCCAAACAGTGATGTCATTAATCCTATGATTTTTTTTGTTCTTTCTTTCTGTACATGTATGCACATGCCGGTGTTGAGCCACACACATGGTCTATGTGTGGGGGGGGGGGGGGGGCGGCGGGGGGAAATGGATGTATGTAGCCATGGACACACATGGGTCACACCCAGAACCCACTCAACGCCCACTGCAACCTCTAACTGTCCACCGTCCAATGTTGTGGCAATAAGGACTTGGGGGTCTACATGAGAGAGCCAAGCCAAAGCATAGACAAGGTGCAAGGGCTTTGGGCACTCAAGTCTAGAGCCAAAGCACACAATGCAAAGGCCAGTGGCACAAGACTTAGGGGAAAGTGATGTGTATGTATAACACAAGTATATACCCTATACACTCATTGTACAGTTACATAAGACGACTGGATGTATCTTCACACTGTATACACTATGCTTGTACCACCAGAGGATGCAACTGATGGAGACCTAGGGGGTCACCTGTACACTACAGGTAACCAGGTATAAAAGGGAGCTCACCATACTGTACCCTCACTCAGGAGCTGTAATAAATGGACAAAGGTCACCACAATTCAAGTACAATACCTTGCCTCGTGGAGTCATTACTAGTGCTTACAGACACAATATTCTCGATCTTCCTCGCTGCAATGCTCCATCTCACGCTCAACAAGCTCCCTGCTAGAGTGGAACTAAACTATAGAATCAGTGGGAACCTGTTCAACCTTCGTTGCCTCCAGGCTAGATCCAAGACCGTCCCATCCTCTGTCGTTGAAATACAGTATGAAGACGACGCTTGCGTCTGCGCACGTTCAGAGGCTGAACTCCAAGCCATCATCAACATCTTCACCGAGGCGTACGAAAGCATAGGCCTTACACTAAACAGCCGTAAGGCAAAGGTCCTCCACCAACCTGACCCCACCACACAGCACTGCCCCCTGGTCACCAAAATCCACAGTGCGGCCTTGGACAATGTGGACCACTTTCCATACCTCGGGAGCCTACTATCAGCAAGGGCAGACATCAACGACGAGGTTCAACACCGCCTCCAGAACGCCAGCGCAGCCTTCGGCCGCCTGAGGAAGAGAGTGTTCAAAGATCAGGCCCTCAAATCTGGCACCAAGCTTATGGTCTACAGGACTGTAGTGATACCCACCCTCCTGTATGGCTCAGAGACGTGGACCATATACAGTCGACACCTCAAATCGCTGGAGAAATACCACCAACGATATCTCCGCAAGATCCTACAATCCCCTGGGAGAATAGATGCACCGTCAATATTCTCAGAGAGGCCAACATTCCCAGCATCGAAGCACTGACCACATTCGACCAGCTCCGTTGGGCAGGCCACATTGTCTGCATGTCCGACACAAGACTCCCAAAGCAAGAGCTCTACTCAAAACTCCTACACAGCAGGCGATCCCCAGGTGGGCAGAGGAAATGTTTGAAGGACACCCTCAAAGCCTCCTTGATAAAGTACAACATCCCCACCGACATCTGGGAATCCCTGGCCAAAGACCGCCCTAAGTGGAGGAAAAGCATCCGTGAGAGCACTGGGCACCCTCGAGTCTCGTCGCCGAGAGCATGCAGAAAACAAGCGCATGCAGCGGAAGGAGCGTGCAGCAAGCCAGACTCCCCACCCCCCCCTTTCCTTCAATGACTATCTGTCCCACCTATGACAGAGACTGTAATTCCCGTATTGGACTGTTCAGTCACCTAAGAACTCACTTTTAGAGTGGAAGTAAGTCTACCTCGATTTCGAGAGACTGCCTATGATGATAACATCTCTATGAACATTATCAGTGCCACTGATGGGATGAGCAGGATCGCTGTGTTTCTTTAGGCGATTAGGTGTATTTCATCTGCAGTTTGCATGGATACATTCATATATCATTGAAACAACCAGGAACGAGCAGAGGATAAGTGCAAATGGAAAGTTATCATACTCTGAGTGAATTTTACTCTTCATTGCCCTCTCTGCTCCTGTATTTTGTCAGTATGAATGCATACAAAGATATATTTTAATGGGAAATTTAGCTTGAGCTGTGAGGGGTTCTGGTAAAGCTTAAAATTCTAATTGAAATAATAAACAAGTTGTTGTCTTTTAAAAAGCTTGTAAACCACAAACAATCGAGTATTTTTTTTTAAGTAAATAATGGCTTCCAGACACTGTCAGGGACAAAGTGAGGGTCAGTAGACTTAGTGTCTCAGTAATATATCAGTTTAATGGGAAAATTGAAGAGCATTGGAGCTTTAAAATATCAGTCTGGTTGAAAAAATAATTCTACTGTTATCCCCCTTAGGCTGCTTGCCTTGCTATCATCCTCCAGCAAAGAGGGTGGAAAGCCTGATCCACTTAAAAGCACACATTGTCTTCCAATTAGAAGGGTGGAATAACCTGAGCTGTTCATGAGCACATATCTCCCTCCAGCCTTGAGAGTTTGACAGTTTGAGATTCTCACCAGCATACACTGTCTCGAAACCAGGAGGGTGATACGATCTGGGCCACGACTCCAGATCTCCACATCAAAGGAGTTCTGTGATGAGTCAGAAAGAAATGCTGTCAAGTTGGTTGAGCGGGATTAAGTTTGTTCTTTCCCCTGAGGTGGAACATCTTACTTCAGTAAGGCATCACACCTGGAATTAACAAAACATACCCAAATGAGACAAATGAACCTGAGCCTTGGACTCGGGTAGTTAATTGTCCACCTGCTAGATTACTGGGCCATTCTCAGATTTTCCAAAAAAATCTCTTCTCCAGTTCTCCCTCCATTTTCTCCCCTCTCTTGAAAGTGCTCACTTCTGTAGCGGCATGGTTCAATAGTCATCAGCAGCCTTGCTAAAATGGCCATTTTCTGGTCAGAGAGCATTGACAAACTATCCAACTATTCAAGCTGAGGCTGATCTTATCTTCCTCTTTCATGTGGAGTGATAATCCTGACTAATTTTCCCCTTCCCTGGCACAGAGATATTAAGAACAATTGCATTATTTCCATCACTGCCCCAATACAACTCCCTTAATGACTTTGTGGGAAAGAGCCCAAGGTGGTAAGTAAGCAATACAGGAGGTTCAATCCCCCATCTTTGCTAAGCTAATCAATCTTGGCGGATGGCATTAGTTTGAGGATTACAATTGGCCTCAGCCCTCTAGGCTATGTATGAAAAAAATAAGCTTGTGTTCCCATTCATGATTATGAACCTGGTGATCCCACCTGGAAATGAAGAATTTTACCATTATACTAATGATGGCTTTGAAATTGCATTAACAGTATTTAGCCACAAACTCCGTACAATTGCCGATGATACCAACCCTCTCCCTGGCCATTGTCTCATGCTGAACCCTACTGTTCACTAACTCAATGTCCTAAGAGCTGAGTTTCCAACCCATATTCTCTCCATCACAAAGATTGCCTACCCACTTCCAGACTTTACTATTCCAACAGCTGGTTTGCTATCCTCCACCCTCCTTAAACTTCAGCTCTTCCCAAACTTTGCTGTCCTTATCCTATCCGATATCAAGTCCCACTTGCCCGTCATCCCTGTCCTTGCTGGCCGACATTGGCTCTCGACCCCCCAATGCTTTAAGTTTGAAATTCTCACTGTGTTTAAATCCTCTCATTGCCTCACTCCTCCCTATCTTTGTAACTTGGTCCAGGACCCTCTTCCTCCCACTCCTGAACTCTCCATTCCTCTGGCTCTGGCCTGCTCCCTTCACCTCATTATTGCCGTCTGTGGCTTCAGCTGTCTAGGCCCCATACTCAAATTCCTTCCCTAAAACCCTCCACCTCCCTCTTCTCCTTTAAGATCCTCCTTAAAACCCACCACTTTGACCAAGCTGTTGGTAATCCTTGCTAATATCTTCTATTTTGGCTTGGCATTAATTTTTTTATTATTATGCCTCTGCAAAGTGCCATGGGACATTTTGCTACTTAAAATCGCAATACAAGTGCAAGTATTTTCCTTTGTTCATATTGACTTTTTTCAGATGGCCTATTGCAATTTAATGCATTTTATTATTAATGGCAGTTACTTAAATTAATTTAATTTTCCTTTCAGTTTTGATTATAATTATCATCCACTTATTCTATTAAAATCTTCTCTGATTAGATACTGTGGGGTTGGTGCTAAGAAAATACTTTTTCCTGTTTTACACAAAATTGATACTTCAATTATATTAAATCATTATAGCAGTAGAACAGATAGCCTAAGTGCACAATCAACTCTGTGTTTCACTTTATCATGATGAGCCATTGAATTTGATAACATTAGTTATTTTATTATTGGTGTAATTTGTATCTTTTTTCAGTCAATAATACTGAGCATAACTACTGTGATAGTAAAGTCGGCGAATAAGCTTTACGGTATAAGACTTTAATTAACATGCTGGGGATCATTGATGGAATAACCTTAAAACTGATTGTTATCAACTCCAAGTGACCTGACCCTATTATAATTGTGTTGATATGTCTGTGTGTTGTGAGGAGGAGGAGGAGCATTGGCAGATATATATTGAACCAAGGGCAGTGCATTTTGGTTGTAGATGACAAAATGTCAGCTCAACAGGCAGAAACAAAGAAAGTTCTACTAAGGTTGAAAACAAAACCTAACATGAAATCTCCTGAATTCCAGAGGCTTGAGGTCATCCAAAACTCAGCTGTCCTAACTCGTACCAAGTCCCGTTCACCCATTATCCCTGTGCTCACTGACCTACATTGGCTCCAGATTAAGCAACGCCTCGATTTCAAAATTCCCATCCTATTTTCAGGTCCCTCCATGGCCTCGCCCCTCCTTATCTCTGTAATCTCCGGCCGCACAAACCCCTGAAATATCTGCGCTCCTCTAATTCTGCCCTCTTGAGCATCCCTGATTATAATCACTCAACCGTTGGTGGTCGTGCCTTCTGTTGCCTAGGCCCTAAGTTCTGGAATTACCTACCTAAACCTCTCTGCCTCTCCTCCTTAAAAACATTCCTTAAAACCTACCTCTATAACCAAGCTTTTGATCACCTGCCCTAATTTTTTCTTATGTGACTTGGTGTCAAATTTTTTGACTTATACTCCTGTGAAATGCTTTGGGATGTTTTACTATGTTAAAGATGCTATATAAATACAAGTTGTTGTTTGATTTAGGTCAGCCAAATATTGTTAGGGTTGCTAGAAATGGAGTAAATTTATATAACTCCCACAAATCGTAATTATAGACATGTGTGACGATTTATACATGTGCAGAGATTAATGCATACATTTGAGTTGTGTATGCATGGAGATTCACACATCATTAACATTTGTGCTTGCCTGGGAGTTGTTTACAAATGGGGAGTTATGCATGCATAGAGATTTGCACTTGCATGGCAGGTGCACAAGGAGTTTTCACTCATACATTTGTAATCTTTGTGACCTTGAAAACCATTTGTCATTGACACACAGTTGCATATGTTCTGGGATCACACCATAGGTGAGTGTGTAACATGTACATGTTGAGCACATAATATTTTTCCCAATTTTCTGCCCATTTTCTCCCCTCTTCTGCTGAAGTTGGTGCCTCTTGTTGGATGTGGTTCAACCTTACATCACCCTATTTTGTTCTCACTGTCCACATAAGTGCACTTTCTACTATGGATCACTAGATAGCAATTATGAGCAGAATCCTGCATGGCTTTTCCCCTCCCTAGCTAAAGCACCCAACTGTGGCCTCAGTTGAGATCAATTGACACAGCACGTAGCAGAGGTTGAAACTGGGACCATCTGGTTGGTATGGTTCATGTAGTATATTTATCTATTTAGCCATTGGATGAGCTTTCTTGCAAACATTTTTTTGGAGAAACTTCCCCTCCCCCAACAGTGTCCCATTGGAGACTCCTATATGTTACAGGAATCCTATGCTGAGTACAGATATGGGAATAATTTCCTAGTACTGGGAATAGCTTGTCACCAAACTTAAAGTGGCTGAGAGTTAATCAAGTGGTTGTCTGAGCCCAACAGACCCAGGAAGATCTCAGGTTTGATCTTCAGTGTGGGCTGAGTTAACTAATCTCAGGCTGGGCTTCAGTAGGGATGCTGCAATTAGCTTCAGTATCTCTGCACTGGAGAGGGAAATTTGTTCTGGACTTTTTCTCCTGATAGATATCCATTGAGTCCTATTGACAGTGTAAATATGTGGATGCTGGGTGAGGCAGTATCAGGATTGGTTGTGATTTCCTCTGTGGTACAATAGCCAGGCAACACTAAATGGCAAGGCCCACATATAAATAATGGCTAGTTGGTTGAGGTACCAGAGGAGACTGGCACCAATGAAAGTACCCCAGGAAGAAAGAAGGGCAAAGAAAAAAGGTAATTCTTAAAAATGTATATTTTCCAAGACTCTCAAATCGATGTTGCAAAGATTGGCGATGCATTGGTTTAAAAAGTGGTTAGAATTGGTTAAAAGAGGCAGTTTGAGAAAAATTAAAGAAAAACACCATGACAAAGAGGGACAAGCACTCCTAGAAATGCAAGTTGCGAAGAAAAACAGCAGTAGCAGAAAGAGTAGAGTCATAAAGCAAAACCAAGGCAAACAGAACATGGCTATACATGTGCAATTATGCATTTTTCAAGCATAGTTGTTTAAATATAGATTAGAGAGTCAAGAGCATGTGTAGTTTTCAGACAAGACGAGATTAGAGGTTGGGGGATTTTTGGACCAGGAACGCCATTTTAGAGTACATTCTGTCCATATTTTTATATATTTTAATTTATTCTGTCAGTTAACGAGCTAATTGTACATAAATTTGGGAGGCAGAGAAAGTAGAGCTGGGTGATGAATAGAAGTTTATCTGGAATATGAGCTAAGGAGTTCCACCACCACCAGCAGTGTAATTACGACATGATGAGTTTACATAGGCAGATTCCATTATAAATGTAGACATAGGACATGGAAAATTTGACAGGAAGTGCACACAGACATAAGATTTTTAATATATTACAGATATTCTAAGCAAATTCTGTGGGCTTGAAGTTGATGTTTGTCTGTTCTGGGGAATGAAACATTTTTTCTGTTTTGGCAACCATTGTTTCAGAATTTCTTTCAGTCACAGATGAATTTGAACCCACAACCTAGTGATGAAAAGATAGCGTGCTAACCCACTAGTTCAACTACTGCTTCATGATAATAACATTTTAAAAATACATTATAAACATTTTTTTTTGTGTTATTTTTATTCATTTTCAGTACCACTGGAAGAAATGCATAAGTCTCCCATGAAGTGACAGACAGCTATCGCTTAAGCTTTCTATCTGTTGCAGTTTTAAAGCCAGATGTTAGGCGGTGTGTTAACTAAGGCTTTGGTTTTCCTTCCCCCTCCTTGTAGCCCAAAGAAAAGAAAAACTGTGCATGTCTCTCAGAAATGCTCTAAAGCGTACACATAAAATGAATTATATTGTGGGATATTGTGGTAGTTTTGTGAATGGCTGTTTTTGGTTGCGGGTGGAATGCTGGCCATTATGCTGGGAAAACTCCATGCTCTTTAAATATTGCTATGAGATTGTGAATGTCTACTGGTGAACAAGTAGACAGGGCCTCAGTTTAGTGTCTCATCCAAAGGATGTCACCTTTGACAATGCAGCACTCCCTCAGTATGGTACTGCAGAGTCAGCCTAGGTTATGTGCTGGGGTTGGGCCTAAACCCACAACTTTCTGACTCAGATGCCAGATTGTTACCAGTTGTGCCAAGCTGATAAAGGAGAGAAAACGTATCATATTGATGAATCACCCATCTCAACCTGTGTTCTAATGCTCGTTGATGTACAGCATTCGTACACTCATGCACTGTGATGGGGCCACAAATTATTTATTGCTTACATTTTGAGGTTCTAGCTCAGTTCTAGTTCAAATTCAAATTATCAGGCAGAGACCAAACCGAACTGAACTTCAGAACCCCATACTGGCTCAATATTCTGAACATGTCTGCTTTCATCCCACTGCAACTGTGTTTTAACACCAATAAATTGCAACTGTGAAGCTTTCATCGTGGTCTTTATAGTGGTGATAAACAATAACCATATGATGAATTTCAGTGCTACTACTGATGTCAATGTGGCACCAGTACTCCATGATTAATGATACTTCATTTCCTACATAACAAGTGTCTATACTTCAAAAGTAATTAATTGGCTGTGAAGCGTTTTGGGATATCCCAAGGACATGAGATGCCCTATTTAAATGTAAATGGTTCTTTCTTTCTTCCTGTTTATTTTGATTATTTAAATAATCAAATTTTAAAAAATTATCTGAAGGATGAATTGTTAGATTAGTACATCGCACATAGGAATACCAATTCTGTAGCATGTATCTTTTCTTGTCTACTCTAGAATGATACGTTTAACTGCTCGTTAGCTAGACCTAATGGTAATTTTAATGTAATTGGTAATCTAGTTATGTGTATGAACCTCAGTTTAATTTAACTACCTTTGATTGTAAAGGAAGAATAGTAACACAGCGCAGAATGCCAAAAATCATGTAGGTTTCTCCTAATCATTCCCCCAATCTGAACTGTATAATTGTAGAGACACTAATACAAAAGCAAAATACTGCAGATGCTGGAATCTGAAATAAAAACAGAAAATACTGGAAATCTCAGCGGGTCAGGCAGCATCTGTGGAGAGACACAGAGTTAACGTTTCAGGGCGATGACCCATCTTCAGAACTGGCAAAAGTTCAAAATGTAACAGATGCTTAAGGAAGTGCAAAGGGGCACGGAAAGAGGGAGTGGAGGAAAGAAGGGACGGTCTGTGATAGGTTGGAAGGCAGGAGAGATTTGAGAGACAAAAGGGATGTTGGGCCAAATTTGGCCATCTCAATTTGCAACATCTCAATTTAGCCCATCATAAACATATGATAAATATTGCAGGAAAAACAAAAAAAATTAAAAGGACATCCTCAAGGGTCTGTACAAGGACACTGCTTTTCTTGATATATATTAATGACTTGGGTGTACAGGGCATAATTTTAAAATTTGCAGGTGACACAAAGTTGGAAGTATAGTGAACAGTGAGGAGGATAGTGATTGTCTTCTTGAAGACAGACAGCCTGGTGAAATGGGTGGACACGCCACAGATGAAATTTAATGCAGAAAAGTGCAAAGTAATACATTTTGGTAGAAAGAATGAGGAGAGACAATATAAAATAAAAATGGTACAATCCTAAAGGGGGTGCATGTAGAACAGAGAGACCTGGGGGTAGTTGTGCAGAGATTGTTGAAGGTGGCAGGGCAAGTTGGGAAAGTGGTTAAAAAAGCATACGAGATCCTGGGCTTCATAAATAGAGGCATAGAGTACAAAAGCAAGGAAGTTATGATGAACGTTTATAAAACACTCGTTCAGCCTCAAGTAGAGTATTGTTTTCAATTCTGGGCACCGCACTTTAGGAAGGATGTGAAGGTCTTAGAGAGTTCAAAAAAGATTACAAGAATGGTTCCAGGGATGAGGGTCTTCAGTTACGTGGATAGACTAGAGGTGGGGTTGTTCTCCTTGGAGCAGAGAAGTTTGAGAGGAGATTTGATAGAGGTGTTCAAAATCATGATGGGTCGAGACAGAGTAGAGAGAGAGAAACTGTTCCCATTTGCAGAAGGGTCGAGAACCAGAGGACACAGATTTAAGGTGATTGGCAAAAGAACCAAAGGCGACATGAGGTAAACCCTTTTTATGCAACGAGTGACGAGGATCTGGAATACACTGCCCGAAAGGGTGGTGGAGGCAGACTTAATCGTGGCTTTCTAAAGGGAATTGGGTAAGTACCTGAAGGAAAAAAAATTGCAGGGCTACTGGGAAAGGGTCTAGCTGAAGTGCACTTGCAGAGAACTGGCACGGGCTCGATGTGCTGTAACCATTCTATGACAACGTAGTCAAGGCAATGTAGTCAATGGTGATGAGGATAATTGTAGACTTCAGAATGGTGAAATGGGCAGAAGAATGGCAGATGGAGTTCAATACGGAAAAGTGTGAAGTGATGCACTTTGCGAGGACTAATATGGAAAGACAGTATACTATAAAAGGCGCAATTGTCAAAAGTGTAGATGAACAGAGAGAATTTGGTGTCCATATACACAAATCCTTTAAGGTGGGAGTGCAAGCTGATAAGGTGGTTAATAAGGCATATGGGTTACTTGGGTTTATAAATAGAGGTATAGAATATATAAGAACATAAGAAATAGGAGCAGGAATAGGCCATCTGGCCCCTTGAGTCTGCTCCGCCATTTAATAAGATCATGGCTGATCTTATCATGGACTCAGCTCCACTTCCCTGCCCTCTCCCCATAACCCTTTATTCCCTTATTGCTCAAAAATATGTCTATCTCCGCCTTAAATATATTCAATGACCCAGCCTCCACAGCTCTGTGGGGCAAGGAATTCCATAGATTTACAAGCCTCAGAGAAGAAATTCCTCCTCATCTCAGTTTTAAATGGACGGCCCCTTATTCTGAGACCTTGTCCCCTAGTTTTAGTTTCCCATATCAGTAGAAACATCCTCTCTGCATCCAGCTTGTCTAGCCCCCTCATTATCTTATATGTTTTGATAAGATTACTTCTCATTCTTCTGAACTCCAATGAGTATAGGTCCAACCTGCTCAACCTTTCTTCATAAGTCAACCCTCTCATCTCCGGAATCAACCTAGTGAACCTTCTCTGAGCAGCCTCCAATGCAAGTATATCCTTCCTTAAATATGGAGACCAAAACTGTACGCAGTACTCCAGGTGTGGCCTCACCAATACCCTGTACAGTTGTAGCAGGACTTTTCTGCTTTTATACTCTATCCCCCTTGCAATAAAGGCCAACATTCCATTTGCCTTCCTGATTTCTTGCTATACCTGCATACTAACTTTGTGTTTCATGCACAAGGATCCCCAGGTCCCTCTGTACTGCAGCACTTTGTAATTTTTCTCCATTTAAATTATAATTTGCTTTCGTTTTTTTTTTCTGCCAAAGTGGATAATCTCACATTTTCCCACATTATACAGGTGCAGCGTCCAGAATCCGGAACTCTCAGGACCGAGGCCATTTTGGATTCCACGTTTTTCCGGACTTTGGCTTTGGAACATCTTTCTGACGTCACGAATCCGGAAACACCCAATCCCAGGAACGTCGGGGGGGTGGGGGGGGGGGGAGGGGGTGGTGTGTGATCACCGAGGAGCTGTTTGGGCCGTCGGCCTCGTCAATGAGGTCTTCAGGTGGGGTCCCGCCGAGGAGGAGCTGTTTGGACGGGGGCTCTGCCGAGGAGGAGCTATTCGGGAGGGCCCCGCTGAAAAGGAGTTGGTTGGGCGGGGCCCCGCCGGTCAGGCGAGGCCCCGCTGAAGAGGAGCTGGTCGAGTGAGGCCCCGTCGTGGAGGAAGTGTTCGGGCAGGCTGGCGAGGAGGCCCCGAGGTAAAGGCGGTGAGGCGAGGCCCGAGGTCAGGCAGTGGCGGGATCTCGAGGTCAGCAGGTCCGGATGGCCCTGCCACCAATCGGTCCGGATTATGAAACTCCGGATTTTGGATGCTGCAACTGTACTCCATCTGCCAAATTTTTGTCCACTCACTTAGCCGGTCTATATCCCTGGCCAAAGACCGCCCTAAGTGGAGGAAGTAGATCTGGAGGGGTGCTAAGCAACTCTCGTCGCCGAGAGCATGCAGAAAACAAGCGCAGGCAGCAGAAGGAGCATGCGGCAAACCAGTCCCACCCACCCTTTCCTTCAACAACTGTCTGTCGCACCTGTGACAGAGACTGTAATTTCCGTATTGGACTGTTCAGTCACCTAAGAACTCACTTTTAGAGTGGAAGCAAGTCTTCCATGATTTCGAGGGATTGCCTGTGATGATCCCTTTGCATATTTTTTCTGTCCTCATAATTTGCTTTTCCACCCATTTTTGAGAAGGGATCATGCTAGGACTTTATAAATCACTGGTTAGACCTCAGCTGGAGTATTGTGGGCATTTCTGGGCACCACACTTAAGGAAAGATATAAATGCCTTAAAAAGGATTCAGAGGAGGTTGACCAAGATTATAAGAGGGATAAGGGACTTCAGTTATGGGGAGAGGTTGGAAAAGTTAGGACAGTTCTCCTTGGAACAGAAAAGGTTAAAAGGAGACCTAATAGAGTGAGTTGCAGAGCAGGTCTCCAGTCGTCCTGGTTATCCCTTGCCACTGGATAAAGGCCTAGCTCTGTCAAGCCTGTGTGGTGGCTGATGTGCAACAGTCACCCCACGTTAAAAAAATCTACGCACAGGCATCTTCCTCCCCTTCAACTGGAATTCAGGACTGGAATATCGGGTCCTTCATTGAAACATCAATGAACTCACTGTGAACTGGAAGCCCGTCATCCTCGTTCGAGGGACCGCCTATGACGACGATTTGAAAGAGTAGATAGAGAAAAACTATTCCCTCTGGCGGGTGGGTCAATAACCAGAGGTTATACATTTAAAATCATTGGCAAAAGATGAGGAGAAATGTTTTCACTCAAAGTAAAATTCTCTACCTGAAAAGGTGGTAAGAACCTATGAACTTAAGAATTAGGAGCAGGAGTAGGCTATGTGTCCCTTCGAGCCTGCTCCGCCATTCAATAAGATCTGCTAATATTCTGTTTTTCTATTCTTCCTACCAAAGTGAATAACCTCACATTATACATCATCTGCTACCATACTGCCCACTCACTTAACCAGTCTATATCCCTTTGCAGACTCTGTGTGTCCTCCTTACAGCTTACATTCCCATCTAACTTTGTATCATCAGCAAACTTGGATACATTACACTCGGTCCCTTCATCTATGTCATTAGGGCTCAGTGATGGGTCCGTTGCTTTCTACGGTATATATACTTGGACTTAAATGTTGGGGGTATGATTGAGAAGTTTGCAGATGACACTAAAATAGGTTGTGTGGTTGATAATGAAGAAAGCTGTAGACTGTAGGAAGATATTAATGTACGAGTCAGGTGGGCGGAACAGTGGCAAATGGAATTCAATCCGGGTAAGTGTGAGATAATGCATTTGGGGAGGTCTAACAAGGCAAGGGAATACACATTAAATGGTACGTCACTGAAAAGTGTAGAGGAACAAAGGGACCTTGGAGTGCAGGTCCACAGATCCCTGAAGGTAGCAGGCCAGGTAGATAAGGTGGTTAAGAACGGAATACTTGCCTTTATAAGTCGAGGCATGGAATACAAGAGCAAGGAGATTATGCTTGAACTGTATAAAACACTGGTTAGGCTGCAGCTGGGGTACTGTGTGCAGTTCTGGTCACCACATTACAGAAAAGATGTGATTGCACTGGAAAGGGTGCAGAGGAGATTTATAAGAAGGTTGCCTGGACTGGAGAATTTTGGCTATGAGGAAAAATTGGAGCTGCTGGGTCTGTTTTATTTGGAACAGAGGAAGCTAAGGGGAGACCTGATTGAGGTGTATAAAATTATAAGGGGCCTGGATAGAGTGGATAGGAAAGACCTGTTTTCCTTGGCAGAGGGGTAAAGTAATTGGGGGGAGGTGTAGAGGAGATATGAGGGGAAATTTCTTCACCCAGAGGGTGATGGGGGTCTGGAACTCACTGCCTGAAAGGGTGGTAGAGGCAGAAACCCTCACCACATTTAAAAGATGTACACTTAAAGTGTTATAACCTACAGGGCGACTGACCAAGAGCTGGAAAGTGGGATTAAGCTGGAAAGGTCTTGGTCGGCCGGTGCGGACACGATCGGCCGAAATGGCCTCCTTCCGTGCTGTAAATTTCTATGATCAATATAGATTGTAAATAGCCGACGCCCCAGCATTGATCCTTGTGGCACCCCATTAGTTACAACCTGCCAACCGGAAATTATCCATTTATTCCTTCTCTCTGTTTTCTGTCCATTAACCAATCCTCTATCCATGTTAATATATTACCCCCAACCCCATGAGCCCTTATCTTGCATAGCAACCTTTGATGTGGCACCTTATTGAGTGCCTTTTGGAAATCCAATTATATGACATCCACTGGTTCCTCTTTATCTACCTTGCTCATTACATCCTCAAAAAACTCTAATAGATTTGTTAAACACGAGTTCCCTAATTATATTATGATTTTCTAAGTGCCCTGTTACCACTTCCTTAATAATGAATTCCAGCATTTGCCCGACGACTCACGTCAGACTAACTGGCCTGTAGTTCCCTGTTTTCTCTCTCCCTCCTTTCTTGAAAGCGGGATTATATTTGCTACCTTCCAATCCATTGGGACCGTTTTAGAATCAAGGAAATTTTGGAAAATTACAACCAATGCTTCCTCTATTTCTGCAGGCACCTCTTTTAGAAGCCTAGGATATAAGCATCAGATCCAGGGGATTTGTCGGCTTTTAGTCCCATTAGATTCTCAAGTACTTTTTCTCTACTGATATGAATTACTTTAAGTTCCTCGCTCTTATTAGCCCCTTGGTTCCCCACTATTTTTTTATATGCTTTTTATGTTTTCTACTGTGAAAACAGAGACAAAATACAAAATCTTCTTTTAATCTAATACTCTCCTTAACTTCTTTAGTTAAGTGGCTCAGTGGATAACACCCTCGCCTCTGAGTTCAAGTCCCACTCCAGGAACCTGAGCATATAAATCTAAGCTGACACTCTAGTGCAGTACTGAGGGAGGTGCTGTCTTTCGGATTAAATATTAAACCGAGGCCCCGTCTGCTCTCTCAGGTGGAAGCAAAAGATCCTATGGCACTATTTCGAAGAAGAGCAGGGGAGTTTCCCCCGGTGTCCTGGCCAATATTTATACCTCAATCAACACAACAAAAAAAACTGATTATCTGGTCATTATTACATTGTTGTTTGTGGGAGCTTGTTGTGCGCAAATTGGATGCCGCGTTTTCCACATTACAACAGTGACTACACTGCAAAAGTACTTCATTGGCTGTAAAGCGCTTTGAAATATCAAGTGGCCATGAAAGACGCTATATAAATCCAAGTCTTTTTTAACCATGGATCACTCTTCCTATGGAGTTTTTATTTCTCAATGAAATGTATATGTGAAAGTATGTATTGAGTTTTGGAATATGTCTTTAAATGTCTGCCATTGATTACCCACCATCATACCTTTTAATCTAATTTCCCAATCTACTATAGCTAATTCCTCCCTTATACCTATGTATTTGGCTTTACTTAAGCTTAAGGCTCTCATTTCGGATTCAAGTATTTCACTCTTAAACGCAAAGTGAAATTAAATTCTATCGTATTGTGATCATTCTTCCCCAGAGGATCCTTTACTATGAGATTACTAATTAACCCTGGCTCATTACATAATACAAGATCTAAAATAGCCTGTTCCCTGGTTGGTTCCATGACATATAGTTCTGGGAAACTGTCTCAAATACATTCCATGAACTCCTCCTCTAGAATACTTTTGTCAATTTGATTTGCCCCATCTATATGAATATTAAAGTCCCCATGATTATTGTATTACCTTTGTTACAACTCCTATTATTTGTTGATTAATACTCTGTCCAACTGTATAGCTACTGTTTGGAGGCCTATAAACTACTCCCACCAGTGAATTCTGCCTCTTGTTATTTCTTATCTCCACCCATACTGATTCTACTTCCTGATCTACTGAGCCAAGATCCTTTCTCACTACTGTCTTTATGTCATCCTTTATTATCAGGGCTATACACCCCCCCCCACCTTTCCATTCTGCCTGTCTTTTCGAAACGTCAAGTCTCTTGGAATATTTAATTCCCAACCTTGGTCACCTTGCAACCACATCTCTATAAGATCAAAGCCACTTATCTCTAATTCATCTATCTTATTACGAATGCTTCGTGCATTCCAATAAAGAGCCTTTAATTTTAACTTTTTACCATTATTCCCTGTTGTCACCTTATTTGCTGATGCACTATTACCATTAAACTCTCTATCCCTTCCTGTCACACTCTGCTTATCTTTAGTCAAATTGCTACATTGCCTTGACTTTTTAGATTTCGAAATTTCCCTTCACCTGACCTCTCTTCTCCCCCCGCATTTTAGTGGTGAAAGCTGAGTCCATAAATAGAGTTGGAAAGGTACTAGAGGATGAGGAACTTACAGGGTTCTGGACAAAAAGCATGGGTGTGGGACTAAGCATGACTGCTCTTTCAAAGAGCCAGCACAGGCATGAAGGACCAAATGGCCTCCTGCGTAGTAAGTTTCTGTGATTTTATGATTTGCAGCTCTGTTAATATCAAAGCTGTTTTTTCAGTTCATAAAAAACACAAAGTAATTGTAAAAACACTATTTGTATTTGAAAAATGTCAAATGTAAAGGTGTGGTATTTGCATATGCTATTCTGCTATGTGACATTCTCTGTTCAAAATGACAAATTCAAAAAAACCTTCACTTACCTTGCTTGTTCAAAGGGGGTGAGGAGACAGTGCTCCAATTACAATACCTCTTCATCTGTAAGCTTGGACAATGAATTTCAATAGCTAATTCAGCTGTGGAGCTATCACAGCATGCACACACATGTATTTCCACGGGGTCATTGGATAGCGATAAGGAATGAGTGTTCTGATGGTTGTATTTATCCTGTCCATCGCCTGCAGATGCTGAAGCTAATAATGCCGTTGTCACCTCGAGGTTGGACTTCCTTAACATGCTATTAGCTGGCCTCCCAAAGCTCCACTCTACACAAATTCGAGCTCACCTAGAACTCCACTGCCCGCATTGCAACCTGCACTAAGTCCAGCTTACCCATCACCCTCACTGACATCCACTGGCTCCCCACACCCCAGCACATTGATTTCAAAATTCTTTGTCAATAAACCTTTCTAGGCCTTTGCCTCACCCTAGGACTGAAATCTTTTCTAACCCTGTGTCTCTGTTCATGCCCACTGCTCTCTTAATCCTGGAATTTTGTGCATTCCCTCTCCTCCCTCTGCTGTTTCATCACACCCGAGCATTGGAAGCCCCTTCCTGAAGCCCCCTACCATGCCACACCTCACCCCACTTTCAGAAGCCTTGTCAAAAACCTACTTCAACTGAACAGTTGGTCATTTCCCCTAATCTTGCTGCCAAATTCTTGCATGAGTCCAGCTTCATTTTGTAAAGTAACTTGGGTGTTTTGCTATGTTAAACCATCTATATAAATTCAAGTTGTGGTAATACAGGTGGAGTGTCTGAAATCCGGAAACCTCAGGACCGAGGCCGTTCCGGATGTCGGGTATTTCCAGATTTTGGAATGTCTTTCCAACGTCCCGAATCCGAAACGCTCAGGCCAAGGTTCGGGTATTTCTGGATTTCGGAATGTCTTTCTGACGTCGCAAATCTGGAAATGCCCTGGCCGAGGTAGGTAGGGAGGGGGGTTGGGAGGCCAGAGGTCGGGCGAGGTTGGAGTTTGGGCGGCCGAGGTGGGAAGCCGAGGCCTGGGGAGGTCGGGCAGTCGAAGGTTGGGCAGGCGGCAGAGGTTGGAGTTCGGGTTGGGGCACCAAGGCCTAGGGAAGTCAGGCGGCCGGAGAACTGGCGGCCGAGTTAAGGAGGGGTGGGGGTTGGGTGGCCGAGGTCGGGCGGCCGGAGTTCGGGCGCCGAGGCAGGGGGTCGATGCCTGGGGGGGGTCGGGCGACTGAGGTAAGGTGGGATGGGGGATGAGGGGGAGGTGTTGGGTCAGGCGGCTGAGGAGTCTAGATTTCGGAACATTTTCCGTTTTTTGACGACTCCGCCACGGATGGATCCTGTGTCCGGATTCCGGAACATTCTGAATTTCGGACGCTCAACCTGAATGCTGTTAGCTAACTCAGCAAAGACTAGACATTGAACCTTGGGCTTCTGGACTCACTTTGGCTGAGTGCCACACTGCTAGTACAGGTACATTAAGTCATTAGGTTGGGGTAGCTTTTTTTTTACCAAGTGTTGGTTAATTCTGTGGAAAACTCTTACATGGATGAACTTAAGCTCTATTTATTTTAAAGTATTGTTCTAAAAGCTTAGCTGTTAGCAACTGTATTCATTTTATTTTGGGTAAAAAAATTAAGTAGGAGGGGACAGAAAACAAAACAATTTCCCTTCCAAGGCATTCTTGATTGAAAGTAGAAAAACATTTAAACTGAGAGAACCCGTGAGAACAAGAAACTTAGAGAATGTTGCCGAATGAATCGATCTCTAATTATGGCCTGTCAAGGATACAGGAATAATATCCATCCAGTGTCATTTTGTATTCCATTTATAATTTATTTATAAAATGTCCTATGGCAGTTGGGGGGGTGGGGGGGGGGGGGGGAGGTGACATCGTCCAACTAAACATTCATCCCAGCTGTCGAGTCGGCGTGGAAGAGAAACCAAATATTTCCCATAGCCTCAAGGCCACTCTTAAACACTAACACGCCTTTCAACTGTTGAACCAAATGAAAAAGCAGACGTTTGTACTTTTGCAGGGCTGAACTTTCGCGACTTCCACCCACTCATTAGCTCGCCAATTTGCATTTTCAGACTTGTGCAAGTTAGTTCGACAAACGAAACGAGTTTACTTTTTATTTATTCTGCAAAAGTAGCTGGTGTGGGTGGAGCAAGACTTATCTGATGGCTTTTGCATGATGACAGTGAGACAGATAGCCTAGTAGTCAAAACATGTCTACCAATGATTACACCAGATACCACAGGCAACCCAACCCTAAACTTTAATTCTGTCTAGGATATATATGCGTGTGTATTAAAAAGGCATGACATATTTAAAGCAGCAGTGTCTTGTTTCTCAAGTAAGCTTGCTAAATTCAGACCGCCTTCTAAATCAGCCCAATAATCCCGGCAGTCAGTTAAAAAAAATCGGGTAATTTTTATAGGGATTTGCTTTCATGAAAGAGTGTTTGATGATCTTTTTGTTATTTAATGTTTGAGGAAGAACTGTTCGTCCTTTTTGTCTCAATAATGGCATGACATTACAAGCAAGTGATGCAATGGTGGGCTTTCAGAACGTGCTTATTATGTAATAAAAAGCTAGTTGCATGAGTTACTGCTGTACCATGGAATGCTAAAAAAAAGAAAGACTTGAATTTATATAGCGCCTTTCATGACCACCGGACATCTCAAAGCGCTTTACAGTCAATGAAGTACTTTTTGAAGTGTAGTCACTGTTGTAATGTGGGAAATGTGGCAGCCAATTTGCACACAGCAAGCTCCCACAAACAACAAAATGATAATGAGCAGATAATCTGTTTTTTTGTTATGTTGATTGAGGAATAAATATTGGCCAGGATACGGAATAATTCCCCGCTCTTCAAAACAGTGCCATGGGATCTTTTACGTCCACCTAAGGGGGCAGATGGGGCCTCGGTTTAATGTCTCATCCGAAAGACGGCACCTCTGACAGTGTAGCACTCCCGGAACACTACACTGGAGTGGCAGCCAAATATGAATTTCACCCACCATCAACATATACAGACTTCTTGATCTTGGCTGAGTCATTTCAGAGGGTAGCGTAGAGCAGGCAACAATTATTGCCGTGAAGGAAGAGGGAGAGAAAAATGGCACGACATAGGAGTCAGGATTCTCTTTACACAAAAAATTGAATTAAATTCAAGCAGTACAGGACTCCTTTAATAGTGTAGGTGTTTAAGACAATGAGTAGCTGAGGCATACAGACCAGGAAGGTTCCAAGTTCAATGCCTCTGTATCTCAGTAACATCCTACAGCCCCTGCTCCTCAAACTCTCCATTCCACTTAGGCAATACCCCCTCCCGTTGCCGCATCATTGATTGTATGCTTTCTGCTGCCTAGAGCCCATGCTCTGGGTTTCCCTCCCTGAGCCCCTTTGCTCCTTTAAGTTCCTCTTTAAAACTCATATTGATGATCAAGCTTTGGGTCACCACTCCTATGTCAATCACCATGAAGCACTTTGGTTGATTTTTCTATGTTAATGGTGGATCAGACTGTCCTTATCGGAAATTGGGAGATTTCCCAAGTGCTCCTCTTGAATAGTGTATCATCAGTGCTCCTCTTTTTCTGTGAAAATCCCATGCACTTCCGGGGGAGCCAATCCACCCCTGATTAATGGAAGTATATAAAGGCATGATCTTGTTGTTAGCTGATCTCAGGTAGGGAATCAGTAGGAGTGCTAGTCTCAGTGTCTTGGGTCAGGAAGCAGAAACTTCCATTTTTATAGTGTCTTTAATGTAGGTGCTTCACAGTCCAGATCAGAGTAGGAAGAGGTTAAGGGAGGTGGCCAAGGGCATTCTATAGGGAAGGGAAAAATTAGCCAAATTTCCATTCCTGATTCACAATTCCAGCAGGGATTGGTGAATAACAATGTGTGGACGCTGAGTGGGGATTGGGCTCAGCTGTGATCCCCTGCAATTGAATTGCCCGCTGACACCAACTGTCTAAGCTCACACATAATGAATGGCCACTTGGGTGAAGTCCCTGAGGACATCTGCAACCATGGAACTTATCCCAGCAGAGTCAATGCCTTCAAAGAGATGAGGGAAAGGGAAAATGGAGAGAAGAAATAAAAAGCAATGCAGATATGTCAAAGGGTGGAGTGCAATTCAGTGAGTTATATGCAAAAATCATATGAGATAATACCTGAATTTCTTTCTGCCTTCTCTTCAAATGTTTTCCCTTCATTTTTATTCCTTGTCTGCAATGGTTAATGTCTTTATGTAGACTCCTTTCTCTTAGATAGGGTCATTCTGTACTATAAGGCTTGCACTACGATCACCTTGGTTAATAATATGCAATCCGAGACAGCTGGAATTTATAACCAAATTATACAGCACATTGCGAGTGTGAACAGCTCTGACACAGCTCAGAAATCTTGATAAGCAACATAACCACAGAATGTATATACTGTACTTTCTCCAAATGGTTGCAAACTGGAACCAGGGAAACCAGTGATTCTAGTTGATTTCTGCCTGGTTTGCTCTGAAACCAGTTACTTTGGGGCGAAGTTTCGGCCGCTCGCTAGAACATCGGAGAGGCCCGCCTAATTTATAGAACAAAAAATGCGGCAAATACTTACCTCGCGATTCTCCAATAGCTGTAGGCCCAATTCCACCTCGGCGCGGCGCAGTAGGAGCTGCTGGGGGCGGAGCTACAGCCCTGCGCCGAAAACAGTGCTGGCAGCTGCACGCGTGCGCAGTAGCTGCCGGCGTCCTGTCTCCGGGGTGACGACCCTATCCCCAAGCCGAAGGGATGTCGCCCCTATCCCCGGCCGAGTGGCCTGCACATCTTACCTCGGCGGTGGGGCCCGCCCGCCCGGCCTCTCGATCGGGCGGGCCCCACCCGAAGAGTCGGCGGCGGCGGCGGCAGCCCGGCATCGGCAGCGTGCGGGCCCCACCCAAAGTCCTCGGCAGGGCCCGGCTTCCTTGTCGTCGGCGGGACCCGCCCACCCTGCATCTTGCTGAGGCGTGCCCCGCCCGAAGAATCAGCGGCAGCCCGGCATCGGCTGCGTGCGGGTCCCGCCCGAAGAGTCGGCGGCGTCGGCAGCAGCCCGGCATCATCTTCTCTCTTCCCCCACCATCTTCTTATCTCGCCCCCCCCCCATCTTCTTCCCCCCCATGCCCATCTTCTTCTCTCTTTCCCCCCCATCTTCTTCTCTTCCCCCCCCCCCCCCCCCCCCATCATCTTCTCTTCCCCACCCCCCCATCCCATCATCTTCTCTTCCTCTCTTCTCCCTGGTGCTGCAGTAGGTGAGTAAAAATAATGTTTTTATTTATTGAGTGATTTTTAATTTTAAAATTTTTTTTTATTTTTTAATTTATTTAGATTGATTTATTGGTTTATTTATCATTTATTATTGATTATGGCTCTTTATTTGTAAAAGTGAAGTGTTTAGTGTTTGTTAATCCCCCCCGCCCCCTACGCCTGATTTGTAACCTACGCCTGATTTTCGAAGTGTAGGCAAGGCAAAAATCTACACTTACTCCATTCTCAGTTAGTTTGGAGTAAGTTTTCGCTGCCTAAACTTGCAAAACAGGCGTAAGTGGCCGGACACGCCCGCTTTTGAAAAAAAAAAATCTGTTCTAAAATGAAACTGTTCTAACTCACTGGAACTGGAGCAAACTAAAGGCCGAGAATTGCAATTTCTAAGATACTCCATTCTAAACCAGTTGCTCCAAAAAAATAGGAGCAACTCAAGCCTAAACTTGACCCCAATATATGCACAAGTCAGTTTCTGCCATGGTAATCTGGCCCAACTGGCCTTCTAGAACTATGGTTAGTATTGGTTGAAACATAGAAACTGGATTAGGCCACTCAGCCCCTCGAGCCGGTTCCACCATTCAGTTAGATCTGCAGCGCAGCTTCATTTACCCGCCTTTGATCCATAATCCTTGGGTACCCTTATCTAATAAAAATCTGTCACTCTCGTCTTGAAAATTGCAACTGATCCAGCAGCCACAGCCTTTTGGTCTTTTTCCACTACCCTTTTGTATGAAAAAATGCTTCCTGATTTTACTCCTGAATGTCCTAGCTCCAATTTTAAGATTGTGCCCCCTTGCACTGGATTTCCTCACCAGAGAAAATAGCCTCTCTGTGTCTACTCTATAGAATCATTTTATAATTTTAAATACCTCAATTAGATCACCCCTTAACCATCTAAACTCAAGGGATTACAAGCCACGTTTATGCATTCTGTCCTCATAATTTAACCCTTTAAGCCTTGGTATCATTCTGGTGAATCTGTGCCAATATATCCTTCCTCAGCTGCAGTGCCCAAAACTGAATGCAGTACTCCAGATGGGGTCTGACCAAGACCCTTTACAGCTGAAGCATAACTTCCTCCCCTTTGTATTCCAGCCCCCTTAACATAAAGGTCAACATTCTATGGGCCTTTTTGATTACTATTTGTACCTGTGCAGTAGCTTTTAGTGATCTGTGTACCTGGACACCCAAATCCCTTCGCTCTTCCACACTTTCTAGTCTCTCACCATTAAGAGGGTGGTGAGTGAGCTGAAATGATTACATCCTGCCACTCCCATGGGGCTGCGGATCATCACTTCCACTGATCTGCGGGAGAGCATACTGAAGTTGTTGAGTGACCCCTATTCATATAGTTCACCATTCTCCCCAAGTGGACGCCTGTTTCTCCAAGGTAGAGTCGAGAGCCTGCATTGTAGACGTTTGAGCTTTCACCAAAGGTCGTCATCACTTCCTCCAAAGCTGTAAAGGTTGTGAAAATTGGCTCTTGTTGTGAGGTCACACTCTGCAGAATGCTGATGCCATGAGAGATGACTCCACACAGTCTGGAAGCAGACTCCTCCATACTTTCAGAAACTCTCTGGCAGGCCTTCCAATATCTGGTGTAACTGCTTGTGGGAGGCAAGTCATTTTCTTCGAAAAGTTAAGCCCCTGAAGTCATCATTTCTGACCTCAGCATAGCTGTGAGATGTGCTGGTTGTTATTTGTGTATCTTCACACTCTTTTGTTGCAGAACAGTGAAGAAGTGGAAGGACTCGCAGGCTGATTAACAATCTTGACAGGTCGCGACGTGAACGCTCCTTCCATGGCTGTAACCATCTTTATACCAATCACTGGGTGGTTAGCCTATACAGCGGAAAGATTTTATGGGAGATTGAGTAGACTAAGCTTATATTCTCTAGAGATTAGAAGAAAGAGAGGAGATTTCATTGAAACATATAAAATTCTTAAGGGCTTGACAGGGTAGATGCTGGGAGGATGTTTCCTTGGGCTGGGGGTGCGGGGGGGTCGAGAACTAGGGGCCACAGTCTCAGAATAAGGAGTCGGCCATTTAGGACTGAGATGAGGATTTTTTTTTCACTCAAATGGTTATGAATCTTTGGAATTCTCTACCCCAGAGAGCTGTGGATGGTCAGTCATTGAGTATATTCAAGACAGATCGATAGATTGTCGGATACTAAGGGAATCAAGAGATATGGATAGTGCAGGAAGGTGGAGTTGAGGTAGATCAGCCATGATCTTATTGAATGGCGGAGCAGACTCGAAGGACCAAATGGCCTAATCCAGCTCTTGCTCCTAATTCTTATGGGCTCCCAACCCATACGATGAGAGGGAACACCCACTGATGTGAATATCCCGATAGATGTCAGCTTGGAATTCATCCAGACTGTCTGGAGCAGCAGAACCTTCTAACTCAGAGGTGGGAATGTTACCTCAAAATAGCATTCAGTTCATACAGGTGAAGAACCAATGTACCAAACTACTCATGAGCAACACCACAGGAAATCTACATTGTATAACAATGTACTCCATGTTACAGGGCATACAATTCAAGTATATATTAGATAATCTCCTCAATGATACTAGGATATAGCACTCCTATGTAAATATAAAATGCATACTATGTTAAAAAGATATAACATTACTGTATATAATATCCACTCTGTTATAACTTCCTGTATATTTTATATAACACATGCTTATATATAACACTGCTGTGTATTTTTTTTAAGTCAAATAACCGGAATTATCTTTGTACATTTGTATAGCTTGTTCGTAGCAATGTCACAAGCTATTAATAGAAAACAGCACTATTATTCAACAAAAGCACATGTAGAACCTTGGCTGGTAAAATATTTGAGTCACTAGTAGGGTGCTAATCAGCAAAAAAAATTAGCTCAGTGGCCAAGATAATGATAAGAGTTGGAGGAGTTCATAGAAAAACTAACATTAAAATCAAGATGAGATAACATGACCAGTGTTTGAACTCTACCAGCCCTGTAGCAAAACTCATTAGAGTCATTTAAACAGAGACTGTTACATCAGCTTTAATCTACATTTTGAGAGATGAAAGTCTGACTATAAACTAACTAAAAAAATATTCCTATCATGATTGCATATGTTTATATATGTGAAAAATGATGTGGCCTTTTTATGCAATATGATCCTAGGTGTTAACGTTGTATTAAATCACTATTCGTCGCAGACAATTAAAAAAAAAAGGTTTTGCGCCTCCTCACCTGAAGATGGAGCTCTTGCTGGGTTGTGGTTCCACAGATGCTGGTCGCCCTTGGTACTTCACTCAAGTGGTCGTCATCTTCTTGTGTGAACCTGGACATGGAGTGCCAATTACGAGGGCATCACAGGTGAGTCCAAACCTGTCCTGTCATGACATCCACGCACACACACTTTCCATCAGGGATGGCGATCAGAATTAGGTGATTTTCCTCTTTATTCAAGAGGCATTGAGGGCAGTTGTAGCAGCCCAGCTGAGACAAGCTACTTACTTTATTAACTAGCTGAGCCATCAAGGAAGCTTGGGAACAATTAAAAAGAACTTAAATTTAAAAGAAATTGTCAAAAATTTGCATTTGGTTTATTATGCTGTATCAATAAACAGAACAGAGTAAATTAACTCTCACCACGAAGAAGATCATATTAAATAAAAGTATAACACTTCTTAGTTCTCAGTGGGAGATTTCCTCTTTATGCCAGCTGTAGCAAAATCATAAACCCATTCATTAAATAACACATTTATACTTTCCTTGCATCTAGTGCACAGAGAAAATCTTCCCCCCAGTGTGTTTAATTAATAATTGTCAAAATTGTGGGCTTTTTTTAAAGTCACCTTTTTGAATTAAATTTTTTAGGGAAAAAGCAGATTTCCTCTAAAAAGGATAAACATATACCAGTAACAGGGCAAGACTCTTTACCTTGGACCATAGTGCCCCCTACAGAACAACAATATAGAAGCAACCTTTCATATGACATTTACCAATGTAAAGTAACCTTTCAAAAGCGGTGATGATTTGGAAAATTGTATATGTGATGCCAATAATAATAAGATTTTCTTATTTAGTTCTTAACTTTCTCCCTTCTTTCCAGGACACCTCCCATACTATTCCCTCACAAAGAAGATGTGCACCAAATTCTCTACTAAGACTTGATCTTGAGGCACTGTTTATATCCCAGCCTCCCGAGGAAACTTAGCAAGTTTATCCAAGAATCCCCTGCCTTCCCACCAACCCCCAATCTGCCTTGGATCATTGTTCTGTCAGCCAGCCTTGAATTACCTTTCTGGCCTCAGACGCTCTTGACATCTGCATGGACTTCCACCCTTTTATTATCGACCAGACTCTTATCAGCAGGAAACCCTCTGAACTCCGATCTTCCAAGGCCCACTTCTTCTAATATGCTCCACTTCTCAGCAAATTTTTCCCTAGACGATTTTTGCCTTCCCTTGACCACTATGTCCCTACTCTCCTCTTGTACCAAGTTTCCCCTTATTATTATCCACTGCTTTTGCTTCCTTTTCACACCTTCTACAATGCTCTAACTACATTTGTTGTCCTGTTACACCCAAATGTGCAAAATGGCTGCTACCCTAAACCCACATTTCCCTATTTCCTGTCTTACTCGCTCCTTTCCTGTCTTCTATTTTCTCTACTTCTTTTACCCTTAAACCTTACCTTGGCCACATCTGTTTTGTCTTTCCAACTTAATTCCTCCCCTTCATCACTCTAGGCATTTGTCAGGCCCATAGTCTCAAGCCAGCTTGGGGCATTCTCCAGGGCAAATTGAAGGACACCACCAATTTTGCCACAGTAATCACCCAGATTGCACTCTTTTGTGCCCTATTACTGTGGAGTAAATTTTCCCCCAATCTTTCCATTTATCCTCTACTCCTTCACTCCTTTCAACATCCATTGGAAGAAAATTGGCAGGGGAAATTGTTGAGAGAATAAAAAGAATTATAATTTGAATGAGATAACAGACGGCGGCTGATGTTCAGCAAAGTTACTGCCTTCAGTAGAGACTGCAGTAAAGAAAAGTGAAGGAGAAAAAATTGCATTGTCGGATATTGCATCTTTAAAAGATCATTTCTGGCAAAACTTTGTTTATTTTTCCTGAACCAGAAATTCCTGACTGCAGCCACTTAGTCCTTCCTGTGGAGGTCACAGAAATTCAGAATGTGTGTTTTTGGGCAGGTTAAGTTCTTGAAACAGCTGCTGTGTTTTTTTTTTAAAGCACAAAATTCACCCTGTCAGCAGAAAGGTGAGTTCAAAATGCAGTGAGCGCTACATATCTACCACAATGCAACAATTGTTTAATCTTTACTCTTTGCCAATTTTCTTATCATTTTTCTCCTCTTCTAAAATGTTGATCCCTGAAGGTGTTTGCCTACATTACAACATTGACCACTTCAAAAGTACTTAATTGGTTGTGAAGTGCTTTAGGACATCCTGAGGATGCAAAATGTGCTATATAAATGCAAGTTCTTTCTTTCCTGCTGTTTTGCTGTTCTACTGGTACAGACCTCACCCAAGTTGTCATTCTTTACATGTGAGCCTAGATAGAGGTCTGGATGTCCTACTGAGCACTTGGATAAGTGAGTGTGGTAAGTGGAGCAGTTATCCGCAATGTTTGTGCCTGCCTAATTTTCCAACAGATGGTGGACGGTGGATGCACCCACTCAATTTTGGGCAGGTGCATGTAAATGAGGTTTAAATTGGGATGTGTGATGTCATATATCCCATTTTAAGTAATTCATGCTTCATTTACACTCATTCATAATAATTCATGTGTAATATTGACATTCATGGTTTTTAGGCACTACCCTGAAGGTAGAACTAACTTTAAAGGAATGCGCTTCTTCAGTTCCAGGTACTGTAAAAACTTTATTACTGTATCATTTTGGTGGCTGTTTTATTTTTTTTTGCTGTTGCCACCAACATCTCCATCTGCCTTTGCAGCTTTAATTGAGGTGTTATTTACCATCCTCCATCATTTTAGAATAAAAGCATAATTGATTTCCCTTTTAAAAGCCAGCAAAGAATGACTAAAAAAATGATTAAGAAAGGGAAATATAAAAATAGATAGCAAGAGTTTCTATAGGTATATAAAAAGGAAAAGAGTGGCTAAAGTAAATGTTGGTCCCTTAGAGGACGAAACTGGAGAATTAGTAATGGGGAACATGGAGATGGCAGAAACTCTGAACAAATATTTTGTATCAGTCTTTACGGTAGAGGACACTAAAAATATCCCAACAGTGGATAGTCAAGGGGCTATGGGGGGGGGGGGAGGAACTTACCACAATCACAATCACTAAGGAGGTGGTACTTAGTAAGATAATGGGACTAAAGACAGATAAATCCCCTGGACCTGATGGCTTGCATCCTAGGGTCTTAAGAGAAGTAGCGGCAGGGATAGTGGATGCACTGGTTGTAATTTACCAAAATTCCCTGGATTCTGGGGAGGTCCCAGCAGATTGGAAAACTGCAAATGTAACGCCCCTATTTAAAAAAGGAGGCAGACAAAAAGCATGAAACTATAGACCTGTTAGCCTAACATCTGTGTTTGGGAAAATGTTGGAGTCCATTATTAAAGAAGCTGTAGCAGGACATTTGGAAAAGCATAATTCAGTCAGGCAGAGTCAGCATAGATTTATGAAGGGGAAGTCATGTTTGACAAATTTGCTGGAATTCTTTGAGGATGTAACAAACAGAGTGAATAAAGGGGAATCAGTGGATGTGGTGTATTTGGGCTTCCAGAAGAAATTTGACAAGGTCCACATAAAAGGTTACTGCACAAGATAGAAGTTCACGGGATTGAGGGTAATATATTAGCATGGATAGAGGATTGGCTAACGAACAGAAAACAGAGAGTCAAGATAAATGGTTCATTCTCGGGTTGGCAATCAATAACTAGTGGGGTGCTGTAGGGATCAGTGCTGGGACCCTAACTATTTACAATCTATATTAATGACTTGGATGAAGGGACCGAGTGTAATGTAGCCAAGTTTGTTGACGATACAATGATGGGAGAAAAAGCAATGTGTGAGGAGGACACAAAAAACCTGCAAAAGGACATAGACAGGCTAAGTGAGTGGGCAAAAATTTGGCAGATGGAGTATAATGTTGGAAAGTGCGAAGTTATGCACTTTGGCAGAAAAAAAATTGAAGAGCAGTTATTATTTAAATGGAGAAAAATTGCAAAGTGCTGCAGTCCTGGGGGTCCTAGTGCATGAAACACAAAAGATTAGTATGCAGGTACAGCAAGTGATCATGAAGGCCAATGGAATATTGGTCTTTATTGCAAAGGGGATGGAGTATAAAAGCAGGGAAGTTTTGCTGCAGTTATACAGGGTATTGGTGAGGCCACACCTGGAATACTGTGTGCAGTTTTGGTTTCCATATTTAAGAAAGGATATACTTGCTTTGGAGGCAGTTCAGAGAAGGTTCACTAGGTTGATTCTAGAGATGAGGGGGTTGACTTATGAGGAAAGGTTGAGAAGATTGGGCCTCTACTCATTGGAATTCAGAAGAATGAGAGGTGATCTTATCGAAACGTATTAAGATTATGAGGGGACTTGACCAAGTGGATGTAGAGAAGATGTTTCCACTGATAGGGCAGACTAGAACTAGGGGGCATAATCTCAGAATAAGGGGCTGCCCATTTAAAACTGAGATGAGGAGGAATTTCTTCTCTGAGGGTTGTAAACCTGTGGAATTCGCTGCCTCAAAGAGCTGTGGAAGCTGGGTCATTGAGTAAATTTAAGACAGAGATAGACAGTTTCTTAACCGATAAGGGGGTCGGGCAGGGAAGTGGACCTGAGTCCATGATCGGATCAGCCATGATCGTATTAAATGGCGGAGCAGACTTGAGGGGCCGTATGGCCTACTCCTGCTCCTATTTCTTCTGTTCTAATGTAATTCTCCTCCATCTTTATTTCTTGGAAGAAGTGGAGGAGCATCACAGAGTGGACAGGTTGGTGAGGCTACACATTGCGACCACACCAGAGTGTAGAAGCAGACCAATGAGTTGTGCCTTACAGAGGTTTTGCTTTATGGAGTAAGCTATCACAGAGCTTTGCCATATTCTACAAGAGGACTTGCAGCCAACCCATACCACTCATAGAACACAGAAGGAGGCCATTTGGCCAATTGTGCTGGCTCTTTGAAAGAGCTATCCAATTAGTCCCATACCTCTGCTCTTTGCCCATAGCCCTACAAATCTTTCCTTTTCAAGTATATATCCAATTCTGCTAGTGAATGTTAATGTCACCAACAGTTAATTTCCATACCATGGGATCACTCTAAGCTCCCACATAAACCGAACAGTTGTACACAACTATCAATCAAGTCATGGGTGCATTGTTCTCTAGAGCTAATATTTTCATCCCCCATCCATGGACAACCAGTGCCAACAAGAAAATGCACTGCAATTTTACTGAGTCACAGAATTCCTTAAGGTCCAAGGAACCATAGATGGCACCCACATGACCATACATACTTCCTTCATCAATGGTCAGATGTATGTCAACAGAAAAGAATACTACTCTTTCATATTACCCAGAAGGTATCACCTTTTTATTTTCAGGAGCACCAATATACCAGCACTCTTTACCGCAGAAAAGCAAATCCCTGCGTAGCTGGTAGGTGGCTATCCTATGCAGCCATATTGATAACACCTACGCTTTTTCCCAGGACCCCAGCTGAGCACCACTGCAATAAGGTTCACACAGCCACCAGACATCAGAGCACACCAAAAGCATGTTAAAGATACACTTCAGGAACCTGGATCAATTGGGGAACATTCTGCAGTGCAGTCTGGCAAGGGTCTCGAGTAGGAACTATCATTATGGTCCTTCAAAGCCCACCAGAGTACTCCAGCAGTTATGATTAATGACCACAAATATATTTCCTAGAAATATAGGACATTGTAATTTCCCAGTCACAAAGCAAACACTCACTGTATAAGTAGAAATTACGAAGGATATGATCCACAGCCACTATATGATAAATATAAATTACACAGCCACTGTATATTATATTACAGGAGGTAACTGAGCAACTATTTTTTTCCAAACAAGAAACGTCTGTTCTCAGTGGAAAAACCTGACTTCCTGTTATCTCAGCCTTTTTAGGAGAGCTTTCCAGGGGGAAGTGTAGGTTACATTACATCAATGGAATTCTGCTCTATAAGCATTTCTCAAACAGAGACCATTTTACATAACTTACAGTTTCTCACGAAATGTTTCCGGTCATATGTCATTCCCTCTTCACAGGGCCATTGTATTTCCTGAAAAAAAATCTCCTCGTTAAGGCGCTGTGTTCTGGGCACAGCGAACACTGAACATTTATGTTTTAACTTTACTTTTGTTTATTGTCAAGTGACGAGACTTTTCAACTTTTTGGCAGATTACAACAATTTTTTCCTTTGGGAAATGGGTGCACTCTGGTGTGTGTGTATTTGCTTTATTTTTTATGACTAAAGAAGTGTTGGCTTATTAAGTACTCATGGTTTGTCACTAGTACCCTGTTATAAAATATGTTAGAAACACCTGTTGGTACTGAGAAGCTCCCTCTAAAGTACCACATAGGCCAAGAAATTTGTCTCGGGCGGCGGGACAAAACAGGCGATATTGGATCAGCCGCCCAATGTACGCAGCACTTGGTAAGAACTGAATATCGGGCCGATCCAATACCCGCACCACCACCCGAGACGAATTTCTAGGCTAGAATGACCTCAGGACAGCACCTCCTACTTCACTGTGATAATTCAGTTTCCCTCACCTGTCATCCTTCTGGCCTCCCTAAGTATGATTGCCAAATTACTTAGTTTATGAGAATTAATCTTTCTTGACCAGATTTTTCCTCCATTATACTATTATGCTGTGCTTATTGTTGATAAATTTAGTCAACTGTCAGCAAATAACTAAATTTGGGGTTATTGTAGAGATGCCGAGGAGACATTGGAAAATAAAAGTGGAAATGTTCTTACTTTGCTGAGGCTCCATCTCAAACGCACGGTAAAGTAATCATTTTCCAATTTATTTAGTTCAATAATCTTAATTAATTCTGTTTTATCAGTACCTTCAGACATGGGTATACATCTCTCAACAGTGCCAGTGGGACAATCCTTCATACCTCACAATGGCATTTCACCTCTGTGGTGTAGAATAATAAATACATCGCTAGCATTTTAGTTTATTCACAGGCAGCAAACGACTTACAATTCATCATGCTTTAAAGAGGAAATCCCATTTCAATTCAGTTAATTTTATTTTTACATCAATTTTCTCCCCTCTTGCCCCCTGCCCTGAAGGTGATAATTCCTTGCTAGGGTATTGTTCTAGGGACCCAGGTGCCTGATACACATTGACATTTTTCATATGTGAACCTAGACAGTGAGCATTGGCAGGTTATTTGACTATGAGGGACATCATAGCCAAGCCAATCATATTGCTCACCTAACATCCACACACTCACTTTCCAATAGAATCACTGAGCAACAATTATGTAGATTTAAATATGATCCTATATATAGTGTTTCTTCTGTGAATAATCGGAAAATAAAAGACTAAATAGTTTGGAAACAATGCAATAGTGGTACATTAACTAATAAATAAATCCCATCTAATTTGTATCTATTTAATTAATAGCAAAGAAACTCTCTTTTGGACCACATGGAGCCCGATCTCCTGATTTGAAGTGCTTACATCTGCCGAAAAAGGATTGATGTCGACCGGTGAGGGGGGAGGGTGGCTGTAGATTGTTGTGTGAAGCAAATTTTTCTGTATAGATAAAAATTCCTGATGCATCTGGGAGCTTCAAATTCTTTGGTATAATTTAGGATCACTCTTGATCTGACCTCAAAGTGTACATGTGCTCCTCCAGCTATGCAGCAGAAATTTTATTCCCAGATACAGCTTTCTTAAAACTAAGAGACTAAGAGTGAATTGTTCTGCAGACCATGGTATCCGAGAGCAGTTGTCCTTTGTTCGTTTGCCTTGTGGTGTTGTTCAGTCAGTCCAATAAACCACTGAATGTAAAGTACAATCATTGCCAACATTGAAAAATGCATACCAGCTATGTGAGCCAATAACATATTTGATTTTGTCATATAATAATATCATATTATTATTGTTGGATGAAGTTTTGAAAACTGATTAGAGGCCTAACTAGGTTTTAGCTTCACTCCAATCTTGTTATTTCCTCTTTCCACCTTTTTGAGGGGAGGTATCTTTTCACCCCTCTGTTGACCTCCCCTAAGCCCCCAACGATGCATCTGCTGAGTCCGAGAGGGCAGAGTGGGTCACGTGCACCCAGAGCAGCAGGAATCCATTGCAGGCTGACTGTGCAGTAACTTGCAACAGGAGCCTGTGTAGTCGAGGAAGCCAGCTGAGATTAGGAACACAGAGTTTGGGAGCAATCTTGAGTCTGGACCATATGGATGAGCTACAGTAACATTTTTAGACAGTTTGTCACAAATGTTTTTCATGTGTCTTGTTATTTTGGGGTCTACATTACTGAACCACAGCTGCCAAGTTGTCTAAATATTTGCCTGAAAGATTTTCACAGTTTCTGCTAATACAGCAGGGTCCTGTCACCAAGCTCATATTATATGGATTTACAAGTTTGTAGGGTGCATTTTCGTGTCTTCTGCAATCCGTGTTTTGCCCCAGAGCGGCAGCGATGAGGTCTTCTGGGTGGGCGGTCAGCCTCCAGTGCTCCGCAGGGATCCTTGGGTCTGGTGGCGCACAGCAGCACACCCGGAAGAGCTGCGCAGGTGTGCAATGCCTCTGGTTGCGACACCAGCGCGAGTTTTTACTTCAGCCCGATCCGTACGCCCCGCAGTGAACGCCTGGGAAATCAGGTGGTCCAACGATGTCGCCTGCAGAGAGATAAGTAATTGTCTCCTAAGGGAAGTGTGATTGTTTTTTCTTTTAATTTTTTTTGCAATTTATGTTGTGGCGGCGAGGGCAATGTTTTGGAAATGGTTTTGTGGGGCTTTTTTTCCCTCCCCAGGCGTCTCTCAGGTTATTCACTCATAGGCATCATAGGCAACTCTGATTTTATCGTAACACAATGTTCACACAAATATAATTCAAGCAGGAGTCACTGACTACAACATGCATTTATATAGCACCTTTAATGTAGGAAAACATCCCAAGACACTTCACAGAAGTTTAATCTGACAGAAATTAACACCGAGCCAAAGAGGGGAATATTAGGGGATGACCAAAACGGGTAGGTTTTAAGAAGGGTCAGAGAGATGGAGAGGTTTAGGGAGGACATTCCTGCGTTTAGGGCCCAGATGACTGAAGGCACAGCCACAAATGTTGGGATGAAGGGAATGAGGGACCTGCAAGAGGCCACAGTTGGAGGAATGCAGAGTTCTCAGAGGGTTGTAGGGCTGCAGGTGATTACAGATAGAGGGACAGACAAAGCTATGAAAGGATTTGAATACAAGGATGAGAATTTTAAATTGGAGGTATTAGGAGACTAGATAGCGATCACAAGTAGCAATCTTGGCTGATGTTCCTACTCCATTGCCCAGGTGTGTTGAGACCAATTGCAACACTGTCATTCCTATTGCTAGGTTCTTTAGCTCGGGATTTTCCCATGCTAGCATCCAAGAGAGGTGTACAACGACTCAGGGCCCAGCTGCCCAATTTTATTTACTGAGGCGCAAACTGTTCCTGGGCGCAAACTTTACTGCCCCGCCACCATTACTGCCCCTAAATCTTCAAACCTGAAAATTCAGCCCACGTGTGTTTGAATCCACTTTATCTTCCATCCAATTCAGATGTCTTGCTTCAGATTTGGACATTGAGTTCGATGAACGGCAAAGTGGATAAGTGGATTACCATGTGTGGAACTGAGCCATATAAAACAGGAAGATTAACAGTTTGAGCGTGATCAGTGTTGAGCTTGCAGAACCTAGCAATAGGAATGACAGTGTTGCAATTGGTCTCAACACACCTGGGCAATGGAGTAGGAACATCAGCCAGGATTCCTACTTGTGATCGCTATCTAGTCTCCTAATACCTCCAATTTAAAATTCTCATCCTTGTATTCAAATCCTTTCATAGCTTTGTCTGTCCCTCTATCTGTAATCACCTCCAGCCCTACAACCCTCTGAGAACTCTGCATTCCTCCAACTGTGGCCTCTTGCAGGTCCCTCATTCCCTTCATCCCAACATTTGTGGCTGTGCTTTCAGTCATCTGGGCCCTAAACGCAGGAATGTCCTCCCTAAACCTCTCATCTCGCTGACCCTTCTTAAAACCTACCCGTTTTGGTCATCCCCTAATATTCCCCTCTTTGGCTCGGTGTTAATTTCTGTCAGATTAAACTTCTGTGAAGTGCCTTGGGATGTTTTCCTACATTAAAGGCGCTATATAAATGCATGTTGTAGTCAGTGACTCCTGCTTGAATTATATTTGTGTGAACATTGTGTTACGATAAAATCAGGGTTGCCTATGATTGAATAACCTGCTGACTCTCACGATCTACACTGATACATGAAGAGTACTGGGGAATTCCCATTGCCCATGGATCCATAGCTCAACAAAACATAGCCCTTTTCAGGAGAAGAGTGAAGAAACATTGGCTGTGTAATGGCTCTGCAGAGAGAGGTCCAATCATTTACACTGCCTTTCTAACCTCAGCCATGCTGCTGTGGAGAAGTGCTGTGGATTAAGCCAGAAAGTCAACCCTGGCTGCTGTTATATGCCTCTGGAGCAGCACTGACCACTATTGGTCAAGTGATGGATGTGTGGCATGAGTGACTGGACAGAAAGTGGAACAATTCATACCTTCACCAATAAAAAAAAGCAGCCCAGTGGTATAGCATACTCGAATGGGTTTGTACTGTGATTCGCACAGCAGCAAACATTCATCTTTGTGACATCTCTGGTTGCAGGGAACTGAAGAGTGCCTGGCTTACCACTTCAACACAATGAGGGAGGAAATATCACTCAATGGAGCTGATGAAAAAGTGTCATTGGTGGATAGTTGAGACACAGTCTTCTGCCTTCTCTTGGCCATGGAATAGCATGTGGTTTCTAACAAATAGAAGAGAGGAAAGAATGAGTCAGACTGCTAACTACACTGCTAGAGGTTTAGTTTCTCAACTGTGAGATATTGATATATGCTGCTTTGTGTTCAGTCTGTGAATAACACAAATTATTATCGAATTTCCCCCGATAATTATGGTTATATAGGAACTCTTTTAAATGTTCTCCAGAAATGGTGTTGATTATTCGAGACTGGAAATGCATGGTTTAAATATGCAGCATGTATTTAACATGAGTATGTACAACCACCAGTGATTGGATCTACATACTCATGTTTTTAACTATTTGTATTTTTAGGGCTGGAAATTCGGTTCCGCCCATTTTGAGATGTTATTCCTGGCGCGGCGGTAAGTATAGCGGTAAGTTTTAAATGTTTGCGCCATCTACCGAGAAATTTGGTTGAATCGCACCAAGAGGGGAAGGGGGCGCTAAATCAGGTATTCCACAATTCTGCTTGGGCGCTCCAACTGAAAACATCAGCACTAAAATGGAAGGCGAAATGTGTACGCTCCGAAGTCCGCTATAGATCCCTGGCCCAGCCGATTCTTAAAGGCGTGGCATTACAAGTATGCGCATGCACTCTGAGCAGAGCGGTAAAATGGAGGAGTAGGAAGGTCACCAGCGTGCACGCTGCTTCTCAGCCACGGCCGCTGATGCGCTGATAGAGGCAGTTCAAAGGAGGTGACATGTGTGGCAGCTTCCAGTAGGAATGAGGCCCATCCCACGAGTTTACCGCAGGCTTTGGAGGGAGGTGGTCCAGGATGTCTCAGCAAGAGATACGGTACCGCGAACTGCGACACAATGTCGGAAGAAGTTCAACGACCTCACTGGGTTCATCAGGGTTCGTACCCTTTCTATTAATGCGCCGTGATGTGAACCTCACTGTCGAACATAATGTCAAGTCTTTGCACTACCTGACCTTTCTCTGTGTTCCAGGCCATGGTCTTGGTTGGTGAAGCCACCTGAAAAGTTGAGGCTCAGTTCACCAGCCATGTCCTGCACATGCAAGTGTTGCGCAACCTTCTTGTTCACTACTCAGTCTCACCCCTTCTCGCACTACCCTTTCACTCTTGATATGCGTTTGCAAAATGTCAGCCTGATCCGTAATCCGAGGTGGCTCTCACCTCATTGCACCGTTCCCACATGCACTAAGCGCAACCACGCATCTACACACTTCCAGACAGTAGGAGCTACTCTACTATGAAAGGCACATGTGCCACATGATGAGCTGCACACTCACTCATACCCTTGTGTTTTTCTTATTGCAGGAAAATTTGGCTCACGATCGTCGAGAGCAGCAGCGCACCGGAGGTAGGGTGTGAGATATACAGGACCTCACTGAGATTGAGGAGCGAGTGTCCGCCCTCATGGGCACACCAGTTGGCACGGTAGTGGACGGCGAAGCAGAGCCCCCTGTAGATATATGTGAATGGCTTTTGCGACTTATGTGAGATCCGTGACCCTTGATAGCAAATGGCCTACCCCTTTTACATATATATATGTCCAAAGCCATCTTCCTCTTATCCCCTGCCCCCTCCCTGCTGCTAACCACACGTCTGTTGCTTTGTGCTTACAGATGATGAGCCAGAAGTGCAGCAGACTGCCTCTGATCCGTCAACATCGGCTGACGGGGGAGGGGACGACAGTTTAGTCACTGAGCGGAACACTCCATCAGTCTCACCGAGTGGGGACACCACATCGGTCGACGACCCTGAATTCCTGGTGGTTCGAAGAGTCCGAGGCTCCTGGCCCCAGTGGCCTACAGCAATGCACAGTGCGAGGGGAAGCTCTGAGGCCAGCTCCTGGAGGGTGAGTCGGCCCAGGAGTCCCGCTGAGAGACAGGCAGATGTGGACCTGAACTTGCAGGCTATGTCCAGGGAGTCCATGCAAATGCTCCGCGAGCTAATGGGTGCATTGAAGAAGGTCCCTCATTGGATGCACTTGCTCTGAGTTTGGGGGAGGCTGCCTCAAGCATTTCCCGTGCCTCTCAGGAGTCCAACGAGCCCATCCTTGCTTGCTTACAGAGGGAGATGGATCCAACGAGTGATAGTGGAGTCCCAGAGGAGATGGCACATGTCATGGTTGATGTAGCAGCAGCCATTGCATCACAGGCCCAAGCCACGCAAGGACTTTGTGATGTGATGCTGTCAGTGGTTGCTGACATGAATTCGCAGACTGGTGCGTTTCAGGCTCAGTGTGCACTGAGTCAGTCGCAGAGTGATGCCATGCACACACTGACTGCTGCCATCCTCTGTGTTCCCCACAGTCTGACAGGGAAGTGATGGTGCTGAATCAGACCAGCAATGTGTGCTCACACATATTGCTCCAGATGCTGCGGCTCCGCTGGAAATGGAAGGTACTGCCCTTGCTCAAGATGACAGCATCCCGGCTCCCACCACTGCCATTCCGCCTTTGCACCTGCCGCGGTGTACACCCGAGACATCGCAGTGGAGTCCGCAGCAGAGCCTTACAGGCCCAGAGCTGGTCCAGGGCATCCTGACAGGCCGTCTGTACTGTCGCTTCCACACACACAGCAGGCTTGCTGAAGGCACTGAGGCAACATTGAGGAACACTAGGTGTGAGAGGGAGATCAAGGGGTGGCAAATGCCAGAGGAAGTCTGAGTGAAGACTTTGGCCACCATGGACAGATGTCCTTATCGTGTAAATAATGGTTGTAAATATGTTGTTGCATTGTTTGACGCATCCTATTGTGATTGTGTGTGCCTAATATGCTACATGGATGCTGCTGTGGGATGACTAATGGAAGGGGCTTTTGTCCAGACATTGTTTATGTTCATTGGGCTAGACGTTCGCCTTCATTTTCGGCGGTTTTCTCAGCAGTACAGCTGTTTTTGAGAGAGAAACCGCACGGCGAAAGTTTCCCCCTTACTTTTTAAATGTAATCGGCCACATCTCGAAACGACCGCCGATGTGCACCGCTGGGAAAAGCGCCAGGACGAAAGCTTGGTCTCAACGGAAACCTGTCCAGATCGTCGAGGAAACCGCCCACAGCAAGCAGCCTGAAACAGGGCGATCGGTGAGTACCCTGCAAAGAAAGGTAAGTTAAAGAGGTTTTTTTTTTAATTGTAAAACGGCGATTAGCTTTAAAACTATCTTAGGAATGTTTTTTTTAAACTTTTTATTTTTTTTTAAGTGAAAAATATTTTTAAAGTCCCCCCACCCCCCAGCACCCCTTTGGGCCCAACCGCAGCCTCGGACTAAATTTATAAACTTACTGTCCATTCAAGTAAGAACCGCCCGTTCTCGCTAGTTTCAGCTTTAACCGCTCAGAAACCGCCGAGAATCTTGGAAGAACCATTCTCTCGCCAGGTGGTATTACTTACCTTTTTAATGGAAAGTTTTGCCGGCGTTAATTGCTGAAGCTTTGCGGTCTTTTCTGGACAGCAATCGGGCGGTGAGGGCTTTGGAGAAAGTCTAGAAAGATGGGGTTTCAACGGGACGTTGTGTTTTGTTTTTGAACTTGTTGGAGCGGGGTTTGGTTGTGTTGTTTGAGGCGACTACATTGGTGTAGTTAATTTGACCATTTGGCATTGGCGTCTTGTGTATGATTGTGGACTTTCACAGTGATTAAAAGCAGCAGCGCCCGAGGCCTGAGAACAGCAGCGAGAGTAGCGCGAACGGACCTGTGAGGGGGGAAAAAAAAATTCAAATTGTGATGTCACAGGGAAGCAGGTAAGTGATTGGTTGGTGAGCATTTCTCTTTTTAAACGAGGGCATTGGCTTAAATTAACAGCCGTGATTAAAAACTAAACATAGATAATTGATATTTCAAAACTAGAAAACCTGATTACCGTATATACTCGCGTATCCTGCGATCTCGCGTATCATGCGACCCCTAAATTTTCGTCCCCAAAACATGATTTTACCATATATCTCATGTATCATGCGAGTCACTTTTTTGAGATCGAATACAGACCTTAACATGAAACATCGAGTGGATTCTGCTGTGAAAGCTGTTCGCGAATCGAACACCGATACAGCAATCGTTCCAGCTGGCTTGACTAGCGTCGTTCAGCCACAGCCTCTACTGTGTTTGCGGGTAAAAGGAGCATGGGCTGAGATAGATGGAGCCTCTAATAATGCAGCAAACTTCAGAGGGAGTTGTGGGTGGCGGAGGTCGGGTCACCGGGGGGGTGGGGGGGGGGGTGAAGAGGAGGTCGGGTTGGGTCACCGGGGGGAAGCGGAGGTCGGGTTGCCGGGTGGGGGGGGGGGGAGTTGGGGGAGCGGAGGTCGGGTCGCCGGGGTAGGGAGAGCGGGGGTCAGGTCGGATCCGGTCCGGTCCGGTCTCTTTCCTCCCCCCCCCCCCCCCCCCCGACCTCCGCGACTCTCTCTCCCCCCGACCTCCGCGACTCTCTCTCATCCCCCCCGATACAGTACAAGCGACAATAGAGGCTGCAATCCAGCCCAGGAGATACCTGCCGAGATTCAGCGTGGATACGGTCTGCTTAACAGCCTAACAGCCTAATCTTGGCCAGCACTTCACACCCGCAAATTTTGTATCTCGCGTATCATGCGACCCCCCAAATTTAGGCTACAATTTAGGTCTTCAAAAGTCGCATGATATGCGAGTATATACGGTAGTTAAATAAAATACAATAGAGATGACAGGGCAGGCAATGTGTTGTATCTGTAGCATGTGGGAGCTGGTGGACACCAGTGTCCACGATGACCACAAATGCAGTAAGTGTGGACGGGCTTGAGGATCTTCGGCTCAGAGTTGATGAGCTGGAGTCCGAGCTTCAGATACTGTGATACATCAGGGAGGGGGGGGTTGGGGGGAAAAGTTATCTGAATGCTTTGTTCCAGGAGGCAATCACAGCCCTTAGGTTAAATAATTCAAATTTGGTCAGGGACAGGAGGGTATGACTACGAGTGAGGCAAGTATGGGGATCCAGAAGGTAGCATTGGAGGAATCTCAACCCTTGCACTTGTCCAACAGGTACGAGGTTCTTGCTCCCTGTATGGTCGAGAGCAGGGACTGCAGGCAGGATGAGCAAACTGACCACAGCACCATGGTACAGGGAGCCATTCAAATTGGGAGAGTAAAAAGAATTTAGTAGTGGTAGGGGACGATATAGTTAGGGGGATAGATACTGTTCTCTGCAGCCGAGAGCATGAGTCCCGAAGGCTGTGTTGCCTGCCCGGTGCCAGGGTTAAGGATATCTTCTCTAGACTGGAGAGGAACTTGGAATGCGAGGGGAAAGATAAGAACATAAGAAATAAGAGCAGGAGTAGGCCATACGACCCCTAGAGCCTGCTCCACCATTCAATAAACTCATGGCTGATCTGATCATGGACTTAGCTCCACATCCCTGCTTGCTTCCCATAACCCTTTATCGTTTTTCTTTCTTTATCAGTAAGTAACCTTTTAACATTGTTGTTGCCCAATTAAGTTAATCCAAGGGTTAAGTCATGGCAGGAGAGCTCGGACACGTGTTATGCTCTTCCTGTACTATGTGGGAACTCAGGGACGCTTCCGGTATCCCTGACGACGACGTGTGCGGGAAGTGCATCCGCCTGCAGATCCTGATGGACCGCATTGCGGCACTGGAGCTGTGGGTGGATTCACTCTGAAGCACGCACGATGCTGAGAATGACGTGAATAGCACGTTTAGCGAGTTGGTCTCACCGCAGGTAAATGGTACACAGCCAGATAGTAAATGGGTAACCAACAGGAAGAGCAGTGCAAGGAAGGTAGTGCAGGGGTCTCCTGTGGTCATCCCCCTGCAAAACAGATACACCGCTTTGGGTACTGTTGGGGGGGGATGACTTCAGGGGAAGACAGCAGCAGCCAAGTTCATGGCACCGTGGGTGGCTCTGCTGCACAGGAGGGCAGGAAAAAGAGTGGGAGAGCGATAGTGATAGGGGATTCAATTGTAAGGGGAATAGACAGGCGTTTCTGCGGCCGCAACCGAGACTCCAGGATGGTATGTTGCCTCCCTGGTGCAAGGGTCAAGGATGTCTCAGAGTGGGTGCAGGACATTCTGAAAAGGGAGGGTGAACAGCCAGTTGTCGTGGTGCATATAGGTACCAACGATATAGGTAAAAAAAATGGGATGAGGTCCTACAAGAAGAATTTAGGGAGCTTGGAGCCAAATTAAAAAGTAGGACCTCAAAAGTAGTAATCTCAGGATTGCTACCAGTGCTACGTGCTAGTCAGAGTAGGAATCGCAGGATAGCTCAGATGAATGCGTGGTTTGAGGAGTGGTGCAGAAGGGAGGGATTCAAATTCCTGGGACATTGAAACCGGTTCTGGGGTAGGTGGGACCAGTACAAACCGGACGGTCTGCACCTGGGCAGGACCGGAACCAATGTCCTCGGAGAAGTGTTTGCTAGTGCTGTTGGGGAGGAATTAAACTAATATGACAGGGGGATGGGAACCTATGCAGGGAGGCAGAGGGAAATAAAAGGGAGACAGAGGCAAAAGATAGAAAGGAGAATTGTAAAAGTGGAGGGCAGAGAAACTCAAGGCAAAAAATAAAAAGGGCCACATTAAAACAAAATTCTAAAGGGGCAAAGTGTGTTATAAAGACAAGCCTGAAGGCTCTGTGCCTCAATGCGAGGAATATTAGGAATAAGGTGGACGAATTAACTGCACAGATAGCAGTTAATGGATATAATGTAATTGGCATCACAGAGACATGGCTCCAGGATGATCAAGGCTGGGAACTCAATATCCAGGGGTATTCAACATTTAGGAAGGATAGACAGAAAGGAAAAGGAGGCGGGGTGGCGTTACTGGTTAAAGAGGAAATTAATGCAATAGTAAGGAAGGACATTGGCTTGGATGATGTGGAATCGGTATGGGTGGAGCTATGGAATACTAAAGGGCAGAAAACGTTGATCTGAGTTGTGTCCAGACCACCAAACAGTAGTAGTGAGGTTGGGGACAGCATCAAACAAGAAATAATGGATGTGTGCAATAAAGGTACAGCAGTTATCATGGGCGACTTTAATTTACATATAGATTGGGCTAACCAAACTGGTAGCAATGTGGTGGAGGAGGATTTCCTGGAGTGTATTAGGGATGGTTTTCTTGACCAATATGTCGAGGAACCAACCAGGGAGCTGGCCATCCTAGACTGGGTGATGTGTAATTAGCAATCTTGTTGTACGAGGCCCCTTGGGGAAGAGTGACTATAATATGGTAGAATTCTTTATTCAGATGGAGAGTGACAGTTAATTCAGAAACTAGGGTCCTGAACTTAAGGAAAGCTAACTTTGACGGCATGAGGCTTGAATTGGCTAGAATAGACTGGCAAATGATACTTAAAGGGTTGACGTTGGCTAGGCAATGACAAACATTTATAGATCACATGAATGAACTTCAACAATTGTACGTTCCTGTCTGGAGTAAAAATAAAACAGGGAAGGTGGCTCAACCGTGGCTAACAAGGGAAATTAAGGATAGTGTTAGATCCAAGGAAGAGGCATATAAATTGGCCAAAAAACGCAGCAAACCTGAGGACTGGGAGAAATTTAGAATTCAGCAGAGGAGGACAAAGGGTTTGATTAGAAGGGGGAAAATAGAGTACGAGAGGAAGCTTGCCGGGAACATAAAAACTGACTGCAAAAGCTTCTATAGATATGTGAAGAGAAAAAGATTAGTGAAGACAAACGTATATCCCTTGCAGTCGGACTCAGGTGAATTTATAATGGAGAACAAAGAAATGGCAGACCAATTGAACAAGTACTTTGGTTCTGTCTTCACGAAGGAAGACACAAATAACCTTCCGGATGTACTAGGGGATTGAGGATCTAGAGAGAAGGAGGAACTGAAGGATATCCTTATTAGGCGGGAAATTGTGTTGGGGAAATTGATGGGATTGAAGGCCGATAAATCCCCAGGGCCTGATTGTCTGCATCCCAGAGTACTTGAGGAAGTGGCCCTAGAAATAGTGGATGCATTGGTGATCATTTTCCAACAGTCTATCAACTCGGGATCAGTTCCTATGGACTGAAGGGTAGCTAATGTAACACCACTTTTTAAAAAAGAAGGGAGAGAGAAAACGGGTAGTTATAGACCGGTTAGCCTGACATCAGTAGTGGGGGAAATGTTGGAATCAATTATTAAGGATGAAATAGCAGCACTTTTGGAAAGCAATGACAGGATCGGTCCAATTCAGCATGGATTTATGAAAGGGAAATCATGCTTAACAAATCTTCTGGAATTTTTTGAGGATGTAACTAGTAGAGTGGACAAGGGAGAACCAGTGGATGTGGTGTATTTGGACTTTCAAAAGGCTTTTGACAAGGTCCCACATAAGAGATTTGTGTGCAAAATCAAAGCACATTGTATTGGAGGTAATGTACTGGCGTGGACAGAGAATTGGTTGGCAGACAGGAAGCAGAGAGTCGGGATAAACGGGTCCTTTTCGGAATGGGAGGCAGTGACTAGTGGAGTGCCGCAGGGCTCAGTGCTGGGACCCCAGCTCTTTACAATATACATTAATGATTTGGATGAAGGATTTGAATGTAATATCTCCAAGTTTGCAGATGACACTAAACTGGGTGGCGGTGTGAGCTGTGGGGAGGATGCTAAGAGGCTGCAGAGTGATTTGGACAGGTTAGATGAGTGGGCAAATGCATGGCAGATGCAGAATAATGTGGATAAATGTGAGGTTATCCACTTTGGAGACAATAACATGAAGGAAGATTATCTGAATGGTGGCAGATTAGGAAAAGGGGAGGTGCAACGGGACCTGGGTGTCATGGTTCATCAGTCATTGAAAGTTGACATGCAGGTATAGCAGGCGGTTAAGAATGCAAATGGCATGTTGGCCTTCATAGCTAGGGGATTTGAGTATAGGAGCAGGGAGGTCTTACTGCAATTGTACAGGGCCTTGGTGAGGCCTTACCTGGAATATTGTGTTCAGTTTTGGTCTCCTAATCTGAGGAAGGACATTCTTGCTATTGAGGGAGTGCAGCGAAGGTTCACCAGACTGATTCCAGGGATGGCTGGACTGAAGTACGAGGAGAGACTGGATCAACTTGGTCTTTATACACTGGAGTTTAGAAGGATGAGAAGGGATCTCATAGAAACGTATACGATTCTGACGGGACGGGACAGGTTAGATGCAGGAAGAATGTTCCTGATGTTGGGGAAGTCCAGAACCAGGGGACACAATCTTAGGATAAGGGGTAGGCCATTTAGGACTGAGATGAGGAGAAACTTCTTCACTCAGAGTGTTGTTAACCTGTGGAATTCCCTGCCGCAGAGAGTTGTTGATGCCAGTTCATTGGATATATTCAAGAGGGAGTTAGATATGGCCCTTAGATAAAGGGATCGAGGAGTATGGAGAGAAAGCAGGAAAGGGGTACTGAGGTGAATGATCAGCCATAATCTTATTGAATGGTGGTGCAGGCTCGAAGGGCCGAATGGCCTACTCCTGCACCTATTTTCTATGTTTAAGAAACTGTTTATTTCTGTCTTAAATTTATTCAATGTCCCAGCTTCCACAGCTCTCTGAGGCAGCGAATTCCACAGATTTGCAATGCTCAGAGACGAACTTCCTCCTCATCTCTGTTTTAAATGGAGGCCCCTTATTCTAAGATCATGCCCTCTAGTTCTAGTCTTTCCCCATCAGTGGAAACATCCTCTCTGCATCCACCTTGTCAAGCCCCCTTGTAATCTTGTACGTTTCGATAAGATCACCTCTCATTCTTCTGAATTCCAATGAGTAGAGGCCCAACCTACTGAACCTTTCCTCATAAGTCAACCCCCTCATCCCCGAAAGATCCAGTTGTCGTGGTCCATGCAAGTGCCAAGGACATAGTTAGGACAAAGAAAGAGGTTCTTCTGCGGGAGTATATGCAGCTAGGGGCTAAATCAAAAAGCAGAACCACAAAGGTAATAATCTCTGGATTGCTACCTGAGCCATGAGCAAATTGGCATAGGGTAAATAAGATCAGAGAGATGAACGCGTGGCTCAAAGATTGGTGTGGGAGAAATGAGTTTCAATTCATGGAGCACTGGCACCAGTACTGGGGAAAGAGGGAGCTGTTCCATTGGGACGGGCTTCACTTGAACCATGCTGGGACCAGTGTCCTGGCGAATCGAATAACTAGGGCTGTAGATAGGGCTTTAAACTAAATAGTGGAGGGGTGGGTTCAGGTGAGGGGAAATTTAAAAAGTCAGAGAAAGGGGAAGGCAATAGTGCAGGATAGCGATAGGGGTAATGATAACCAGAGTGTGACAGGAAGGGACAGGGCATATAAAGATAAGAGTGCACTAGAAAGTAGAGTCAGAGTAGGAAAAAATGGTAAGAAGACAAAATTAAAAGCTCTTTATCTGAATGCACACAGCATTTGTAACAAGATAGATGAGTTGATGGCACAAATAGAAATAAATGGGTATGATCTGATAACCATTACAGAGACGTAGCTGCAAGGTGACCAAGGCTGGGAACTGAATATTCAGGGGCACTTGACATTTCGGAAGGATTGGCAGAAAAGAAAACGGGGTGGGGTAGCTCTGTTAATAAAGGATGAGATCAGTGCAGTGATGAGAAATTATATTGGCTCAGAAGATCAAGATGTAGAATCAGTTTGGGCGAAGATAAGAAATAATAAGGGAAATAAGTCACTGGTGGGAGTAGTCTATAGGTCCACTAACAGTAGAGTATAAATCAAGAAATAATTATTAATTCCCCAGTCGCATCCTCTAAGCACCGGCAGCATTGCCACGCTGCCTCCACTGTGGCTACTGCTCTTCCTGGTGTGGCTGGCCATTCGGGACCTCGCCAGGCTCCTCGTCCTCCTCCTGAGGTGGGGCTGTAATCCCCACCGGCAATGCCTGGCCCCTCATTATTACGGCTAAGTTGTGCAGCATGCAGCACACCACTATGAATTGCGAGTCCTGTTGAGGGTAGTATTGAAGGCTGCCTCCAGAGTGGTCCAGGCATCGGAAGCACTGCTTGAGCACTCCAGTGTCTGTTCAATGATATTGCGGGTGGCCGCTTGGCTGTCATTGTAGCGATTCTCAGCTTCTGTGGTAGAATATCAGTCTTGGCTTAGTGGTAGGACTTTTGCCTGAGTCATAAGGTTATGGGTTCAGGACTTGAGCACTAAATCTAGGCTCACACTTCAGTGCAATATTGAGGGAATACTGCATTGTTGGCAATGTTGTTTTTTAGATGGGACGTTAAACCAAGGCCTGTCTGCCTGCTCAGGTAGATGAAAAAGATCCAAACAATACTATTCGGAGAAGAGCAGGAGAGTTCCCTTGGTGTCCTGGCCAACATTTGTCCCTTAGCTAACAGCATCAAAAACAGGCTAATAGGTCATTTGTCTTACTGCTGTTTGTGGGACCTTGCTGTTTGCAATTTGTTTGCTGCATTTTCCCACAAAACAACAGTGACTTCAGAAGTAATTTTTTGGCATTAAACTGCTCCAGGATGTGAACAGTGCTATGTAAATGTAAGTATCATATTTCTCACTCAAAACCTTTAAGGATACTTGCAAATTGAGGCTGATAACATTAATAATTTTAAAAGGGTGTTGAACAGGCATTTGGTGAGAAAATCAATTGAGGGATGTAGGTAAAGAAAGACTTGCATTTATATAGCGCCTTTCACGACCACCGGACGTCTCAAAGCACTTTACAGCCAGGTATTGAACATTGTAATCTGTTTTTGATCTTGGGTATCCAGGTAGACTTTTCCAGTCCTATACATTCATAAATTCCTATGCAGGCAAAAGTTCAACCTGAATTTGTATTGTGGAATCTGATTTTTGATTTTCAGTAATTTGTCTATTCTTCTGATTTTCTTACACCACCAGCTTTTCAGGGGTATTGAACTGAATTGTACTGCTGATTGACCTGGCTGAGATCAGCTCAGGGATAAGAGCTGAAATCTTCTGCTCGGTATGTCTCTCCACTGAACTTGGCATCCACACATAGCAACTGAGCGCAGGGGAAATAGCCCTGGAGTCCTGGCCAATATTTATCCTTCAATCAACATTCAAAAAAATGTAGATTATCTGGTCATTATCACATTACTGTTTCTGAGCGTTTGATGTGTGCAAATTGGCTGCCGCGTTTAATACATTACAAGAGTGACTACACTTCAAAAGTACTTCATTGGCTGTAAAGCACTTTCGGATGTCCTGAGGTCATGAAAGGCACTATATAAATGCAAGTCTTTCTAAAAAAAAAAGCAATATCCCATTAGAAATCATTCTGCCACCCCTACCCAGTGCAAGAAGAGACATGCGGTTGGAACCACATGTGGCCCCTTTAGCAGGTCAGTTTCCATTGAAGAGTGGAGATCATTTGTGTGGCAAGTGATGGATTATTTGTGAAGGTTTTGGCCATCACTGTCGATGATGACAGCCAACGATTCATCTCCAATTTAATACAGGTTGTCGGTTCTCATATAACTGGAAGTCCGATTTTTGCGAGGAATGTTTTCCCACACACACACACAACATCCGATGTCAGATTGACCTAAGGGCTGATATTTCCTTCATTTCCTTTGGGCTGTCTTTGGCCACCTCAAAACGATTTGCTTCAAGCTTTCTTGTGCCATTGTGAATCATCTTTTGCCATATTCTCCTGTCACAAGCATCGTGCTCCTATGTGTCAGTTACGATCCCACATTATTTTTAGATTGGTCTTTAGCCAATCTTTATATCTTCTGAACTGACCAGCATGAAAGTATTTACAAAGCTTCAGCTCACCAATGAATACCTTCTTGGCTAGTCTAGTATCAGGCATATCAGAATTCATTTTTGGTTTCATCAGACTTTGTAATGGACGTGCACAAGTACCTGGACTAATAATGGTGGCATATTTCTTGCGAGGCAACAAAAGTCTCAGTCATCAGGTGGTCTGACTCCTTTGGAAGACTTTCAAGCTTAGATACCATGTTGGATTTCACAGCAGTGTTACTCGCAATGCTACACATTACACCCTGATGGACTGCATATAAGTTGCTTATGAATATCCATTTTACGCAAAATTAACTTAGATGCTGACTTGTCAAAAGTATCACTTATTTCTAGTGACAGTCACTGCTTTGCATGAAAAAAGTAATATCTGTGTCTCACTAAAATACGTAACCCCAGTTCCATTCATTTCAGTATATTTGCAATCCATGTCATCGTTTTCCTCAAAGAATTTCTCTGTTTCTAATCATTTGCCCTTGGCAATACCGTATAGTTGATATACATCATTGTACCTCAACATTTTATTCTACAATATATGAAATGTTTCATTGTTGGGGATCCTATTTCATAATCTATTAACTATTAATATAATGTTGGGGATGATTTCCCTTAGTTACCCGTTTCTTAAACCCAGCAATTTTTTTTTTCTACATAGAGGGATATTTTCTATTTGAAGAATATCAGCTTCATTAACTCCCTCTGTTCCCTGTATTATACAAGTTGTTTAGCCCATGTGGGTAGGAGGGATTATTGAAACAACACACAAGTGGAAGGAAGTCCCTGTCAGTAAGTTATATACTTGCAGTTTTCTGCCACGAAAACAAAGGCTACTCTGGGGATCAAGGTTCTTGGCATTGGCCTAAGTGTGGTCAGTTTTTGGTTTAGAGAAACACGCCACCTAGTGGTCAAGCCAGCATGACTGCACCACCAGCCCATGAATAGTCATTTTGTGTTTGACATGAGTACATTGCTAACCCGTAGCAATTTCATAAAGAAGACATGCATAACACATCCCCTTTCTATAACACTACCAGACATACCACTTTTTTTTTTACAGCTTGCTTTCTCATATCTATTATGCACTCTTCATGATAACAATAACTTGCATTTATATAGTGCCTTTAACATAGTAAAACATCTCAAGGCGCTTCACAATAGCATTATCAAACAAACGTTGACAAAACAGTCGCTAATATAATTCACGTTGAATAAGGCTCACTATATATGAAAGAATGAAATGTTGCGGTACAAGGAGATACAAAAACTATACCGTATTGCCCATGACATAAGAACATAAGAATTAGGAACAGGAGTAGGCCATCTAGCCCCTCGAGTCTGCTCCGCCATTCAATAAGATCATGGCAGATCTGGCTGTGGACTCAGCTCCACTTACCTGCCCTCTCCCCGTAACCCTTAATTCCCTTATTGGCTAAAAATCTATCTATCTATCTGTGACAAATCATTAAAAGCAGTGCTGAAGTAACAAATGTCATCTGGAGTAACAAGGTGTTACAATTGGATTGAGTTTACCTACATTGCTGCCCACAGTCAAATAGCTTGCTCACTGATGATGAGCTTTGGATGGTAGCATAGCTCGTGGAACTATATCTTATAGTAAGGAGTCAACACTCTGAGGAGAGAAAATTGACAAAAAGAAGAAATGTAAAAATAAATAAACAAATAAAACACTTTGGCCCTGAAAATCCACGATCCCACATCACCACTGTAACAATGGTGGAGTAGGACTTCTCCTTTACTGGCCCAATCTGAACACCTGGGATCAAGCTATTTGAATAGGTGCCCATCCAGTGTTATCAAAACTGGGGCTCCACCTAGATGGGTAGGGAGGAAATTATAGTATCAATCAGTCACTGGCATCCAGTATTGGCAGGTCTGGTCAAAGAATATTGCAAAAATCAAGAATTGGTTCTTTTCCAGGAAGGTTGTTTCCCTTACAGCAGCCAATCACTTTGCAACATGCTGCCATAAGGAAATTGGGCTTTCCGAATTTGGTGGACCCTATTTGTGTCAGCGTGAAAGTACTATATGCCTGCTGCATGCAGTGGGGTACTAGTGATAGAACTGGCAGGAATTCCACCAGATTGCATCATCTCGCCAGTCTCGCTTCTCCCCAGGAAACATTTGAACTTCAAGAATAGGGCAGAGATCGGCCTCAATTTCTGCCTTTGCTAGCCCTTGCCTGCCCCAATAATTCCCTCACTGTGGAATTAACCAGAGGAAATTCAGGACCTTTCTCTGAAGCCCCTCATTTTGTTTGGTGATAGTAATTGTAATCACAAAGGAACAACTATTGCCCACTATGAATATGTGATTGTGGCTAACCTTTGGGGTGTGGCTGCTCGTCTGCTTCCATTCTTTCCAAGAATAAGCAACACCATGGGCGATGGAATACAATACAAATGACATTGCAAAGCTCTGAAATACAGGCAACTCTCGATTATCTGGGTCCCTCGGGGATTGGGCTATTCCGGGTAAACGATTTTTCCGTTAGGGTGAGTCTACATTTTAAAGTTAAAACATTAATGAATCAATACAATCAACTACAAACAGTAACAAAAGATGGACATTACCAGCATGCATGTACAGGTTCTGTGCCTGGAACCCGGTGCCGGCCCTGCCCCCGTTCCCAACATCAGCGGCGGCCGCGAGAGACAGCGGCGGCAGCAGCGTGCACACACACACACAGCAAACACAAGGGTAGAGGAGGGTGATTTTTACGGTGAATGAGAGAGAGTGTGTGAGAGAGAGAATGTGCAAGTGTGTGAGAGAGAGTGTGTGAGAGAGAGAATGAGCAAATACAAATGAGCAGTGTTTGGAAGGCGATTTTTCCAAATTATTTAGAGCTGTCTTTTCACTTGTTAGCAACAGAATTTTAAATCCCGTTACAACGGTTTCCCGTTGGATCTGTGTACGGATAATCGAGAGTTGCCTGTAAAGCCAAAGAAAATTGGGAGCTGTAATATCTTGTTTGTTCTACATATGGTTGCAGGTAAAATATAGTTCTGATATTCCTGTTAAGATTTACTTTTGCATGCCCCAGCTCTGATTTCACTTTCCTCTGAACTAAGATCAGATTCCCTCTAATCCTGAATGCATTTACATGATCCCAAGATTACAGCCTCTAAAATCGCTTCCATTGTTTGCAGTTTTGGTTACCACACAGCCACTTTGGTCTTCCCTCAAGCCAAAACCTTCAAAGTGTAATTTTCACATTACAGCTTCATTACACAGTTACAGATTAAACAAAGCGTAATTTCCCCCGTCCCCCCCAAAAATGCCTTGTTTTACTCCAATGTTTTCTTTCTCTCCTGAAGGCACTGTGCTTGGGTGCAATTCCATGAGTATTAGCTGCCTTCTTACCTGGACAATGAATCGGAGATCTATTCCCAAACCTAATTCCATCAAGAAAAAGAGAAAAGTAGAGAGAAAAAAAGTGTGGAAACGCTGGCATATCGGGGCGGCACTTCATATAGGGCTGTGGGAAAAGGAACAGGAGTGGAGGACCCATGCTAGAAATGTAGATGAAGCAGAGAGTTTGGTCCTTGCATTGACTCAGAACATAGAAATGATCAAATCAACCTGATCATCCACTCCATAAACTGCCCTGACACCACAACACAGTGCCTCCACTGTGCCCCCCCCCCCCCAACTTGCTTTAAAAAAGAACTTGAATACAGTGCTTTTCACGACCTCAGGATGTCCCAACGTGCTTCACAGCCAATGCAGTACTTTTGAGGTGTAAATTAGGGAACGCGGAAGCCAATTTGCACACAGTAAGGTCTCGCGCAATGAAATTAATGACCAGATAATTTTTTTTTAATGATGTTGGTTGAGGGATAAATATTGGCCAGGACACGTTGTCTTCAAATAATGTGACGGGATCGATTTAACGTCTGATCCGAAATGCAGCATCTCTGACAGTGCAGCACTCCCTTGGTACTGCATTGAAGTTGCTCAAGTCTCTGGAGTGGGACTTGAACCCACAAACTTCTGACTCAAGAAGCGAGAGCACTTAGCCACAGATGAAACTTTAGTCACAATGCTAAGCAGTGAGAAGCAGTTTTAAAAGATAGTGGTTATTCTCCATATTTTCAGTTTGCTTGGTCTGTGCATCCGCCATCAGAAGTAATAACGAAAGATCTGGAATGCAGATGTCTCTGCAACTCCAGCCACTGTATGGAAACACACTCCAAAACAAAACCACATGGTACTGTACTCAACAGCCTAGCCAAGCTCTGGTGAGACTCACCCATCAGATGGGAAGTGGGACTGAGTAACTAACAGGCTTGGGATTCAGTTGCACATCCCTGTGTTCTGGAGTTCCAACTGAATCGGATTGACAGCAGCTTTAGGATTCAGTCACACGGTGTTCTGTTTAAGAGTTAAGCATGCAAGCAGTCAGGAAGAAATACAGGCTCTTAGTTTTCTTTACATAAACAAAAGTTAACATACCTTTCACCCCATAGAAAGCTAGATATGAAACAATATAAGTCACAGGGGCAATGCGAGGTAGAGGTAATCATGCAACAAGTTAATTATCGAAGCTGCTGAAACGAGCACTACCGCACAGTATACAATGCAGAAAACAGTCCAAATTCAGAAGAAGTTAAAGGACTTGCAACTTCTGAACACTAACGACAGTAATGCTCCCGGATAGTCGTTCCTACTTTTTTGCGCATGGCCATAAGCCCAGCATGCCTAATGTAGGTTGTATTGCACATTATACGTATTTTCCAGTTATGCCCGGTGAGCTCAGAATAGTTGATGTATGCATTTTCCACCTGGACTTAAATCAAAGTAATAAGTGGATCTGAAGTGTTACATGTGGTCCATTTGAAAATGCTAAGTGTAGACAAGGAAATATTTCCCAAACTGTAACCATAACAAATTCAGTTTTTGGACTGAGTGAACTGTTCCTCCAGTCCCTGAAAGAGAAAAAAATTGTGTTGAACATCTGTTTTTCAGCAGTACTCTTGGAAACGGTGCCAGGCTAGTCTTACTGTTCTTGCCTGCCCTCATCCTTCCTGTCACCGTGGCAACGGATCATAACATTGCACCACAAATCATCATGATATAACCTTTTCTTCCTGGTCTGTCCTTTTTTTTTTCCCAGTGCAGAATCACATATCAGGATAGTTTCCAACTGGCACAAGCGGAACAGATACTATCCCTAGTGATCAACCTACGCAGGCAATATTTCAAAAGTATTAGAAATGCTGTTTTTTTCTGTTCAAGGTTATTTAAAAAAAATATAACCAATTTCCCTTCTATTCTATTCAGTACAAGATTACTCGGATTAATACCATTTCCCCTTTTTAACACTTCAATTATAATTTCATAATTTCTTTCTACTCTCCTGCAAATCCCTGCCCAAGATAAGCACCTCACACCATGCAATGGTCGTTGATTGCAGAAAGAGCTGTTGGTTCATAATCTTAGTGGCTTACTGCACAGTGTCAGTGCTGTAACTTGGTCAATTAATCAACAACAACTTGCATTTATATAGCGCCTTTAACGTAGTAAAACATCCCAAGGTGCTTCACAGGAACATAATCAGACAAAAATGGACACCGAGCCATATAAGGAGATATGACATTATAGCCATTGCAGAAACTTGGCTGAAAGAGGGGCAGGTTTGGCAGATCAATATTCCTGGTTACAGGATCTTTAGACAAGACAGAGAGGTGGTTAAAAAACGGGGGGGGGGGGGGGGGGGCGGGTGGGGGAGGTGTCGTGGTACTGATTAAAGAAACTATTAAAGCGGTGAGGAGGGATGATATGTCAGAGGGATCATCAAATGAGGCCATATGGGTCGAATTGAAAAACAAAAAAGGGGCGATCACACTGCTGGGCGTGTATTATAGAGGGAGATAGAGGAGCAAATATGTAGTCAAATTGCTGTGAAGTCCAAAAATCATAGGGTAGTAATCGTAGGGGATTTTAACTATCCAAATATTGATTGGGACAAATAATAGTGTGAAAGGTATACAGAATGCAGAATTCTTAAAATGCATTCAGGAGAACTTTTTTTGTCAGTATGTAACAAGCCCAACACGAGAGGGGGCGGTTTTGGATTTAGTGTTGGGGAATGAAGCTAGGCAGGTTCAAGGGTATTAGTGGGAGAGCACTTGGGTGCCAGTGACCATAATTCAGTCAGATTCAAGTTAGTTATGGATAAGGACAATGGAATAAAAGTCCCAAATTGGGGAAAAGCTAATTTTGCTAAGTTAAGGAGTGATTTGGCCACAGTGGACTGGAAACAGCTACTTGTGGGTAAATCAGTGTTGGAACAGTGGGAGGCATTCAAGGAGGAGATCCAAAGGCTCAGGCCAAACATGTGCCCTTAAAGAAAAAGGGTGGGAATAATAATTCTAGAGCCTCCTGGATGTCTAGGGATTTACAGGGGAGGATGAAGAAAAAAAGGGAAGCTTATGTCATATACCAACGGCTAAATACTATAGAATCTTTGGAGGAGTACAGAAAGTTAAGAGGCAAAATGAAAAAGGATATTAGTAATGCTAAAAGAGAGCATGAAAAATTCTTGGCTAGTAAAATTAAGGAAAACCCTAAGATGTTCTATAAATATATTAAGAGTAAGAGGGTAACTAAAGAAAGGGTAGGGCCTATTAGAGATCATGAGGGTAATCTTTGTGTAGAGGCGGAAGATGTTGGTAAGATTCTTAATGAATACTTTGTATCTGTTTTCACAAAGGAAAGGGGCAATGCAGATATTGCTATCGAGGAGGAGTGTGATATTCTGGATGAAGTAAACATAGTGAGAGGAAGTATTAAGGGGTTTAGCAGCTTTGAAAGTAGTTAAGTCTCCAGGCCCAGATTAAATGCATCCCAGGCTGTTGAGCGAAGTAAAAGAGGAAATAGCAGAGGCCTTGACCATCATTTTCCAGTCCTCTTTGGATTTGGGCATGATGCTGGAGGATTAGAGGACTGCTAATGTAGTACCCTTGTTTAAGAAGGGAGAAAGGGATAGGTCGAGTAATTGCAGGCCTGTCAGTCTAACCTCTGTGGTGGGAAAATTATTGGAAAAAATCCTGAAAGACAGGATAAATCTACATTTGGAAAGCAAGGATTAATTAGGGACAGTCAGCACGAATTTGTTAAGGGAAGATCGTGTTTGACTAACCTGATTAAATTTTTTGAGGAGGTAACCAAGAGAGTCGATGAGGGTAGTGCGTACGATGTAGTGTATATGGAATTTAGAAAAGCTTTTGATATGGTCCCACATGTAGACTGATCACGAAGGCTAAAGCCCATGGGATCCAGGGCAAAGTGGCAAGTTGGATCCAAAATTGGCTTAGAGGTAGGAAGCAAAGGGTAATAGTTGATGGATGTTTTTATGACTGGAAGGATGTTTCCAGTGGGTTTCCGCAGGGCTCAGTATTGGGTCCCTTGCTTTTTGTGGTATATATCAACGATTTAGATTTGAATATAGGGAGTATGATTAAGAAGTTTGCAGATGACACTAAAATTGGCTGTGTGGTTGATAATGAAGAGCAAAGTCATGGGCTGCAGGAGGATATCAATCGACTGGTCAGGTGGGCAGAGCAGTGGCAAATGGAATTTCATTCAGAGAAGTGTGAGATAATGCACTTTGGGAGGGCTAATAAGGAATGGGTATACATATTAAGCGGTGGGCCACTTAATAGTGTAAATGAACAAATGGACCTTGGTGTGCTTGTCCACAGATCCCTGAAAGTAGCAGGCCAGGTGGATAAGATAGTTAAGAAGGCATACGGAATGCTTGCCTTTATTGGCCGAGGCATAGAATATAAGAGCAGGGAGGTTATGCTTAAATTGTATAATACTTTGGTTAGGCCACAGCTGGAGTACTGCGTGCAGTTCTGGTCGCCGTATTATAGGAAGGACGTGATTGCACTAGAGAGGGTGCAGAGGAGATTTACTAGGATGCTGCCTGGAATGGAGAATCTTAGTTATGAGGACAGATTGGATAGGCTGGGTTTGTCCTCATTGGAACAGAAGAGGTTGAGAGGAGATCTCATTAAGCTGTACAGAATATTGAGGGGCTTGGATATAGTGGATAGCAAGGGCCTATTTCCATTGGTGGAGGGGTCTATTAAGAGGGGACATAATTTTAAGGTGGTTGGTGGAAGATTTAGAGGGGATTTGGGGGAGGGGGGGCTTCTTTACGCAAAGGGTTATGGGGATCTGGAACTCGTTGCCTGGAAGAGTGGTGGATGCAGAAACCCTCACCACATTTAAGAGATGGTTGGATGGGCACTTAAAGTGCCGTAACCTGCAGGGTTACAGACCTAGAGCTGGTAATTGGGATTAGACTGGATTACCTCTTGTTGGCCAGCACAGATATGATGGTAAGTACTGCAGGGAATCGAATACGGCCAGTGTGATCCCTGGATGGGTCAGAGAGGAATTTTCCCAGATTTCTTTCCCCAAATTGGCCTGGGTTTTTATCTGGTTTTTGCCTCTCCCAGGAGATCACATGGCTCTGGTTGGGGTGGAGTGTAGAATGTTTCAGTGTAAGGGGTTTCGCAGTTGTGTGGGGCGGACTGGTTGGGCTGGGTGCTCTTTACCTTTCCACCTTTGTTCATTGTTCATAGCTGACCGAGGGCCGTGTGTCGGCCGGCGCGGACACGATGGGCTGAAATGGCCTCCTTCTGTACTGTAAATTTCTATGTTTCTATTAGGAGACTAAATGCTTGGTGAAAGAGGTAGGTTTTAAGCAGCGTCTTAAAGGAGGAGAGGCAGAAAGATTTGGGGGAGGGAATTCCAGAGCTTGGGGCCTAGATGGCTTTTTTTTATTCGTTCATCAGATGTGGACGTCGCTGGCAAGGCCAGCATTTATTGCCCATCCCTAATTGCGCTTGAGAAGATGGTGGTGAGCCGCCTTCTTGAACTGCTGCAGTCCGTGTGGTGAAGGTACTCCCACAGTGCTGTTAGGGAGGACGTTCCTAGATTTTGACCCAGCGACGATGAAGGAACGGCGATATACTTCCAAGTCAGAATGGTGTGTGACTTCGAGGGGGAACGTGGAGGTGGTGGTTTTCCCATGTGCCTGCTGCCCTTGTCCTAGGTGGAAGAGGCTGCGGGTTTGGGAGGAGCTGCCGAAGAAGCCTTGGCGAGTTGCTGCAGTGCATCTTGTAGATGGTACACACTGCAGCCATGGTGTACCGGTGGTGGAGGGAGCGAAAGTTTAAGGTGGATGGGGTGTCAATCAAGCAGTCTGCTTTGTCCTGGATTCTTGAGTGTTGTTGGAACTGCACTCATCTAGGCAAGTGGAGAGTATTCCATCACACTCCTGGCTTGTGCCTTGTAGATGGCAAAGATACAGCTGCCAATGATGGGGTGAAATTGGAGATGCACAAGAGGCCAGAGTTGGAGGTAAGCAGAGTTCTCAGTGGTTGTAGAGCTGAAGGATGTTAGAGATAGGGAGGAGCAAGATCATGGAGGAATTTGAAAACAATAAGAATTTTAAAATTGAGGCATTGGACACTTAAGCCGCACCCTACACCCAGCTGCACCATCTACCTTGCTTCAACTTCCCCTGTCACTCACAGAATACTTGGCAGATTGTCAAAACTTATCCTCTAGATGAATCTCAATTGTGAATGTTGGTTGTAATGGAGAGTTTCCAATTCAGCATTCTAGCCAATGCTGATGCTTCCTCACCTCCTCATTTTGCTCTTTTTTGTGTTGATTAATGTGAGGAATGTAATTGCTGGGGACTGAAATTTGGGATTCAGTTATAGCTCTTGTAGCCTTAGACTAATTGGGACTAACAAATAGTGACAAACTGTGGATTCGCACTGCACCTGCACTGAGACAACCTAAAGCCTGCTGAGAGAGGAAACTTTCATTCCATGTGTGGGCTAAAATCAGTCTCAGTTCAGAAATGGCAAAGCACAATGCTCTAACTCACTGAACCATCCAGACCCTGTTCTCCCTATTTTCTCAGTTATTTTTCTCTTGCCTACCCAAGTCCTCCCATAATATGGCCCAATGCTTGGCCGACCAATCACTCGTTAACATGTCTTTACCAACGCCACTATGAATTGGCTACAAAAAAGTAGCAAGAGAGTAATCCTGACACCCAGGTCAAATTTCTCAGAATTTTTTTTTTCTCCCTACATTACAACATTGACAACACTTTAAAATTACTTAGTTGGCCATAAAGCGCTTTGGGACATCCTGAGGTCATGAAAGGTGCTATTTAATTGAAAATTCTTTCTTTTCCCATTCCCTCAAAGCACCTTTATGAAAACCTTCAGAATCATGGTATCGCTATGATTCTTCTACCATGTGGACAGTGGTCATGTACACAACTTCCACCACGATGTCACCCTGTCAAGCAGCTGTAATACTGTGGGTAAGATTAATAGTTTCTCCTTTGTGAACAACTTATTTCCTTCTTTCTTTCGGATCCACTGCCACACTTGCTGGTTAGTAGGTTAGATGCCCTACTTCCAAATTCAGCTTTATGCTAATTTTGGGTCACTTGACATCGCATTATTACACATGGCCCTCACTGACCACTCACTACTTTCAGACCAGTAAATCTGCCCATAAAACAAAGCAAAAAAGTAATGGAAACCGTAAAAAATAATTTTGAAACTCATTGGTTAAGTGCACCATTTAGTGAGGTACTGAGCCATACAGAACAGGAAAATACCAGGATTAATACCTGGTCTGTGCTGATTAAGATGATCTCAGCCAGGTTGCGGTGGAGCTGCTACAGTTGGCCTCTACATCCTTGAGCTTAAATGGGGGAATACTCCTGATCGCTATCCAGTGAACTCCTATTGAAAAATGTGTTTATGTTCAGCAGGCGAGAATGAGAATGGGCTCAGTTATGATGTCTATTAATGCTTCAGAATAAATTTTGCAAAGCTGTATTCCCAGTGTGCGGCCTCGCTCGGCAGAAACACAAATCAGAGAATTTTGCATTGCATCAATGTGAGGACACCCGATTCACAGCATTCACAATTTTGGGGGGATTATTTTAAATGTCAAAAAAATTGGGAGTATCACAATTCAGACTTTCAGACCTCCACATCGGATTCTGATCTACACCCTGGTTAAGCAAATATCTGTGTTAAGTGCACAGCCTCATTAAATGTACCGTTTTATGTCTAGTACCCTCATATGACTTGTTTCATTATCATCTCCTTTCACCATCATTCCTTTTGTCATTTAATCACTCCTGCCCTCCACCCTATCACAGACCTTCCCTTTTGTTTTTTCCTTCCCCCTTTCTCTGCCTCTGTATTTGCTTAAAACCAGTTACATCTCTTAACTTTTTCCAGTCCTGATGAAAGGTCATCGACCTGAAACGTTAACTCTGTTTCTCTCTCCACATAACTTGCCTGACCCGCTGAATATTTCCAGCATTTTCTGTTTTTATTTCAGATTTCCAGCATCCACAATATTTTGCCTTCCTATTTAAGATACTGTGGGACGGCATTAGAAAAAGTGCCATAAACACTGCCATCTATTTAAGAGATGACCAATAAACCAAGGCTGGTGGGTCACTCTTTACACTGGTTGTAAATGAATAATAACAAGCTAATGAACTTGACATTGGCTAAATGCACATCAGAGATCTTGGCAGATGAGATATAGAAAGGCCAGAATGGGAAACTAAACTGGTAGCATGAGAGCTACCAGTGTAGTTTCATCAATACCAGTGAGATATTGATGCACTGAGCGAGAAGACTGACTGGAGAGGAAATAGTGGAAGGTTGCACTACCTAAACCTTCTTGTGGAGCAGTTGTGCAGGTGAGACACTGCATACTGCTGGTATAGGATTTGTTATTAGCAGTGACAAAAGGCATCATAAAATGCTTGATGACTACGAAACTACCAATTTTTAAAAAAAGTACTATACCAGTATTAGCAGAGCTTATTTATCAATGTTGAGGTGAAGAGCAATTTAATAGTGATCTAGATGACATGATAATTGCAACATCTTCATTCATCAGCAGTAAACATCCATAGCCTTATAAGCCTAACAAAAAACAAGTCATGTACCAGCCAGCCCAGGAAAAGTGCTACACCAAATCAATTGCCATGATTAGTAATTGGTGTGCACAGATATGTAGGTGTCAGATGGTACAAGCAAAAGTGCAGTGATCTCCTGAAAGAGATTTGGCAACTACACAAACATAAAGAGTAGCAGTCTGTTGATCCAATAGGATGTTTCGTCTGGAAAGTGAAGAAGGAGCTTGCCTATCTTGTCTTGCTCTTAACAGCAATTTGTGCGTACTTTAAGATTAATTCTCTTTCCAATAAGGGTTGTGTCTTCAAATACAAAGGACTTCCACCATAAAAAAACTCCCACCAAATATGTGATGTATCTATCTATATATGTGTGTCTCTAAGTGTGCATATTCTAATGCATCTCACTGGAAGGGAATTAATAGTGAAACCATAAAGCTGAGATGGTAAAGTAACAATTGATGAAATGGTGATAGGGGATGTTAAAGTATAAACTCCAATTAGGGTATAGGGATCATTAAAGGAAATGTTGGGGTTTTGTTGGATCAGCTCCATAAATTGCCATACATTTACAAATCATTCGGTCTGCTTGTTCCCATAGAGATTTTATTTTGTCTAAAATTTCAGAGTTTCTGTCCAAATGCTTTACATTTTCCTTCAGGGATTACGGTATTGTCTGTGTTCAAGATGATTGGCGTCTGGTGCACAATATTATGAGTCTATCTGAAGACTGTGATCTGGAGTTCTAAGAAATAAAACTGTTCATAATATTAGAGAAAATGCCAGATATGCAAACAGTGAGAACAGTGTAATGTATTACAGAAACACTGATTATATACCATCAACTCTTGTAATACTTGAGAGCCATACGAAAGGAGGGTTATATCTGAGTAGTGTAGTACAGGGCCATCTATGTAATTTCTCTATTAAAGAGTCATGATTCATGTGCTGTCGTGGAGCTTGTGATAATTTCAGAGTGTTATTGTGAAGGTCTTTTTGGTTTTCAATTTTCTCCCCTTTTTCTTCCCATGCTTATGAAGGCATTGACTCCTTGCTGGGATGTGATTCCATGGGTGCGAACAGCCCTCTGGTACCTTGCCCAAGTAGGCATTTTTTTTAGATCTGAGCCTATTCAGTGGTGGCAGTCTATTCAACTGTGAGGGCATGATTTTGTGAGTCTAATCCTATCCTTATCCAATGTTCACACGCTCAGACATGTTTCAGCAAGGATCACTGGATTGTCATCAGATTTGGGAACCTTAGCTCGGGGCTCCATGACTAATTGTAGCACCCCTATTGAGATCAGCTAACTTAGAGGGCTCCAGAAATCAAACCTGATGTGGGGCCACCACTTGCTTACCTTGTGATGCATTGTGTTACCATCATGCATCCCTCCCCTCACTGAGATAATCATCTTACGTTGTGTTGAGAAAAAGAAGCTCTGATTACAGACTGAAAGTTACACTCCCTCTGCTGAATTCCCAATTTCAGCTGTGCTGTTGTGGGATGTGCTAACTAAAGGTGAGGCACCACACCTTGAAGGAGTGGGATGGTAGACATGTTGCAGTTAGATGCTTCTTAGGGACTAGTTGCATTGGCAGATGCCAAACAGCAAGTCACCTGTGCACATTGGAGGGGAAAAAAGAACTGTTGTATCCATATATATTTTTATCAGAACTATTTCACGCTTCTTTCCTAAAGGTATTGGGTCATGCTGGCAGGGAGGTGTAGGACAGTAGCAGAATACAGTTACACAGATGCCAACTGCCTTCCATTAGATAACCAAAGTGGCCATTCTTCATTTATAAACCTAGATACTCAGTGTTATTCAACCCTACTGTCCCATCCTACTCTCGCCAACCTTCCCACCCAGCATGCCCACTGGGGTCTAATCTTGCCAATCCCCTCTCCATCCAAATCATCTCCCCCAGCGCTGACCGTGAGGACACTGGCAGTGGGGCAGCCATCACCGACACTCTCTGCATCTCCCTCCAGAATGTTTGTTCACTTGCGAACAAGGCCCTTGCAATCCATGAGCTTATTTTGGATGACTGCATCGACATCATGGGACTGACAGAAAATTGGTTGATGGGTGATGATGCCATACCCTTAAACGAAGCCTCCCTTGCCTGGCTATACCTTACTTGCCCCGTGGTGGTGGTGTGGCTCTCATCATCAAATCACACTTTCTCCTCCTTTGAGCATCTCAACTTATTCCACCCCTCTCACCTCATTTAAAATTCTCGTTCTCGACTGCCCACCCAAGTACCATAAAAATATAATTACTAAGATATCTTAACCTCTTTCCTCCCTTAGCCTCTGCACTGAACAACTTCTCATCTTCAGTGATTTCAACCCCCATTTCAATTTATCACGCTCTCACTCTCCTGAGTTCACAAGCCTCCTATCCTTCCTTAATCCCTCCCTCCATGTAAAATCTCCAACCCATATTCACGGCCATCCCCTCAACCTTGCCATCTCTCGTGGCCTCGCTACTCCCATCGAGTCAATCACAGATAAAGCCATCTCTGACCACTTCCTCGTATCGCTCTCCACCCTTCCACCCCCAGCCCTACTTTCTTCTGTGTCCGCCCCTGAAAAAAACTCTCCCAACTCTCTTACAACTACATTTATGAAATTTCAAATGTCCAACCTTTGGCCCTCCATTCACTATGACATTTCTGCAGCCACCGATCTGCTCAATCACACCCTCACCACCACCTTTGATGCCCTAGTCCCTATTAAGACAATTACTCTCTCTCACCCTGGCCGTTGACCTGAACGAGTACGACAGATAACTGGTTTAGCCATTCACCGCCAGATCTGGCTGGACCACATAAAGCATTATCGGGTCCTGCTCTCGTTGGCCAAAACTGCTCAGTACTCCAGAATCATTCAGGAAGCAAAAATAAACCCCGGCTTCTATTCTCCACTACTAATCGTCTCCTTAAACCCTCTCCCCTGTCTCCTCCACCCTCGCCCTTGACAAGTGCGAGGAACTCAAGGACTTCTTTATCTCTAAGATTGTGACCATCCGTTCAGCTGCCTCTGCCACTTCCCTTCCTTCCCCTAGCCCACCAGGCCAAACTTCCTCTAAGGTTCCCCCCTGCCCTAGCCCTGAACTCACATCTTTCTCCAGTTTCTCTCCCCTCATGACCTCTCCGCGCTCATCTTGTCTGTAAGACCCACTTCCTACTGTCGCGACCCTATTCCCACCAAACTGCTGATCACCCAACTTCCTTTTCTGGCTCCCATGTTAGCTGACACAGTTAACGGTTCTCTTTCCTCAGGTACTGTCCCTCTCTCCCTCAAATCCACCATCATCAACCCTCTCCTCAAAAAAACAACCCTTGACCCCTCCGTCCTTGCAAACTATCACCCCATCTCCAACCTCCCTTTCCTCTCCAAAGTCCTTGAACGTGTTGTTGCCTCTCAAATTTGTGCCCATCTTTCCCGCAACTCCTCTAAACAGGTTTATGCCCCTGCCACAGTACCAAAACGGGTCTCATCAAAGTCACAAGTGACATCCTTTGTGACTGACAAAGGTAAACTATCCCTCCTCGTCCTTCTTGACCTGTCTGCAGCTTCTGACACGGTTGACCACCCTATCCTTCTCCAATGCCTCTCTGGGTGGGACTGCACTCTTCTGGTTCCATTCTTATCTATCTAATCATAACCAGAGAATCATCTGCAACGGCTTCTCTTCCTGCTCCTGCATCATTACCTCTGGTGTCCCCCAAGGATCCATCCTTGGCCCCCTTCTATTTTTCATCCACATGTTGCCCCTTGGCAACATCATCCAAAAACACTGCATCAATTTCCATATGTACAATGATGATATCCAGCTCTACCTCACTACCACTTCTCTCAACCCCTCCACTGTCTCTAAATTGTCCGACATCCAGTTCTGGATGAGCAGAAATTTTCTTCAATTAAATATTGGGAAGATAAAAGCCATTGTTTTCGGTCCCCGCCACAAACTCTATTCTCTAGCCACTGACTCCATCTTTCTCTCCAACATCTGTCTGAGGCTAAACCACACTGTTCGTAACCTTGGCGTCATATTTGACCCTGAAATGAGCTTCTGACTACATAACTGCAGCATAACTAAGACGGTCTATTTCCACCTCCGTAACATCGCCTGTCTCCACCCTTGCCTCAGCTCATCCGCTGCTGAAACTCTCATGCATGCCTTTGTTACCTCTAGATTTGACTATTCCAACGCACTTTGGTTGGCTTCCCATATTCTACCCTACGTAAAGTTGAGGTCATTCAAAACTCAGCTGCCCGTATCCTAACTTTCACCAAGTTCTGTTCGCCTATCACCCCTGTGCTCGCTGACTTACATTGGCTCCAGGTTAAGCAACGCCTTGATTTCAAAATTCTCATCCTTGTTTTCAAATCTCTCCATGGCCTCGCTCCTCCCTATCTCTGTAATCTCTTTCAGCCCCACAATCCCCCAGACATCTACGCTCCTCTAATTCTACCTTCTTGAGCATCCCTGATTATAATCGCGCAACCATTGGTGGCTGTGCCTTCTGTTGCCTAGGCCCTAAGCTCTGGAATTCCCTGCCTAAACCTCTCCGCCTCTCTACCCTTCTTTAAGACGCTCCTTAAAACCTACTTCTTCGACCAAGCTTTTGGTTACCTGCCCTGATTTCTCCGTATGTTTCCTACATTACAACAGTGATTGCACTCCAAAAGTACTTCATCGGCTGTAAAGCGCTTTGAGATATCAGGTGGTCATGAAAGGCGCTATATAAATCCAAGTCTTCCTTTGGTGTCAAATTTTTTGTCTTATACTACTCCTGTGAAACGCCTTGGGATGTTTCACAAAGGGCTAGTTGCACCCTAGGGCATTTGGGGTCACGTGTAGGCCAGACCAGGTAGAGCTCGTAGCTTCCCTTCACTGAAGGAACTTAGTGAAGCTGTTGGGTTTTTTGACAATTTTTCCTCTTGGCAGCCCACACATTACCAGATTTATTAAATTTAATTTCACAACTTTCCACAGTGGGATTTGAACTCGTAGGGCTGGATTTTACTAACCTCGCCGGGTCCGAGGCAGGCGATGTCCTTGGCGAGTCCCGACCCCATAGCTGTGTCGATTCGGACCTCCGACATGATTTTACGATGATGGGGCTTGTTAAGCCCGACCTGCAAAGTTCCCGGCCAATTAAAAGGAAGCGGGTCTGATGACGTCATCTGATGACGCATCAGTGTTTACGTAAAGTCTGTTAATGTGTTGTCAAATATTGAAATCTTTATTTTCTACACTTTGCCTTCTGGACAGATCTGTGTACGCCTGTGGAAGTGGCTTAATGAGTTGCAGTGAATGGTGAGACATAGCGGTGCCCCCCCGCCCAATGGTGATGAGTGTGAAAGGAATGGCTTAGGCATTGTAGGGTGGCTTTATGGTGTTGGTGTGGAGTGGTGCCAACGTGGCGCATCATGTGGCAGCTCGGATGTACAGCATCAAGTGAAGTCAATCAGGCCATGGTGAGGTACTAATGCCCTGTACAGTATCAGGTGATTGCAGAGAAGGTTAGTGCTGTTGTTGGTGATGCTGGTGTGTCTGGTGATGTTGGTGTTGGGGCTCATCGTGTTGGGATTCTGAGGACCAAGGTGTGATTTTTTTCAAGGGCACCGATGCTGTTGGAAAAGATGCTAGCTGAAGTTGACATGACAGAAGAGAGGTTGCTCCAAGGAGGTGACACTGGATAGAGAGTTCATGCAAACACTTCAAACCTCTACAAAGCTGGCAAGTGTATTCCAAATCCTGAAGACTCTAGCTTCGAAGATTGAGAATTGAACAGCTGTGAAATGGTAGCTTTTATACCACTTTTGCAACTGTCAACTATTCACAGTAATGGAAAGTCATTGAGAACCTGACACATTACCTGACGTGATCACCTAGCGACGGGAACCTCAAAATCTTGGAAAAATTGTTAGGACCTGGTAAAATGCTGCTTATTCTTTAGTATCTCAATTGCCTGACCTGCCACTTTGTGCCGGCTCTGCAAACCGCAGGCAGAGCTGGCACTTGGAGAATTAACAAGGAGGCGGGTTCAGAGCGGACTTCTGCCCTGCTGTCAATCACTGCCATTTTGCAGCAAACCCGCCTCCAAACTCAACGCTTGCAGCACAGTAAAATTCTGGGTTACTGATTCAGTACCGTTACCACAGGTTACCATACTCTTTTAAGAACATAAGAACATAAGAATTAGGAACAGGAGTAGGCCATCTAGCCCCTCGAGCCTGCTCCGCCATTCAATAAGATCATGGCTGATCTGGTCATGGACTCAGCTCCACTTACCCGCCCGCTCCCCGTAACCCTTAATTCCCTTATTGCTTAAAAATCTATCTATCTGTGACTTGAATACATTCAATGAGCTAGCCTCAACTGCTTCCTTGGGCAGAGAATTCCACAGATTCACAACTCTCTGGGAGAAGAAATTCCTTCTCAACTCGGTTTTAAATTGGCTCCCCCGTATTTTGAGGCTGTGCCCCCTAGTTCTAGTCTCCCTGACCAGTGGAAACAACCTCTCCGCCTCTATCTTGTCTATCCCTTTCATGATTTTAAATGTTTCTATAAGATCACCCCTCATCCTTCTGAACTCCAACGAGTAAAGACCCAGTCTATTCAATCTATCATCATAAGGTAACCCCCTCATCTCCGGAATCAGCCTAGTGAATCGTCTCTGCACCCCCTCCAAAGCCAGTATATCCTTCCTTAAGTAAGGTGACCAAAACTGCACGCAGTATTCCAGGTGTGGCCTTACCAATACCCTATACATTTGCAGCAGGACCTCCCTGCTTTTGTACTCCATCCCTCTTGCAATGAAGGCCAACATTCCATTCGTCTTCCTGATTACCTGCTGCACCCGCAAACTAACTTTTTGGGATTCATGCACAAGGACCCCTAGGTCCCTCTGCACCTCAGCATGTTGTAATTTCTCCCCATTCAAATAATATTCCCTTTTACTGTTTTTTTCACCAAGGTGGATGACCTCACACTTTCCGACATTGTATTCCACCTGCCAAACCTTAGCCCATTCGCTTAACCTATCCAAATCTCTTTGCAGCCTCTCTGAGTCCTCTACACAACCCGCTTTCCCACTAATCTTTGTGCCATCTGCAAATTTTGTTACACTACACTCTGTCCCCTCTTCCAGGTCATCTATGTATATTGTAAACAGTTGTGGTCCCAGCACCGATCCCTGTGGCACACCACTAACCACCGATTTCCAACCTGAAAAGGACCCATTTATCCCAACTCTCTGCTTTCTGTTCGCCAGCCAATTCTCTATCCATGCTATTACATTTCCTCTGACTCCGCGTACCTCTGTCTTCTGCAGTAACCTTTTGTGTTTGCACCTTATCGAATGCCTTTTGGAAATCTAAATACACCACATCCATCGGTACACCTCTATCCACCATGCTCGTTATATCCTCAACGAATTCCAGTAAATTTTCTGCTAATGAGATTCCTCATGCGCAATTGCAGTACCTGGGAAATAAATCCTACCAAAAATGATGGCTTGGAACTCGATGGGCACAACCCAGAATTTAGACCTGAAAATATGCCCATCTGCCGATGTCAAGTTACACTCAAATTGTCTGCGAATCTCATTGGAAGACGCCCGCACGTAAAATGGGTCATAAATCAGCAAAAACAATCGGGGCCTCAAGGAATAGAGAAACTCACACCATATATTTCTTATTTAAGCATGAACATTTCAACTCATTCAACCATTATCCATTCACAATAGGCACAGCGGGACCGATTTTAATCCTACTTGCTCAGCAGAAACCTGGCGGGTGGACAATTAAAATCACCCTGGCTCTTACCTGTCTGAAAGCCACCATGATTGCAACATCTGCAATTATAACTTCCTGTCCTGAGCGGGCAAGGACACGCGCCTGAAGTCAACAGGGTCTTTCTTTACATATGTATCTCTGCGGCCCAATGATATAATTGAGAACTAACTGCAATTTTAACTCGGGCTTGAACGGGGAATCCACCTGGAATTAAAATCAGGGCCAGCATGTTTAAGAACCTAAAATCGGGGAAACTTTTTAATGTGATTGTTACTTATGCCATAAAAATGCATGAAAAGAAGCAGTGCCGGTCTCAGTGAGGTTAAATTAAAAAAACACAAAAAAATTGCAATAAAACACCAGTAAAATGACTTTATTTCCTGCTGCGCCTGAAAGTCTGGTTGTAATTTGAAGAGACCATCTTGAGCAAGCGCAATAGCAGGAAACTGTATAAAGCCAAAATTCCACAATTTTTTAGACCGCGTATTTGAGTTGCACCCATATCTCTGGGCACAAATGCTAAGGGAATTTGCAACATGTGTCATCATGGGATGTCACATTTGTAACAAAACATAACTTGGCCTCACTAAAGGGAAAGTCACAGCTGAAATCAATTCGATTGTTAACCCAGCGTCACATCGTCGCATTTTTCCTGCAGGCCTTAGTGGATAGTTGTAAGAAGCTGGAATAGTGACTGGTTTTGCTCTAACTTGTTGCAGATAGGGCTGGAATGTGAGACCTCACCATGTAGCCCACTTGTGCATGGAGTTACCAGAGAAAACGTAAAAAATATACTGAAAATAAACTATTTAGGTTGAGCAACTCAAAATCATTTAAAAAAAAAATTTCAAAACGTGAACGATAATATAAATTACTTTTAGCGTTTGCTGCAGCCTCACGCGGAACTATTTTTGCGGTGGGGACGCAAGTTTGTTTTTGTTAAATAAAACCTTCCCGCTTTAACGAGGGGGCGCGGAGATTTTTTGGCGCCGAGTTTGCAACATTTGAGCAGCTGGTGACAGTCGAAATATCACAAAAGCACCGAGCGGAGCGGCGGGAGATTTAAACCAGACTCCAGCGAGTTTAACTCGCTGACATGGCCGAAGAGAAGAAACTGAAGTTAAAGCGGAAGAGAGTTACCGCCCAACCCAAGAGGGAGCTGAACTCCAAGCCTCGGCTCACGGATGTCTGCCATCTAATTACACAAAGCGGTAATAACCCTCCCAGAGAGCAGCCAGGAGCAGAGAGGAAGGAGTAAGTGAGCCGGGCTTAGGCCTTGTTTAGTTTCTCATTAAAAGAGGCAGTGTTAAAGGGCCCACGTCTCTACAGTGAGGGTAAGGACAAACTGAGTGGTTACAGGTCTACAGAATAAAAAGAAAGATACTTAATTTTGTGGAGAAAAACACCAGTGCAATTCTAATGGGCTGAAAGGCCTGTTTCTGTGCCGTACCTTATTCTCTGATGGCCGTGAATCTGTGTCCTAGTACAGTGGTTTTTGTGTTCCTATCTTTCAAAAAAGATACTGATTAAACACAAGCTTACAATTCAGGTTGCGCAATCAAGTCCACCTCCGTGTACATGAAATAAAAGGGAAATCTGAATAATGTAAAGGGAGTTTTACTCTGCACTTAACTTGTTCTTTGCCTAGCTCTATGATGGCACTAAGTGCTTGAAATTGACATTGTTCCATACCCAGTACTGACAACTTTCATTTTAATAGGCATAGTTTAGAAATGTTTTGGCTTAAGTGCAATAGCATATTGGTACCAATAAGTTCAGTAAGGCTTGTATCTCTTTCAAACATCTCAAAGCACTTCACATACAATGAAGTACTTTGAAGTGCAGTCACTTGGGTAAGGAAATGCAGCAGCCATTTTGCACACAGCAAAATCCCACAAACAGCAGTGAGATGAATGACCAATTGATCTTGCTCGGAAACTGGGAGAATTAACTGGTCCTCTTCAAACAATGCCCTGGATCTATAACATTCATCTGAACAACCAGAATAGACAGAGGCGGTTTGTTTTAATGCTTCATCTGCAGGACAGCAACTCTGACAGTGCCGCACTCCCTCAATGCTGCACTGCACCTGGTTATGTTTTCAAAGAAAGAACTTGCATTTAAATAGCACCTTTCAACAACAACTTTTGTTTATATAGCGCTTTTAACATAGTAAAACATCCCAAGGCGCTTCACAGCAGTGTTACAAGACAAAACAGATAAATTTGACACCGAACCACATAAGAAATTATGGCAGATAACCAAAAGCTTGGTTAAAGAGCTTAGGACCCAAACAGCTGAAGGCACAGCCACCGATGGTTGAGCAGTTATAATGAGGGATGCTCAAGAGGGCAGAATTTGAGGAGCGCAGACATCTTGTGTGGTTGTGAGGTTGAAATAGATTAGAGCTAGGGAGGGGCAAGGCCATGGAGCGATTTGTAAACAAGGTTGAGAATTTTGAAATCGAGGCATTGTTTAACTAGGAGCCAATGTAGGTCACCAAGCACAGGGGTGATGGGTGATCGCCTAGGTTGTGAACAATCTGGTTCAGCCTCAGATAGATGCTGGGGAGAGGGATGAAGTCAGTGGTTAGGGAACGCAGTTTGTGGCGGGGACCAAACATAATGGCTTCGGTCTTCCCAATATTTAATTGGAGAAAATTTTTGCTCATATAGTACTGGATGTTAGACAAGCAGTCTGACAATTTAGAGACCAAAGAGGGGTCGAGAGAAGTGGTGTAGAGGTAGAACTGGGTTTCGTCAGCGTACATGTGGAAACTGACTCCGTGTTTTCAGATATCGCCAAGGGGCAGCATAGAGATGAGAAATAAGAGGGGGCCAAGGATAGATTCTTGGGGGACACCAGAGGTAATGATGCAGGAGTGGGAAGAGAAGCCATTGCTGGACATTTTCTGGCTACGATTAGATAGATAAAAATGGAACCCAGGCAAGTGCAGTCCCACTTAGCTTGATGATGGTGGAGAGGCGTTGGAGGAGGATGTGTCAAAGGCTACAGACAGGTCCATGAGGACGAGGAGGGATAGTTTACCTTTGTCATAGTCACAAAGGATGTCTGTGACTTTCATGAGAGCCATTTTGTGGCAGGGGTGAAAACCAAATTGAAGGGATTCAAACATTGAATTCAGGGAAAGATGATTTACATCCTGAGAACACCAAAAATTGTTTAAAAGCAGTGGATTACAAACCCTGGGGTGGAACTTGAACCCAGAATCTTCTGATTCAGAAAGTGAGAATGCTACTAACTGAGCTGTCTAGCGAGGAGCTCAGTGAATCTCTGAAAGGTTCCAAATTTGATTTCCAGTATGTGCTGAATTATCTGGGTCAGTGAGAGGGCTGCTGCAATTTGCCACAGTTCCCTTGCATAATGGAAAGAAACATCAGACAGGTTCCTGTTCATGATCATTATCCAGTAACTTCCCACTAGGATGCTAGCTGAGAACAGGATCAAACTCGACTGATGTCCTATGCAGCTAGATACCCTGTCAAAGCTCACACGTGAATAATGGTTACTTGGGCAAGGTAGCAGTGGATGGCTGCCCTGGGGACAAGTACCCCAGTGAGCAAGATAACAATTTCTGCAGAGGGGAAGAAAATTGGAGATTTAAACAAAAAATACACAAATAAGCCAAGTGACACAATTACAATTAAGTTCTTGTACTTACAGACTGCCAATTGCTGTTTCCACCTGGCTTGACGACGATGACTTGAATGAGACTGACCACCTTTGGGCTCTTTTGATAAAATCTGTGTTTCCGGACATAACAGTGTCAGATTGGAACACTGCGTCAGTGCCAGACCTGCCATTGAGCCTTGAAAAGGTACTGTATACCAACTTCTGAGGAATTAGCACCTTTTCAATTACTTCCATAGGCCTCTGGTCTTTGATGCTTACCCTTGGTGTTCTAATGTCACACTCTCATTTGGCCTTGCCAGCTTGCTCCTTGACATCAGAACCACCTGTAACTGGCTACAAGACAATGCACTTCAGTCTGCATTTTATCACAAAACTGTTTCGGGAAGGAACGGGACAAAAGAACATTTCATGCATGACCGTGGTTGTTTTTAGTCATGGTCCAGTGTTTTTGTTCCTGTTCTTTCAACAGTGGTAGGGGTAAGTCTGTACAGTTCAACAGTTAGGTAACTATTTGTGAACCCATGTCCCAGGACTGTTACCCCATTGCATGGCCAGTTAACAAGATGTTAAAACTGTAAATTCACTCTGTGCTTGAGTACTGAACTCTACAAAAAGGCCCAGGCTCAGTTCCCAGCTCCCTGCTAAGCTAGTTGATCTCAGCCAGGACAGCAGTTGTGGTTCTACAATTGGCCTCAGCACCCAATGCTTGGAAGGTGACAATTTTAAGGTTCTCGCTCCTCATTGCAATTCATTGATCACTATTGGAAAATGGAAGTCTGGATAGGATGGCCACTTGTAGAACGATTCTCTTGCAAGAGGTCAAAAGTCTTTAGGAGAAAAGGAGGAAACATTGATTGATTACTGCTGCTGTCTAAAACATGAACTTCGGTGTTGGGAAGGTGTCTTTTTCAGAGCAAAACAAAAGCTTAATTTTTCTATTTTCTTCCCCCAACTTTCTCCCTTCCTTTCCTGAAGGTTAGGGGTGGGAATCCTGGCTGAATTTTTTCTCGTTAACCTAGGGGGTTGAGGTCAAAAGTAGCACCCCTACTGACATCAGCCCACTCAGCTCGAACCTGAACCTGTAACATCCTGGTCTGTGCCACTCAGTTACTCACTGAGACATCAGGGGAGCTCGAGTTAAAATTTTTCTGGAACAAGCAGGGGTCTAACAAAAAAACGGTCAAGCAATATCAGTTATGCTTTTTTCTGGTGTTTTGAGAAGTTAGTTTTGCGCTGCTTCTTTAGCACTGTTTACTTATTGGGCTGCTCTGCAAAAATCAACAGAACTTATTTTCTTGGCTGCAGTTTAACCCCAGCTTCCTGCTGGGTCTCAGTCCCAGGACCGGGATAGATCTGAAGACGAATACTTAGCACTATCCTGATGAGCTGCCTCATAATTTTTGTTAATTCTCTCTGCTAAAATTATTAGATCGAAAAGCACAACCAATTTCACCTTCAAACTGCTGCTTTGATTAATTTGTTAAGACTGTTAATTTTGGGTGTTGGGTTGGGTGGGCGTGAGAGAATGCAGTCAGTCATCCAGTCAGTTTAACAGACTGGACTCTGTTTGATTCTAGTTGCCAGCATATCTAAGAATAATGATCCAGCTGTTGTTGGCTTACATAGAATTACATAGATGTACAGCACAGAAATAGGCCGTTCGGGTCAACCATTCCGTGTTGGTATTTATGCTCCACATGAGCATTGGTCCTAATTACACGTGCTCACCCCCCAGTTCCCTTATCTGTGTATCCCCTTTTCCTTCAACCGCCCAGCTAACCTATTCTTAAATGTTGACATGGTTTCTGCTTCAATCTTTAACTCCGATAGTGCATTCCGCAGACTCCACCCTTTGTGTAAAAAAAAAAGATTCTCCTGCTCTCTGTCCTTGATCGCTTACTTTTAATCTTCTATCCATGCCTCCTCATTCTTAGACCCCTCAATCACATGAAGCAGTCTTTTCTATCTACTCTGTCCCATGCTTTCATAATTTTAAACACCTCTAATAAATCTCATAATCTTCTCTGCTCCAATGTAAACAGTCCCAATGTTTCAAGCTGCTTTTCATATTTGTATTTCCTGATATTAGGCAGAATCCTAGTGAACCTGCACTGTACCCTCTATATTGCCTCAACATCTTTCCGAGAGCGCAGAGCCCAAACTACACTATTCCAACTGTGGCATTAAGGTTTTATACAGTCACCATTACATTTCAACTGAAATTCTATAGTTCTTGCCATAAAACCCAGTTTTCTATAAGCTATTTTATGTCCTTATCCATTTAAGCTGCTGCTTTTAATGCCTTGTGAACCCAAACCATCCACCATGTAAAGCATAATTATTACTGTATTTTTTTAAAAATACAGTAAAATCCATTTTCCATTTTTGTCCCATATTGATATCACCCTCCAGCTTTCTTTAGTCCTCAGAATTATTTACTACATCTCCTACTTGAATATTGTCTGAAAATTTGGACACCATTCCCTCCAGCCCGACATCCAAATCATTGATTTACAAAATGAACAGTAACGGTCCCCGAACAGAATGAGATGGCAAACTTGAAGGGGTGATCATAAATATGGGTAGGAAAGTTTATATTAAGGGAGGTTAGGAGGACTGTAAAATTGGAGGAGAGAGGGCAAGCTAAATTGAAATGGATTGAAATCACTGAGGATGAGGAGACAGAATATTTTGGGGAGATACTCAGGATGCAGCTGGGTGGTAGGGAGGCAGTAGACCACGAGGATTTTACAAGATGGAGTGCTCAAAGGAGACAGTACCAAGAGTAGAGGAAGAGACTAAGGTGCGATTTAGTGATGAGGGCCACACTGCCACTGAGGTAATTTGGGCTAGACAGGTGGTGGAAAGTATAGCCAAGGATAGAGACTTCATTAAGGGGATAAGATATCACCCATATGGCAAGTTTCAGTTAAAGTCACGTTGTCAATGCAAAAATCCACAGTAAGATCATGGTTGGAAGGGACTTGTTCGCAAGTGAACGGACATTCTGGAGGGAGATGTGGAGCGAGGTGATGATTTATTGATCTGTTGGCCGAGTCCAAGAGTGCAATGAGCAGGATGGATAGGGGGATTTATTTTGACAGTGCTATCCTGGGTGGGAAAATATAGTGTGCAAGATAAAAGCCCTCACAGGGGAGATTCAGTAAGAACAGCATACAGAGGCCCAAGAGAATGCAATTGAGTATGGCACAAAAGACATGGGGCTAGATTTTCCATTATTTTTTGCATGCATACCGCCCATTTAATGTCCATTTTAACGCTGAAATGAGGTGTAACGTCCATATATCGCCCATTTAGGCACATAATGGAAACTGACGCCCATTTCTCGGTCATTTATTGGCGAGCGTTACTGTTAGATCTCTTAATTTCCAATGAAATACGAACTCCGATTGTAGTTTTAACTTTTTAATCTTGGCAGAGAGCAATAACAAGTTCTTGGCTTTAAGCCAGGTCTTTGTTCTTCTGACACCACATGGTCAAAATGGCTGTATTTATACCGGGTTCAATTTACAGAAAAGAACTCGCCGCCTTTGACCTTATTGGCTCACTACCCAAGGGTCCTAAAATGTCAAGTTGATTGATGGCTTAATGCAACATGCTACCACTCACTGACTTGTCTGTGAATTTTCACAGCCTGTCTAAATGCAGCCTGGCTGCAGAGCTTGAATTCTCTATCAATCCCCCCTTTGATTCTTTCACAAACTGAATCATAAAACATCAGGTATCACTGGTTAAACATTCTACAAAATAATTTCATACATGTTAATAGAGTTTCCTTCTAAAATTTGTTGATGTGTTTCGCCACATGTCCGGACTAGTAGCTTCCACACAAATTTACACTAACCCGAGTTCCATTGTGGCCACAATGGAAGTCTGGTTTTAGTAGGTTAATTAACCTTATTCCAATTTAATCCAAATCAATATCTTAATTCAACCAGTAAACAACCTTTCCTTAAGCATAACATACCCCTGTGCCACGTACAGACGGTCTGCTGGGACCTGCAAGGTGTCTCACCTGCGGGACAGCAGCTACAGCCACCTGGTCACAACAACATTAATCAACATAAAAGTAAAACAATTACAACAAATAGAATTAAACCTTCCACCAATGAAGTTCCTATTGAACCTTGCCATTAAGTGGCTCCGCTCCACAAAGTGAATGATGGGGGTTGCTTAAGTTTTTCTACCTCCTTTTGGATATGCTCCGCTAAGTGGGTAATTTCTTCGGAGCTATCTGGGTTATATGTGCAACACTCAGTTCCGAGTAAGGCGCAAGTACCTCCCTTTTCAGCCAGGATGTAATCAAGGGCCAGTCTATTCTGTAGGGCTACTGTGCAGATTGCTACCATTTCTGCATTGATTTTAACTAGGGCCTCTGAGGTATCATTGGCTACTCGTTCCACAACGGATGCCATGTTAATGGATTCCCTTGCCAGTTTGGCGGTCCCATACCCAGGGATCAGAATGGCAAAGAACCTCTCTGTTTCTGTGATGGCTCTCTTAGGACGGTGTAAATGTTCCGACAGTGACTTTATATGATACATATAAGGCAAAATGTAGGCTAAATAACAGGATCCCATCCAATTCTCGGGCAGCCAAGGGTAGGCCTTGTGGCCACACACCCAATAGGTGCCATTATATGCAATGAATGTTAGCTGTTTCTTTGTCAGCAACACTCCGGGGCCTGTCCAGGCTTTGCCATCTGTTTTATTCAGAATCCCCGTTACGTTAAAAACTCCCACATCGGCCCAGTTTGGATGGTTCCGTGGCTTGATTATATTATAATTCTGGGAGCAGTTACTATACCCCATATTTTGGCATTCTTTGATATTTCTAATCAGACAGACCGATTCCCCCGGTCTTCCTATTCCCGTTGTATTAGTGATAACAAAAAATGGGGACCGTTTGGAATTATTGTAGCACGGTTGGTATCCCCCTTCAAAGGTAGTCAGATTGTAACCTGCAGACTTCCATTTACGTGCCCAGTTTTCCGTATAAGAACATAAGAATTAGGAACAGGAGTAGGCCATCTAGCACCTCGAGCCTGCTCCGCCATTCAATAAGATCATGGCTGATCTGGTCGTGGACTCAGCTCCACTTACCCGCCCTCTCCCCGTAACCCTTAATTCCCTTATTGCTTAAAAATCTATCTATCTTTGACTTGAAAACATTCAATGAGCCAGCCTCAACTGCTTCCTTGGGCAGAGAATTCCACAGATTCACAACCCTCTGGGAGAAGAAATTTTTTCTCAACTCGGTTTTAAATTGGCTCCTCTGTATTTTGAGGCTGTGCCCCCTAGTTCTAGTCTCCCCCACCAATGGAAACAACCTCTCTGCCTCTATCTTGTCTATCCCTTTCATGATTTTAAATGTTTCTATAAGGTCACCCCTCATCCTTCTGAACTCCAAGGAGTAAAGATCCAGTCTATTCAATCTATCATCATAAGTTAACCCCCTCATTTCTCGAATCAGCCAAGTGAATCGTCTCTGTACCCCTTCCAAAGCTAGTATATCCTTCCTTAAGTAAGGTGACCAAAACTGCACGCAGTACTCCAGGTGTGGCCTTACCAATACCTTATACAGTTGCAGCAACACCTCCCTGCTTTTGTACTCCATCCCTTTCGCAATGAAGGCCAACATTCCATTTGCCTTCCTGATTACCTGCTGCACTTGCAAACTAACCTTTTGGGATTCATGCACAAGGACCCCCAGGTCCCTCTGCACCACAGCATGTTGTAATTTCTCCCCATTCAAATAATATTCCCTTTTACTGTTTTTTTTTTCCCAAGGTGGATGACCTCACACTTTCCGACATTGTATTCCATCTGCCAAACCTTAGCCCATTCGCTTAACCTATCTCAATCTCTCTGCAGCCTCTCTGAGTCCTCTACACAACCCGCTTTCCCACTAATCTTAGTGTCATCTGCAAATTTTGTTGCACTACACTCTGTCCCCTCCTCTAGGTCATCTATGTATATTGTAAACAGTTGTGGTCCCAGCACTGATCCCTGTGGCACACCACTAACCACTGACTTCCAACCGGAAAAGAACCCATTTATCCCAACTCTCTGCTTTCTGTTCGCCAGCCAATTCTCTATCCATGCTAATACATTTCCTTTGACTCTGCGTACCTTTATCTTCTGCAGTAACCTTTTGTGTGGCACCTTATCGAATGCCTTTTGGAAATCTAAATACACCACATCCATCGGTACACCTCTATCCACCATGCTCGTTATATCCTCAAAGAATTCCAGTAAGTTAGTTAAACATGATTTCCCTTTCATGAATCCATGCTGCGTCTGCTTGATTGCACTATTCCTATCCAGATGTCCCGCTATTTCTTCCTTAATGATAGTTTCAAGCATTTTCCCCACTACAGATGTTAAACTAACCGGCCTATAGTTACCTGCCTTTTGCCTGCCCCTTTTTTTAAACAGAGGCGTTACATTAGCTGCTTTCCAATCCGCTGGTACCTCCTCAGAGTCCAGAGAATTTTGGTAGATTATAACAAATGCATCTGCTATAACTTCCGACATCTCTTTTAATACCCTGGGATGCATTTCATCACGACCAGGTGACTTGTCTACCTTCAGTCCCATTAGTCTGTCCAGCACTACCTCCCTAGTGATAGTGATCATCTCAAGGTCCTCCCTTCCCACATTCCTATGACCAGCAATTATTGGCATGGTTTTTGTGTCTTCCACTGTGAAGACGGAAGCAAAATAATTGTTTAAGGTCTCAGCCATTTCCCATTATTAAATCCCCCTTTTCATCTTCTAAGGGACCACCATTTACTTTAGTCATTCTTTTCCGTTTTATATATCTGTAAAAGCTTTTACTATCTGTTTTTATGTTTTGCGCAAGTTTACCTTCGTAATCTATCTTCCCTTTCTTTATTGCTTTTTTAGTCATTCTTTGCTGTTGCTTAAAATCTTCCCAATCCTCTAGTTTCCCACTAACCTTGGCCACCTTATACGCATTGGTCTTTGATTTGATACTTTCCTTTATTTCCTTGGTTATCCACGGTTGGTTATCTCTTCTTTTGCCGCCCTTTTTCACTGGAATATATTTTTGTTGCGCATTATGAAAGAGCTCCTTAAAAGTCGTCCACTGTTCCTCAATTGTGCCACCGTTTAGTCCTTGAAACGCATTGCCTGTTTTGTTTTGATTAATTATCCACTCAGCCATTTCCGAGATATTCAAGGGAACTGGCCTCAAGGGAATCCCTCCCTTTGAGTGAATAGGAATATGCGTACACACCCAACAACTAGAAATGTTACCTTGTTTGGCATAAATGTATGACATATATAAAAAGGTATTTACATGTAATTCCCTTGCTACCCTACTATTTCCCTTTGGTACAGAAGGTCGGCTAGTAAGAAGTAGGCCTATGCCTATAATACCTACAATCAATAATGCAGTAAATTTATACAATTTCGCAAAAAGTAATTGTCCTTATTAGATTTCAGCATCAGTTACGGGTGCTCGTTTAACGTGTGAAGCGTGGATCCAGGCTTTCTTTCCTTGGACTTTTAACAACTGCCTGGGTGGTCAATAGCATTTGATAAGGTCCCTCCCACTTGGCACCCAAAGGTTCTTTATGCAACTTTTTCACATACACCCAGACTCCCGGGATGATGTCGTGTCCTCCTTTGGATGGATTACCCCAAGCTGCCGATACCTGTCGGGAAACAGAACTAATAGCATTGGTTAAGTTCTGACAGTATGATAACAAAGTGTCACTCATTAAGTGAACATCAGCTTTCTGTAAATCGATAGTTCCTGGCAGCGACATGGGTCTTCCTGTTATAATTTCAAATGGGCTTAGACCTGTAGTTCTGTTCGGGGTCGCCCTAATGCTACATAGCACTATTGGTAGTGCCTCGGGCCATGGTGTTCCTTCTTGGTGATATTTGGCAAGCTGTTGTTTCAGAGTTCGATTCATTCGCTCTACTTGTCCTGATGATTGTGGATGATAAGGACAGTGTAAATCCCACATAATGTAAATGATGCAGGCTCCATCTGGAGTAGGCCACAATCGTTCTTATCTTTAGCCCATATCGGGTGTTCCTTCAATTCTTCTTTCTTCAAAGTTCTAATTGACCATGTCACCCGACCATCCTCGAAATGCAACGATGAATCTACTTGGATTAGAACGTCCATTCCCAAAAGGGGTTGATCTACTGGGCCTATCCAGACCGGCGTGGTTAGTTCATGTGGACCCAGCCCTATAAGTACCGGTGTTGTCCTTTTAATTTCCATTTTATGGCCTCCAACTCCATAGGCTGTACGTACCTACAATTCAACGGCAAAAAGTCTCCATATTGTAGGGGTAAGCATGTTAATTCCGCCCCTGTGTCTAAAAGACAGTCCACATCCTTATCGCCCACCCTCACAGTTATATATAGCCCATCTCCCCTTTGTTGTATTAGTGCGAGGAGGGGGACCAGGGTGGGCTCTAATTGTTTTTTGCTATCCCAAGTAACTCCTTCTGTTGTTGTATTGTCAGTTGCTTAAATGCTTCTATGAGGTCGTTATTTTGTGACAAGCCTGGCTTGTTGGCTGAATTGTATCCCTGGCTGCGTCCTCTTCCCCAGCCACGACCTTTCTGTTTGGCCCTGCACGTCTTGGCCCAGTGACCTTCTTTCCCACAATAATGACATTTTCCGGGTAATTTTCCTAATGACTGTTTATCGGAATCCTGGGATTTCCATCCCATAGCCTGTACAGCTCGGACTTTAGCTCCCATAACCCGATCTAATTGGTTACATCGATCCAAAGATAGTTCCTCTACCTTCCCAGTCCGGTAACACTACCTTAAGCATTTTGGACAGTTCTGGCTTTAGACCTGCCACGAAAGCTGCTTTCAGGGGTCCAAACACTTGTTCATCCATTTCCTCATCCGTATTATTCATACCCGAATGTTCTAGCCACGTGCATCTAAACCGCTCGTCATACTCCAGGACCTCCTCTGTTCCTTTCTGTTGGCAGGCTGCAATTTTTCCCCAGTCTGTCGTAGCTGAACTGAAGGCTTGCAGCCAATGTTTAATCGCCTCCCATCCTGCGTCTAATTCTTGCTCATTCTGCCCCAAAGCTTCACTACCTTGTCGTGCAATTTTCTTCCCTGTGTTTTTGGCACCATTATGGTCAAAATTTGCACTCCGTCCCAGGGATGAAGTTGATATATATTTCTTAAGCGATCCAATTGGTCCCACGTTTTTACTCCCCCTTTCTTTGGATTGGGCAATTCCTTGGACCATTTATCAATTTTCTCTGGGTCTGCCGGAGCATGAACTAAGTATTCTTCGTACACCCTTCTCTTTGTTTTTTTGGTTCCGCCCTCATCCGCAGTCTCTTCTGATTTGACTACAACTCGTCTTTTTTTAAACGGGGCAAAGCGCACCCCTAATTTGTCATCCTCCGACACTGTATTGTCGGAGGATTCAGAATCCGTATCTATTCCTCGGTTGTGTCTTCGGGTTTGCACTTTTAATTTATCCAAACATGGGTACCCTGGGAATTGATCAATACATTTTCCTTTTCCTATTACTGTCTCTTGACCTAATGATTTTTTCCATTCTTTAATTTCTCCTTTAAGATCTTTAACTTCCGCTTCCAGCTTTTCAAGTTCAAGCTTTTTCTGTCGCAGCTGCGCACAAACTGCTTGCAATTGATCCTTTGTACTAGTCAGTTCTCGATCATGTTGGGAACGCATTATAATTTAATTCCGGTTTCGAATCTGGCCCATAACCGCTAGGGACCATCTAGTTCGCTCTTTATTTTTCATACGGGTCGTTTTTCCCCAGACCCTTTTAATCTCGTCCAAGGACCGTTGTCCTTTGGAGGTTCCGTACTTTTATTCGATCTTAATACAGGCTTTAGATAAGTTGAATTGTTGCTCTATGTATTCTTTCAACTGTTCGAGGATTTCATCTAGCGAAACTTCAGTTGGTGCCTGCCCACCTTTAACAGTTGTAGGCAATTCTTTACTCTTATCTCCTGCTGCCATTATACTGATTCTTTACTGGGGTCTCGAGTCGTAGGCTTGCTAGCCAATCAATAGGTCGGTGATTAATTAACTAACACACCGTCGAAGTCTAGATGTCTATGGGACCTCGAGCTGACTACTAACCGGAGGGTTCGCAAACCGGAGGCTTTCGGAATCGCGTAGAAGGAGAGGCGAATTTAGACTTTTGACCGAGGACGATTTAAAAAGATCAATATATAGGTCCGATGTCCAAAATTCAGTTTCTTTCCTCAGCGACCCTGCTCACAGCGCCAAAATTGTTAGATCTCTTAATTTCCAATGAAATACGAACTCCGATTGTAGTTTTAACTTTTTAATCTTGGCAGAGAGCAATAACAAGTTCTTGGCTTTAAGTCAGGTCTTTGTTCTTCTGGCACCACATGGTCAAAATGGCTGTATTTATACCGGGTTCAATTTACAGAAAAGAACTCGCCTTCTTTGACCTTATTGGCTCACTACCCAAGGGTCCTAAAATGTCAAGTTGATTGATGGCTTAATGCAATATGCTACCACTCACTGACTTGTTGTCGGTGAATTTTCACAGCCTGTCTAAATGCAGCCTGGCTGCAGAGCTTGAATTCTCTATCAGTTACTTTTGGCATGTGCGTAACGTCGAGAAAAAAATAATACCGCCCGCCCACTTTTTGGGCAGAATCATCAGAATGGGCGAACCCAACGCCCATATCGCCCAGTGTTATTTTCGGCATGTAATTAACACCAAGATTTAATAATACCAACCGCTCACTGTTTTTTGTCGTAAAGATCACATTTGCCGAAACTAACGCCCATCCTTACTTTCGGCACCTCGCCGACAAAATCGCTCGCCGAAAAAACCGCTGTAAAAAAAGTTGAACTGACCAGAACTACTACTCAGCAGTATGGACGCCATGTTCTAAATCGTAGGTCGCATCTTTTAAAAGGCTGCTCTGCTTCAACCTCGGGGGAGTTCGGATGTGCTCGGGAGGTGTTTTGAGGTGATGTGAACATCTGAACAAACATCTTATACTGTGGACGATTGAAATTTACTCGGTGTCTTAGTGGGGACATTGATTCTTTGTGAACAATCGGTGTAAAACAGATAGCTATTGGAATGGAGCATGTCATTTCTCACCCTCTCTTGATGACCACGCACATGCTGCAGACTAGAGATGGCAGCATCATGTGCCTAATGTAAGATGTGGCAGACGGATGAGGAGGACCAGACGTTACACCCCCCACAATTACAGGGAGAAGCGGTCTTACCTCAACTTATGTGACACCACCTGCCTTTGGAGACCGCGCTTCCACAAAGAGGTTATCGGTGAGATATGCCAGCTCATCAGGAGAGATTTTCAGCCTGCCAGCACCATCATGACTGCACTTTCCATCGAGGCCAAGGACACTGTCGTTCTACGCGTCGGGTTCCATTCAGGCTTCAGCTGGCGACATTTGCTCTATATCTCAGCATGCCACACATTGCTGCATTAGACAGGTCACTAAAGCCCTGTACGCATGCAGGATGGACTTCTCTATGACCAGAGAGGCTCCGACTGAGAGGGCTTTAGGATTCTCCCGAATTGCTAACTTCCCCAAGGTGCAGGGAGCAATAGACTCTACGCTCATTGCGATGCGGGCATCTTTTCAGGATGCAGAGGTTTTCAGGAACCGCAAGGGATTCCACTCCCTGAATGTGCAACTCGTTTACCAATCAGCCACAAGGTCAATGCTGGATACTTGGTGATAAAGGATATGGCCTCGCCACCTGGCTGATGACCCCCTGCATGACACCCACACCGAAGCCGAGAAGCGATACAACGAAAGCCACAGATTCACTCGCAATATCGTCGAGAAAACCATTGGAGTGCTTAAGCAGCGCTTTGGATGCCTGGACCACTCTGGAGGCGAGCTCCAATACCACCCTGAGCAGGTAGCTCAATTCATGGTGGTGTGCTGCATGCTGCACAACTTGGCTATCGGGAGGGGACAAGAAATGCCAGAAGGGTCTTGACGGTCCAACTCATGAGAGACAGGAAGAGGAGGATGAGGAGGTGGATGTTGATATCGGGCCAGACAACCAGGCTGACGCTGAAACCATGCCCCCACCCCCCTCTATACCGCAGAAAAGGGCCCGTGGTGACATCATAGCTGCAAGGCTCTTTCGTCAGCAGCTCATAAATGAGCGCTTTGCTTGAAAGAACGTTGGTGGTATTTACAAAGCTGCAACATTGCTGGGTGTGCAGATCATACATCAATGGTGTGCATCACCTTGGTGACAGTTAAAGTTTAAGTTGATTCAAGTTAAGTGTAATTATACCCTTTCATGTTAAGGAATCACCAGTGTGTAACGGTGCAGCTATCTGAGCCAATGTGCAACAAGGTTATGTTAAATAAAAAAATATTTAATCCGACCATTTGTCTGAAATCATAAGTATATCTGTAAAAAAACACCCTCGCCCCAGCCCACAACAAATGTATCACATTTACATCATTACAATGGTCCCCATTTCCCACAAAACACAACACAAATGCAAACCAACAAGGTATCACCCTCGCCCCGACCCTCCCACCAAAATAGCAGCAGCAACCTAAAAATATGCCCCAGACAACACCTGCGGACATGCACCTCACTTTCCTTTCCCCACCTCTACCCCTTCCCCTTCCCATCCTGACTCCAAGCCGCCTGGCCGAGGAGCTCCTCAGCCGAAGCTTCATTGGGAGAGGATGACGGCAGAATCGCTGCTTGGACGGATATGGGAGAGGACGGTCCCGAGGTGGGAACGTGCTCCGAGCCAGAAGCAAGATGTTCCTCTTGGCTCTCGTGTCGTTGGCAATGGGGGTGCGGAACCTTTGGGTGCAGTGCTGCGCTCCGGGACCACTGGAAATACTCTGCCACCAGTGTTCCTGGCTAACAGTTGCAGGGCCTCCTCCATCCCTTCCATGTTACATATTATTTGTTGGACAAAAACTCGGTGCCAACTATGTTCTTGGTGCTTTGTAGGCTTTTTGCTGCTGGTGAATCTCCCTCGTGCCTCCCACAACAGCCAAACAAGCACACACCACACCCACACACGCTTTCAGTCCCTCTCACTCTGTCTCCTCTTCTGCGCATGTAATGATGGCCCTTGACCTCCTGAATTGCGGGAAACGAGTGTTGCCATGCCGTTGCTGAGGAAGGCGACACTTTACGGCAGAAAGTCAGAGCGATTTAACACTAATGCCCATTTCAGATCGCTTGCGGTAACACCCAATTTTTAAAATGGAGACTAGGGGCTTTGAAAATGGGCGACAAGCCAGCGATCTGAAACCCATTTTTACCGCCCACGCCGGAAATAACGCCCATTTTTGGGCGATCTGCACAAAAGTGCAAAATCTAGCCCATGGAATTGTTTTTATTTACTCTGTCCCATTCCTTCATAATTTTAAATATCTATCAAAACACCCCATAATTCCCTCTGTTCTAACAAAAACTGCTCGTGTTTCATGTATCTCTGTATTTGTATTGGCTTATAACCAGGCAGCCGCCTAGTGAATCTGCTGTACCCCGCTATTATCTCAACATCTTTCCTACAGTGGAAAGTCCAAAACTGCACACAGTACTCCAAGGGTTTTAGACAGATTCACCATTACATCTTGACTTTTATATTTTATATGCTATTATATAATAATACAAAGGGCTGTTAATTCTTCAACAGTGTGCTATTATATAATGATGATTGGTCTGTGCAACAGAGCAGGTCTCCAGTTGTCCTCGTTAACCCATGCCACTGGATAAAGGCCTAGCTCTGTCAAGCCTGTGTGGTGGCTGATGTGCAACGGTCACCTCACGTTAAGAAAATCCATGCACAGGCATCTTTCACCCCCTCAACTGGAGTTCAGGACTGGAACATCGGGTCCTTCATTGAAACGTCTGTGAACTCATGTGAAAGCAAGTCACCCTCGTTCGAGGGACCGCCTATGATGATGATTATATAATATAGGCAGGTGTTGTGTTATATACATAAAATAGTGCTACATGACTATTAAAAATGGTCTATTAAGAATTATCCACTAGAGTATTACAACTATATAATATATATATTATAAATATAAAATCACCGTATTGTATTTCTGTAACATGGAGTGAATTATATAATGTATACAGGAGTACTAAGCCAGTGTAACGCAGTAAGATTTAACCGATTGGAAAATCCAGGCCAGGGTATGTTAACATGGTAGAACAGGGCAACCAGCAGTGCCCGGATATCAAACCCATGTAGCATTTTGTGGACATGAGCAATCTATGAAAATTGAGGCCTTTTCTCTGTATAGTTTTTCATTTGATAGGTCAGCACATCTGTTAAAACAATATGGGTTGCTTTACACATTTGAGGCTGTTTGCTTCGAGAGCAGAAGTTTCTGATGGTCAGGAACTGTACTTGGTTTTAAAAAAAAATGGTATTTAGGTTTAAGAGGAAGTTTAGTAGTAAAATATTACAGCTCCAAATTCCAACTTGTTTTCTGCTAATGTTTCGGGCTCTTTTGTTTCCTCTTCTCTCAAAGGTGCTGACTCCTCTAGAGGGTACATGCACAGGTAGTGCCAGCCTCCACTACCTTGTCCAACTGGCCAGTCTTCATGGGAAAGCATCACAGATAAAACTAATGTTGCCCAGAATGGCCATTTGAGCGATTTACTTGGAGGCTGTTGGCACCAATGTAAATGTTGCATCACTAACCACCGCATTTGGGAAAGGAGGGAGTAAAGATAAACATTTGGAGGGGGTATATCTCCCTAGAAGGGACATGGGGGTGGGGGTGGGGGTGGGGGTGGAAACATAATTTGTGTTGAGTATTTTTCCTACCATACTAATAATTTCCTTTATTGGGGACCAGTGATACCATTGTGTTAATGCGTGTATTATGCAGACACTGGTTTGTTGGGTAAACCTCAACTGTATTTTACTTTCTTCCATAACAGATCCCCAAAAGTACTGACATAGTCGCCACAAAGACCACCTCTCCGGGTAAGGAGCTTTTTACGTGGATACCATTTCCACCTACATGCAAAGTAGTGACTCAAGAAGTAAAGAGCAAATCTTGGTCATTTTCCAGTCGGGGGGATGATGCTGCCAGTAAGGGGGACATGATGGATACCACTGAGTCCCAAACGGGCAGATCCCAACTTCCTTTATCAGATATGGTGCGGAGTGAAGATGTTTTATCTTCTCTCGATGTGGCAAAGTGTCTTGTTTTTACAAATGAAAATGACAACAAATGGGCAAAGGGCTATCTGGGAAATGTAAAATCTGAAGATGTTTTTGGAGCGGATCCAACAAGATTCTCTACAGAGTGTGCTGCAAGTAAACACGAGAAATCTTACCCAGTGGATGAGCGACATGGCAGAGGACACATGTCAGCTGATGTTACTCACAGTTCCATAGCATCTCTTCAGAGAAATGAAAGGGAACCGAAGCAATCAGTGCCTGAGTTACAGTCCAAACTGAAACCCCGCAACGGGAAGACAAAGCAGCACAAAATGGCAACAGGAGGGACATTGTGTGCTGAGAAGGACAATGTTGATATAATTACAGGGGAATGGCAGGACCATTCATTCATTGTGGACGGGCTCTGTGCCACCAGCAAGATGAGCGCAGAAGGTGCTGTCAATAAAGGGAGGCCTGACGGACAGGCGGAAGGAGGGATGGACCTGGAGAGCTGTCCAATGTGCCTCGTCCGGTTTCCTAAAGGGTAGGTTTGTGTGTTGTTGCTCCTAACTTTGATTATTTTCCATCTTCCTCACTCCCTGACCTTCCTTTCATATCTTGCCTGTTCTATAAAAAATTTACTCTGCCCAGGCTTTCAGTTTTGTTGGTGCTGACAGAGAGCAACATTTGTACAACTCCCAAGTGACTTTTTAAAGATATTTTGTTCTTTCAGTTTAAAAAAAAAAAAAAAATCTGTTTATTGGGTGAAGAAAACTTGAATAAGAGAGGAAAGATGATCTGAAGACTGTTGTGAACAAACCCTTGCTAATTTCAGTGTTTATATTTTTTAATCATACTTTAAACTGTTTCTGGGAATTCTTTTTGGATTTTCTTCTACTTTGCTTTTTCAGGTCTGTTCCGTATCTTGCAATCGCCCAGCTAACTTTGTTCCAAGCCTCAGTTAAAACCACTGTTGTATCAGTTGCTATCATAGATTTTCCCTCTTGGTCCAATGGGGGCAGTGCCTGGTGTTTGCTCAACAACCTAACCCTTACCCCCGTGGATGAAATCAGGACTTTTCCAGTTGGCGAATTACAGGTATAGACCAGCATCCTACCCACAGCACATTGAACAACACACTGGGGGAGCAATTGGATTTTGTTGCGGGTGTGAAATGGATGTAACAAGGCCCAATTTCGGAGTCCAATGACTTGCACCCAAGAACGCCTGTAAAACATCTGACTGAAATTTGGTCATTTTTCAGAACTCTGGGGTGGCCACCTAAAATGGGTGTTAGGCCTCTTGCATATGCTAATGAGGGGCCTACGACCTGTTTAACAACCCCGCTGCCAAATTGGGCTGCCCTGAGCAGAGCTGGCGACTGATATTCCAGTTCTGGATTGGGTCTAGCCAGCGAAAAGTCAAGTTTAACAAAAAAATGTTTTTGTTTAAACTGATGGGGAGCCAGGAGGATCTGAAATGCTCCACTTGGCTCCACAGGACTCTTGCCGGCCAGACTCACCAGAGGCCGCTGCCAACGAGGCAGGTGGCCCGATATTGAATGGTTGTGTTGGATGAACTGGCTGCAGAGGCACCGCGATTATGTAGATGAGACCTGAGCACCAATTTGTTGTGATCCCGGGCCTCTGTCTTTAGGTTCAGGGATTGTTCCCCGTGACCATTTGGCACTTCAAAACTCTCCTAAGCTCATTTCTAGACCACTATGTCAACAGCTCAGCAATGTCCAACTTTTATCTACATACATCTCTAAGTTGTTTTAAAAGACTGCTTATAGTTTCCTTAAAGTATGAGTGGGTAAATGCATCACCTTGAATAGCTGACCCACGCAGAGTAGAAAGATATATGGGAACGGTAGACTAGTAATCCAGAGGGCTGGATTAATAATATGGAGAAGCAAGTTCAAATCCCACCACGGCGGCTATGGAATTTAAATTCAGTTAATGAAATAAATCTAGAATAAAACGCTAGCGTCAGTAATGGTGACCATGAAACTACCGGATTGTCGTAAAAGCCCATCTGGTTCACTGATGTCCTTTAGGGAAGCAAATCTGATGTCGTTACCTTATGTGACTCCAGACCTACAGCAATGTGGTTGACTCTTAACAGCCCTCTGAAATGGCCTAGCAAGCCACTCAGTTGTAGCAAACCGATACAAGAAACAATAAGAATAAAAAAACGGGACAGACCACCTGGCATCGATCTCGTCACCGGCTTCGGACAAGGCAACGGCACACCCAGCCCAGCTGACCCTGCAAAGTCCTCCTCACTAACATCTGGGGACTTGTGCCAAAATTGGGAGAGCTGTCCTACAGACTAGTCAAGCAACAGCCTGACATAGTCATACTCACAGAATCATGCCTTTCATCATCATCCATGGGTATGTCCTATCCCACCGGCAGGACACATCCACCCGAGGTGGTGGCGCAGTGGTATACAGTCGGGAGGGAGTGGCCCTGGAAGTCCTCAACATTGATTCTGGACTCCATGAAGTCTCATGGCTTCAGGTCAAGCATGGGCAAGGAAACCTCCTGCTGATTACCATCCTCCCTCTGCTGATGAATCAGTACTCCTCCATGTTGAACACCACTTGGGGGTAGCAAGGGCACAGAATGTACTCTGGGCGGGGGACTTTAATGTTCATCACCAAGGGTGGCTTGGCAGTACCACTACTGACTGAGTGCTGAAGGACATAGCTGCCAGACTGGGCCTGCAGCAGTTGGTGAGGGAACATATAGGAGGGAAAAACCTACTTGATCTCGTCCCTCACCAATTGCAGATGTATCTGTCCGTGACCACCGCACAGTCCTCGTGCAGACGAAGTCCCGTCTTCACACTGAAGACACTTTCCATCGTGTTGTGTGGCACTACCACTGTGCTAAATGGGGTAGATTCAGAACAGATCTAGTAGCTCAAAACTGGGCATCCATGAGGCGCTGTGGGCTATTAGCAGCAGCAGAATTGTATTCCACCACAATCTGTAACCTGTTATATCCCTCACTCTACCAGGGGACCAACCCTGGTTAAATGAGGAGTACAGAAGAGTATGCCAGGAGCACCACCAGGCATACCTAAAAATGAGTTACCACCTGGGGAAACTGTAACACAGGACTACATGCATACTAAACAGTGGAAGCAGTATGCTATAGAAACAGAAAATAGGTGCAGGAATAGGCCATTCGGCGCTTCGAGCCTGCACCACCATTCAATAAGATCATGGCTGATCACTCACCTCAGTAGCCCTTTCCTGCTTTCTCTCCATACCCCTTGATCCCTTTAGCCATAAGGGCCATATCTAACTCCCTTTTGAATATATCCAACGAACTGGCATCAACAACTCTGCGGTAGAGAATTCCATAGGTTAACAACTCTCTGAGTGAAGAAGTTTCTCCTCATCTCTCCTAAATGGCTTAGCCCTTCTCCTTAGACTGTGTCCCCTGGTTCTGGACTTCCCCAACATCGGGAACATTCTTCCTGCATCTAACCTGTACAGTTCCATCAGAATTTTATATGTTTCTATGAGATCCCCTCTCATCCTTCTAAACTCTAGTGAATACAGGCCCAGTCGATCCAGTCTCTCCTCGTATGTCAGTCCTGCCATCTCGGAAATCAGTCTGGTGAACGTTCGCTGCACTCCCTCAAGAGCAAGAATGTCCTTCATCAGATTAGGAGACCAAAACTGTACACAATATTCAAGGTGAGGCCTCACCAAGGCCATGTATAACTGCAATATGTCCTCCCTGCTCCTATACTCAAATCCCCGAGCTATGAAGGCCAACATACCATTTGCCGCCTTCACCGCCTGCTGACCTGAATGCCAACTTTCAATGACTGATGAACCATGACACCCAGGTCTCGTTGCACCTCCCCTTTTCCTAATCTGCCGCCATTCAGATAATATTATGCCTGCGTGTTTTTGCCACCAAAGTGGATAACCTCACATTTATCCACATTATACTGCATTTGTCCACTCACCTAACCTGTCCAAGTCACCCTGCAGCCTCTTAGTATTCTCCTCAAGGCTCACACCGCCACCCTGCTTAGTGTCATCTGCAAACTTGGAGATATTACACTCAATTCCTTCATCTAAATCATTGATGTATATTGTAAATAGCTGGGGTCCCAGCACTGAGCCCTGCAGCACCCAGCTAGTCACTGCCTGCCATCTGAAAAGGACCCGTTTATCCTGACTCTCTGCCAACCAGTTCTCTATCCACGTCAGTACATTACCCCCAATACCATGTGCTTTAATTTTGCACACCAATCTCTTGTGTGGGACCTTGTCAAAAGCCTTTTGAAAGTCCAAATACACCACATCCACTGGTTCTCCCTTGTCCACTCTACCAGTTACATCCTCAAAAAATTCTCGAAGATTTGTCAAGCATGGATTTCCCTTTCATAAATCCATGCTGACTTGGACCAATCCTGTCACTGCTTTCCAAATGCCCTGCTATTTCATCCTTAATAATTGATTCCAACATTTTCCCCACTACTGACGTCAGGCTAACCGGTCTATGATTACCTGTTTTCCTCTCTCCCTCCTTTTTTAAAAAGTGATGTTACATTAGCTACCCTCCAGTCCATAAGAACTGATCCATAGTCGATAGACTGTTGGAAAATGATCACCAATGCATCCACTATTTCTAGGGCCACTTCCTTAAGTACTCTGGGATGTAGACTATCAGGCCCGAGGGATTTATCGGCCTTCAATCCCAACAATTTCCCGCCTAATAAGGATTTCCTTCAGTTCCTCTTTCTCACTAGACCCTCGGTCCCCTAGTATTTCCGGAAGGTTATTTGTGTCTTCCTTCGTGAAGACAGAACCAAAATATTTGTTCAATTGGTCTGCTATTTCATTGTTCCCCATTATAAATTCACCTGAATCTGACTGCAAGGGACCTACGTTTGTCTTCACTAATCTTTTTCTCTTCACATATCTATCGAAGCTTTTGCAGTCAGTTTTTATGTTCCTAGCAAGCTTCCTCTCATACTCTATTTTCCCCATCCTAATTAAACCCTTTGTCCTCCTCTGCTGAATTCAAAATTTCTCCCAGTCCTCAGGTTTGCTGCTTTTTCTGACCAATTTATATGCCTCTTCCTTGGATTTAACACTCCTTAATTTCCCTTGTTAGCCACGGTTGAGCCACCTTCCCTGTTTTATTTTTTACTCCAGACAGGGATGTACAATTGTTGGAAGTTCATCCATGTGATCTTTAAATGTTTACCATTGCCTATCCACCGTCAACCCTTTTAAGTATCACTCGCCAGCCTATTCTAGCCAATTCACGTCTCATACCATCGAAGTTACCTTTCCTTAAGTTCAGGACCCTAGTCTCTGAATTAAATGCGTCACTCTCCATCTTAATAAAGAATTCTACCATATTATGGTCACTCTTCCCCAAGGGGTCTCGCACAACAAGATTGCTAATTAGTCCTTTCTCATTACACATCACCCAGTCTAGGATGGCCAGCCCTCTAGTTGGTTCCTCGACATATTGGTCCAGAAAACCATCCCTAATACACTCCAGGAAATCCTCCTCCACCGTATTGCTACCAGTTTGGTTAGCCCAATATATATGTAGATTAAAGTCGCCCATGATAACTGCTGTACCTTTATTGCACGCATACGTAATTTCTTGTTTGATGCTGTTCCCAACCTCACTTCGACTGTTTGGCAATCTGTACACAATTCCCACTTGCGTTTTCTGCCCTTTGCTATTCTGCAGCTCCACCCATACTGATTCCATATCATCCAAGCTAATGTCCGTCCTTACTATTGCGTTAATTTCCTTTTTAACCAGCAATGCTACCCCACCTCCTTTTCCTTTTCCTTTCTGTCTATCCTTCCTGAATGTTGAATACCCCTGGATGTTGAGTTCCCAGCCTTGGTCATCCTGGAGCCATGTCTCCGTGATGCCAATTACATCATATCCGTTAATTGCTGTCCACCTCATTACGAATACTTCTCGCATTGAGGCACAGAGCCTTCAGGTTTGTCTTTTTAACACGCTTTGCCCCTATAAACAGAGCTATACGATCCCACAATCAACGGATCAGATCAATGCTCTGCAGTCCTGCCACATCCTGTCTTGAATGGTGGTGGACAATTAAACAACTAACGGGGGAGGAGGAGGCTCCATGAATCTCCCCATCAATGATGGCGGAACCCAGCACGTAAGTGCAAAAGACAAGGCTGAAGAATTTGCAACCATCTTCAGCCAGAAATACCAAGTAGATGATCCATATCGGCCTCCTCCTGAGGCCCCCACCATCTCAGAAGGCTGTCTTCAGTTAATTCGATTCACTCCATGTGATATCAAGAAATGGCTGAGCGAACTGGATACAACAAAGACTATGGGCCCAGACAACATCCTGGCTGTCATGCTGAAGACTTGTGCTCCAGCTGTTCCGGTACAGCTACAACACTGGCATCTAGCCAGCAATGTGGAAAACTGCCCAGGAATGTCCTGTCCACAAAAAGCAGGACAAATCCAATCTGGCCAATTACCGCCCCATCAGTCGAGTCTCAATCATCAGCAAAGTGATGGAAGGTGTTGTTGACAGTGCTATCAAGCGGCACTTACTCGCCAATAACCTGCTCACTGATGCTCAGTTTGAGTTCCGCCAGGACCACTCAGCTCCAGACCTCATTCCAGCCTTGGTTCAAACATGGACAAAAGAGCTGAATTCCAGAGGTGAGGTGAGAGTGACTGCCCTTGACATCAAGGCAGCATTTGACTCTGTGTGGCATCAAGGAGCCCCAGTAAAACTGAAGTCAATGGGAATCGGGGGGCAGACTCTCCACTGGCTGGAGTCATGCCTAGCACAAAGGAAGGTTGTTATTGGAGGTCAATCATCTCAGCCCCAGAACATCGCTGCAGGAGTTCCTCAGGGCTGCGTCCTAGGCGCAACCATCTTCAGCTGTTTCATCAATGACCTTCTCCATCATAAGGTCAGAAATGGGTATGTTCGCTGATGATTGCACAATGTTTAGTTCCATTCGCAACTCCTCAGTTAATGAAGCAGTCCATGGCTGCATGCAGCAAGACCTGGACGACATTCAGGCTTGGGCTGATAATTGGCAAGTAACATTCGCGCCACACAAGTGCCAGGCAATGACCATCTCCAACAAGCGAGAGTCTAACCACCTCTCCATGATTTTCAGTGGCATTACCATCGCCGAATCCCCCATCATCAACATCCTTGGGGGTCACCACTGACCAGAAACGTAACTCGACCAGTCACATAAATACTGTGGCAACAAGAGCAGGTCAGAGGCTGGGTATTCTGTGGCAAGTGTCTCACCTGACTCCCCAAAGCCTTTCCACCATCTACAAGGCACAAGTTAGGAGTGTGATGGAATACTCTCCACTTACCTGAATGAGTGCAGCTCCAACAGCACTCAAGAAGCTCGACATCATCCAGGACAAAGCAGTTCGCTTGATTGGCACCCAATCCACCATCTTCAACATTCACATCCTCCACCATCAGCGCACCGTGGCTGCAGTGTGTACCATCTACAAGATGCACTGCAGCAACTCGCCAAGGCTTCTTCAGCAGCACCTCCCAAACCTGTGACCTTTACCACCTAGAAGATCAAGGGCAGCAGGCGCATGGGAACACTATCACCTGCAAGTTCCCCTCCAAGTTGCCACCATCCTGACTTGGAAATATATTGCCGTTTCTTCATTGTCGCTGGGTCAAAATCCTGGAATTCCCTCCCTAACAGCACCGTGGGAGTATCTTCACCACACGGACTGCAGCGGCTCAAGAAGGCGGCTTACCAGCACCTTCTCCAGGGCAATTGGGGATGGGCAATAAATGCTGGCCTCGCGAGCGACGCCTACATCTTGGAACGAATAAAGAAAAATGACAGGTTCGATATCCAGTCCTTCTGAGGGACCTGCTCTCAGGTGGTGTGATAGTGCTACAGCATTCCCAGGAAGTGGGAGGAAGTACTTTGGCTTCTTGCTACTATCCACTATTCAGCAACCCTTGCATGTGACTTCATGAGAGTGATGCTTCCTGCAGTCACTCACTACCCAGGCTCGTATATTAAGAACAGCCACTTGGGTGAGACACTGGATGGCATATAGGCATCCATGAACAGCCCAGCATGCATCAGTACCTTCAGGAGGAAGGGGGAGGTGGAGGAGGGTAGTGGAGAGCGCAGAAGCTGTTACATCACTGCTCCTTCACACTGTGACCCTCGGAACTCTGTGTTTATACAGACTGGCAGTCACGGACCAAATATTTAAACCTTGGTTTCACAAAAGCATGAAGTCTTTGAATAATTGTCTCATTTAAAAAAAATTTAGTGACACTGAAAAAACATTTTTCAAATCAATAATGATAGAATCATGACTGGCTTTAAAGGAATATGGAGACAGTGAAACGGTTAAGAAAGCTCTTTTTTTAAAAAAGTCAATTTTAAAGAGATTTTAAATTAGGGTAGCACAGTGAGCTTATTGTATTAGCACTCTGGGTCGGGGTAAGTTTGTACTGTATAGATATTTTTCCTTAACTGGTTTCTGTATTGCTTATTCAGTGACATGGTAGATCTTAGCTGCACTTAAGTAGGTATTAGCACCATACGAAATTAGGACCACGACCGAGATTAACTCCTTTTGAAGGTCTTTTGAGTGACTGGCTTCAAAAGAAATCTTTTAAACTTTTAAGTCTTTCAATTGAAAGCATGGAAACATTCACTTTCCCCGTACACCCTCTTTTCCCTCCCTCCAAGAAACCCCAGAGGTGTGGGATACCCTGATTCCACAATGCTGTACTGTTTATACTCAGCAGAAATTCCAGTTGTTACTTTGCATTTCATGTCAGGATTTTTATTTTTTAAATAAATCAGAAGAAATCGATTTGCGAAGTAAAAAAAAATATGTTTTCAAGGTTGGTCAGGGAACATTTTAAAGTTAAAAATAGTCTGGTTTCCAGCTGTAGACAAAATAGGAAGTTGATAGGCAAAACAGAAGTATATTTATCTAGGTTAGACCTTCTGTCAGCCTCAGATAATCAATGCGTGCGTGAGGGAGCCTGGGGGGTCTTTGAGCAATCTGCAGCTGGGCAAAAACTGACAGAAATCCCATCTTCACCGCTTTTAATGACCGAATCAGAGGAGCAGGAGCCAATCCCTGTCTGGGAAATAAAGTCTGAGCCCTCGATTAGTTGTGATGGGCTCTGTCAAGGCCTCGGAGTTAATCGATCCCTGAAGACCGAGGGATTTAAGTCACCAAATTCATTTTAGATCGGGGACACGTAAATTCTTTTAGTGCGGCTGTAAAATGTTGAAATATCCAAGATTATTGGGCGACTATAAGAGACCTCTCCTGACGCCAGTAGTTCGCAGAAAGGCAGTGATGAGATAACGGGGCCCAGTGGAAGTTTTCAGATCAGCCTCCACGTACTGCTGATTCGGGCTTGGTGCATTTTTTGGGCCTGATTTTCGTAGAATCATAGAAATTTACAGCATAGAAGGAGGCCATTTCGGCCCATTGTGTCCGCTCCTTAGTACTACTTCTTCTTCTCTATATTTATCCTGTCCAATATTTCACACTCCTCCTCCCTCATTGCAAAGTCTGCATTGCCCCTCTCGTTTGTGAAAACGGATGCAAAGTATTCATTAAGAATCCTACCCACATCTTCCGCCTCCACACTCAGATTTCCTTTATGGTCTCTAATAGACCCCACTCTTTCTCTAGTTATCCTCTTGCTCTTAATGTATTTATAAAACATCTTTGGGTTTTCCCTGATTTTACTTGCCAATATTCTTTTATGCTCTCGCTTTGCTTTCCTGATATCTTTTTTAATTGCACCCTTGCACTTCTTATACTTCTCTAGAGTTTCTGCAATATTGAGTTCACGGTATCTGTCATAAGCTTCTCTCTTTTTCTTTTTTTCTTTACCTTACCCTAGATGTCCTTTGACTTTTAAGGGAACATACTTGCTCTGTACCCTCAGGATCTTCTCCTTGAATGCCTCCCACTGCTCAGACACTGATTTACCATCAAGTAGCTGTTTCCAGTCCATTTTGGCCAAATTCCATCTCAGCTCAGCAAAATTGGCTTTACCCCAATTGAGAACTTTTATTCCTGGTACCCCTTTGTCCTTTCCATAACTACCTTCATAGCAAGGGGATTTGAGTACTGGGGCAGGGAGGTGTTGCTACAGTTGTACAGGGCATTGGTGAGGCCACACCTGGAGTATTGTGTACAGTTTTGGTCTCCTAACCTGAGGAAGGACATTCTTGCTATTGAGGGAGTGCAGCGAAGGTTCACCAGACTGATTCCCGGGATGGCGGGACTGACATATCAAGAAAGACTGGATCAACTGGGCTTGTATTCACTGGAGTTCAGAAGAATGAGAGGGGACCTCATAGAAACATTTAAAATTCTGACGGGGTTAGACAGGTTAGATGCAGGAAGAATGTTCCCAATGTTGGGGAAGTCCAAGGATAAGGGGTAAGCCATTTAGGACCGAGATGCGGAGGAACTTCTTCACCCAGAGAGTGGTGAACCTGTGGAATTCTCTACCACAGAAAGTTGTTGAGGCCAATTCACTAAATATATTCAAAAAGGAGTTAGATGAGGTCCTTACTACTAGGGGGATCAAGGGGTATGGCGAGAAAGCAGGAATGGGGTACTGAAGTTGAATGTTCAGCCATGAACTCATTGAATGGCGGTGCAGGCTAGAAGGGCCGAATGGCCTACTCCTGCACCTATTTTCTATGTTTACCCTAAATCTTACTGAATTATGATCACTAGCACCAAAATGCTCTCCCACTGATACCCCATTCACCTGCCCCTCTTCATTACCCAAAACCAAGTCCAGAACCGCCCCTTCCCTTGTTGGGCTTGTTACATATTGGCTAAAGAAGTCCTCCTGAATGCATTTTAGGGTTCCGCACCCTCTATACCATTATTTTTCAACAACTTGTAACTTATATAGCTAGCGCCTTTTAATATAGTAAAATGTCCCAAGGCGCTTCACACTGCCACATAAGGAGACATTAGGACAGGTAACAAAATGCAGAGAGGTTTACGGAGGGAATTCTAGAGCTTGGGGCCTAGACAGCTGAAGGCAAAGCCGCCAATGGTTGTGTGAAGAAAATGGGGGATGTGTACGAGGCCAGAATTGGGAGAGCACAGAT